>NC_090328.1:28510301-29237801 GCF_035084215.1 Heptranchias perlo | reverse complement strand
GTGCCAACTGTCCATATAAAAAGGGGCCACTTGCAAAAAAGCAAAAGAGCTTGCTGAATGTGGTGAGGCCTGAGTCAGCAAGGAGACTGTGGTGCAGCCTGCATGCTTTCACTGAGAGGAGTGCCTCTTGCAAGAATCGAAAGGGGTACTATTGCATTAATGTCCAGCTAGTGGCAACCTTCATAACTACAGGGAAAGCTGTCCTTGTTCAAGAAGTTATCTGAAGGTCAGCCTGTAGTACATTCAGTAACAGCCTCTCTTGCGAAGCGAAAGCCACAAAATGTCTCCTCATATAGAACTATCAGAGTCTGTAAATGTGGGTCCTGGTGTAGCAATGGGTGCATTCGTAACGCCTCAGGTATCATTGCCCCTGTATTTGCTACTTCCTCATGAACTTGTCTTTCTCATCTAAATCATGGAGTGCAATAGAAAACGTCAAAGGAATTCCCATCCTCAACATTTTGTTATCTGCAAAGTTCCTTTGCACAGAAATTAGGAATGCTGTGGGAAGTGTGGTAAATAAAGCGCTAAGATGCAAAATTGGTGCCCTCCACAGCAAAATAAACTAGTCCTGGGAGCAAAATGTAACTAAGTATCAAAACTCCATCCAAAAGTTTTGTTTAAACTTTGGAAACTGTAACTTAGCATTAAGAATCTAGCTTCAGCAGGCCAAGCCCGTATATCAAAAAAGACATGAAAAGAAATCAAAAAAGATATAAAGACATTCAAGATAGAAAGGGAGGAGATAATTAATAAACTAATCAAACTTAAGAGAGGATAAAACCCCTGCTCCGGGTGGATTGCACCTGCGCATATTAAAAGAAGTTAGGAATGAGATAGCAGAGGCACTATTACATATATATAAAAATTAATTAGAAAAGGGAATAGTGCCAGAGGACTAGCAGACAGCAACTTTGATTCCTATATTTAAAAAGGGAGATAGAACGAGTTCAAGGAACTATAGATCAGTTAGTTCAATGTTGGTGGTAGGAAAGAAAATGGAATCCTTATTAATAGAAAAACATCGAGAAACTGAAAATATAATAAAGAATAGTTAGCACGGATTTCAAAGGGGATGGTGATGCTTGACCAACCTTATTGAATTCTTTGAAGAAGTAACAGAAAGTGTAGACAAGGGTAGTGTAGTAGATGTAGTATATTTGGATTTCCAAAAGGCCTTCGATAAGGCACCACATAGTAGACTCATGACTAAGGTCAGAGCATGTGGAGATAGGAGACAAGTAGCAGTATGCATAACAAATTGGCTACAAAATAGAAAACAGAGAGTAGCGGTCAGAGGTAGTTACTCAGACTGGCAAAAGGTAGGAAATGGTGTTCCATGAGGATAGGTGCTGGGACCACTGTTGTTCACCATTTACACAAATGATTTAGACTCAGGAGTTGGAAGTACAATTTCAAAATTAGCGGACGACACCAAATTGGGGGGTATAGTTAATACCAAGGAGGACTGCGACAAAATACAGGAAGACATTAATAAACTTGCAGAATGGGCTTCTAATTGGCAAATGAATTTCAATATAGATAAGTGTGAGGTGGTGCATTTTGGTAGGAAGAATAAGGGGGCCACATACTCCTTGGAAAATAAGAGTCTAAATGGGGTAGAGGACAGAGGAACTGGGGGTACAGTTACACAAATCAGTAAAAGTAGCGACACAGGTTAATAAGGCCATAAAAAAATTCACAGAATAACATAGAATGTACTGCACAGAAACAGGCATTTGGTCCAACAGGTCCATGCTGGTGTTTGTGCTCCACAGGAGCCCCCCTCCTCCCTACTTCATCTAACCCTATCAGCATATCCTTCTATTAATTTCTCCCTCATGCATTTATCTAGCTTCCCCTCAAATGCATCTATGCTAGTTGCCTTAACTACTCCTTGTGGTAACGAGTTCCACATTCTAACCACTCTCTGGGTGAAGAAGTTTCTCCTGAATTCCCGATTGGATTTATTAATGACTATCTTATATTTATGGCCTCCATTCTGATCTCCCCCACAAGTGGAAATATCTGCTCTACGTCGACCCTATCAAACCCTTTCATAGTCTTAAAGACTTCTATCAGGTCACTCCGCAGTCTTCTCTTTTCTGGAGAAAAGAGCCCCAGCCTGTTCAATTGCTACCACAAGGAGTAGTTGAGGCGACTGGATTGCTGCATTTAAGAGGAAGCTAGGTAAACACATGAGGGAGAAAGGAATAGAAGGATATGTTGATGGGGTTAGATGAATTAAGGAGGGAGTAGGCTCCTGTGGAGCATAAACACCGGCATGGACCTGTTGGGCCGAATGACCTGTTTCCGTGCTTTATATTCTATGTAATTCTATGTATATTATGAGGTGAGTGCCTGGGTGGCGCTCATCCAAACAATTTGGAACCTTATGATCATAAATTCTCCTTCGCGGCAGCTGGGGAATTTAAATTCAATTAATTAAATTCAATTAATTAAATAAAAATCTGGAATTAAAATACCAGTATCAGTAATGGTGGCCATGAAACTACCGGATTGTCGTAAAAACCCATCTGGTTCACTAATGCCCTTTAGGGAAGGAAACCTGCCGTCCTTACCCAGTCTGGCCTATATGTGACTCCAGACCCACAGCAATGTGATTGATTCTTAATTGCCCTCTGAAATGGCCTAGCAAGCCACTCAGTTATAAAATCTCGCAAAAAAAAGTCACAATAAGAATAAAACCGGACGGACCACCCGGCATCGGACCACTAGGCACCGGACACGACAAAGGCAAACCAAGCCCAGTCGACCCTGCAAAGTCCTCCTCACTAACATCTGGGGACTTGTGTCAAAATTGGTAGAGCTGTCCCACAGACTGGTCAAGCAACAGCCTGACATAGCCATACTCACAGAATCGTACCTTTCAGCCAATGTCCCAGACTCTTCCATCACCATCCCTGGGTATGTCATGTCCCACCGGCTGGACAGACCCACCAGAGGTGGTGGTACAGTGATATACAGTCAGGAGGGAGTGGCCCTGGGAGTCCTCAACATTGACTCTGGACCCCATGAAATCTCATGGCATCAGGTCAAACATGGGCAAGGAAACCTCCTGCTGATTACCACCTACCACCCTCCCTCAGCTGATGAATCAGTCCTCCTCCATGTTGAACACCACTTGGAGGAAGCACTGAGGGTAGCAAGAGCACAGAATGTACTCTGGGTGGGGGACTTCAATGTCCATCACCAAGAGTGGCTCGGTAGCACCACTATTGACCGAGCTGGCCGAGTCCTAAAAGACATAGCTGCTAGACTGGGCCTGCGGCAGGTGGTGAGCGAACCAACATGAGGGAAAAACTTACTTGACCTCGTCCTCACCAATCTACCTGTCGCAAATGCATCTGTCCATGGCAGTATTGGTAGGAGTGACCACCGCACAGTCCTCGTGGAGATGAAGTCCCGTCTTCGCACTGAGGACACCATCCAACGTGTTGTGTGGCACTATCACCGTGCTAAATGGGATAGATTCAGAACAGATCTAGCAGCTCAAAACTGGGCATCCATGAGGTGCTGTGGGCCATCAGCAGCAGCAGAATTGTATTCCAGCACAATCTGTAACCTCATGGCCCGGCATATTCCTCACTCTACCATTACCAACAAGCCAGGGCATACATCCTGGTTCAATGAGGAGTGTAGAAGAGCATGCCAGGAGCAGCACCAGGCGTACCTAAAAATGAGGTGCCAACCTGGTGAAGCTACAACTCAGGTCTACATGAATGCTAAACAGCAGAAGCAACATGCTATAGACAGAGCTAAGCGATTCCACAACCAACGGATCAGATCAAAGCTCTGCAGTCCTGCCACATCCAGTTGTGAATGGTGGTGGACAATTAAACAACTAACGGGAGGAGGAGGCTCTGTAAACATCCCCATCCTCAATGATGGCGGAGTCCAGCACCTGAGTGCAAAAGACAAGGCTGAAGCATTTCTAACCATCTTCAGCCAGAAGTGCCAAGTGGATGATCCATCTCGGCCTTCCCCACCATCACAGAAGCTAGTCTTCAGCCAATTCGATTCACGCCACGTGATATCAAGCAACGGCTGAGTGCACTAGATACAGCAGAGGCTATGGGCCCCGACAACATCCCGGCTGTAGTGCTGAAGGCTTGTGCTCCAGAACTAGCGATGCCTCTAGCCAAGCTGTTTCAGTACAGCCATAACACCGGCATCTACCTGAAAATGTGGAAAATTGCCCAGGTATGTCCTGTCCACAAAAAGCAGGACAAATCCAATCCGGCCAATTACCGCCCCATTAGCTTACTCTCAATCATCAGCAAAGTGATGGAAGGTGTCGTCGACAGTGCTATCAAGAGGCACTTACTCACCAATAACCTGCTCACAAATGCTCAGTTTGGGTTCCGCCAGGACCACTCGGCTCCAAACCTCATTACAGCCTTAGTCCAAACATGGACAAAAGAGCTGAATTCCGGAGGTGAGGTGAGAGTGACTGCCCTTCACATCAAGGCAGTCTTTGACCGAGTGTGGCACCAAGGAGCCCTCGTAAAATTGAAATCAATGGGAATCAGGGGGAAAACTCTCCAGTGGCTGGAGTCATACCTAGCACAAAGGAAGATGGTAGTGGTTGTTGGAGGCCAATCATCTCAGCCCCAGGACATTGCTGCAGGAGTTCCTCAAGGCAGTGTCATAGGCCCAACCATCTTCAGCTGCTTCATCAATCACCTTCCCTCCAACATAAGGTCAGAAATGGGGGTGTTCGCTGATGATTGCACCATGTTCAGTTCCATTCGCAACCTCTCAGATAGTGAAGCAGTCCGAGCCCGCATGCAGCAAGACCTGGACAATATCCAGGCTTGGGCTGATAAGTGGCAAGTAACATTCGCGCCAGACAAGTGCCAGGCAATGACCATCTCCAACAAGAGAGAGTCTATCCACCTCCCCTTAACATTCAACGGCATTACCATCGCAAATCCCCCACCATCAGCATCCTGGGGGTCACCATTGACCAGAAACTTAACTGGACCAGCCATATAAATACTGTGGCTACAAGAGCAGGTCAGAGGCTGGGTATTCTGCGGTGAGTGACTCACCTCTTGACTCCCCAAAGCCTTTCCACAGTCTACAAGGCACAAGTCAGGAGTGTGATGGAATACTCTCCACTTGCCTGGATGAGTGCAGCTCCAACAACACTCAAGAAGCTCGACACCATCCAGGACAAAGCAGCCCGCTTGATTGGCACCCCATCCACCACCCTAAACATTCACTCCCTTCACCACCGGCGCACAGTGGCTTCAGTGTGTACCATCCACAGGATGCACTGCAGCAACTCGCCAAGGCTTCTTCGACAGCACCTCCCAAACCCACGACCTCTACCACCTAGAAGGACAAGAGCAGCAGGTACATGGGAACAACACCACCTGCACGTTACCCTCCAAGTCACACACCATCCCGACTTGGAAATATATCACCGTTCCTTCATTGTCGCTGGGTCAAAATCCTGGAATTCCCTTCCTAACAGCACTGTGGGAGAACCTTCACCACACGGACTGCAGCGGTTCAAGAAGGCGGCTCACCACCACCTTCTCAAGGGCAATTAGGGATGGGCAATAAATGCCGGCCTCGCCAGCAACGTCCACAAATAAAAAAAAAGTGAAGGCTAATACTGGCCAGTAGTGCAGCATCCCTTTGGCCCCCTTTTATCACTGCTTCAAACTGTGACCCACAGCAACTTAGACACATGGCCCTACATGTCCAAAGTTACAACCTTTAACCGTCCATATTGAGGCCCTACACCAATAGCAGCGACTCCCAATTATAGGGTTTTAAACTTCTATATTGTGAAATCCGGATGTGTGTAAAAAATAATCTCTGATCTTCAATTAAGTTGGACATTTTTCCCAATTTTGCTGGACATGTAGAAGTGTTCTTAATATCTTTCTGTTAAAGTTGAGATGACAAGGACTCCGATGTATTGAAAACTGTGCATCAATGTGAAGGCCTTTAGTAGTTTCATCTAATTATCCAATTTTAAATAGCAGGCTAGTTGTGAAGATGTGGCTCCATTTTGTTTCTGTCACAATGGTTATTTTGTGCCTCTGACCTTGGTCCACTTTCCAGGGTCAATTAAATTTATGAATTTTGGGCGGTCGTCTCATGTCATTTGCAGCACAACTGGGATGCCCACCTCAAGTGGGGTTATGGAGATTCACTGTGTGCCTTGCTATAGTGTATGTAGTTTGGCATTGTTACCTGAAATGGCCAGGTTTTGAATTTTCATGGTTTCCTTGCTGCAATCGATAATTCTGTGAATGATGGCCATAGGGAACCCAGCCATTTAAAATTTAACCCCTCTCCCCTCCCCCAAAGCCCGTAGCAATGCTGGACGCCAGGGATTTACAGGTGCTTTGTGCCCAGTCTTGCTAGGGTGCAAATGGTAGGGACATTGTTTGACACAAAGCATCTTAATATGTCTGCCACTTCTTGGCGAGCACCTTCCCTATTGACACAACAATTTCTGATGGGATGAGGTCTTAGTGTAACCGGGTTCTTCCCCAAATTCCCCCCTGCCCAACCAAACATCATTCATTTTGCAATCCATGGGTGCAGAATTTCTGTCCCAGGGCAGTTAGTGAAGATCCATAAGGTGGCTAAAATTTATCACTGAGCTTCCTCCAGCAACAACAGGAGAATTTCAAGCTGTTTACAGTTTTTTCTATCTAACATATTAAGGGATTCTTTACTACCATTATTTCACTGAGAAATATACTATTGTAATTGTATGAGGTCATGGACTCATGCCCATTCAGATTCAACGCTTAAGATTATTTAGCTGCTTAGGTTACAGTTAGTAATTATAGTTTTTACATATTTCTTGATTACTTTCAGTATCGGGATCTCTAGTCTCAGGCAGTGCAACTGAAAAGGATAGTGACCCCAATCTTGTTTAGATATAAAACTTCATGGAAAGCATCTTGGTGTGGTTCCATAAATCATACAAACTAAAGAGGTCCTGCACTTTGGATTTGATGCACCTATTGCAACTCATGAGTGAGATCATTAACAATAAAACTATGTGCTTTGGAAACAGCTCTGGTAGCATCCAGCTACAGCAATCGGCTGCTCTCTGAGCTAAGTTCCTGTTCATTTGTACAATGCACAGTTCTCACTGCAAAACCGGAGGTTTACTTTGCTGGCAAGAGAATCAAGAATTGGGTAGACATCCACTCTGAAAGTATTCTTTCTATCCCATTGTATTCTTCAACTGGTGCCATGACTACTGAGTTATGCAATCTATACGGCAAACAATGTTTCATTCAGGAGTCAGCAATTACTCTGATCACTAAGAAGTACTATTTCAAGCCACAAAGGCTCACATTCTTTCTTATCATAATACTGTTGCCACTTCTTTTACAAGTTTGTCTTCGTCCTCAACCTTTGAAATAACACATCAAATCAAAAACATCTTCAACATATGTGTCAACCATCAGCATTTTGCACTGACATTAGCGTTTTGAGGACCCTTTCAGTGTGACAGCATCATTTCCAGCCTTAGACCTAGCCATACAAATCCTTTTAAACAGAATTGAACAAAATTGGAGAAAGCGAAAGACAACACATCAAGATAAAACCAGAAACACTCATGACTGTAAAGTATATTTACTCAGCGTGATATTTTGAGAGAAACATAGATGGAAAGCAACATCGCACAAAATTGTTATGCCACTGCTTGGTCACAGCAGTGATCAGTATTTGCAATTATGTTCAACCATGCAACACTTGTAGACCTTTTCAATTTCAAAATGTCATGCAGGGTACAAAACAAAAATGATCTCTGCTTACTCACTTCAACTGAAGGGGATTAGTGGAACTTGTCTCAGATGTAAAGTGGACTTCCAACCTGAAAAATTGGTGAAGTGTCCACTCTTCACGTTACCTCTCAAGGCAACAAATGATGTTTTGGGAGAACTGATGCCAAGAGCTCAACCTCCTTTTGTAGCTCATCAATCATATAACCACAAAAAGGGGATGAGAAAAGTTGGCTACAGACATGCAACATTAAATAAATTTGGAGAAAAGGGGAGGAAAGGTTTCTGGTCAAATGGAGCAGCTCTCGGGGAGATGGAAGAATCTGCTCCAAAATAAATCTGTCAAACTCCTATTCCGGAGTCTTTGTTTGTTTAGAGTCATAGAGTCATAGAGTTATACAGCACGGATAGAGGCCCTTCGGCCCATCGTGTCCGCGCCGGCCATCAGCCCTGTCTACTCTAATCCCATATTCCAGCATTTGGTCCGTAGCCTTGTCCAAGTCATTAATGTAGACCACAAACAGCAAGGGACCCAGCACTGATCCCTGTGGTACCCCACTGGCCACAGGCTTCCAGTCACAAAAACAACCTTCGACCATCACCCTCTGCCTTCTGCCACTAAGCCAGTTTTGTATCCAAAGTGCCAAGGCACCCTGGATTCCATGGGCTCGTACCTTCTTGACCAGTCTCCTGTGCGGGACTTTATCGAAGGCCTTACTGAAATCCATGTATACCACATCCACTGCGTTACCCTCATCCACACGCCTAGTCACCCCCTCAAAAAATTCAATCAAATTAGTCAGACATGATCTTCCCTTGACAAAGCCATGTTGACTATCCCTGATTAATCCTTGCTTCTCCAAGTGGAGACTAATTTTGTCCTTCAGAATTTTTTCCAATAATTTTCCTACCACTGATGTTAGGCTCACTGGCCTGTAGTTCCCCGGTTTTTCCCTACTCCCCTTCTTGAATAATGGTATTACATTAGCGGTTCTCCAGTCCTCTGGCACATCCCCTGTGGCCAGAGAGGTTCTGAATATATGTGTCAGAGCCCCCGCAATCTCCTCCTTTGCCTCACACAGTAGCCTGGGATACATTTCGTCCGGGCCTGGGGATTTATCCATTTTTAGGCCTGCTAAAACCGCCAATACCTCCTCCCGCTCGATGTTAATATGTTCGAGTATATCACAGTCCCCCTGCCGTATTTCTATGTCTACATCGTTTGCTGGGAATCCATTCCATTGTATTCACTAGTCTGTAAGGGAAAAATCACCTCACCTTCTGCTTTAATTTTAAAAGTTCTGCACTTGCAGTCCAAACGAAATAGCCTCCCTGCACCAACATCACGTAAACCTTTCAGTATTTACAGACCTGGATCATGTCTCCTCCAAACCTCCCATTTTCTTTTCTCTGATGAAAATAATTTCAAGTCTCTCCTAATGACTTAGAGGGCTAATTTTCCTGGGTTTAGTGCCCAAATAGTACCTGAAAAACAGGTGCAATGCACAGAAAAATTAGGCAGTAATCCTTTGTCCCGATTCTGTACCCGAATAGCAATGCCCCTGAATTTCCCGTATGGTTTTTCAGGCGGCTACACTTGAAGAGGGCACAGCAATGTAAATAAAAATGAATTTTAGCTATTTCTGCGCAGATGTTTCCTGTAATAACATTGGGTGTAGTTCAGGGTAGCCTTACAGCTTAGGTGTTATCTGTCTTAAGGGATAAGTTGGTAGTGTCAAGAAAGGTCTTTATTTTTGGCATTCTAAATTAAAAATAGTTTTGTTGCCTCAGTACTTGTTGTAAAGTGTTAAGCTTTTTCACTTACTGATGGAGGCTGTAAGCAGGATTGTGTTGTAAAACTGAATTCAATAAATTTGGTCATTTGTGGGCTAGCACAAGAAAAATTAACATGAAAACTACCGGATTGTCATAAAAACCTAACTGGTTCATTAATGTCCTTCAGGGAAGGGAACCTGTCACTCCTACCCGGTCTGGCCTCCATGTGACTTCAGTCCCGCACTGCGTGTTTGGTTCTTAATACCCTCAGAGCAACTAGGGGTGGGTAATAATTGACTTGCCAATGTCACCCACATCCCAAGAACAAACTTTTAAAAACCCACACTTGTTTTCCTGGTGTCCAGGTTAGCATGTTAGTGTTTGCTGACAACAATCAGTGCACGCTGAGCCTTTCTCTCCTCAGACTCGCTCCTGCCCAAGTCTGGCCACTATTGCACCAGACTGAATCCCTCTCTCTTGTCAAAGCAGCTCGCAGCAATAATACCATGGATTGTAGCCTCTGTACTGTAGGCGAGAACTATTGTAAGAACAGGAGTTCATACTTACAGTACAGAGAGGCCGCAATCGCTGCTATGAGTGGGGCTGAGAGGATAAAGGGATCTCATTTGGTCCTTTAGTAGCCACACTCAGGAGCAGGACCGAGCTGGCAGTGGGAATGGATGGCAATGAGTGCAGGAGAATAAATGATAATGAAATGAGGGTGCAGAGGAGATTCACCAGGATGTTACCAGGGCTGGAGCGCTTCAGCTATGAAGAGAGACTGGGAAGATTGGGTTTGTTTTCCTTGGAGCAGAGGAGGCTGAGGGGGGACATGATTGAGGTGTACAAAATTATGAGGGGCACAGATAGGATGGATACTAAGGAGCTTTTTCCCTTCATTGAGGGTTCTATAACAAGGGGGCATAGATTCAAGGTAAAAGGCGGGAGGTTTAGAGGGGATTTGAGAAAGAACTTTTTCACCCAGAGGGTGGTTGGAGTCTGGAACTCACTGCCTGAAAGGGTTGTGGAGGCAGGAACCCTCACAACATTCAAGAAGCATTTGGATGAGCACTTGAAATGCCATAGCATACAAGGCTATGGACCAAATGCTGGAATATGGGATTAGATTAGACAGGGCTTGATGGCCGGCGCGGACACGATGGGCCGAAGGGCCTCTATCCGTGCTGTATAACTCTATGACTCTAAATGGTTGTCTGTTGGACAGGGTAAGAAGTCAGTCTATATTATAAAGCCTATGAGTGCAATTGTAACCCTACGCACCTGGCGGAAACCGGGCAGATGGGCAGTTAAAATTGCCCATGTTACTTATCCACCATGGAGGTGCCGACAGCCGACCATTTGGGAATTTAACCTGCTCAATTGAGCAGGCGTCAAGGCCACCTTGCCAAATAAAGCATCACCTCCACTGACCCCATGCATACATCAAGACACATGAATACTGCATCATTTCTTCACAAACACCTTATTGTGCCCCATTCCAAAAGAACTCTCACAGCAAATTAGAGTACTAGTTATTGCAAATATTATTTATCCTAACAGTGTATGGTACAAATGTCTTTTGCTCAAGTGTCTCCCTAATAAACATAGTGACATAGTGATGTTTTGGGCAGCAGAAGACCATTGGCCTATCTAACATACTCTTCCAAACCTCCCAACAATTGTTTTTTAAGTCATAGTTTTCTGTTCATAGAATCATAGAAATTTACCACACAGGAAGAGGCCATTCAGCCCATCGTGTCTGTGCCAGCTGAAAAAGAGCCATCCAGCCTAATCCCACTTTCCAACTCTCGGTCTGTAGCCTTGTAGGTTACAGCACTTTAAGTTCATATCCAAGTACTTTTTAAATGTGATGAGAGTTTCTGCCTCTACCACCCTTTCAGGCAGTGAGCTCCAGACCCCCACCACCCTCTGGCTGAAAAAAATTCTCCTTTTTTTTCCTTCGTTCATGGGATGTGGGCGTCGCTGGCGAGGCCAGCATTTATTACCCATCCCTAATTGCCCTTAAGAAGGTGGTGGTGAGCTGCCTTCTTGAACCGCTGCAGTCCGTATGATAAAGGTTCTCCCACTGTGCTGTTAGGAAGGGAGTTCCAGGATTTTAACCCAGCGACGATGAAGGAACGGCGATATATTTCCAAGTCGGGATGGTGTGTGACTTGGAGGGGAACGTGCAGGTGTTGTTGTTCCCATGTACCTGCTGCTCTTGTCCTTCTAGGTGGTAGAGGTCGTGGGTTTGGGAGGTGCTGTCGAAGAAGCCTTGGCGAGTTGCTGCAGTGCATCCTGTGGATGGTACACACTGAAGCCACTGTGCGCCGGTGGTGAAGGGAGTGAATGTTTAGGGTGGTGGATGGGGTGCCAATCAAGCGGGCTGCTTTGTCCTGGATGGTGTCGAGCTTCTTGAGTGTTGTTGGAGCTGCACTCATCCAGGCAAGTGGAGAGTATTCCATCACACTCCTGACTTCTGCCTTGTAGATGGTGGAAAGGCTTTGGGGAGTCAAGAGGTGAGTCACTCGCCGCAGAATACCCAGCTTCTGACCTGCTCTTGTAGCCACAGTATTTATATGGCTGGTCCAGTTAAGTTTCTGGTCAATGGTGACCCCCAGGATGTTGATGGTGGAGGATTTGGCAAAGGTAATACCGTTGAATGTCAAGGGGAGATGGTTAACACTCTCTCTTGTTGGAGATGGTCATTGCCTGGCACTTGTCTGGCGCGAATGTTACTTGCCACATATCAGCCCAAGCCTGGATGTTGTCCAGGTCGTGCTGCATGTGGGCTCAGAGTACTTCATTATCTGAGGGATTGCGAACGGAATCATCAGTGAACATCCCCATTTCCGACCTTATGATGGAGGGAAGGTCATTGATGAAGCAGCTGAAGATGGTTGGGCCTAGGACACTGCCCTGAGGAACTCCTGCAGCAATGTCCTGGGGCTAAGATTATTGGCCTCCAACAACCACTACCATCTTCCTTTGTGCTAGGTATGACTCCAGCCACTGAAGAGTTTTCCCCCTGATTCCCATTGACTTCAATTTTACTAGGGCTCCTTGGTGCCACACTCGGTCAAATGCTGCCTTGATGTCAAGGGCAGTCACTATCACCTCACCTCTGGAATTCAGCTCTTTTGTCCATGTTTGGACCAAGGCTGTAATGAGGTCTGGAGCCGAGTGGTCCTGGCGGAACCCAAACTGAGCATCGGTGAGCAGGTTATTGGTGAGTAAGTGCCTCTTGATAGCACCGTCGACAACACCTTCCATCACTTTGCTGATGATTGAGAGTAAGCTAATGGGGCGGTAATTGGCCGGATTGGATTTGTCCTGCTTTTTGTGGACAGGACATACCTGGGCAATTTTCCACATTGTCAGGTAGATACCAGTGTTGAAGCTGTACTGGAATAGCTTGGCTAGAGGCGCGGCTAGTTCTGGAGCGCAAGTCTTCAGCACTACAGCCTCAACTCCCCCCTACTTCTTCTACCAATTACTTTAATTCTACACCCCCTGGTTTTTGACCTCTCTGCTATGGGAAATAGGTCCTTCCTATCCACTCTATCTAGGCCCCTTATAATTTTATGCACCTCAATTAAATCACCCCTCAGCCTCCTCTGTTCCAAAGAAACAACCCCAGCCTATCCAATCTTTCCTCATAGCTAAAATTCTCCAGTCCTGGCAACATCCTCATAAATCTCCTCTGTACCCTCTCTAGTGCAATCACATCTTTCCTGTAATGTGGTGACCAGAACTATACGCAGTACTCAAGCTATGACCTAACTAATGTTTTATACAGTTCTAGCATAACCTCCCTGCTCTTATATTCTATGCCTCGGCTTATAAAGGGAAGTATTCCATACGCCTTCTTAACCAACTTATCTACCTGTCGTGCTACCTTCAGGGATCTGTGGACATGCACTCCAAGGTCCCTCTGTTCCTCTACACTTCTCAGTATCTTACCATTTATTTTGTATTCCCTTGCCTTGTTTGCCCTCCCCAAATGCATTACCTCACGCTTCTCCAGATTGAATTCCATTTGCCACTTTTCTGCCCACCTGATCAGTCCATTGATATCTCCCTGCAGTCTACAGTTTTCTTCCTCACTATCAACCACATGGCCAACTTTTGTATCTTCAGCAAACTTCCTAATTATGCCCCCTACATTTAAGTCTAAATCATTGATATATACTACAAAAAGCAATGGACCTGGTACTGAGACCTGTGGATCCCCACTGGAAACAGCCTTCCAGTCACAAAAACACCCGTCGACCATTACCCTTTGCTTCCTGCCACTGAGCCAATTCTGGATCCAACTTGCCACTTTCCCTTGGATCCCATGGGCTTTTACTTTTCTGACCAGGCTGCCATGTGGAATCTTGTCAAAAGCCTTGCTAAAATCCATGTAGACTACATCAAATACGCTACCCTCATCGACCCTCCCTGTTATCTCCTCAAAATATTCAATCAAGTTAGTCAGACACGACCTTCCCTTAACAAATCCATGCTGACTATCCTTGATTAATCCGTACCTTTCTAAATGATGATTAATAATGTCCCTCAGAATTTTTTCCAATAATTTGCCCACCACTGAGGTTAGGCTGACTGGCCTGTAATTACTCAGTCTTTTCCTTTCTCCCTTTTTAAACAATGGTACAACGTTAGCAGTCCTCCAATCCTCCAGTACCACACCTGTAGTCAGGGAGGATTGGAAAATGATGGTTCAAAGCCTTCGCTATTTCCTCCCTTGCTTCACTTAATAGCCTGGGATACATTTCATCCGGGCCTTGCAATTTATCTACTTTCAAAGATGCTAAACCCCTTTATACTTCCTCTCTCACCATGTTTATCCCATTCAATATTTCACACTCCTCCTTAACTACAATGTGTGCATCTGTTCGACCATTCTCACTGATATTTGTTCGACAATTAAATCTTGCTCAAAAAGTTTCCTATTTTCCTTTGACACCCTTAACTTTAAATTGTGTTCCTTAGTCCTCAAATTGTGTGCCCAATAGAAGAGCTTTCCTTTGATCTAATTTCTCCAGACTAGTGAAATCGTAAAGACTTCTATCAAGTCCCCGTTGATCCTCCTCTTCTCAAAACAGTAAAGTCCCAGGATGGACAATCTTTTCTTACAACAAAAGCAAAATACTGCGGATGCTGGAGATCTGAAATATAAAAAGAAAATGCTGGAAACACTAAGCAGGTCAGGCAGCATCTGTGGAGAGAGAAACAGAGTTCATGGGGTAAATTTTAACAGAGAGCCGGGAAGGGAATGGGGTGGGGATGGAAGATTTCCGGGTGTGAAACCTGGAAGGTAATTGGGCGATCATGACCATAATGAGGCTCATCAATGGCACTTCCGGGTTTCGCGCCCGGTAGCCAGCCTGATTGACAGGCTGGCTGGGAGTTGGCCAGGAAGGCCTGCTGCAGCAGGTGGCAGCCAGGAATCAAAGGGAGGGATCGTAGGCCAGGGAGAAAATTGGGGAGAAGATGAGGGGTGGGAGTGCTGAGGAAGAGATTGGGGGGCTGATGAAGAGATTGGAGGTTGCTGGAAGTCGGGTGAAGAGCCAGAGGTAGGTTGGGTCCACCCATTGTGGGGGGGCGATGGTCGGCTGATTGCAGGGGTCCTGTCAGCTAGGTGATTTTGTTGGGCCTGGAAGAAGCACTCCTGCTCCTCTGGGCCCACAAGCAGTGCAATAAAGGCTCTCACCTCATGGATATGGCCCTTCTTGCCTGCTTTCACCTGATGTGAATCGGAAGCGATGGGAAACGTGAACAGGTAAGGTTAAATTCATTTTATTATTCCAATACACAAATATTAAGTATCTCAATGAGGTACATTGCTCTTTTAAGTATCGGCCGGCTGGTTTTAAGTGGGGGTGGAACTTCCTTGTGTCTGCTCTCCGCACATATACAAACCCAGAAGCAGGCGTGTTGGAGCTGGGATGCCGTCCCGCTCTGAAACCGGAGTATTTTTACTCCCAATCCGCCACTAATCCACCCGTTTTTGGGGGTTAGAATTTACCCCAATATATCAGGTCAATGACCTTTCGAGGTCTTTTATAACTCAGTAGTTGGCAAGATCCCCACTACCCTCAACTGTTATGCCTGCAGCCCATTTCTGACTAGTAGTGCAATAGCAAGTAATATGCTGGGCACACATGGGTCAGTCAGCAATGGCCAGCACTTACTCTTTTTTTCATTTTCATGCAGTTCATTTATTGCCAGCACAGGATTCAGGTCTTACCCTGCAATCCTGGTGGCTTTTAACAGGGTTTGCTGAATTAGGCTTAGAACGCTCTACTCTTAACAGTCAAGAACTTTCTCAATGTAGTGATATAATCTTGAATGTCAACTCAATCTATAATTCACACTCATGGCCCTCGGAATTGGGAATCAAATTCTCTACTACAGACTGTGCTGATATACAGCACTGTAAAGCATGAATTAACTGTCCTGAAACCACATTACAGAAGTGCTCTGCACTCAATTGTCAAGGTCATCCCTCTTCTGTCTGTGGCTTTTAAAGAAGTCTTTGATAAAATTGGCTACATTTATCTGAGAACAGAAATCCCAGTGCTGTTTATATGAAATATAGGGAAAAAATGGCATATATCAACTGTTTCATTTACTTCAGACTTTTTAATGACACAGTTATCAGTTTCAACAAATAAATTGCAGTTCAATGACCTACACATAAAAGATGGTGCACTAAATTTGAAAAATAATGTTTTTGGTGATACTCTGTTTCTTAAATACTAACTGAAATTATCCAAGCTTAAAGCTCAAACTCCAACACACAAATTACTGCTCTTCGTTCAGAAAAAGTGAAAGCTAAGAAGCATATTTTCTGATATGTACTTACGGTGGGTAAGGTACCTTGCCCACAGTGAGGATTCAGAAAATCCACACAATAAGCCCAGGTTCATTAGAATGCCTATGCCAACAGTGGGGAGCACTGGCCTCAATGAACTTTGCAAGGCAGCCTCCTCCCCTTCATTTCAATATGTTTCCTGCGAATGAAAAACATGGAGCCAATCTTGAATGCTAATTGGCTGGGGGTTGCATAATTGGGTGAGCCACACCTACTGAGAGCAGGCACAGGTCCCATACTGGACATTAAGTAGACCCTAAGGTTGCTAGAAAGTAAAGTAATTGATCCCTCCTTACAAGGGTCAATGGAATTTCAGGCACTAAGTGTTTAACTGCTTTATGACATTCTTTGAATCTGCCATGAGCAACATGTAATGGAGAATGTGCAGCAATATGCCTCCAATGTCATGTAGGAGGAATTTACTCAAATGCAAGGTATGAGTGGTATCTTGATGGCCATCTTCAGGAGAACCCCAAAACACAGACGGAGCAAGTGCAGGCCAACCTTCTCTCACAAATGCTGCAACTGCCATGTTTGAGACCTTGGGCACCCACTGCCTGATTTGACAGACTGGGTGATCGGCTGAAAAAACAATGTTGCAGGTTTAACCCATATGGGACCTCATTACCATACCCTCAACGGGCAGAAAATGGGCAGCCCACCAGCTCTGGGCCAGCGCAATACCCCTCCACCCCCTTCCCCTACTTTAAACCCACCATTTGTGGTAACCTCTCCTACCCTTTTCTTCTTTGCCCGAATCCTAATTCGCACCAAGTCCTTTCACCCTTGTGCTCCCAGTCCAGCAACACCTCGATTTAAAATAGTTTTTATGGAAACAAAAGTTTTAAAAGTTCTATCAAATGAGTGAAATATCCTCCATGGCCTCGCCCCTCCCTATCTCTGTAACCTCTCCCAGCTCTACAACCTTCCGCGCTCCTCCAATTCTGGCCTCTTGCGCATTCCTGATTTTAATCACTTTACCATTGGCAGCGGTGCCTTCAGCTGCCTAGGCCCTAAACTCTGGAATTCCCCCCCTAAATGTCTTCACCTCTCTACCTCTCTCTCCTCCTTTAAGACTCTCCTAAAAACTGATCTCTTTGACTAAGCTTTTGGTCACCTGTCCTAACATCTCCTCAGTGTCAAATTTTGTCTGATAACGCTCCTGTAACATTTTACTACATTAAAGGCACTATATAAATGCAAGATGATGATGTTGTTGTTTGGATTGGCGTCCAATTTTTCTTTGTGAAGCATTTCAGTTTGAGGCTCACATTGCCTCATCATCAAAGCAGTTGCCCTTATGCAACTGACCCCTCTCTTCAACATAGTGATTGCTTGCAGAGAGCCAGTTTCATTCAACCACTAATTCTTCCTCCTTGGGATCCTAAAATCACTGAATTATTTTGCTAATGAATAGCAATAGACAAAAGCACTCTCTGACCTCTTGCAGCGCGCTTTTACCTCATTAAACTGCATTGCTTTCAAAGGCTCTCCCAAAGCCCTTGAATGCACCAACCACTTGAAGGAGCCCCAGGCCTTTATGGGCTTCAGCAGAAAAAATTACACCACATTACGAGCTATTCCAAGCTAACAGACAAACAATACTATTAAATATTATATATACCATTAACCTCTACCATGGAAATAATTTAATTCAGCAACTTCAATACTACAGTTTAAAGGACTATTATCAGCTTTACTGATCAACATTATAATCGCAGAAATGAAAGCCTACACATCCAGACCCCTTGAAATCAAAAAAAAAGAAAAGCACTCATTATTCCCTGGCTGATAAATATAAAATGAAGCCTTTTCACATTTTGAGGATATTTCACTCATTTGATAGAACTTTTAAAACTTTTGTTTCCATAAAAACTATTTTTGTAAATTAGGCAGCTACATAAATACAGGCCATGATGTGGAGATACCGGTGATGGACTGGGGTTGACAAATGCAAGGAATCTTACAACACCAGGTTATAGTCCAACTGTTTTATTTGAAAATCACAAGCTTTCGGAGGCTTTCTCCTTCGTCAAGTGAGTGTGGGATCCCACACTCACCTGACGAAGGAGAAAGCCTCCGAAAGCTTATGATTTTCAAATAAAACAGTTGGACTATAACCTGGTGTTGTAAGATTCCTTACATAAATACAGAGCAATATTTTATTTTGTTCAAGAAAAAAGGAGAAAGAATGGTTTTCAATTGAAATTTACAACTAGTAACAAAATTGGGAGAACACGTAGTTTAGAAACAGGGGCCTATAAATTCGATCGCACAGCATACTTACCTCGGCACCTCTCCAGATATCAGAAACTTTTCCTCATTTGCCCCAGATGCAACTGCATTCACACCCTTGGGCATCTCCCCTTTTAAGACCAGCCGCCTTGCCATATTTTGTGCTCAACAGTTTCAGGCAGTGCATTCCAGATCATTACAACTCGCTGCCTAAAAACATGTCTCCTCATCTCCTCTCTGATTCTTTTCTTGTAATATAGAATTCAGTGGAGCCTGAGCTACAGACACAGATGTGTTTAAGAGTTAGGCCAGCACAAACCCACATTTTTCCTAGGATCGCAAAATTGGGGCTATATGCAACATATCGTGTGCACAAAAGAAATGAGCTCCAAGCTGATTTTGATGCATAAGCGTAGACAAGGTAGACATCAAGACCAAATACTAACTGCTTATGGATGGTTGCCATGTGTTTATGCACTGTAAGTAACGGTTTGGCCCTATGCTGTTCGGAATCAAAGTATTGTCTTACACCAATTAACCATGTAGCATTGAGGTTTCATCCCCCTGCATTAATAAATTCAACGGACGAGTGTGGATTGATTAGGGAAAGCCAGCACGGATTTGTTAAAGGCAAATCATGTTTAACCAAGTTGATAGAGTTTTTTGATGAGGTAACAAAGAGGGTGGATGAGGGCAATGCAATTGATGTGGTGTATATGGATTTTCAAAAAGCATTTGATAAAGTGCCACATGGTAGGCGTGCTATTAAGATTGTGGCCCATGGAATAAAGGGGACAATAGCAACATGGATACAGAATTAGCTAAATGACAGGAAACAGAGAGTAGTGGTGAGCAGTTGTTTCTCGGACTGGAGGGAGGTGTGCATTGGTGTTGCCCAGGGGTCAGTGCTGGGACCACTGCTTTTCTTGATATATATTAATAACTTGGACTTGGGAGTACAGGGCACAATTTCAAAATTTGCAAATGACACAAAACTTGGAAGGGTAGTGAAGTGAGGAGGCTAGCGATAGACTTCAAGAGGACACTCTGGTGACATGGGCGGACGTGTGGCAGATGAAGTATAACGCGGAAAAATGCGAGGTGATGCATTTCGGTAGGAAAAATGAGGAGAGGCAATATAAACTAGATGGCACAATTCTAAAAGAGTTGGAGGAACAGAGGGATCTGGGGGTGTATGTGCATAAATCATTGAAGGTGGCAGAGCAGGTTGAGAAAAAGGTTAAAAAAGCATACGGGGTCCTGGGCTTTATAAATAGAGGCTTAGAGTACAAAAGCAAGGAAGTCATGTTGAACCTTTATAAAACACTGATTCGGTCACAACTGGAGTATTGTGTCCAGTTCTGGGCACTGCACTTTAGGAAGGATGTGAAGGCCTTAGAGAGGGTGCAGAGGAGATTTACTAGAATGATTCCAGGGATGAGGGACTTAAATTACATGGATAGTCTGGAGAGGCTGGGATTGTTCTGCTTGGAACAGAGAAGGTTGAGAGGAGATTTGATAGAGGTGTTCAAAATCATGAAGGGTCTAGACAGAGTGGATAGAGAGAAACTGTTCCCATTGGCGGAAGGGTCAACAACCAGAGGGCATAGATTTAAGGTGATTGGCAAAAGAACCAAAGGTGATATGAGGAAATACTTTTTTACACAGTGAGTGGTTAAGATCTGGAATGCACTGCCTGAGGGAGTAGTGGAGGCAGATTCAATCATGGCCTTCAAAAGGAAACTGGATAAGTACTTGAAACGAAAAAATGTGCAGGGCTACAGATATAGGGCGGGGCAGTGGGACTAGCTGGATTGCTCATGCATAGAGCTGACGCGGACTCGATGGGCCAAATGGCCTCCTTCCGTGCTATAAGCTTCTATGATTCCATGAATGGTAGACCAAGGTCTACACCTCATACTTTTGTAATTCCTGCCATGATTTGTTTAAATCAATGGCAATTTCTCCATTGCTACATAATGAATTCTAAATCAAAACCTAATATAAATCACTTTAATATAATCAAAATGACAAACATATCTACATCAGCAAGGAAACAATTTCTTGAGTCATTCCAGAGAAAGTAAGACTTAGCTTGGCTTCCAGCCTGTAAAATTCCTTTCAACTAATATCTTATTTAACCCTAAATCGCCAGCAATTCCAAGGAATTCTGTACATATTTTTATTCAACGAGAGCCAGTTGAAATGAATTCCCCATGGTTTGGCAGATTGCAACTACCTTACTTTAGCATCATATCAACCTGTCAAAAAATTCATTTAAGAGGACATTTGAGACATATTTAAGGGGAGACTTGATGCATACATGAGGGAGAAGAGAATAGAGGGCTATGAGGACAGGGTGGGAAGAGATAATTAGACCGGAGTGTGGAGTATAATCATTGGCATAGACCAGTTAGGCCAAATGACCTGTTTCTGTGCTGTAGATTCTATGTAATACGGGCTGAGACCAAACAGCTGATATTTCCTTTTGCAGAGCAACATCTCCCAGTCAAGCAGTTATACACAGGCTTCAGTTCATATCCCTAGCTAAACAAAAGTTATTCTGAAGCAGCAATCAAAAGAGAGAAATGCTTTGGTAGATGGAGAAAGTCAGAAATGAAAATGACAGGGAGCTAGATCTACACATTAAGTCCTAGGCGCTGGATTTTCCGCACGAGATATGCCTCTCCATAGCCCCCATGCTGATATAGGCAGACATGGGTTTCTTCTCTCCACTGCCACCTTCAGGATTTTCCACCGAAAGTGATGGGGGACATGCATCATGCCTACAAATAATTTTGGCAGACATATCCAAAGAGCATATAACTGACAGGAATACATTATCCAAACATATTTCCTGCCATTTGCACTCTAGCAATGCTGGCCGCTAAGAACATCTGTGAGTTCCTGGCATGCAACACTGCTACGCCACGCGGAATGGGAGTTAAATTTGAATGCACTTGCGATCGATCCAACTACTCAACTCCACAAAATGTACATTTTTTCAAGAAATTTAAACTCTCTTCTTTAGCTGCCTCGCCGGCCCCAATACAATGTGATATGCGGCTGAGATCTGTCACATCCATTTCCCAGTTTCCCATTCTGCTCCCCGTGACTGCATATGGGGACAAAATTATGTTTGTTTATTTAAAAAGCTGGTAACTTCAGCCTTTCCAAATACAGCATGGGGCAAAAAAGTGGCTGGCAAAACCCAAGCAGCTGATCGTCACTACTGTCTTGAACTATTACACCAGGAACACAAGAGCTGTTACAGCTGCACCTCAGTTCCAAACCTTCAGCTCCTTGACTTGGCAATTTAACATCTGACTGATTCAAACAGCTGCACCTCCACTTTCTGAAATAAATTCAGAAAGTTCCACGCAGAGCGCCAGCAGCAAAACCTTTACACACCATGGGGGTAATTTTCACCTTTACCACCTGGGCGGTAGTCTGGCAGAGTGGATCGTCCGTCCGTTGTATAATCCGCCTGATTTTCATCCCACTTTCATTGCCAGGTTGGCATCAGATGTCACGGGTGGATGTAATCCGGTGTCACTGGGATCACTGGCCCAAGGGTTTTCAGGCCCAGTGACTTTGAGGGGAGTGCACCGAGTGAGACTCTGAGCACAAGGGAGGAGCAGCAGTGGTAGTGGCACAGGAAGGTCACTGCAGGGTCAGCTAATGCCAATTCTCTGCTGAGGAGCAGAAGGGATCCGATGCCCAATTGTTAAAAGAAGAATGTTTTCTGATCATGATGGATTGCTGCAGGCACTGGGCAGTGTGCCTAGGAGCTTTCAATATATGGCTGCTAGTGTGGCCTTTCCACAACCCACATACATCAGGTCCTGATGCAAAGGATAAAAACTCTGCAGTCCACCATCCAGGGCTATCTATAGTGGAGTCCCACCCCACTCCCCCCTCCCCCCCACCACCAAGACAGAGACTGTGAGACCAATCGTAGCATCAGCACATTTACATTAGCATCTGGTTCAATGCAGTTGGAATTATGGGAGTGTCAACTGTGGAATACATTTAACCAGGGTTAAATAATATAGATTGTAATGTTACACTGACATTTTCATATTTCTACTGGACTAACTTTGGTGTTGGAAACAAAATTTCAATTTTCTCATCTGGAAAGTTTTAACTTTGTTTATTCACCTTCCTCAGGAAATTAAATAAATTGGAGAGAATTTGTGGCACTTCAAATTGTACGTGATGTGTTAGAAGAGGCATGCTTTGGAGAGAATTTATGGCATTACAAATTGTACATGATACTTTAGAAAGTGCATGCCTAATGGTTGAAAGGGTCACTTTACATCCTACACGTTTTTATGTCAAATATTTGCAAGCGAGCGAGCTGAATTCATCCACCAAGTAGTTCTTGCACACATCCTGACGAGCAAATCAGAAGTGACAGTAGCAGAAGTGTGGGAGTAGACTGAACTGCATACCAATTTTCCCTCTCTAACCGTGGGAAGGTACATCCTCGATCCTTTGCCTTCCTATGATAGTATTGCTGAGATTGGTAACTTGGCATTTGAGAGCCATGGCTGCAAACCCACATTCTACTACTCTGTGGAACAGAACACTTGAGCACCAAGCAGCCCATGTTTTGAACTTCAAACAAAACAACTGAACTATACAATATATTATATGGTCTCTTGTTCCCCACTCCCTATGCTACTCCTTCAGCCACTATGACCCCACCCTCTGGAATTCTCTCCTCCAGCAACTCTGTATTGTCACTTCCCTGCCTCCAAATGCCCCTTTAATCCCCTTCTTTTCAACCTTGCTTTCATGTCCTAGCCCCTCTTTTTCTCTTTCCCCTTCTTGGTGACAATTCTTAGTCCATCAGTGTGTAAAACACGTCTCTCTGCGTTTGAGAACCACTGTAGAAATGCAAGTTGTTGTTACTACTTGTATTTGCATCATCTTCAGCAGGAAAGCAGCAGTTCAGCACCAATATAGAGAAAATAAAGGCTTGTACGAACTGATTTTGATGGCTGTGCTAGTTTTCCACTTGGCTGTGCGGAAAGGGATGGAAATATTTAAATGAGCATTATTTTTTGGCTTTTAGCCAACCAGATTCCAGAGGACAAATAAGACAATTTAGAGCTAAATTTTCTGAACGTAAAAAAAATCAGGAGGTGCAGAGAGCCAATTCTGGACTTACCTGTGCTGCTCATTAATGGTCCTTCGCAGCTATACCCCAGAAGCACGCTGGAATTTAAATGATCATCATTTAATTTAAGTGTCAGTTTGCCAATGTGAACTTCAGGGTACAAGTGAATATAAAACGCAAAGTTTGCACTTTAGGGCAGAGGGTCAAATAGTCTCACACTACAGCACATGCTAATTGCCAATATTAAATCTGTCAGAATGCTGAATATATATTCATTTACAACAGACAAAGCATTCACCTACAGTACACGTCCATCTAAAAAGGTCACATCTGCAGCATATTGTTTATTGGACTACCACACAGAGATGACTAGATTCATTTCCTCAACTAACAGAAGCAGATAGATGTTCATAAAGTTTGTCTGTTTCCACTTGTGAAGCAATTTCTACCATATGAAGGACAAATAAATAAAATTACATAAGCTGCAGATAATTGCAGCGACAGCTGTTTATTAAATTGCACACTGATGTTTTCTTCATATGCTTTATCCAAGCCCTCATCCTCAAATAGGAAATTTCAGCTGAATGAAAGGTATATTAACTACTACAAAGCTCCGCACTAATGGATCCAACTGGTGAAAATAAATTAAAAAGTTTAACAAAATCTATTAAGATTAAGCTTGATAAAAAACAGTTGTCTGAATGCTGGCCTACCTGTTGGGTATTGGCCCCATTTTCTGTTTACATACAGAGAAAAGGCAGGGAAATGGGATTAGAATAGACTGTTCCAGTTTAAGAGCTAGCACCAGCACAGGCGTGATGGGTCAATGGCCTCGCTCTGTGCTGTAAATTCTGGGAGCTAAATTGGGCCAAGTAGTACTCATTTTGAAAGCGCTACGCGGACTCCTAAGCCCCGAAAATGGCGTCCAAGGTGCGCGCGCATACTTCTGGCGTGATGTGTGCAGGACACCATCTTGATAAAGGCGTTTGCTCATGCGCACCTAACAAACACCAGTGGCATGTAGAGTAGGGAGATTATGACATAAATAGTGTGCAAGGCTGATTTAAAGCAGTCAGCTGCATTTTCGAACTCCACGCTCCAACCAACACACTATCTTAACCTCGCACAGCTGAACAGGAGTTAAATGGTATGAAGAACCCCACCCCCTCCCACCAGCACTATTTAAAGGGAGCAGGCAGGAGTTACAGGTTAGTTGCTGGATTAGTTATTCTGGATGCTGGTGCAATTGTGGATGTTTTTGTAAGTTTCCTATACTTGGAGAAAGCTGCAATATTATATAGAGAGTGGTCTGGGTGGTCTTGCAGTACTGTTAGTGGCATTTCAAATAGTGTGTTGACCAAAGCTGTTTCCAGACATGGGTAGCCTGCTGGGGCTTCCTCTGGGAATTGAACATGACTGGGAGTATGCAGAGAGGCCTCGCAGAGCAGGACAAGCTGCCTGAAGAGGGAGGAGGAGGAGGAGGAGGAGGCGGCGCAGGGCATTCAGCAGGAGGCCATTTCCAACGAGGGTCTTCAGGGACCAATTCTCTTACCTCAACTTCAGCAACGACCAGTGCATCTGACGGCTCACGAAAGCGATTGTGACTGAGATTTTCAACTGCTGCAGCCATAAATCCAGCCTCAGAGCAGGGCAAGGACAGCATTGCCTGTGGCTGTCAAGGTAACCATGGCGCTTAATTTTTACGACTCTGGCTCCTTTCAGGCTGCTACTGGTGATATAAGCAACATCCCGCAGTTTGCAATGCACTGTTGAATAAGGGAAGTCACTGAGGCTTGATACGCACACTCAGAAACAGATTCATCACGCTTCCTCTGGACAAAGACAAGCAGCATGAGTGAGCACGAGGATTTGTTCACATTGCAGGCTTCCCCATGGTGCAGGGTGCCATTGACTGCACGAGTATTGCTATGTGTGCTCCATATCTGAACTCAGCCATATTCATGAACAGAAAGGAATTCCACTTCCTCAGTATGCAGCTGAAGTGCAACCACACACAGCACATCATGCCGGTCAGTGCCCGCTATCCTGGCGGCTGTCATGATTCCTTCATTCTGCGGCAATCCAACTTGCCACCTATATTTCAACCAGCACGGCAAGTCAAAGGCTGGCTACTGGGTGACAAGGGTTATTCCCTCATGAAGTGGCTCATGACTCCATTCCGGAATGCACGCACATGTGCACAGCAGGCGCACAACGAGAGCCATGCTGCCACACGGAACATCATCAAGCACACCATAGGAGTCTTTAAGCAACGCTTCCACTGCCTGGACCGCTCTGGAGGAGCCCTGCAGTACTCAGCTGAGCAAGTATCAAGATTTGTCATTGTATGCTGCATGCTGCACAACCTCGTCATTATAAGGGAACAGCCCTTGCCACTGCCTATCAGGCAAGAACCTGAGCCAAAGGTAGAAGAAGAGGAAGAGGAGGAGGAAGAGAGGAAGAGGAAGAGGAGGGGGAAGAGGATGTACAGCAGGAAGTGGAGGAAGAGGCAGGGAGGCAACAAGATAGACAAGCCCTGTCTGCCAGGGCTCTGTATGATCAGCTGATTCATGAGCGACCCCAGTAACCTCAGTCCCACACTCCATACTTTTCCAATCCCACATGACTATCAAATCATCCACCTTATGATTACACATTGCTTCTTCCCTCAGCTCAACACAGAAATGAAAACCAACACCAAATGCAAATTCAAATCCAAATTTATAAATTAACACGTCATAATTCAAACAAAATGAGACTATTCACTCTTGTTCATTCCCTCAGTGCCTGTCGTTCATGTGCCTTTACCTACCCTAGCAGTCCCACGAGGTGCATCCCAGTGGCTGGAGCATGGGTGGTGGAAGGCTGCTGACCTTCAATTGAGGAGCGCGCAGGTGGCCTTGGAGGAAGACCTCGAGCAGCTCTGGGCTGGGAGGGCCCGGCTTCAGAGTCCACCATCTCGGCCAGGGCTGCAGCAGTCTGGGCTGGCTGGCTGACAGGCAATGACAAGGGCACTGGCGGAGTGGCAGGGGTGGGAGCAGGAATGCTATCATCCTGAGAGAGGACAGCAGGTCCGACTGCCATGACGCCACTGCCATTCATCCGGGGCAGCGCCTCAGTAATCCTGGTGATCTGTAAGAGAACAGATTGCTGGATTGCTGAGATGCCCTGTTTCACAGAGCCACGATAGCAGGAGTCAGAGCCTGTAGTGTAGTAGTCTATGCTCCAAATGCAGCAGCCAGACGTTGGATGGCAGATGTTTGTGCTGCAATGGAAGTTGTGACGTTGGTTATTAGATGCTGTATCATGGTGGGTTCCACAGGTGTGCTGATGGGAGTGACCATCCGTTCCATGTGCGAAAGGATGGACTCTAAGCTCTGTGCAAAGCCCTGTGCCAAGTTGGAGCTGGACGCCTCCATGTGCACAGGTTTTCTAGTGCACCAGGCATTTGGTTGTGTACGCCCATCAACCTTTCTTCTGTACCCATCTACAGGATGCACTGCAGCAACTCGCAAAGGCTTCTTCGAGAGCACTTCGCAAACCCACAACCTCTACCACCTAGGAGGACAAAGGCAGCAGGCACATGGGAACAACACCACCTGCACATTCCCCTCCAAGTCACACACCATCCCGACTTGGAAATATATCGCTGTTCCTTCATCGTTGCTGAGTCAAAATCCTGGAACTCCCTTCCTAACAGCACTGTGGGAGAACCTTCACCACATGGACTGCAACGGTTCAAGAAGTCGGCTCACCACCAGCTTCTCAAGGGCAATTAGGGATGGGCAATAAATGTTGGCCTTGCTAGCGATGCCCACACCCCATGAACGAATAAAAAAAAAGCCTGGCCCATCAAAGTCATCATCTGGCTCCTCGGCAGCAGAACTAGTGAGCGACCTTGCCCTCCGGCGAGCTGGCACCTGCGGTATCCGTTCCCCCCGCCCTGGCTCCTGCGCACTTGTGCCCGGTGTCTCACCATGTGCAGATCCCTCCTCTATCCTAGCCTCTAAACTATGCGCAATGTCAGTCTCTGAGCTGGTAGCTGCAATTGTAAGATTGAGTGACTGTGTGTCAGCATCATCACTGTCATCTTCCTCTGCCTCCTCTGACGGTGCTGGTTCCAGTTCTTAGGTATCTGCAATGACAAAGGGACACGGGTTGAGTTGCGGTGAGGGGAGAGGAGAAAGAAAGATATGAGGGCTCACACCATCTGCAACACTTGAGTCAGAAAAGAATGTGGGATGAGAGAGAAGTGGGGAGCAAGAAGGAGGATTAGGTATACAGAGATCCTCATCGTACCTCCAATACTACCCAGTGGCCATGGCCACAGCGACGGCCTGCCCAATGATGGCCAGCACTATCTCCCCAACGGGGGTGAAGACGTGTAGGTGTGTCTGTCCTCCCCAGGTCTTTCCTGCTGCCTGTTATTATGTGCCACTTTCTTCTGCAAGAAAGAGGGAAGTGTGTGAGTGCCCTGCAAGACGTTTGGGTGATGTAGCTGTCCTGGTTGAATAGCTGCCAGTGTGCGTGACCTGTGAGTTGTGGGTGTGTGGCTTGCAAGAGTGGTAATGTGTGAGGGTGAGGTGCAGCATGTGATTTAAAGAGTTGCGTACTGATGGAAAGAGTTTGTTGGTAGGTGGGTGATAGGGGATGTAGCACGTGGAGCAGTGGATGATGTTGGTGGTGCAGTTTATACGATATGCCACTTGACAGTTGAAGTCACTCACCTTGACCACTCGTGTCAAATCACTGAACTTCTTCCTGCACTGCATCCATGTGCGTGGTGCGATGCTCCTGGCATTTACCTCGTCCGCCACAGCCTGCCACTGCCTCTTCAACATATGTCTGGAGGGCCTCCCGCCCCCTCGTGGGTAAAGGATGCGCTTCCGTGTGTCCACCTCTTGTACCAAGGCCTCTAACCTTAAAGGTGCAGGCTGCCTTTAAGTGGTGCTAGCCACTCCCGATATTGGGGACCCCAGCTGATGCATGCAGCCAATCAACAGCGCAGGTAGCACTGGCTGCACGTAGCTATCATTGGAATCATCAGGCAGCACGAATGATACGGCCTGCACCTCAACAACCGGGCGCAGGTTAATCACACATCATGATCCCAATGCCCATTTTCGGGGGTCAACCAATTTAACCCCCTCTGTGTCTGAAGGCTGTGTTGGCTAACAGAGGTTTCAGTTATTGTCAGAAATAGCTTTCTCTTATGAATCATGTGCACTAAAAAAGTGAATTAAAAGGGCATATCACTCATACAGACACACCACAATTATTAAATAGATAATACCAGTAGAAGATGTTCTTACAACTAAATACTAATAAAATGAAGCTTTCTGTCATTCATAAAGAATGTATTTTTTTCCATGTAATATCATTAAATGACTCATATCATTTCAAGAACATGTGAAATGAGTCATATTTGTCCTCAGGGAAATGTTTCTCTCAGTTATAATTTTTCTTTCATAAAGTTGAGGTTTGGCATTGTTTGATTTATGATTTTAGGACTTTAGATCTGATAGATATACGAAGTAATCTTATACTGTATAATACAGTTCAACAACAACTTGTATTTCTATTGTGCTCTTCATGTACAGGAAGATGACTCAAAGCACTTAAAATTAGAAGGACCAAACAGTAGATGTTGAGCAGGTGGGGAACAGGAAAGGTGAAGAAGGTTTGGGGGGTTCAAAGACATAATCCAAATTATAGGTTTTGAAGAGGTTTTTTAAAGCACAGAGAGAAATGGCAAGACAGGTTTTAGGACATTTAGCGGCAAAACCCAATGTTGAGAACAAAATATTAAGCTAACCTGCAAACAGGACTTAAGTCATCTATTGTACATCTTTCCTATTTAACATTTGCATTATATTTCTACTTTTTCATGTTCTAAATGTACAATTCTGTGTAAAAAAAATGCAAATAACACGAGTATTTTTCAGTAACACTTAATGAATTTACATACACAATGTTTGTATTGTAGAGCATATCTGAGAGCTGCATTATTCCTTTCCTTCTATCAGTCCAATAAAAGGAAGAGGGAAGGAAAAGCTTTAGTTAAAAGAATGAAAGCCATGTTTATATAACATCTTATCATGTCTAAAAGCACTATACCCAATGAACTACCTTTTGAAGTGCAGCGACTATTGTATTGTACAGCAAGATCCCACACAGAACATTGATATGAATAACCAGCTAATCTGTTTTTTGGTGATTTTGATTAAGAAATGTTGACCAGGACAGCTCCTTGCTCTTCAAATACTGCCACAGGATCTTTAATGTCCACTAGAATAGGCAGATAGGACGTCAGATCAACATCTCATTAAAGGACAACACCATCAACAGTGCAGTACTCCCTCAGCGCCTCAGCTAAATTTATGAGCTCAAAATCTGTAGTCAGGCTTGAACACATAAACTTATCAATTCAGTATGCTCATCTGGTTAACAGTCTCCCTTTGTCACCATTGCCATAACTCCTTATCCCCCCCCTTCACATAAATTATAAATCTTTCAATGCAGTACCCATCCTGGAACGTCGCCTTCTACGTGTCACTTGTGTAGTGCTCTGAGGGGGATGCCTGGCATGTGCTGCTGTCCTGAGGACTGGCACTCTCACTTGTACTATCTTCATTCTGCCAGACCCTGGATCTGTGTGTCCACTGATCAGTGGGCTGACTTCTCTAATAGCAGCTTTCACATCCTGAAAGACAATGGCCTGCATTCCGGACCCCCAGAGTGTGAAAGGCAGCATGAGGGTTGCTGTCCAACCTGTCCCTACCCCCACCAAAGCAGCAGTCTGTACTTAGGTGCAGGTAGACTCACTGACTGGTTCAGGACTGCTTCTGGAGGAGTAGTGGGGCTACCACAGGTTCCAATGGAGCTGCCACATGCTCCCTTAATGGCTGCAATGAAGAAAAAGCTTTCCTGATATTACTGCAAATGATGGCTGCAGGTTCCAGAGTCACAGCTGTCAGCTGTGGGATATCCTCGGAGACTGACTCAGAGCCTTCTCGTAGGTATGATATTCCCTCGAAAATCTTCATGAGTTCTGAGTCCCACGGCTCTGAAACCATGGGCAGCTTTCTACTTGGGCACTGCTGATAAGGTGGAACATCCTCATCCACTCCGTGCTTCTCTCTCCCACATGCCATGTGATTCACCTAATTCCACATCCTCACTACACTATTTAATTTCCTCCCCCCTTAGGGACAGTATCTGAACTGGTGAATGGGAGTGAGAAATCAAGTGGTGCAGGAGGTAACATCGATGGGGTGAGGCAAAGGAACAATGGCAGGATGTTGCTCCAGACAGTCCTGTGTGGCCTTTTCCACTGCATCCTGCTTCTCCTCCTCATCATCATCTTCATCCTCATTGTCACTATCACAGTCAATGAGGGAGATATTTCTTTCCTCCTACTCCTGTTCCTTCTCGTCTTCAATGTAATTTTCCTCTGTACACCCGCCCCCCCCCCCCCCAACAACCTTTCTGTTGCTGTGATGGATCTACAGGAAAGGAGGGCATAAACTAAGAATAGGTAAGCGTACTCCTCATGGGATTAAAGAAACAGATAAAAGGTGAAAGCTTTTAGCTATGAGCTGTTTCACGGGAATGCCATCCCTCTGTCCCAAACACGCCATCTCCCATGGCTATGGTAGAGGTCCTCCCAAGTAGCTCTTTGGCTTTGCTCGTCATAAAGGCTCAGCTCCCTGATGTTTGAAATGCCCCCTCCAGTCCCTTGCCTTTCATGAACATTGTGCATAACTTTCTCTTGTAACAAGATTGAGTGAATTAGGTGAAGTTTAGCATTTAAGGGATGTCTCGCAGGTGACATGAGACCGCTGATGTAATAGATCTGCTAGTATCACCATGTTAAAGTGGAGGAAGGGTTTTTAAAGTTCTTTGTGAGTAATTGCTGTTAGAGGAGATGGCAACAATATTGCAAGTTAGTGAGCCCCTTAACCACAGTGCAGTGTGACTTGAATAATTACTTCTGCAGCTAGTAATTTACCTATGGTGCCCAAGGAAGAAAAAGGTCTGTTATCTTTCCTGCCCTCATCAGGTCATTGAATTTTTTCTGGCACTGGTCTTCAGTTCTGGGAGTGAGAGACATGTGTGGCTTCCGGCTTCTTTTTCTCCCTTGGGTGATGAGAGGACTTCTTTTGCAACAAAGTATCTTTTACAGCGCTATCACATGTTGGAGAGATATATCAGCCATAATTCTTTCCTTTCCTCTACCACAAATCCTAGAACACATTGGTGAGAGAATCTAACCTATAGCTTACAGGTTAAATTAAACTTGTACCATCTATGTACTGTGACTGCAACCACATGCATAGGGAAATGAGTACATGTGAGCTATCTTGCAATATCATATGGCATGGTTGTTGGAGCAGATTGTGAAGTCAATGTGCTACACAATGTAAATCTAACAGTCTTCCTTTTAATGCACAAAGATGTTGCCATCCAGACCTCCGTAGTGTCAGCTGAAGGGGATTGTCGGGACATCATCTTGTGTTAGCATCATTGATGTGACCTTGTGAAGAATGCCTGCTCTGACAATTCCCCCCAAACACCCTCCCTCCCCCATGAGCTAATTGTGTTATCAGTATTTATCAAAAATTTTAATATTTTTCATGAAATCTTTCTTTTGCATTGTTATCAATAATTTAAAACACTCAGGTTTTGCAGTTTGACATATAATTGCAAATTGGTGATAAACATTTTAAGCTTTCACAGTTTTCAATGGATAATTGTACCCAACCACACAGACCAGGATGGTTTCAGGTACTAAACACTGTTCAGTAAACACTCTCCACCCAAGTAAACATAAAGCAGAAAATTTTGATTCACTGCTAATTTGCCAAATATTCAAATATCAAAAAATTAAATGTTTCTACCTCACAGAAATTGGATGTAGAATTTACTGACACCAGTATCTATAAATTTTTATTGTATCTTTTTATTTCATATTTATTCAAATGATACCCATTTTAAAGCAAAAATGATTCTTGAAGTGATTATGACATGGAGTTTCCACTAGGGGTGTAGTCGGCAAAATGCTCCCAGAATGCACTGGACACTGCCCTGGTTTTGCCAAGATGAAGTTATGCAGAAGTTGCCGGTTAGCATAAGCCAGAACGTAAAATCTCCTATGAATCAGCGAAATCAAGAAGTGTCATCGATGGTGATCCATTCGTGACTGGAACAGGGCATCCTCCTGCATCTAAAGAGGAGTGGGATTGCCAGGAAACTAACTGATCTGCAGCAGAGCAGGGCAGACCAATTGACTGATTTAATCCTCTTCGTCTTAATTTTTAATTGGCTTCAATTGACTGCTGGTCACTGTAGTTCGGGTGATTAACGCTGGATTCATATGCCCACGGGTACCTGTGCTCCTGAGAATCTAGGCGCAATGTAATGGATCCCCCGAAAGGGTGCAATCGGCAGAAACCCAGCATTCCGGCCTGGGGGCATGGCCAGTTGTGGGTAGAGACTGCTTCAGGCGAATGGACTTTTGAACCAGCGTAAAGTCGTTACAGGCGCAAAACACTTACGCTTAAAATTCCACGAGCTTTGGCCCTGTTTCATTCGATTCCGTGCAGATTAAGCTGATATCTGGGCGGAATTCATGCAGAAACTCCAGACCTATATGTTTACGCTGTCAAAAAATAATTGAATTGTGCCAGTAGCAGTGCGTCCTTCCTTCTCTACAGGGTCAGAACTGCGGTAAATAAACCGCATTGGTATCACCACGATTGTCTACACTTTCTCAGCCAGCCATCTGCACATTCTGAGGCTGAATCACCTAATATAAATTAATGATTATAAGATGTTAGGGTCAGTGTCTGTACCATAATGTTACCACTTGTATTCCTTATTTGCTGATTTATCTTTTATGCTTCATTCTTTTCTTATCCTTTTTTTCTAACATTTTCTTTCATTCCCTCTTGAATGCTGACTCATTCTGAATATGGTTCCATGGGTGCCAGTTGTACCTCATGTAAATGGGGTAGATGGTAAATGTTGGCAGGTAATTCTATCATGGGGGGCATAGGAATTACAGCCAAGCCCTCATCTGGGCCCACCCAACATGTATTTTACAAAAGGAGTCAATAGGTAAGAATCAGGAGGGGGGAGGGGTGCCTAACCTACAATGACATTGATGCCAACTGTGTGCCTGTAAGACCACACCAGCTAGATCAGTAAACTCAGCACGGACTAGAAATCAAACCAGGAGTCTTCCGGGACTTTACGGGTCAGTCCAACACCAGATAGTACTCTTGGCTAATTGGGAACTCATCCTTCTCTGTGTTCTCAATTCTTTCATTTATTTTACCTTCTCTATAAATATCTATTTTTAGTATTACCCAATTGTTTTCTTTGCCTCCACTGACCCATCCAATTTCAGAGCCAGCATCACCTTGCTGAAATCCATTTTTGATTGATTGGTTTCAGCCAGTCAGGAGAATGATTACCAAAAGATGACCAGGTCACACCATCAGAGAGATAGGACGAACTTTTGACATGTTTTTGGCTCAATCTGCAGATTCAGGAAGAGTAAAGTGCCTAAGAAGAAACATAATCAGTTTCTTAAATAAAAGGATATCCTGAAATGAGTTATCTCATCCGTCATAGTCCAGGAAAGAAAGGGGGTGGACATCAGTAAAATTGGACTTGCGTTCAGACTAATACTGAACTAGGTACAATTTATGACCCTAGTGTCTGCAGCAGCTTTGTAAACTTAACATTGCATAAACTGTAAATGTGCAATTGACCCATAGTTACCTCAGTGTTATCAAAAATAGTCACCCAAGAGGTTATTTAAGTTTGTAACAAAGATGTTGTAACAAGAGGTTACTGTGGTTTAGGGAGAATAAAAAGCCACTATTGACCTACATTATTGTAAATTAGATGGCCACAGAATGCAACAGTATCTTCTATCCATGCATATAACACATTTTAATATCAAAAATTGCCATGTTACCAATGTAACACAAATAACTAATTTATTTTATATTCTTGTTTAATTATTCCTCCATAAGCACAACAAAAGTTTTTATTTGGACATAGAAGGCAGCCTGTGTGAAATAAAAAAAGACAGGCAATGTTTTAGTTCATCTTCCATGGCATTGCTCATGGCCAAAAGAAAAGAAAATGTATGGCCTAGATTTTCCACTCGAGTTATGGATTTCCCCAGCGTGTTATAGGAACATATAAACAAGAGTAGGCTATTCAGCCCCTCAAGCCTGTTACACCATTCATTGAGACCATGGCTGATCTGTATCCTAACTTCATCCTCCCGCCTTGGCTCCATATCCCTTAATACCCTTGGTTAGCAAAAATCTAGTGATCTCAGATTTTAAATTATTAATTGAGCTAGAGAGAGTTCCACACTTCTACCATCCTTTGCGTGAAGAAGTATTTCCTAGCTTCTCTCCTGAATGGCCTAACTCTGATTTTGAGGTCATGTCCTCTTGTCCTAGACACCCCACCAGGATTTTCCACCAACAGTATAAGGGCAGATGTACTGTACTGCTACGCAAATGAGGGAAAATCAGGGGCTGACTTATTTTCCCTCATTGGTGCTATAACAATGTTGGATATATCCAGATGCATCCAGTGTTGCTATGGGGATAGGTACATTTTTAAAAAACAGAAAGTTAGGGATTTTTTTAAACAAAAATTTAGCAAATAATTTGCTTTTGTTTTTCACAGCTGAAGAGAGGCCTCGGGCCGTGTCACATTGTGGGAGGCCTCTGAGGCTGACCACAAACAATCTCCAACTCTCCTCCAGGCACGCTCCTTGATGGAGTTTGGGAACTGACCAAAATTAGGCAAAGTGCCCCGACCCTGGGAAATCAGTCAGGTTCAAAAGTACAGGCTCGCAGCACAGGGAAACAGAACTCCCACCATGACTCTCTCTTCATGTTGCTCTCTCTCTCTGCCTGACTCCCAATCCCTAATTATTTATGTCTTCCTGCTTTTCTTTACTTTTATTTTCCATTTCTTCTTCCATCTTTCCCTCCCTATATGTATGCCACCCCCATACTTCTACTTATTGTCACCTCTCTATCTCTCAGTCTAGAGCTCTTTTTCTCACTGTCATTAGACATTTCTTATCTTCTGACTACTACTCCCTTCTACATGCTTCCCACTCTCAGTATCCCTCTCAAATTGTTTCCCTCAATGTCTCAATCTTCTTTTCTGTACATCCCCCATTCCATTTCTTCCTCTTTTGCATGTTTCATGATTTTTCCTTTTCCTTAGTTCTCACAAAGATCTGGAGCAAGATTTTGGGTTCTGACTCTGTAACAGCTACAAAGGCGATGGCCCCGATATTACCGGGGAGGCGGGATGTTAGCGGGGTGGGGTGGGGGGGGGGGGAGGGGGGCGATTGGGCGCGTGGGTAACCCGCCCAGTAAAATCCATCCGTTCCCCTGCGATCGCGGGTAAATTGGAGCCACTTAACGTGGCTTCTGGAGGTGCCCTATGTAAAGGGGCAGTCCTCCAATGGCTGCTCCTGGAGCAAACACCCAAATTACACAATGGAGCAGCCCAGGGGAAAGGCTGCTCCTAGATTCAGTGATGCCTCACTCCAGGTGCTACTGGATGGGGTGAGGAGGAGGGATGTCTTTTACCTGGCGGACGGGAGGAAGTGGCCTGCCTCTGGCACCAAGAAAACCTGGCAGAGGAGGTCACCAGCAGCAGTGACATCTCCCGCACCTGGATCCAGTTCAGGAAGCGCTTCAATGACCTAACTAGGTCAGCCAAAGTGAGTACACTTACTCATTCTCCTACACTCCGTCTTCCACATCACCACCCCCACCCCACAACTCCTTCTGCACTGCCAACACTACTCTATCACATCCCTCCTCACACCCACTCAAAGCTCAACCTCAACTTACCTGCACTTACTCACCACTTCCTCACCTCCCCATTACTCACCGCACCACTACCACTCAACCCAATGTCCTGGCTCTGTCTCATACTCACCCTCTGATGCATCTCTTTCACGGTCAGCCGCACCCAAACCAATGCATTCAGCGGTTGGCCATGTCACCATCCCTCACTCATGCGTCTGTACTTTCTCTCTTTATAGGAGAAGAGAGCCCAGAATGCACGAGAGAGGGCCAGGACCGGAGGGAGGCCGCAACAGCTAGCCATCCTCACAGACGCAGAGCAGGAGGCGCTGGAGCTGAGCCGCACCCTCAAGTGCCTGTCTGTCGGGGACCCCGAGACTGGCACCCGACAAACCTCTGGTGACAGAACTTTAACATTCAGCACACACAATATGAATTGATGTTAACATGCCTTGCCATCTTCAGCACCTCAACATCTGTCATCGTGCTTAATATTGCCTTCTGTTCTCTTACAGGGCCTTCAGCGACCGCTGTGACGGCGGAGGGCGATTCCTCAGAGGACCTGCCAGCCTCTGAGGCGGCACCGTCACATCTGAGCGAGCCATCCACCAGCGCAGATACACACACCTCGGTGGGTCCCCATCCTCAGTTAGTTAGGGTCGCATATGGTGAGTCACCACACACATGTGAGCACGAGCAGACACTGGTAGCAGGGGCAGCTGTGGAGAGTCACGCCAGTGGGAGCACTCTTCTCCAGGCTCTGCTCAGCTAGACACAGATGTTGAACCCTGAGGGCCATCCATGAAAAGGAGAATGATCGAGGGGCAGCAGCACATTTGCAAGGTTCTGGAACAGGTGTCATGCGCACTCTCCACAATCGCGCAGAGGATGGAGGAGTCCAACTCCTGCATGAGTGGAATGGTGTCACAGGGACGTGAGGGCATCTCTGAGATAGTGTCGTGGGTAAGTGTGGGAATGTCTGCAATGGAGGGAAGGCTAGCCTCCATGTAGCTTCAAGCACGGCTCACAAATGAGTCCATTCAGGCCCTGACAGTGGCCCTTCGGACTCAGGGTGAATAACATTCTGCCGCCTTAAACAGGCAGGCAGATACACTAGCACTGGCCTTACAAGGCTTCACACATGTCCTCCAAACTGTCGTCCAGCAGAGCGATAGGAGTGGTGTGGGCCTGGCCCAGGAGAAGGATGATGGCGAAAGGGAACATGGAAGTGTGGATGCCACTCAAAGCGCCCCCATGTCTCACCCGTTGCCCCCTTCTCAACCAGCACGTGCAATGTTGCCTCCTGTCCAGGTGGCTGAGTCTGCCCCTGTACAGGTGCAGGTGGAGCAGTCTTTGGAGGGGCCCTCACGGGCACCAAAGCCCAGAGGGCGTAGGCCCAAAGCATCTAATCGGTCAGGGCATGAACAAGAGCAATCTGCCACTACCTCTGCTGCAGCCACAGGGGATGCACCACATAGAAGTAGTCGGAAGCGAAATGCGAAGGTTTTGTGATCACAAAAGGGATGCACAAGGGTGTTTGACAGTTGGTCATGTTTTTTATTTATATTTGCTTTTGCTAAATGCACATTAAATATTATTATTGTCACCACTACTGCCACGTCTTGGCCATTCTTGACTGGCTTGTGTAATAAGTCCCTTTCATGAGGTTCACCATGAACGCCCACACTTGATGCCACCCATTGGGTCACCCTACAGTGGGTGTATGTGTAGTTGCACGACTGTTTTGTGCCGGGGGTGGGGGGGGGAGGGGCTGGTGTGGCCGCTGCTCTGTCCAGGTGGTGTGAGGACTGGACTCTTCACACTGTCTGATGTTAGGAGAACCGTTCACATATCAGTGACTCCCTGGCCTCACGAGCAGCCAGTTGAGCCGCTGTTATGCCCATGGGTTGCTCCTCCTCCTCCTCTGCCTCCTCCTCCGCCTCGTCCTCACCCTCCTCCTCCTCCTCCTGCTCTTCATTGTGGGTGGCCGATGTGGATGGGGCCTCCTCAAGCTGCAACCCACTGTGTTGTGCCATCATATGAGTATAATGCGACCCACTCTGTCTGGTGCATATTGAAGTGCTCCCCCAGAATGATCAAGGCACCTGAAGCGCATCTTAAGCAGCCCTATAGAATGCTCAATTGTAGACCTGGTAGCGATGTGGCTGTCATTATATCAACGCTGTTGCTTGGTGGTGGGGTTCCTCAGAGGTGTCATGAGTCACGTATGCAGGGGGTATCCCTTGTCCTCGAGGAGCCAGCCCTTTCGGGTGTTCGGTGCATGGAAGAGGGCCGGGATGTTGGACTCCCGGAGGATGAAGGAATCATGGCAGCTGCCAGGGAATCTGGCGCACACGTGAAGAAATCTCTTGCGGTGTTCACAGATGAGCTGAGTGTTGATGGAGTGATAGCCCTTCCTGTTGATGAACAGTCCTGGCTCGTGTAGAGGTGCTCATATTGCTATATGGGTGCAATCGATTACGCCCTGCACCCGTGGGAAGCCAGCCACAGAGTGGAATCCCACTGCCCTCTCCATCTGGCTGAGGTCATCCATGGGGAAGTTGACGTAGTGCGAGACCCTGCGAAACAAGCCGTCGGTGACCTGCCTCATGCACTTGTGTGCAGGCGACTGAGAGACCCCAGCGATGTTCCCTGTGGAACCCTGGAACGATCCGGAAGCGAAGAAGTTGAGGGCAGTGGTGACTTTGACAGCGACAGGTAAGGAGATGCTGCTTGGGCCAGCCGGGAGCAGATCAGCATGAAGGAGGCTGCAGATGTCTGCGACTACCTGGAGACTGACTCTGAGCCTCCGTATGCACTGCGCCTCGGTCTGTTGATCCTGTGGCGAGGGTAGTGCCTCCTACGACGTCGCTCCCTCTGTTGTTGCCCTCCGTGCTCTTGTGCAGGTGCCTGTGGCGCAGCACTGTGTTGTGGAGCTCCACGTGACGGAGGTGGACGCCGTGCCTGGCGAGGCTGGTGATGTTGCTCGTCCTCGGATGAAGTGATGAATGCAGCTATGGCACCACCCCCCCCCGATCCTGACGGTGTGAGTTTGAGGGGGTCCACAAAGTAGCTAAACATGTTTGCACAGCAGAGTTTAGGGCATAAATTAAGAATTTTGAGTGGAAAGACAAAGGTGTTGCAGTCAAAACTTTGTCTGAAGTGACAGAGTGCAATAAATGAGGTATTCTCCCCACCTGTCAAATAATCATTTGCATCTCCCACTGGCTGCTGGCTGAAACACGTCTGCTCCAACAGGGAGTGTTTCCCACAGCACGGGAAACATGCTGACGATCCTTCAAAATTGCACCCCTGCCAAAATGTCCACTCAATGAGGTCTCTCAAGTACGTCAACTTTCTGACAAACTATGTAAACGATCATCCCGCCAGCTTTAATTGCCGGTGGGAGTCCCGCATTCGGGAGGTGTGCACACACCCGAACGTGTCACTGGGGAACCCGGAAGTCAGCGGGTTGGAGCCGGACTTCAAAGCCGCTCCGGATTTCTACCATTTTAGGAGCCCCTCCCGCCCCCCAACGCACCCGCTCTGCCATCCTAAAATCGGCCCCGATAAGTCTAGAAATCACTGTCAGCAATATCAACAGATAGAAGCTTAACGTGTTTAAATTACATACCTGTGTCCATTACTTTAGCAGACACAGTCTTGCCTACAGTCACATCCGGGTGTTGATCCAGCACAGGCTAGGTGAGAGAGAACTGTCTAAGCTTGGAGGATGTAGTGGCTGGAGCAGTGAGGCCAATGCCTAAGCTAGACTGTGAGGGTATCTGTGAGGGAGAAGTCAATTTGAACTATCCAGATACATTTCAAGTAGCACAAGTTTCATTTTACCTTACATAAGTCAATAGCGTAGTTTTAAAATGAATCAATTTAATCTTAAATACTTCTAAAGCATGTCGCCAGTAACTAACAAAAAATGAATATTCCAAAGGAAAAATGTTCCACTGTCCTTTGGTAGGTGATTATACTTGTCAGGCGGTCCTGGGAAATTAACCTAAATTGCTGGTGTAAAGGAATATCGTTTTCACACAAATGTATGAGGAATTCAAAGGGTTAGACTTAACGGGGTTATGGGTGAGAAACAACAGGAACCAGTCTTAGTGCAGTAATATTCGTGGTTAAAAACACACAACCATGCTATCTGAAGCAAAAACAGTGAAACAAAGGAAGGGCCTGTTTGTCCAAACATGTCGCTAAGCAACTACATTCCAGAATTAAAGAAGAACGATTGATATGCCCCTAAAAGTGTTGATAAGGGAACCATCTATAAGTGGCTTAAATTTGCTGCAGTAAAAAGGGGGGCCAGGGGTTAACTCAGTGTATAAGTAGCCAGCCCCTACTCAGATTCAGGGTTGAGGACAGAAAAGAAAGTACCAAGTGGGTAAATGAGAACGAGAGTATGTGAATGAAGGAATGGGGAACGAGGTCACAGCTTCTATCCAAAGGACAATAATTCTCAATTGTGCTTTGTATACTACTGCTTAAATACTGCAATGTATTGATCCTTGCTTGTGCTAAATAAAGTCATATGGCTATTAACCACTATGGTGTCAGTCTGGAACAATTGAACAGAGTCAAATTGACTACACTAGGATACACTTCTGACTTTGCACCAACAGCAGCATTGATGATACATTATTGCCCCAACATTTTCTAAATTAGTGCCATGAAGCATTAGGAAAAAAAAACTCCTGGTGAACATTTGCTTACAGAAGCACTGGGTCCCCGAGGGCAATGACATGTTCTTAACCACCCGACTGGAATAGCAACTTCTTGTCCATTTGGCCCAAATGGCACTGGCCAGACTTCACGCTATTGCTCCCTGGCTGAAGGTTCAGGTCCAACTTTAACTTTTTTTCTTGAAACTTGGGGGTGAAAGAGCAAGAACAAGAGACAAGAAATAATAAAGTTGGGTCAGAGACTGTAGAATGAGAGGGGAAAGGCTGGCAGCGTACGAGATGGGTTGGCGTTGAGGCAGATAGACAGGCTAGCCCATTGTCTGGCATGGCAAAGAGGGATTGCGTCAGAGTTAGGTTGGGCAGGACAGGGCACTGGGTGTGTGCATAAAGGATATGTAGACCACTCTGGAGCCTCAATATGTAGCTGTACTTGGAGCAGGCAGGGGTAGAGGAGATTTTAATTCGAAAGAGAAAATAGAGTGCGTAGGTCAGGATATGACAGCACGGGAGAAGAAATAAATAAATAAAGAAGAACGCTAAAAATAATTTTAAAATAGAAAGCTTAAAATAAAATTGGGAATTAAAAAATGGCTGCCTTATTTGTTCTTGTAGGGATCTGATTGGCCTCTAGTGTCACACGGTTAGCATGGACCAATCAGCAACGTAACAGGATATGGTATTACTGACATACAACATTACAGATTTGTGCAAAATATGAAATCTGAATTAAGACTTATTTTAAAACAATTTTGACAAATGTTCTCAAAACATTATTTTACAAACCTAACATTCAGTTTTGGAAAGTTGTATTTCTTTCTGACATAAACCTAAGTCTATAACGAGTTGGAATGGTAACTCTTTATTGATATCAGCAATTTGCTTATATTTTGAACAAAGTATTCACAAAGGAATGGAGGCATCAACAGCCTTACTAGGACATCTACTGGTAGGAGGAGGAACAATCCAGAACTATTTTCTGTCTGTTATTTGGGCTTATCAACAACTATATACAAAAAAATACATCCACAATCATTTTAAAACATATTCTCTGTTATGAAGAGTTTTCCCTGTATTTTTAATGAGGGCTGCATGAAGAGTTTAGATAAGGTAAATAAAGAGAAACTGTTTCCAATGGCGGAAGGGTCGAGAACCAGAGAATACAGATTTAAGGTAATTGGCAAAAGAACCAAAGGCGACACGAGGAAAAACTTTTTTACCCATGAGTAGTCATGATCTGGAATGCACTGCCTGAAAGGGTGGTGGAAGCAGATTCAATCCTGGCTTTCAAAAAGGAATTGGATAAATACTTGAAGGGAAAAAATTATCAGGGCTACGGGGAAAGGGCAGGGGAATGGGACTAACTGGATTGCTCTTACAACGAGCCAGCTCAGGCTTGATGGGCTGAATGGCCTCCTTCTGAGCCATTCCATGTTTCTATGATTTTAGAAACATAGAAACATAGAAAATAGGAGCAGGAGTAGGCCATTCGGCCCTTCGAGCCTGCTCCACCATTCAATATGATCATGGCTGATCCTCTATCTCAATACCATATTCCCGCTCTCTCCCCATACCCCTTGATGCCTTTTGTGTCTAGAAATCTATTTTATGATGTATACAGTAGTCCAATGCACCCACTTAGTTACCCATGCAGCCCAATTCTGAATTTAAACCCATCTAGTAACCATTTTTGATTCTACTAGTTGATCAGCAGTGGCAATGCTTGCAGTCAAACATAAATATGAAATTTGTGTCTCTCTTCTTGTAACTTCACCCTACTATTCTACAGTCTCCAACTTTATTATTTCTCTGTTTGCATTCCACTCTCGTCTTTCCGTCTTCCTCTCTCTGAATTAATGTTAGTCTTCCACTCTTTCTGTCTACCCTAATTTCTCTCATTCCCATCTCTGTAGTTCAGTTGGCCTTTGACTTTTCTAACTCATCAGTGTAGATGTTCTGATCTGTGTTATTTTAACTCTGGTGTAACCCGTTTAAAATAATACTGCCGTCACACTCCTGACTTGTGCCTTGTAGATGGTGGAAAGGCTTTGGGGTGTCAGGAAGTGAGTCACTCACTGCAGAATACCCAGCCTCTGACCTGCTCTTATAGCTACAGTATTTATGTAGCTGGTCCAGTTAAGTTTCTGGTCAATGGTGACCCCCAGGATATTGATGGTGGGGGGTGTGACGATGGTAATGCCGTTGAATGTCAAGGGGAGGTGGTTAGACTCTCTCTTGTTAGAGATGGTCATTGCCTGGCATTTGTGTGGCACGAATGTTACTTGCCACTTATCAGCCCAAGCTTGGATGTTGTCCAGATCTTGCTGCATGCCGGCACGGACTGCTTCATTATCTGAGGAATTGCGAATGGAGCGGAACACTGTACAATCATCAGTGAACATTCCCACATCTGACCTTATGATGGAGGGAAGGTCATTGATGAAGCAGCTGAAGATGGTTGGGCCTAAGACACTGCCCTGAGGAATTCCTGCAGCAATGCCCTGGGGCTGAGATGATTGGCCTCCAACAACCACTACCATCTTCCTTTGTGCTAGGTATGACTCCAGCCACTGCAGAGTTTTCCCCATGATTCCCATTGACTTCAAGTTTACTAGGGCTCCTTGATCCCACACTCGGTCAAATGCTGCCTTGATGTCAAGGGCAGTCACTCTCACATCTGGAATTCAGCTCTTTTGTCATGTTGCCTTTTGTGTGGTGTTTCTTGTTGGCTATAACGCAAATCCTCCCTCTCTCCAAATAAACAACATTGGTCCTTTTCAAATTCAATAGTATAATTAGGGGATTCTTCATCCATAGTGAAACCACAAGATGGCAGTGCACTTTGTAAAACGTCACATCTGCACAACCAAGATCCACTTTTCCTGGATTAGTATGAAGTGTTTGGTACAATCCAGACCACTTCTTTTCCCCTTTATTGATATCTTCGATCTTCAGATGATTTACAATTCCTCATGTATTTCCTCCTCCAACAAGCCCAAGGATTCCACTTTAAATACTTTCATCGGTTTTACATTAGCAGATGATAATGGTAGTGCCACTACCACAGGAATCAATCGTGAAACAATGTCACTCTGCTTGCAAGGCTTTCTGGCATAACACACCAATCCAAGATTTCACACCTTACACCAATCCATATTCCCATCTGATTTCCACATTTTCATTTGTTTGTCCAATATAAAATTCGGGATCCACTTGTTTTCTGGAGCATTTAACCCCCTTTTTGAATCTGATCATTGTAAAAACCCTCCATACATAATTGCCTTTAAGATCAGTTGTTCCATAGTTTTTGTTATTCTGAATGATTGCCAATATCCCTAACCTGTCTCTCTGCCAGTCGTTCTATTAAAACCAGGGACACCCCTTGTTCTGATAAAACATTCCCCATCTGCCTATTCATTCCTTTAAGTAATCCCTCTATTTGCGTGTGCATGTATCATGTTCCGATTATCTCTATGTGAGTTCACCTAAATCTCTTCCTGATTGCGCTTAGTAAATCTGTGTACCATATCTCTTAGCGTGATAAAAAAATCTACATACATTCAATTACATAAATCAGAAGGTAAAAGATACAGAAGGAAAAATTTAACAGAGCAGGAATAATCTCTAACTGCAAATTATAACAAGCTTCTTGTGTTTGTGTCACTATAAGTTTGTTCACGCATCTTTTCCTGCGCCTCCCATTTTAAAGTTTTAGTCTCAATTTTAGATCACGTCTACACTGTCTGCATTTAGGTATGCACGCAGGGAAACATTCACATCGGCCTAGGTATCGGTTCCCCTGCTTAACAACAATCCAAATTGGGCACCTTCTATAATGCAGTTTTCCTGCCATTTAGCGTTAACTTAGGCGAGTTTAGCCTTTGTTTCTCCCTCTAAATATCCGACAGAATGTGGTTCTGCCAATTCAGTAACATCCACGATAGGTAAGGATAGGGTAAAATTCGAGGTTTATTCTTATCCCTAACTTGGCCCATTGGGTGAATAGTAAAGTACCCCAGATTGAGGATTGTTGATACAGGTGGAACTTCAACCCTCACATTTGTTTGACTATTTCCCTTAGAATACCAACGGACAAGGTCGTAGTCCCTTAACATATCCGGGATTTCAGCTCCCATCAAAAATCTGTGTTTGGTCAATAAACAAAAGCACAGATGCACCGTATGCCATACAAATGGTTGCCCGTCCTATTCCCTATGCTCACATGTTTCCCATGTGTATCATCTCATTTATTTTATCCTGCATCTGAGTGAAAAACTTCACAATGTTGTGCGTGTTATAGACGGTATATTGTTCTTCCTGTGCTAGCTCATTGATTGCATTTAGGATTGGTGCATTGACCAGTTTGGCCTGCGCATGTTCATAATGATGCGCATGCGTCTTTATAGTCTCAACGTCTACCTGATTCCAAATTGACAATCCTGTTCCGAATATCCCTGTTAGTGCACCTACCCATCCCACAGTGTCCGACTGTAATTGTCTTGCCCTGAAGATACTCTCCTCTGGTCTAGTTTCTACCCCTGTTATGTTATCTATCACTCTCTGCCTCTCGTTTCCATTTTTTGCACATCTCTTGTGGACATTTATTACAGTACCGTAAATTGGACTTTATTCACTTATAGCGCATTTTGCAGTTTCTAAGTCCCTATCATATTATACTCTCCAATAATAAATGAAATTAATATCACATTGTCCATTTTGCTTCATCTGTGGAGAAAGCACAAAGAATTACTTCTTCCGCCTTCAGTTTCTTTGGAGACTTGGAGTAGAACAACCAACACAATTTGACTTGATGGTTCAACTCTCTGTGGTCTTGGACACTCTGGGGGAAAAAAATTCGATAGGACCTATTATTGGGTACGGGTAGCATGATCCACTATTACCCCGCGCCCAATGGCCTCTGCACAGGCAAGATGAGACTTACCTGCAAGTGTGTTGGAAATCAGGGTAGACACGAGGATTCAATGCAATTCACACTTTCCACCAACAGGGGAGCCCCAATCGCTTAAAATCTCTTAAAGGTAGCCGGTACCCGTTATTTTCTAAAAATACCAGTGCTGTCTGCATGGAGTCTGAACGGAGACCAGACATTGCACACGTAAAACACAGATGCAGGTTCCGTCCTTATATTTACACACTGATGAGTTATGTTAAACATTGAATAAAGGTTGCGCACTGCTAAATCCCACATCCTCCAATCTGCATGCCAGACTTCACCAATCTGCCGATCTGAGTTGGTACCAGGCCTGCGAGAGTGCATGCACCAAGGTTCTCAGATGATGCACTAGAGGCCTTGGTGCAAGAGGTGGACAGAAGGAGGGACATCCTATATCTGCGGGGGGAGTGGGGCAGGGCAAGAGGCCCTCCAGACATATGCCCAAAAGGCAGTGGGAGGCAGTGGGGAACAAAGTCAATGCCAGACACACAGCACCACGAACATGGATGCAGTGCAGGAAGAACTTCAATGCTTTGACACGAGTGGTCAAGGTGAGTGAGGTCAACTGTCAAGTGGCGTCTCCTACCAACTGCACCCTTAGCCGCATCCACTGCTCCACGCACTACACCCCCATCACCCACATACCAACAAACTCTATCCATCAGTACTCAATTCTTCCAATTAGATGCTTCCTCTCACCCTTACACATTACCACAGTTGCAAGCCACCCACCCACAACTCACAGGTCACACACACTGGCAGCTATTCAACCATGACAGGCACATCACCCAGACACACATCCCACTTTCTTGCAGGAGAAGGTGGCGCATAACAGGATGCAGCAAGTGGCAATGGCATTTAGCCCCTCGAGCCTGTTCCACCATTCAATGAGATCATGTAGGACCTGTGACCTCACTCCATGTACCCGCCTTAGCCCCACATCCCTTAATACCCTCGGTTCACAGAAATCTATCAATCTCAGATTTAGAATTCACAATTGAGCTAGCATCAACTGCCGTTTGCAGAAGAGCGTTCCAAACTTCTCCCACCCTTTGTGTGTAGAAGCATTTCCTTACTTCACTCCTGTATGTTCTGGCTCTAAATGTTAGGCTATGTCCCCGCGTCCTAGTGAGGAGACCTCCAAAAACAGTTACAAATGTATCGGCAGCCAGAAGCAATAATCCAGCCATTAACCTGTAAATCCTGCATGGTCCCTTTAAATAGCGTTGTTGGGGGTCCTCCAGGCACTCTAAGACACGTTCAGATGGTTCGTGGTCATGACTGTGCGTTGAGTTGAGCGTTAAGTGCCAAAATGTTGTGTATCACTTTAAATTAGCGTTGCACACTGATTGTATCCATTTTTTCCTTACTTGACATGCTTCCGGCGTTCGGTATCTGCATATTCGCTAATACCTATATCAAGATGGCGTCCGGCGCATGTCACGCTGGAAACATGCTTGCGCAACCAAGACGCCATCTTGGATGTTCGAGAGGCCGCATAGCACCGAAACAACAGGTGCTGCACAGCCCAGTTTAGCGCCTTCTAACTTCCCCCTTTGGACAGCTGTAGACCAACAGGGTCAAAGTCGTCCCAAATGTTGAACTAACTCTGTAAGGCAACACGATTTTAAAACTTCTTTGCAGCGCTGACTGAAAAGAAGGCGGAGCCAGCTTCATCACAGCAGCTCCATACTCAGACAGATTTCAACTAAATTTAAAGAAACTTTGCCGAATTGAAAAGAAAACAATCGATTTAGATCTCAAATCTCACAGACATAAAGTAGGGCATAGTCCCCTAACTGTATAATAATTCTCCAGACACTTCTGACTTCTTCGTGTACATTTAACAATGGTACTATGCTTCGAAAACACGACGATTGAAATTAAACGACTAGGACTACAATGGGTGAACGCTGCTTCAGTTTTGTTAAAAAAAAGGAAATGGAGCCAGTTGCAGCCTGTACGCTGCAGAGTGCACTTAAAGAGACAGTACACTAGAAACTAAAGAAAAATCCAGTAGCTTGTTACAGTGGGAGAGATGGAATCTTCCCTTTTCAATTTTTCCCTCTGTTTTAAATCATCTATCCTTTATCTCTCATCTTCATTTTCAATCTCTAATGTTTCCTACTTAACTCAATTTTGTTACAATTTAAAATCTCATGTGGGAAAGACCATTTATCAGGCTTGTATTGGCTCTCCTGTTTAAAAGTTTTCTCCTTCTCCTCTGTTGCTGGAAGGATGGGGTGTAGTGAATGGAAAGGGGTTACTGGGGAACCAGCCGGGAGTTCCAGTCTCTTCCTCGGTTCACTTTCTAGGACCTCTATGACTGCCCCTCTCCCTTCTGGTCTTTTACTCTGTAATATGCTTTGGGTTTGCTTAAATGATTCTTTGACTTCTGCGATTTCCATTTCGCAATCCTCGTCTAAATCTACTTTATTCTCATCATTGGCTCCTTGTGTTATTGTGTTGTCTGGGGAGTAATAGTTCGCAGCCTCCTCTGCCAACCCTTCCCTGTCTACCTCGTCTCCAACACCACCCACTTGGGTCATTGTACATATACTATCTTTCTTAACTCTCAATTGTTCTTGGTACCGTTGTGTCTGTTTCTGTTGTTGGGTAGTCAGGAGAGTTCCATCCCTCCCGGTTTTTGGAGAGTCATGGTCCGATTTCCTTTATTGTTTCTCCGCCAAGGGGGCACTACATCACTCCGGCAGTCTATGGCGTAATGACCCATATTCTGACATCAGAAACATCTGTCATTACGGCCTTCTGTTCCTCCCATGACTCATCGCGTTACAGCAGCCACCAGAGCCTCTTGTCAGCTCAATTTGCCCCGTACCTCCTGAATCATCAACTTACACCGTGTGTGGTCTACCGAATTTATGGGTCGACATATAACCTCCTTTAAAGCCCCTCTACAGTCGGCGAGTTCCGACTCTAGTCTCCCATTTTTCTCTGTAGGTCTATCTCTCTCTTGTAATATTTTCTGATTATGTAGTCCCTGTGCTGTTGCAGTTTTAGCCACCAACTGCAAATGCTTCAGCATAGTCAAGACTTCAGTCAGACGTTCTTTCAACCTCTCGTTTTCATCTGACTGTCTCTTAATTTCCCTGTCTTTTTCATCTGACTATCTCTTAGTTTCCTCTAACTGATTACTATTTTCCTCTTTTAATTGTTTAATTTGTTCCTCACTCTTAGGTGCACATATGTTGGCTGCCCACATAAGGGTCCTTTTGCAACTCTCACCTTTATCTTTTTATTTCGAACTTGCTCCACGACCCATTCTATGGCCATCTCATAAGCAGTGTTCAGTTCCATTCGCAATCCCTCTGATAATGAAGCAGTCCGTACCCGCATGCAGCAAGACCTGGACAACATCCAGGATTGGGCTGATAAGTGGCAAGTAACGTTCGCGCCACACAAGTGCCAGGCAATGAACATCTCCAACAAGAGAAAGTCTACGACCTCCCCTTGACATTCAACAGCATTACCATCGCTGAACCCCCAACCATCAACATCCTGGGGGTCACCATTGACCAGAAACTTAACTGGACCACCACATAAATACTATGGCTACAAGAGCAGGTCAGAGGCTGGGTATTCTGCGTCGAGTGACTCACCTCCTGACTCTCCAAAGCCTTTCCACCATCTACAAGGCACAAGTCAGGAGTGTGATGGAATACTCTCCACTTGCCTGGATGAGTGCAGCTCCAACAACACTCAAGAAGCTCAACACCATCCAGGACAAAGCAGCCCGCTTGATTGGCACCCCATCCACTGCCCTAAACATTCACTCCCTTCACCACTGGCATACAGTGGCTGCAGCAACTCACCAAGGCTTCTTTCACAGCACCTCCCAAACCCATGAGCTCTATCACCTGGAAGGACAAGGGCAGCAGGCACATGGGAACAACACCACCTGCACATTCCCCTCCAAGTCACACACCATCCCGACTTGGAAATATATGACCTTTCCTTCATCGCTGCTGGTTCAAAATCCTGAAACTCCCTTCCTAACAGCACTGTGGGAGAACCTTCACCACACGAACTGCAGTGTTTCAAGAAGGCGGCTCACCATCACCTTCTCAAGGGCAATTAGGGATGGGCAATAAATGCTGGCCTTGCCCACGATGCCCACATCCCATGAACGAAAAAAAAAGCCTCATCCTTCTCCACTATTTTGGAGATTAATTCTACAGGTTCCTCGGACCCCTTTAGTTTCTTTTTCAGTTTCTTTTCTAACATTTCATGGACACTTGCCATGATCACTTATACTAAACAAAACCTTACTTCTGGAACTTGAACAATTCACGTCTTTTGTGATCAAATTAAGTCTATCAATATTTAAATTTATTTTCCTCAACATGAAACATTGATTAGTCATCTCCTGGCTGGCTCGCCAATTGTACCAGATTCGGAGGTGACACCAATTGGTAATCAATGTTTCATTTATTAATAGTCAAATCAAACATGTAAAGGTATCAAATATTTAAACAACAAAGATCTAAACCATATTACCCCGTTTGATCTCTGGGCAGAGGTCGTAATTAAGTTGGCGACATGGTCGTTTTCCCACAGTGAGGTAGTCTTCTGATAGTCGGGTGTCCTTCTGACTGTGGTGTTGTCTTCGAACAGCTAAGTGTTCTTTCAACAGCTGGTGATCTTCGTTGATCCATCTGCCCTGAGCTCAAAAGACATTGGGTTTTTATATCCCCCTTGGCAGGAAACCCACACTATATATGGAACAACACTCATAAGACGCTTCTAGGTTAACAAAGTTGTTTTTCAAAGAATTTGAGATGGTCAGCTTGTTTTACCATTACTCATTTAACCACAACGGCTCTTTGAAAGAGCTATCCAATTAGTCCCACTCCCCTGCTCTTTCCCCAGAGCCCTGTAAATGTTTTCCCATCCAGTATTATCCAATTCCCTTTTGAAAGTTACTATTGACTCTGCTTCTACCACCCTTTCAGGCAGTACATTCCAGATCATAGCAACTCTCTGCATAAAAAAATGTTTCCTTATGTCACCTCTGGTTCTTTTGCCGAACACCTTAAATCAGTGTCCTCTGATTACTGACCCTTCGGCCACTGGAAACAGTTTCTCCTTATTTACTCCATCAAAACCATTCATGATTTTGAACAGCTCTATCAAATCTCCTCTTAACCTTCTCTGCTGTAAGGAGAATAACCCCAGTCTCTCCACATAACTGAACTCTCTTATCCCTGCTACCATTTAACATACTACGATACTATGATACAAGCTCCTTTTGAAGATAACACTGTCTAGCTATCTCATCATAGTCCTGGTCTTGCTGCTATCTTTGAATTATTGTTCCACTTTTTGGGTAATTGTTCCTCTTTTATCACATAGCTGCTGTGTCTAGCAAGGAGGGTGACAAGGGTCAATTGCTATTCAAAGGTTAACAGTTTACAATTCAGTAAAATAAGCCGCACACTCAACAAAATATGCAGCACAGCCTACAGATCATGGTGGTTAGTAACTTTAAGAAAAATATGTCAATTTTTTCCCATTTCCAATACTCTTACACAAGATATGCTAACAGAGCTGTGATTCTACACTTTGGAGAAGTGTAGATTTAGGGGTGATCTGATTGAGGTTTATAAGATGATGAAAAGAATAGATTCTGTTCCAGTTGACAGTTTTTTCTAATTAAATACATTAGGGAGGACCAGGGGTCACAATTTTAAGCTCTACAAGATCAGACCTAGGTTAGATGTTAGGAGGTGGTCCTTTTTCCAGAGAATAGCAGACTTCTGGAACAGGCTGCCGGCTCATGCGGTGGATGCTGATTCGCTGAATTCCTTTAAGCGAGAGCTGGGCCTGTTTCTGGCTGGGGCAGAGATGACCTCTTACAAAAGGGTAGGTAATGTAATGCATAGAATTCAGGCCCAGAGCGATCTCTTGGACTAATTTTGATCGCCAAATTTCCCAGATTTTCCGCCAAATTGGCTGGGGATTTTGTCTGGTTTCTCACCTCTCCCAGAAGATCACATGGAGTGGGTGAGGAGTGTATATATTGTGATACATAAGGTATCATGATTGTGTGGGACAGGCTGGATGGACCAGAGGGTCTTTTCCTGTCCGTCATTGTTTGTTTGTTCATATGTTCAAGTCCAAGCCCCTCAGAAACACTTCAATTAAATTACCACTCCCCGCAGCATCTCAGGCAACATCCCATAACCCATCCTTGGACACCAACTGGTTGGTCTGTTTTTGTGATCACATATGCACATACACATGGAAAAGAATTCATTTGAAAAGTTAAAACAATCAAATTGTAATAAAACGACCCAAAAACCAGCATCTGGATCATGATGTTGGCTTCCTTTTTCAAGGATTCAATCTGAGCCATTATTCCTAAAAGTTTTAAATGACTCAAAGGCTGGGAATTTCTTTGAAGCTGCTCCTGCTCCGCTGCCATAATTTTGGGGGAAGTGCTGGATAAACCCTGTGTACCTATGTGAATGGGGTTTCCCCCCTACTCCCGGTTAAGTCATGGTGGTGGAGTGGGAGAAGCTCCAAGGAAATTCCCAGCTAAAATAATCTGACATGATTGTTCTAAATGACTATGGGCTGTTGCTCTTCTGCCCTCTAGTGGTCACTGAGCACATTTAAAGATAAAATCAATTTTATCAGCATCAAAGTAGTAGTATCATAGTATATTACAGCACAGAAGGAGGCCATTCGGCCCATCGTGCCAGTGCCGGCTCTTTGAAAGTCCCACTCCCCTGCTCTTTCTCTGTAGCCCTGTAAATTTCTTCCCTCCAATTATTTATTCAATTCCCTTTTGAAAGTTATTATTGAATCTGCTTCCACCACCCTTTCAGGCAGTGCATTCCTGATCATAACAACTCTCTGCGTAAAAAAATGTTTCCTCATGTCACCTCTGGTTCTTTTGCCAATCACCCTAAATACCTGTCCTCTGGTTACTGACCCTTCTACCGCTGTAAACAGTTTCTCCTGATTTACTCTATCAAAACCATTCATGATTTTGAACACCTCTATCAATTCTCCCCTTAACCATTTCTGTTCTAAGGTGAACAATCTCAGCTTCTCCAGTCTCTCCACAAAACTGAGGTCCCTCATCCCTGGTACCATTCTAGTAAATCTCTTCTGCACCCTCTCTAAGACCTTGACATCCTTCCTAAAGTGTGGTGCCCAGAATTGAACACAGTACTCCAGCTGAGGTCTAACCAGTGTTTTATAAAGGTTTAGCATAACCTCCTTGCTTTTATACTCTATGCCTCTGTTAATAAAGCCCAAGATCCCATATGCTTTTTAACATCCTTCTCAACTTGTCCTGCCACCTTCAAAGATTTGTGTACGTACACCCCAGGTCTCTCTGTTCCTGTGCCCACTTTAAAATTGTACCATTTCCAGTGCTATAATAGTTTCTTTGATCAATACTGCCACCCCTCTCCTTTCTTTCCTTCCATATCTTTCCTGAAGACATTGTAGCCAGAAATATTAAGTACCCAATCCTCCCCTCCAGGATGGTATGTTGCCTCCCTGGTGCCAGGGTCATGGATGTCACTGAGCGGATGCAGGACATTCTGAAGGGGGAGGGTGAACAGCCAGAGGTCATGGTACATATCAGTACTAACGACATAGGTAAAAAGAGGGATGAGGTCCTGCAAGCAGAATATAAGGAGTTAGGAAATAAGTTAAAAAGCCGGACCTCAAGGGTAGTAATCTCAGGATTACTCCAGTGCCACGTGAAAGTGAGTATAGGAATAGGAGAATAGACCAGATGAATGCGTGGCTGGAGGGTTGGTGCAGGAGGGAGGGATTTAGATTCCCGAGGAATTGGGACCAATTCTGGGGAAGGTGGAACCTGTATAAGCCGGACGGGTTGCACCTCAACAGATCAGGGACTAATATCCTCGCAGGGGGTTTGCTACTGCTGTTGGGGAGGGTTTAAACTAGTGTGACAGGGGGATGGGAACCTGAGCAGGGAGTCAGAAGAGAGTAAAGTTGAAAGCAGTAAGACAGGGGAGGACCCAGGGGAAATTTACAATACAAATAGTACAAATAGTTGTTCAAGAACAAGTGAAAGCAAAAAGCGTAGAGCAGCAGGAAGAGAGTGTACTTTAGGCACGACAGATAAAGTGAAAACTAGAAAGTGTAAAGTGATTAACCCAGCATCAAAGCTGAAGGACAGGCGAGGGTGTGTGGCCCAACTAAGAGTTCTATATACAAACACACGGAGTATAAGGAATAAATTAAATGAACTACAGGCACGAATTCAAATTGGAGGGTATGACATGATAGGTATCACTGAGACATGGCTGCAGGATGGTCAGGATTGGGAACTAAATATACCAGGTTATAGGGTCTACAGGAGAGATAGGGAAAATGGAAGAGGGGGAGGAGTAGCCTTAGTGATTAGAGATGAAATCACTTCAATGATAAAGGAGGATATAACGAGAGATAAGCAGCCAACAGAGGCCGTATGGGTTGAATTGAGAATTATGAAAAGATCTAAGAATATAGTGGGAGTTGTGTATAGGACCCCTGGCAGCAGCTCTGAAGTGCTAGATTGTATAAATGCAGAGATTAGACAAGCGTGTAACAAAGGCATAGTGGTCTTAATGGGGGACTTTAACCTTCACATAGATTGGGAAAAGCAGACTAGCAACTGTCAGAAAGGTAGTCAATTTCTTGAGTGTGTCCGGGATAGTTTTCTACAGCAGTATGTCCTAGAGGCAACAAGGGGGCAAGCCATACTAGATTTAGTAATGAGTAATGAACCAGATTTAGTCAACAGCTTAACTGTGCATGAACATCTATCCAATAGCGATCATAACATGATCGAGTTCAACGTAATGTTCGAAAGGGAAAAAAGTGAATCAGCTGCTAAGATTCTAGACTAGGGTAAGGCCGACTTCAATGGGATGAGACAGAGACTGTCCACAGTAAACTGGGCAAATCTGTTAATGGGTAAAATGACTGATGATCAGTGGGAAATGTTTAAAGAAACATTTAACGTGATACAGAACCGGTTTATACCCTTGAGGGCCAAGAATTCTACTTGCCAAAAAAAGCAGCCATGGACAACTAAAGAGGTAAAGGACAGTATAAGACATAAGGAAAGGGCATACAAAAAGGCAAAAAATGGCACAGATCCTGGCGAATGGGAAAGATACAAAGATCAACAAAGGGTCACAAAACAGATAGTAAGAGCTACAAAAATAGAGTATGAAAAGAAACTTGCAAGGGATATCAAAACCAATACGAAGAACTTTTATAGTTATATTAGGAAAAAGAGAGTGGTCAGGATCAGTGTTGGCCCCTTAAAAACTGAAAGTGGGGATATTGTCATTGACAATGGGGAAATGGCGGACATGTTGAATAATTACTTTGCATCAGTATTTACAGTAGAGAAAGAGGATAGCATGCGGAAATCCCAAGAAAACTAATATTGAATCGGGGACAGGGACTCAATAAAATTAACATAAGTAAAACAACAGTAATGAAGAAAATAATAGCACTAAAGAGTGACAAATCCCCAGGACCAGATGGTTTCCATCCCAGGGTTTTAAAGGAAGTAGGTGAGCACATTGCAGATGCCCTAACTATAATCTTTCAAAGTTCTCTAGATTCAGGAACTGTTCCTCTAGATTGGAAAATTGCACATGTCACTTTGCTTTTTAAGAAAGGAGAGAGAGGGAAACCAGGGAATTATAGACCAGTTAGCCTAACATCTGTTGTGGGGAAAATGCTGGAGTCCATAATTAAGAATAGGGTGACTGAACACCTCGAAAATTTTCAGTTAATCAGAGAGTGCCAGCATGGATTTGTGAAAGGTAGGCCGTGCCTGACAAACCTGATTGAATGTTTTGAAGAGGTGACTAAAGTAGTGGACAGGGGAATGTCAATGGATGTTATTTTTATGGCCTTCCAGAAGGCATTTGGTAAAGTCCCACATATGGGACTGTTAGCTAAGATAGAAATCCATGGAATCGAGGGAAAAGTACGGACTTGGTTAGGAAGCTGGCTGAGCGAAAGGTGAGAGAGAGTAGGGATAATGGGTAGGTGCTCACATTGGCAGGATGTGACTAGTGGAGTCCTACAGGGATCTGTCTTGGGGCCTCAATTATTCACAATACTTATTAATGACTTAGATGAAGGCATAGAAAGTCTCATATCTAAGTTTGCCGATGACACAAAAATTGGTGGCATTGTAAGCAGTGTGGATGAAAACATAAAATCACAAAGGGATGTTGATAGATTAGGTGAATGGGCAAAACTGTGGCAAATGGAATTCAATGTAGGCAAATGTGAGGTCATCCACTTTGGATCAAAAAAGGATAAAACAGGGTACTTTCTAAATGGCAAAAAGTTAAAAACAGTGGAAGTCCAAAGGGACATAGGGGTTCAGGTACATAGATCATTAAAGTGTCATGAACAGGTGCAGAAAATAATCAAGAAGGCTAATGGAATGCTGGCCTTTATATCTAGAGGACTTGAGTACAAGGGGGCAGATGTTATGCTGCAGCTATACAAAACCCTGGTTAGACCGCACCTGGAGTACTGTGAGCAGTTCTGGGCACCGTACCTTCGGAAGGACATATTGGCCTTGGAGGGAGTGCAGCGTAGGTTTACTAGAATGATACCCAGACTTCAAGGGTTAAGTTACGAGGAGAGATTAAACAAATTGGGGTTGTATTCTCCAGAGTTTCGAAGGTTAAGGGGTGATCTGATCGAAGTTTATAAGATATTAAGGGGAACAGATAGGGTGGATAGAGAGAAACTATTTCCGCTGGTTGGGGATTTTAGGAGTAGGGGGCACAGTCTAAAAATTATAGCCACACCTTTCAGGAATGAGATTAGAAAACACTTCTTCACACAAAGGGTGGTAGAAGTTTGGAACTCTCTTCCGCAAACGGCAATTGATACTAGCTCAATTGCTAATTTTAAATCTGAGGTAGATAGCTTTTTACCAACCAAAGGTATTAAGGGATATGGGCCAAAGGCAGGTATATGGAGTTAGATCACAGATCAGCCATGATCTTATCAAATGGCAGAGCGGGCTCGAGGGGCTGAATGGCCTACTCCTGTTCGCATGTTCCTATGTTCCTCTGTTCTTTGAGCCAGGTTCCTATTTGATCCCTCCTATTTCTGAACTATTCTTTACTCTAATGCTATTTGTCCCTCCCAGTCCTCTGTGCACCTTGTTTCTCCTTTCTAATGTTTCATTCTAGTGCTCATCCCCCTGCCAAATTAGTTTAAACCCTCCCCCACTGCAATAGTTAACCTCCCTGCGAGGACATTGGTCCCAACTCTGTTGAGGTGCAACCCGTCCATCTTGTACAGATCCCTCCTGCCCCAGAACTGGTCCAATGCCCCAGGAATCTGAAGCCTTCCCTCCTGCACCATTGCTCCAGCCATGCATTAACCTGTCTTATCCTACTATTCCTATACTCATTAGCGCGTGACACTCGGAGTAATGAAGAGATAACTACCTTTGAGGTCCTGCTCCTGAAACTCTGACTGCAGGACCTCAACCCTTTTCCTTCCTCTATCATTGGTTCCCACATGGACCACAACTTCTGGCTGTTTCCCTTCCCCCCTCAAAATGTTCTGCATCCTCTCAGTGATATCCTTTACCCTGGCACCAGGGAGGCAACACACTATGCAGGACCCACGTTTGCATTGCAGAAATGCCTGTCTATCCCCCCGACTAGCGAATCCCCTATAATAACTGCATTTCTACACTTTCATGTGCCCCCCTGTGCAGCCAAGTCTCCCATGGGGGCATGGATTTGCTCTTGACTGCACTCCCCCATGGTGTCATCACCCTCACTGGTACTCAGCACTGAATACTGGGGCCTAATTCAATCAACCACTTGTCAACTTGTTAACACCAAGCCACTTCAACTCAAATAAAATTACATTTTCCAGGTTCCTCCAAATGTCGACAGTGAATTGGCCTTATAGATTTTCATGCAGAGTTTAAAACAACTGTAGAATAATAACTAGATGAAAGTAGCACAATATATCTTGAAAAAGTAACAAAATTGCAAAATTTATTAAAGTCGTGTTTGGATAAGCATGTAGATTACTATTTTATTAATAACTAACTAGTCATCTGTGACATTGTTCACATTGATACAGGTTACAAAGTTGTAAAGGAAACGCTGGGAGTGTGGAAGAGGTTTACTTGGCATTCCCTTGAAAATAGAACCCCTAGATCATAGAATCAAAGAATGGTTACAGCACAGAAGGAGGCCATTCGGCCCAACGAGCCTGTGCTGGCTCTTTGTAAGAGCAATCCAGTTAGTCCCATTTCCCCACTCTTTCCCTGTAACCCTGCAATTTTTTTCTCTTCAAGTATTTATCCAATTCCTTTTTGAAGGCCACGATTGAATCTGCTTCCATCATCCTTACAGGCAGCGCATTCCAGATCATAATTACTCGTTGCGTAACAAAGTTTTTCCTTATGTCGCCTTTGGTTCTTTTGCCAATCACTCTAAATCTGCATCCTCTGATTCTTGACCCTTCCACCAATGAGAACAGTTTCTCTTTATTTACTTTATCTAAATCCTTCATGATTTTGAACACTTCTATCAAATCTCCTCTTAACCTTCTCTGCACTAAGGAGAACAACCCCAGCTTCTCCGGTCTACCCACGTAACTGAAGTCCCTCATCCTTGGAACCATTCTAATAAATCTTTTCTAAAATGCGGTGCCCAGAATTGGACACAATACTCCAATTGTGCCCGAACCAGTGTTTTATTAAGGTTCAATATAACTTTTTTGCTTTTGAACAATGTGCCTCTATTTATAAAGCCCAGGATCCCATATGCTTTTTTAACCGCTTTCTCAACCTGTCCTGCCACTTTCACAGATTTATGCACATATACCCCCGGTCCCTCTGTTCCTGCACCCCCTTTAGAATCATACCATTTAGTTTACATTGCCTCTCCTCATTCCTCCTGCCAAAATGTATCACTTCGCACTTCTCTGTGTTAATTTCATCTGCCATGCGTCCGCCCATTCCACCAGCCTGTCTATGTCCTCTTGAAGTCTATTACTATCCTCCTCACTGTTTACTACACTTCCAAGTCTTGTGTCATCTGCAAACACCCAAGTCCAAATCATTAATATATATTAAAAAAAAGCAATGGTCCTAGTACCGACCCCTGGGGAACACAACTGTGTTCCTTCCTCCAGTCCGAAAAACAACCATTCACCACTACTCTCTGTTTCCTGTCATTTAGCCAATTTCGTATCCATGCTGCCTCTGCCCCTTTTATTCCATGGGTTTCAATTTTGCTGACAAGCCTATTATGTGGCACTTTATCAAACGCCTTTTGAAAGTCCATATATGCAACATCAACTGCATTGCCCTCATCAACCCTCTCTGTTACCTCATCAAAAAACTCAATCAAGTTAGTTGAACGCGATTTGCCTTCAACAAATCTCTGCTGGCTTTCCTTTGTTAATCCACACTTGTGCAAGTGACTATTAATTTTGTCCCAGATTATCGTTTCTAAAACCTTCTCCACCACCGAGTTTAAAATGACTGGCCTGTAGTTGCCGGGTTTAACCTTGCACCCTTTTTTGAACAAGGGTGTAATATTTGCAATTCTCCAGTCCTCTGACACCACTCCCATATCTAAGGATGATTCTAAGATTATGGCCAGATCTTCTGCAATTTCCACCCTTACTTCCCTCAGCAACCAAGGATGCATCCCATCCGGACCGGGTGACTTATCTACTTTAAGTACAGCTAGCCTTTCTAGTACCTCCTCTCTTTCAATTTTTAGCCCATCCAGTATCTCAACTACCTTCTCTTTTACTGTGACTTTGGCAGCATCTTCTTCCTTGGCAAAGTACTCATTTAGTATCTCAGCCATGCCCTCTGCCTCCATGCTTGGATCTCCTTTTTGGTCCCTAATCGGCCCCACCCCTCCTCTTATTACCTGTTTACTGTTTACATGCCTATAGAAGACTTTTGGATTCCCTTTTATGTTGGCTGCCAGACTATTCTCATACTTTCTCTTTGCCCCTCTTATTTCCTTTTTCACTTCCCCTCTGAACATTCTAGATTCAGCCTGGTTCTCACTTGTGTTATCAACCTGACTCCTGTCATATGCCCCTTTTCTCTGCTTCATCTTACTCTCATCTCTTTTGTCATCTAGGGAGCTCTGGCTTTAGTTGCCCTACCACAAAAAGCAGGACAAATCCAATCCGGCCAATTACCGCCCCCTCAGTCTACCCATTTACTATTTATATGCTAATAGAAGACGTTTGGATTCCCTTTTATGTTTGCCGCCAGTCTATTCTCATACTTTCTCTTTGCCTCTCTTATTTCCTTTTTCACTTCCCCTCTGTACTTTCTATATTCAGCCTGGTTCTCACTTGTATTATCAACTGGACATCTGTCATACACCCCATTTTTCTGCTTCATCTTATTCTCTATCTCTTTCATCATCCAGGGAACTCTGGCTTTGGTGGCCGTACCTTTCCCCTTCTTGGGAATGTACCTAGACTGTACCCAAACCATCTCCTCCTTTAAAGGCCGCCCATTGTTCGATTACAGTTTTGCCTGCCAATCTTTGATTCCAATTTACCCGGGCCAGATCCGTTCTCAACCCACTGAAATTGGCCCTCCTCCAATTATGTATTTTTACTCTAGATTGCTCTTTGTCCTATTCCATAACTAATCTAAACCTTATGATACTATGATCACTGTTCCCTAAATGTTCTCTCACTTGACCCACCTCATTCCCCAGAACCAGATCCAGCAATGCCTCCTTCCTCGTTTGGCCGGAAACATACTTATCAAGAAAGTTCTCCTGAGCACACTTCTGAAATTCCTCCCCTTCTTTGCCCTTTACACTTTTACTTTCCCAGTCTATATTAGGATAGCTGAAGTTCCCCATTATCACTACTCTATAGTTCTTGCACGTCTCTGTAATATCCCTGCAAATTTGCTCCTCTATATCCTTCTCACTAATTGGTGGCCTATAGACTACACCCAATAGTGTAATGGCACCTCTATAGTTTCTTATCTCTAACCAAATAGGTTCTGTCCTTGACCCCTCCAGGATATCCTTTCTCTCCAGCACTGCAATATTCTCCTTAATCAAAGCTGCCACCGCCTATCTTTCCTTCCCTATCTTTCCTGAACACCTTGGGCTCCATTTTAGCACCCGCTATCGGGTGCGTTCCTGGCGGGGGGGCTCTGAAAATCGGGGAATCCCGGAGCGGGTCGGGCGCCCGGCTCCAACCCGCCCACTTCCGGGTTCCCCACAGACGCGCCGACGTGCGCGTGCAGCCCCCGCATGTGGGACTCCCGTAGGCAATTAAAGCCAGCGGGATGCCACTTGAGAGTATTTACCCTGCTATTTTAGGTCATTAACAGACCTGATTAAGGGAATATGTCAGGAGGGGTGGGATTTTAGAAACAACTGGGACTGTTTCACATACTGGGGGAAACACTCCCAGTTGCAATGGACGTGTTGCAGCTATCAGCCTGTGGCAGCTGCAAAGGTCCATTTGACAGGTGGGTGGGGGGAGACCCTCACTCATTGCAGGAGGCCACTCTGTCACTTGGGACAAAGTTTGGCCTCCATCACCCTCCTCCTGACAATCAAATTCACCAACTTGCACACTTACCCCGGGGTCCAGAGACATATACCTACATTGCGGACCCCCTCAGATGTACATCTTCTGGATGGGGGCCGCCGTAGCTGCAGTCATGACCTCCTCGGAGGGCGAACAGCATCACCAGCCTTGCCAGCCAAGCCGTCCACCTCTGACACATGGAGCTCCACAACACAGTGCTGTGACACATCCACCTGCACAGCAGGAGGGAGGGCAACCACAGAGAGAGATGCGTCGCAGAGGGCACTACCCTCACCACAGGGTCCACAGACCGAGGCTCAGCTTCCTGGACCTCTCTGAGCAGCAGTGCACACAGAGGCTCAGAGTCACTCGACATGTAGTCATGGACATCTGCAGCCTCCTTCATGCCGAGCTGCTCCCGGCTGGCCCGAACACCATCTTCTTACCTGTCACTGTCAAAGTCACCACTGCCCTCAACAACTTCTCCTCCGCATCCTTCCAGGGTGCCACCGGGGACATTGCCAACGTCTCTCAGTCGCCTGCACAAAAGAGCCCTGCAAATACACCTACACCCACTTTGCAGTGACACAATGGGTGGCATCAGGTGTGGGTCTTCATTGTGATCCTCAGGAAAGGGCATTATTGCACAAACCAGACAAGATTCGCAAAGATGTGGCAGTAGTGGTGCCAATATAATATGTGATGTGAGTTGATCAGAAATTAAATATAAGTAAAAACCATGACCATCCCTCAAACACCCTTGTGCATCCCCTTCATGCTAACAACACGTTTGCCTTATGCTGCCTACTGCACATATGTGATGCATGCCCTGTGGCTGCAGCACAGGTAGTGGCAGGTTGAGTGAGGCTGACTGTGAAAGAGCTGCATGAGAGGGTGAGTATGAGATAGAGCCATGAGATTGTATGAGGATTGGGTTGAGTGGTAGTGGCGGGATGAGTACTGGCGAGGTGAGTAAGTGCAGGTAAGATGAGGATGAGGTTTGAGTGGGTGTGAGGGATGATGTGACAGAGTAGTGTTGGCAGTGCAGAAGGAGATGTGGGGTGGGGGCGGTGATGTGGCAGACGGAGTGTAGGGGAATGAGTAAGTGTACTCACTTTGGCTGACCTATTGAGGTCATTGGAGCGCCTCCTGCACTGTATGCAGGTGGGCGATATGTTGGTGGGGTGCAGGTGACCTCCTCTGCCACCTCAAGCCAGGCCTTCCTGGTGGCAGAGGCAGGCCGCTTCCTCCTGCCCGCCGGGGGGATGATCTCTGTCCTCCCCTCCTCCTCACCCCATCTAATGATACCTGGAATGAGGCATCATTAAACCTGGGAGCAGCCTTCCCCCTGGGCTGCTCCATGCTGTAAGTTTTGCTATTTGTTGCAGCATCAGTCAGTGGAGGACTGCCCCTTTAAATAGAGCTCCTCCAGCTGACAGACCTTACTGCACATGCGCAGTCCGCCAGCTCAGCAGTGGGGAACCCGGAACAACAGGTAAGCGGATCCAATTAAGCTGCGATCGCGCGCGGGGCAGACTGATTTCGCCCCCCCACCCCACCCCCGCCGCGAACCCGCAGCCCTGGCAATATCGAGCCCCTTGTATCCAGGAATATTTAGAAACTAATCCTGCCCTTTTTTGAGCCAGGTCTCCATTATCGCCACTACATCATATTTCCGTGTTATTATTTGCGCCTGCAGCTCACCAACCTTATTTACCACGTTTTGTGCGTTTACATACATGCACTGTAAACCTATCTTAGACATATATAGTTAGATAGGTCATATTTCCTGTTAAAGTTGTCTCAAAAAAATTTCAAAAAGTTATGCTTTACATTGCTTTGATATTTTTATCAGGGGCGGATTAATGCACGAATTTCAGAGAAGGGTTTTCAGAAAAGTCCTTAGATGGGAGAAAGAAATAAAGAAATTTCAGGCAGATGGTTTGAGGTGGTGTTTGAGAGAGAACTTTGGAGAACAATCTTTGAGCAGAGAAAGTGTTAAGAGGGAAATTTGGAAGGTTAAAGCCGGGGATACCTCTACAGTGCCCAAACCGCTATGGCGTTAGATATGTTTCAGACGCTGTGCAGGCACAGAAGGTTGGCCCCCTAAATTGGACCTCTTTGCACTTGTTTTCTGGATGGAAAATTCACCCCACCCTCAAGTGTTTAACCTGCCAGAAGGAAACTTATAAAATATATCTCTTACTCCAGTCTCTCCTCCATTTCTGCCTCCATTATTATGCCAATTTCTTTCATGAAGCCTGGCACCTGCTCCCTTGCCCCACTTCCATCTCAGATCCTAACAATCAACTTCCTCTCTCAATCCTGTTATCACCAGCATTATCCATTTGTCCCTATTCTCCAGCTGAAAGCCACTGACATCAACATCCTCTCTCAAAAAACTTACTCTCAACCCTTCCATCCTCTCCAATGACTGCCCCATTTCCAATTTTTCCTTTCTTTCTGGAATACATTATAAGTTTAATTTATTTTGACCTTAAGGCAATAGCAAGAGTTGTGCTGACACTGATTTTAAGAGCGTGAAGTTGGTGGCACAGTTAACACGCTGCAATACCAAACTTCAGGTGAGTTTTAAATTATTCACAAAATGAGCCGAATAGTTCCACTGAGGACAGGAATCATTTTGGAGATTAGGGCAATTTATTTAGAAAAGCTTGAATAGAGTGAATGATTCCCAGACATACCTCTACTATAGGGAGGGGTTTTTTTTCTTGCTCAGCACTGAGTATTACAATAATAAAGGAACATCTTGAAGTAAATCCACACTGTAATTTCAATATCCAAATTGGCTGGGAGTGCAGACCAAGGGACACACTGAATAATATAAAATCGGCTGCCAACTGCAACACTAACAGTGGATTGTTGGGCCTCGTGGGTCGCACGTGGGTTTATAGACCATAACTTGGACACCCAATGTAACATTTTTTTTCTAATGTTCTGTAATCTGACAAAAAGAACAATGTATTCACTGGGGAACAAGGAAACTGGTTTATTTAGAATGTGGAAATAAGGTGTGATGGACATTTTAACTGTTTTTTGATATCTGTGAATACTTACACTTTTCCGGATTCTAATAATTTAAAAAGATTGCAGTTCATTTTTGTGTGCAACAATACATAGCAAAAAGAAGTATACCAAAGATTGGATTTTAGACTCAGCAGATAGTAGAAGCATCTTAGTCGTGATTCTGGTAAATTCAAGGAATTTTGCTGTTGTAATTTGAGTACTTTTCTCTAAACTGGACTGTGGTAAATCCAATAGTGGTAAGCTTCAATAATCAATTAAATTCTAGTCATGAGCCAGTCAGTTCTTAACCAGATAGTAATTAGTGCCACAACCTTTTAAGAAAAATTTGTGGTGCAAAATTGCTGTGAAAAATACTACTGCAAAAGCAATGCTTCACGGAGACAGAGATGGAGCTGCTGATTGATGAGTTGTGAAGTGCTGTCGACCAAATTTTAGCTGCATGAAATATGACCCCGCGGCTCGAGATTGTCATTCTGCCTGGGCTGAAATAGTTATTAATGATGTTTCAAAAGTTAAAAGTGTTGAGAAGAGCCTACAGAAACAGCTAAATAATGTTGAATAGTCTACAATGAGTGGACTGGACAAAAACACTGACTTGAACATTGAGGCCTTTGGTTTTGAATCCAGCCCAAACTGTAAATATGAAGGGGCATAAGGGTCTTAAATGAAATGTCGTGAATACACCTAGGATGCCTACAAATCCCCAAGCTGAAGAGAGGATTGAGTTTCCAAAAGTTATGTGCTATTATTGTTCAGCTGCGAGGCATTAGGGATTGGAATAGTGCCTTACCGCAGAACTCATGGCTGGGTATGGAGGCTGAAACTTCCCAACTTATCCCCGTGTCTAATCTACCCTTCATACACTGTGGCGAAAGATTAGAGGCTATAAAGAACCACCCCATAGTTGTACTAACCCTATCAAGCTGGAAGGATCAATGTGTACAATTGAAGATTCCACTGCGTTTGTCAACCCTCTTCCCAATGTGGCTCAACAAAGAACTCCCTGCTGCTGTAGTCACAGGAAGATTCAGTCAGCCCTCTCAGAAGAGTGAGGTCTTGTCCTTTCAGCAACTAGAGGAAAAATCCCACTTCCTTCAGCTGGACATGTCCAGGGACCTTCACGTCAAGCACTTTCCTCAGGGGCCAGTGAAACTGCAAACTTCAGCAAACTTTAGAGTTACTCATTCTCAAACCCCAAGATAAACATATCTCTTGCCTTGTACACTGTGCTCACCTCCACATTGACAGAGCCCACAAGAAGACTGGAAGAAGCACGGAAACGAGATCTAGGTCACCAAATAACAGAAAAATAGAAGGCAACCTGGGAACTAACCCCAGCAATCACAACTCGCAGTAGAATAGATAAGGATTAACTCAAACTTGCACACTAAATCACAACCCACATAAGCTTCATAGATTCTGTCCCACATTGTTGGGTTGAATAAATGATGGAGTGGATGTGCCCATTTCTACATATTTTCTTGTCCTGTACTGAATTCAACCATTTTGGGAAGTGATCTGGAGTCATGACCAACTTTGATGTCCCTTTAGAACCACCCCCATCTACTAGACCTGTCCTCAGTGGCGTGAGAGCCATCTGAGATGCACAGACTAGAATAATGTGGCAGCAAGAAAGTGCATCCTCCCAGTATAACGAAAACCGACTCCTCCCACCACAAATATGTGGATGAGGAACCTGTGGAACACATGACAGTCACAGCATGTAAAGTATATCAGACAGTCTGGACCCCCTTCTCGGTTGCCCACTCCCTCAATGTTGCATCGGCCACCCCTCCTCGAATGTTCTTCTGCCACCTTCTGGCCAAATGTTTCTCTCCCAGTTGCATAGAATTACATAGAATTTACAGCATAGAATCAGGCCATTCAGCCCAACTTGTCTATGTTGGTGATTATACTCCACACGAGACTCCTCCCTACCCTAGTTGCTCTCTTATGTTCCTCTGCACACGTTGTCCAACTTTCCCTCCACTGCCTCCAACCCCAATATCTCTCTGCCATCTGCTCACCCAGGGCCCTTCTACCAACCACTCCCCCAGTGTGTCACTTCCAACCTGTTCTACGGTTGTTAAATCTATTGCTCACTCCCTAAAGTTCCTCTGTTAGCTGACTCTCCAGGTGTTGCACCAGCTGGTGGCTCCCCTAATGTCACACTTGTCAGTTGCTTTCATGAATGTTGCACCTGCCTCAGACTAAACACACGTCTGAATGAGATACAGGGCTTGATTTTCGCGTCGGGTTTCCGGCGGGTTTCCAGCGGGGGGGCCCCGAAAATCCCGATATCCGGTCACGTGACCGGATCGCGACGAAATCCCGGCCACTTCCGGGTACTGCGCTGACGTGCGGGGCTGCGCGCGCAAGCCCCGCTGGTGGGAATCCCACAGGCAATTAAAGCCAGCGGGGTTCCACTTGAGAGTACTTAACTTGCTTGTTGAGGTCATTTAATGAGCTGAAGCAGCTGTCAAAAGAGGAAGTGTGGGATTTTAGGTTCAAGGCAGTGAGTTTCACACACTGGGGGAAACAGTCCTCCCTCAACCGGTCGTGTTCCAGCCAGCAGCCTGTGGCAGCAGCCAAGGTGCACTCCACAGCGGGTGGGAGAGCCCTCACCCACGCAGGAGGCCACCGCGTCACGTAGGGCAACCCCTGCACTCCACCACCCCCCGCTGAGCCAGAGTACAGACCGACGTGAAACCGCAGCCCTAGAGCGAGAAACCACCCACCTACCCTGCACAACCCCTCAGACCAACACCTGCCAGATGGGTGGTGCGTTGACATCCTCGGAGGACGAACAGCATGACCAGCCCCAGCAGCCTCGCAGTCCACGCCGTCCGCCTCGGAGACGTGGAGCCCCCCAACACGGTGTTGTTGCACGCCCACCTGCACAGCAGGAGGGAGGGCAACCGCAGAGAGAGATGCGTCGCAGGAGGCACTACCCTCCGCACAGGGTGTACAGAGCGAGGCTCAGCTTCATGGACCTCTCCGAGGAGCAGTGCATACGTCGGCTCAGAGTCAATCGCCAGGTAGTCGCCGACATCTGCAGCCTCCTTAACGACGAGCTGCTCCCTGATGGACCAAGCAGCATCTTCTTACCTGTCGCCGTCAAAGTCACCACTGCCCTCAACTTCTTCGCATCCGGTTCCTTCCAGGGTGCCACCGGGGACATCACCGGGGTCTGTCAGTCCTCCGCACACAAGTGCATAAGGCAGGTCACCGATGGGTTGTTCCGCAGGGCCTCGCACTACATCAACTTCGCCATGGACGAGCGCAGCCAGATGGAGAGGGCGGTTGGATTCCATGCCATGGCTGGCTTCCCACGGGTACAGGGTGTAATCGACTGCACCCACATCGCAATACGGGCACCTCCGCATGAGCCAGGGCTGTTCATCAACAGGAAGGGGTATCACTCCATGAACGCCCAGCTCATCTGTGACCACCGCCAGAGATTCCTACACGTGTGCGCCAGATACCCCGGCAGCTGCCACGATGCCTTCGTCCTCAGGGAGTCCGCCGTCCCGCCCATCCTGCAGGCACCCAACGCCGGCAACGGCTGGCTCCTCGGCGACAAGGGGTATCCCCTACACACGTGGCTCATGACGCCTCTGAGGAACCCCATCACCGAGCCAGAGCGTCGGTACAATGACAGCCACACTGCTACCAGGTCTACAATTGAGCAGACCATAGGGCTGCTCAAGATGCGCTTCAGGTGCCTTGATCATTCTGGGGGAGCGCTGCAATACACACCATTCAGAGTGGGACGAATCATAGTTGTCTGCTGTGCCCTGCACAACATGGCCCAACAGAGAGGGGTGCCGCTGGAGGAGGCCCCATCCACACCCGCCACCCACATTGAGGACGGCGAGGGCGAGGAGGAGGAGGAGGAGGAGGAGGAGGCGGAGGAGGAGGACGCGCCAGAGGATGGTGGACGACCCATGCGCCGAACCACGACTCACCGGGATGGTCGCCGGGCTAGGGAGGCACTCATACGTCAACGGTTCTCCTAGAGTCAGACAGTGCGAGGCGCTCGCATCTCCTCACCTGCACATGCGAGCGGCCATACCAGCACCCTCCACTGAAGACTGTTGCCAGTACTCCTGCACCCACAGCAGTGTGCCCAATGGGCGGCAGCAGGTGTTCGCCGTCATGATGGCCTGCACGGAACGCACCTATTGCACAGGCCGCGGAAGAATGGACGAGAGGTGGCAGGAGTGGTGAGAATATAGTATTTAATATGTACAATGTGACATGATATAAAAAAAAATTTACAAATTAATAGACACCCTGGTGTATTCCCTTTGTGCTTATAACGCCTTTGGATTTCTTTTGCGGGTACCCCTACGTGGTGCTACCCCTGTGGCTCCAGCAGAGGTAGTGCAGGTTGCTCGTGTTCTCGCCTTGACCGGGTAGATGCTTTTGGCGGACGGCCCCTGGGTTTCGGTGCCCGTGAGGGCACCTCCACAGACTGCTCCTCCTGCACCGGGGCAGGGGCAGACTCGGCCACCTGGAGAGGAGGCACCATTGCGGGTACTGGTTGAGAGGTGGGCAATGGGTGGGACGTGGGGGCGCCTTGAGAAGCGTCTCCGCTTCCATGTCCCCGGTCACCAACATCCCTCTCGTGGCCTCGGCCCACATCACCCCTTCCACCCTACTGGACGGCAGTTTGGATGGCATGTGTGAGGCCTTGCAAGGCCACCCCTAGTGTATCCGTCAGCCTGTTGATGGCGGCGGAATGTTGCTCACCCTGAATCCGTACAGACGTTGTCAGGGCCTGCAAGGACTCGATCTGGAGCTGTGCGTGACGCTCGAGGGAGGCCAGCCTGTCCTCCACCGCAGACAGTCCCGCACCTACCCGCGACACTGTGTCGCCGGTACCCTCCTGTGCCTGCGCCACCAATGCCCGCATGCAGGAGTTGGACTCCTCCATCGCCTGCGCAATTGTGGACAATGTGCGCGGCACCTCTCCCAGTATCTCAGCAATTAGCTGGTGCCGCTCGACGACTCTCCTTTTCACTGGTGGCCCCCTGGGTTCAGCATCTGGGTCCGGCTGAGCAGAGCCTGGAGATGAGTGCTCCCACCGACGCGGACCCCCCGCGGCTGCCCCTGCCACCAGGGTCTGCTCATGCTCACTCGTGCGCGGTGACTCACCAAGTGCTACCCCAACTAGTTGGCGAGGGGGACCCACCGAGGTGCGTGTCTCTGCGCTGGTGGATGGTTGGCTCTGATGTGACGATGCACCCTCAGAGACCGCCATGTCCTCTGAGGAATCGCCCTCCTCGATCGCTTCACTCGCAGACGGCCCTGCAAGAGAACAGAGGGCACTATGAGGCATGTGGACCAACTTTACGGTGCGCCTGATGGCAGGTGATGAGACGGTCACTCGCGATCATGGGTGTTGAGTGTCAGCTTTCCCTTACCGGCCGTTTCGGCAGCGACACACTCGCCATCAGCCACCGACAGGCAATGTCGCGTGCGGGCGAGGTCGAGCGCCTCCACCTCTGCGTCGGTGAGCTCTACCACTTGCGGCGGGCCACCTCCGGTGCGTGCCCTTTCCCGATTGTTCTTGCTCCTCTTCTCCTGTCAAGGCAAAACACAGATGTGTGAGTGGGTGCGTATTGCATTGTGAGACGCATCGAGCATCGGTGTGGGTGGGTTGAGCGTGGCGCAGATGGATGGGAGGATGCGTGTGCCACATGCCCATCCCATTGCATAGGGATTGGGTGTGTGGTAGTGTTCAGGTGGGGACAGGGACGGTGGGTACTTGCGGGCACGGCGAGGATGGTGAATGAGTGGCTGTGAGGATTGCTGCTGGAGCGCAGTGGTGGCTGTGCAGGAGGGGTTGTGATCTGTTTGGCGTGATGGTGGGGACGGGCTGTGGGAGGGTGCGTTGGTGTACTCACCTTGCCAGACCTAGTCAGGTCATTGAAGCGCTTGCGGCACTGCTCCCAAGTCCTTGGGGTGTTGGCCCTGCTGCTGACCTCCGCCGCCACCTCTGCCCATGCCTTCCTGGTGGCGGCGGCAGGGAACTTGCGTCCATCCGCCGGGAAGAGCGTGTCCCTCCTCCTCCTCACGCCCTCCAGCATCAGCTGCAGCGCAAGGTCGGAAAAACGTGGCGCAGCCTTTCCCCTTGGCTGAGCCATCATCACCAGCCTAATGATTGCAGCAGGAGTGGGCTTTGGGAGACTGCCCCTTTAAGTGGAGCTCCTACATCGCGTCGACGGTACTGCGCATGCGCAGCCGGCCGGCACGCAGCTGGCGAGCGGAGAACCCGGAAGCAGGGCTTAATCTGTTCAATTATCCCGCGATCGCGCGGGGGACGCACGCAATTAGCCGTCCGCGTTTTCCACGCTCCCGGAGGACCACCCGCTGGGAACCCGCAGGCCTGCTAAATTCGAGCCCACAGTGTCTATATGGAGGAGAGATCACCTGCTGTGTTATTGAATATAAATAGGAAGAGACGAGGAATGATGCAAATATCAGATGTATTGGGCAAAGTGACCTCAGGGCAAAAGACAGGTATTCATGCAATATCTGTAGTTGTGAAGTAATGGTAAGTTTTGACAGCTTTTACTGTTTCTGAAATTAGATTTTTAACACGTTTGAAGAGGTTTGCATCTTTCCAAATTACTTAACATTTTGCCAAATTCCATCCAAGTATGTGAGAAATGAAAGCTATTAATCTTTGGTATTTCTAGATGCATGCACACAGAAAGTTGAATACTTCAAAGTGAATCATTGCAACCTCTCCCTCTCTAAAAAAAACATGCACAAATTTACCCTTTGAGTTTTCTGTTTTAAACCAAAAGTCATTTGTTTCTATTGAACTATTCATTTCTAGCGGCTACATGAGTATACATTTATACAGAATATATAAACAAAAGCCATCTCATTAAATGATTTATAAAATTATATTGAGTGTTAACTATCGTAGCCACACTATTATTGTCTGATTGCCATTTTATTGACGGACACCTGACTACATCCACCATGTATATAATTAGATCCCTGTAAACTGAACTGTGCAGCATTCTTGCCATCTGTGTTTTATGCAGCCATTGTTTGCACCCAGTGTTTCTGTGTCTAGATTTGGAACTGAAAATCAGTAGAGACGCCAACGTCCCGTTCAAATTTCCCCAACTCTGCCAAGCTGCTGCGTCACTCACTGTGGATCATTTTTGATGCATGCGTCCTGCCACGTCAAATGGCTTCCACACCTGTTGGGACAGGGTCGGGGTCAAAAAGGAAAGAGGGAGGTGATGAGTCTGTAATACTTCTGATATAAATTATTATTGGCTGCAAGGCACAATAACCATAGTAACCAAATTGCTGGAAAATATTACAAAAAGATGTGTCAAAATTCAAACTCCTCTGGAGCAGTTATGCCTCAGACCTGCCCAAGGAATATGTATCACTATTGGAAACTGTCCTTTAGATTTTTCCCTGCAGTTTAAATTACAAAAAACCTGTGTCCCACTGCACTTCAAACGTAACCACTTGTTTTCACAACGGGAAGCATTATATTGAAACGTCGCCCTGTCGTTTCTCCTTGCAGATCATAGAATCGTAGAAACTTACGGCAAAGAAGGAGGCCATTCGCGCATCGTGTCCGTGCCAGCTGATAAAGAGCTATCCAGCTTAATCCCACTTTCCAGCACTTGGTCCGAAGCCCTGTAGGTTACAGCACTTCAAGTGCTCATCCAAGTACTTTTTTAAATGCGTTGAGGGTTTCTACCTCTACCACCCTTTCGGGCAGTGAGTTCCAGACCCCCACCACCCTCTGGGTGAAAAAAATACTCCTCAGCTCCCCTCTAATCCTTCTACCAATTACTTTAAATTGATGCCCCCTGGTCACTGATCCCTCTGCTAAAGGAAATAGGTCCTTCCTATCCACTCTATCTAGTCCCATCATAATTTTATATACCTCAATTAAATCTCCCTTCAGCCTCCTCTGTTCCAAAGAAAACAACCCCAGTCTATCCAATCTTTCCTCATAGCTAACATTCTCCAGTCCTGGCAACATCTTCGTAAATCTCCTCTGTACCCTCTCGAGTGCAATCACATCTTTCCTGTAATGTGGTGACCAGATCTGTACGTAGTACTCAAGCTGTGGCCTAACCAATGTTTTATACAGTTCAAGCATAACCTCCCTCCTCTTATATGCTATGCCTCAGCTAATAAAGAGAAGTATCCCGTATGCCTTTTTAACCACCTTATCTACCTGTCCTGCTATCTTCAGGGATCTGTGGACATGCACTCCAAGGTCCCTTTGTTCCTCTACACCTCTCAATGTCCTCCCATTTATTTTTTACTCCCTTGCCTTGTTTGCCCTCCCCAGGTGCAGAACCTCACACTTCTCTGGATTGAATTCCATTTGCCACTTTCTGCCCACCTGACCAGCCCATTGATATCTTCCTGCAGTTTACAGCTTTCCTCCTCACTAACAACCACATGTCCAGTTTTTGTATCATCTGCAAACTTCTTGATCAAGCCCCCCACATTCAAGTCCAAATCATTAATATATACCACAAAATGCAAAGGACCTATTACTGAGCCTTGCAGAACCCCATTGGAAACAGCCTTCCAGTTGCAAAAATACCCATCAACCATTACCCTGCTTCCTGCCACTAAGCCAATTTTGGATCCAACTTGCCACTTTCCCCTGAATCCCATGGGCTTTTACTTTTTTGACCAGTCTGCCATGTGAGACCTTGTGAAAGTCTTGCTAAAATTCATGTACATCTACTGTGTCCATGTACTACATCAAACACGTTATCCTCATCGACCCTTCTTGTTACCTCCTCAAAAAATTCAATCAAGTTAGTCAGACACAACCTTTCCTTAACAAATCCATGCTGACTGTCCTTGATTAAACCATGCCTTTCTAAATGACGATTTATGCTGAACCTCAGAATTGATTCTAATAATTTGCCCACCACCGAGGTTAGACTGACTGGCCTATAATTACTCAGTCTATCTCTTCCTCACTTTTTAAACAACGGTACAGCATTAGCAATCTTCCAATCCTCTGGCACCATGCCTGCAGCCAGGGAGAATTGGAAAATGATGGTCAGAGCCTCCGTTATTTCCTCCCTTGCTTCTCTTAACAGCCTGGGATACATTTCATTCGGGCCTGGTGATTTATCTACTTTCAAAGATGCTAATCCCCTTAATATTTCCGCTCTCACTATGTTTATCCCATCCAATATTTCACAGTCCTCCTCCTCCTTAACTACAATCTCTGCATCGTCCCCCTCTTTTGTAAAGACAGATGCAAAGTATTCATTAAGAACCATACCCACATTTTCCGCCGCCACACGTAGGTTACTTTTTTGGTCTCTAATAGGCCCTACTCTTTCCTTAGTTATCCTTTTGCTCTTTATGTATTTGTAAAACATTTTTGGGTTTTTTTCATGCCCTCTCTTTGCTTTCCTAATTTCCTTTTTAATTTCACCCCTGCACTTTCTATATCCCTCTAGGCTTTCTGCAGTATTGAGCTCTCAGTGTCTGACATAAGCTTCCCTTTTATGCCTTATCTTACCCTATATTCTGCTTGTCATCCGGGGGGCTCTAGATTTGGCAGTCCCACCCTTTTTCTTTGTGGGAACATGTTTACTCTGAACCCCATGAATCTCCCCCTTGAATGCCTCCCACTGCTCTGACACTGATTTACCTTCAAGTAGTTGTTTCCAGTCCACTTTTGCCAAATCACTTCTCAGTTTAGTAAAATTGGCCTTTCCCCAATTTAGAACTTTTACTCCTGTTGTATCTTTGTCCTTTTCCATAACTATGCTAAATCTAATAGAATTATGATCACTACCACCAAAATGCTCTCCCACTGATACCCCTTCCACCTGCCCAGCTTCATTCCCTAAAACTAAACCCAGAACTCCATCGCCCTTTTCTTGTTGGGCTTGTTACATACTGGCTAAAAAAGTTCTCCTGAATGCAATTTAAGAATTCTGCGCCCTCTATACATTTTGCACTGATTGTATCCCTGTTAATATTAGTATAGTTGAAATCGCTGACTATTGCTGCCCTGTTGTTTTTGCACTTCTCAGAAATTTGCCTACATATTTGCCCTTCTATCTCCCTCTGACTGTTTGGGGGTCGATAGTACACTCCCAGCAGTGTGACTGCCCCTTTTTTGTTCTTTAGCTCAACTCACATGGAATCATTTGATGATCCTTCTAACATATCATCCCTCCTCACAGCCGTAATTGTTTCTTTAACCAATATTGCCACCCCCATCCTTTTTTATCCCTCTCTCTATCTTGTCTGAAAACCCTGTAACCAGGAATTTTGAGCTGCCATTCCTGCCCCTCTTTAAGCCATGTTTCGGTAATAGGTAAGATATCATACTTCCACATGTCTATCTGTGCCCTCAGCTCATCTGTCTTATTCACTATACTCCTTGCATTGAGGTATATACCATTAAACAATACCAATCTCCTTTGTTGCCTAGTTTCTAATCTGTTTCCTCTGCCTTCCAAACTCACTTACTAATTTTCTGCCTTCCATTTCCAGCTCTGCTTCTCTCCCTTCTGAATCTACGCTCAGGTTCCCATCCCCCTGCCAAGCAAGTTTAAACCCTCCCCAACAGCACTAGCAAACCTCCCTGGGAGAATATTGGTCCCAGCCCTGTTGAGGTGTAACCCGTCCGGCTTGTATAGGACCCACCTCCCAGAACTGGTCCCAATGCCCCAGGAATCTAAAGCCCTCCTTCCTGCACCATCTCCCCAGTCACGCATTTATCTGCTCTATCCTCCTATTTCTATACTCGCTAGCGCGTGGCACCGGGAGTAATCTGGAGATTACTACCTTTGAGGTAGTAATGTTTAGGGTGGTGGATGGGGTGCCAATCAAGCGGGCTGCTTTGTCCTGCATGGTGTCGAGCTTCTTGAGTGTTGTTGGAGCTGCACTCATCCAGGCAAGTGGAGAGTATTCCATCACACTCCTGACTTGTGCCTTGTAGATGGTGGAAAGACTTTGGGGAGTCAGGAGGTGAGTCACTCGCCACAGAATACCCAGCCTCTGAGCTGCTCTTGTAGCGCAGTATTTATGTGGCTGGTCCTGTTAACTTTCTGGTCAATGGTGACCCGCAGGATGTTGATGGTGGGGGATTCGGTGATGGTAATGCCGTTGAATGTCAAGGGGAGGTGGTTAGACTCTCTCTTGTTGGAGATGGTCATTGCCTGGCACTTGTATGGCGTGAATGTTACTTGCCACTTATCAGCCCAAGCCTGGATGTTGTCCAGGTCTTGCTGCATGTGGCAATGGGCTGCTTCATTATCTGAGGGGTTGCGAATGGAACTGAACACAGTGCAATCATCAGCAAACATCCCCATTTCTGACCTTATGATGGAGGGAAGGTCATTGATGAAGCATGGCATCAGGTCAAACATGGGCAAGGAAAACTCCTGCTGATTACCACCTACCACCCTCCCTCAGCTGATGAATCAGTCCTCCTCCCTGTTGAGCACCACTTGGAGGAAGCACTGAGGGTAGCAAGGGCACGGAATGTACACTGGGTGGGGGACTTCAATGTCCATTACCAAGAGTGGCTCGGTAACACCACTACTGAGCTGGGCAAGTCCTGAAGGACATAGCTGCCAGACTGGGCCTGCGGCAGGTGGTGAATGAACCAACACGAGGGAAAAACCAACTTGACCTCGTCCTCACCAATCTACCTGTCCAGGTTTGCTGCATGCGGGCACAGAGTGCTTCATTATCTGAGGGGTTGCGAATGGAACTGAACACTGTGCAATCATCAGCGAACACCCCCATTTCTGACTTTATGATGGAGGGAAGGTCATTGATGAAGCAGCTGAAGATGGTGGGGCCTAGGACACTACCCTAAGGAACTCCTGCAGCAATATCCTGGGGCTGAGATGATTTTTACCGAGCTTCCTCCTCCCATTTAGTTGTCCACCACCATTCACGACTGAATGTGGCAGGACTGCAGAGCTTTGATCTGATCCGTTGGTTGTGGAATCGCTTAGCTCTGTCTATAGCATGTTGCTTCTGCTGTTCAGTATGCATGTAGTCCTGTGTTGTAGGTTCACCAGGTTGGCACCTCATTTTTAGGCACTCCTGGTGCTGCTCCTGGCATGCTCTTCTACACTCCTCATTGAACCAGGGTTGATCGCCTGGCTTGTTGGTAATGATAGAGTGAGGAATATGCAGGGCTGTGAGGTTACAGATTGTGCTGGGATACAATTCTGCTGCTGCTGATGGCCCACAGTGCCTCATGGATGCCCAGCTTTGAGCTGCTAGATCTGTTCTGATTCTATCCCATTTAGCACAGTGGTAGTGCCACACAACACGTTGGATGATTTCCTCAGTGTGAAGATGGGACTTTGTGTCCACAAGGACTTTGCGGTGATCACGCCTACCAATACTGTCATGGACAAATGCATCTGCAACAGGTAGATTGGTGAGGACGAGGTCAAGTAGGTTTTTCCCTCGTGTTGTCGTCGAGCAAAATCGTTGAGCAGAAATTGATAGCCAAGTTCCGCACCCATGAGGACGGCCTCAACCGGGATCTTGGGTTCATGTCACGCTACACGTAACCCCACTAGCGAAAAAAAAGTTATCTGTTTTTAATACAATTGGTCATTCTCTCTCTTTCTCTTCCTTTCAGATGTTTCTCTCTCTCTCTCTCTGTCTTTGGGTTCTGACCGTTTGTATATTCAGTAGTCTTGTATGTAATGTCTCTCTGTCTGAACACTATTCAACTCCTTTGATTGCCTTGATAACTGGCAGTTGGAAAGATTATCTGTAATCACCAGGCATTGTTCTCTGACTATATATGCGGTACCTTTCATGGAATCCCACACTCACCTGACGAAGGAGGAAGCCTCCGGAAGCTTGTGATTTTCAAATAAAACTGTTGGACTATAACCTGGTGTTGTAAGATTCCTTACATTTGTCCACCCCAGTCCATCACCGGCATCTCCACATCATGGCTTCCATTAATGGGAACAGTTTCTCTCTATCTACTCTGTCTAGATATTTCATGATGTGATTTTAAAATAAATTTGTTGGACTATAACCTGGTGTTGTAAGATTCCTTACATAGATATTTCATGATTTTGAATACCTCTATCAAATCTTCGCGCAACCATCTCTGTCCCAAGGAGAACAACCCCAGCTTCTCCAGTCTATCCACATAACTGAAATCCCTCATCCCTGGAATCATTCTAGTAAATCTCTTCCGCACCCTCCCTAAGGCCTTCACATCTTTCCTGAAGTGCGGTGCCCAGAACTGGACACAATACTCCAGTTGTGGCAGAACCAGTGTTTTGTGAACTACTGTGTGTTTCTATTTTCAGCACCTTCTATTTTTTGTAAAAGTCAGGCACGGTCACTCGTTATTTTTTTTGCCCAATTTCCCCAGCGTCTAAAGTACATTAGTCCTGCAGGGGGTGCAGGACAACGACCTCCTCCCAGATGTTGAGAACGTGCGCGCGGCCGATTGACATTGCCTTGGGGATTGACGTTACGTAGCGTGCGTATTACGTCACCTAGTTGAGCCAAGGAGGTAGTGGCGGAGTAGATACAAAGATGGCGGCCGGTGGTGCGAATGCAAAGTACAGCAGCTTTGCAGCAATTGCTTTTGAGTTTCATGAAACGCGAAATAAATTTGCTGTGAGAAGGATGTAGTGGGTGCCGGGCAGTAATGTGATTTATTTGCTTTTTTAGGTCTGTCATGTGAGGCCAGGGTCTATCTTTGAGTTTGAGGCGCGGAGACTGGGACCTGGGCCTGTTATCGTTGATTTCATGGTAAGCGAGAGAAAACAACGAGAAACTGGGACTGAAGATGCTGGGACTCGCAGCAGGTCCGCCCGCAGCGCTAATGGGAGGAGACAGGGGAATGTTTCGGGTGTAGGTCCTCGGTCAGAACTGAGCTGAGATTTAACTGAGTTCTGATCAAGTGTTTCTATCCGAAATGTTAACCTGTCTTTCTCCTTACGGATGCTGTGTATTTCTAGCATTTTCTGCCCTTATGTCCTACATCTGGTTCGGGGTTGGGGTGGTTTTCTACCTGTCTTTACTCTCTCATGTGCATTTCTAGTTATTTCAGATTCCTGACATTTGTCTGTTTTATATTCTATATGGGATGTGAATTTTTAAAAATGATTTCGATCAAAGTGTATATGCAGGGTGACTATGACTGCAACTGATGTGCATAGAATCATATAACACAAAGGAGGCTATTTAGCCCTTAGTGCCTGTGCTAGCCATAAAGATTTTTTCTTTTCAAGTGGAAATATCCAATTTTGCTTTGAAAGTGTGCAGAACTGTTTAATTTTTGTTTTAAAGTTTAAAAACTGTTACCAGGGAGGGGAGCTGCAGTACTGCCATCATTTCTAATGGTTTGAAAAGAGTAGAACACTTTAGGAAGGATGAAGGATGTGAAGACCTTAGAGAGGATGCAGAAAAGATTTACTAGAATGGTTCCAGGGATGGGGGACTTCAGTTATGTGGATAGACTGGAGTAGCTGGGGGTGGTTGTTCTTAGAGCAGAGATGGTTAAGAAGAGATTTGATAGAAGTGTTCAAAATCATGAATGGTTTAGATAAAGCAAATAAAGAGAAACTGTTCTCATTGGCGGAAAGGTTGAGAACCAGAGGGGTCAGATTTAAGGTGATTGGCAAAAGAACCAGAGGCGACATGAGGAAAAAAACTTTTTTACGCAGCAAGTAGTTATGATCTGGAATGCGCTTCCTGAAAGGGTGTTGGAAGCAGATTCATTTGTGGCTTTCAAAAAGAAATTTGACAAATACTTGAAGGAAAAAAATTTGCAGGGGAAAGAGTGGGGGAATGGGACTAACTGGGTTGCTCTTACAAAGAGCCGGCACAGGCTCCATGGGCCAAATGGCTGCCTGCTGTGCTGTAGCCATTATATGCTATGATTTATATGCAATTCAGTTTCTGCTTCTTCCAGCTTTGCAAACAGGCAGTGATTGCTGGCCCATCCTGCTGCTAAAACTAGATTCTTAATCTGGTGCTGTATAGCTGGAACGTTAGGTGCCTTGGTTAGGGAACTAGATGGTATAGTGGATTAGTCCAGTGCCCTGAATTTATGATCTCTGACTTGAGATCTAGCTCTGGTGGCTCTATGATGAGTTTGGGCAGTATCAGCTCTGTTTCTGGTGGATGTGGATCCACAGAACAATATTGCTCACAGCTTGACTAAATTGGCAAAGGCTCAAATAAGGATGCCATATTAGTTCACACTGGTGCTACCATGGTGAGCCAGAACGTTTAGTCAAATGTTAGTTTAAATATGCCTGATACAATAAAATGATAAGTGGAACTTGGAAGGCAGGGTATAAGCTTAGAAATAAACAGGTTGTTTAGATTTAAATAGTTTACATGGAGGATGGTAAATATGTCAAATAGCATTGCTAGGGAGACTGTGGGGGTATATAGTGGTGTCAGATTCAGAAGGGAGCTGGATAGTTTTTTGGCAAGAGAAGTGGTTGATGGCATAAAGCAAATATGGTATTTTTTTTAACTTTGGGACTGGCCACTACCTCTGTCTTTTCCAGTCCTGTACATTCCTATGTTCCTAACACAAGATGTAGTTACTTAAACCAAAAATATGTAAAATGTCCATTTCTGTAACAATTAGATATTACAGGCAGTCATATGATGTGTAGTCAAATCACCTTTGAGTATATTTTACTTCTAATACTTGTCACCATGTAAATGTACAACTACAGTATTTTTGATCACAAAGTAATGAACAAATTTTTCTTTATTTTCACTTTCACTACTGACCCTGGGAGTTCAGTCCATGTGTTAATCATTCTTTAGAAACTTATAGCACAGAGGGAGGCCATTCGGCCCATCATGCCTGTGCTGGCTCTTTGAAAGAGCTGTTCAATTTAGTCCTACACTCCAGCTTTTTCCCCATAACCCCACAGATTAGTTCTGTTCAAGTACACATCCAATTGCCTTTTGAAAGTTCCTGTGGAATCTGCTTCCGCCACCCTTTCAGGTAGTGTGTTCCAGATCTTAACAACCTTCTATGTGGAAAAAAATTCTCCTCATTTCCCCTCTAGTTCTTTTGCAAATTATTTTAACTCTTTGACCTCTGGTTACCAACCTACTTGCCAGTTTCTTCCTATTTGCTCTATCAAAACCCCTCATTATTTTGAATACCTCTATTATGTCTCTCCTTCACTTTCTCTGCTCAAAGGAGAACAACCCAGCTTCTCCAGCCTCTCCACATAATTGAAGTCCCTCATCCCTGGTATCATCCGGTAAATCTCCTCTGCACCCTCTCCTTGGCCTTGACATCCTTCCTAAAGTGTGGTGCCCAGAATTGTACACAATACTCCAGCTGAGGCCTAACCAGTAATATGTAATGGTTTGGCATGATTATCCCTAAGCTTTATGTGTGAACTTTCTGATATCAGTCTACTTGTCGTACTGTCACGTTTAAAGTAATTTTCTGGATTTACTGTTTCCATCCCATTTACCAGTATGTTTTTGTATTCAGTGCCCCTATTTACAAAGCCAAGTATCCCATACGCTCTCTTAACCCCCTTATCAACTTGCCCTGCCACCTTCCAAGATTGTGAATGTGCACCTCCAGGTCCCTCTGCTCTTGCACCTCCCTCAAAACAGTACCATTTAGATTATACTGCCTCTCCATGTTGTTCCTCCCAAAGTGCATCACTTCATACTTATCCGCATTAAATTATGTCTGCCTATTTCACCAGTCTGTCTATGCCCTCCTGAAATCTGCTGCTATCTTGCTCACTATTTACTACGTTGCCAAGTTTTATATCATCCACAAACTTCGAAATTGTACTCCCTATACCCAAATCCAGATCATTTATATATAACAAGAAAAGCAATGGTCTTAATACCGATCCCTGAGGAACCCTACTGCATACTCTCCGGTTAGAAAAACATCCGCTCACCACTACTCTCTGCCTCCTATCCCTTAGCTTTACGTGAAGAACTTTCTGATACCAGTCTACTTGTCGTACTGTCACGTTTAAAGTAATTTTCTAGATTTACCGTACCATACCATTTACTCCCTTGTATACCTCTAAGATCACCACTCAGCTACCTCCCTTCAAGGCTGAAAAGTCCAAGGAGATAGTTTCAAACCTAACCCTTCAGATGGGAAGCGGGCGGCTTCGGTTTGAATGCCCGTTTTACACTCTGCTCGATTTTATTGTATTCAGAATCTGCCACGTCATTCTTCTCGTGTGCTCTTTTGAAGTACAATGTACATTGCATGTAAAGTGCACATAAATGAGGCTTTTGGAAGAAGTACACACCAAACCAAGCATAAAGGCAGGGATTTACAAGATACAGATAATGGACAACCATCAAAAGGAAATGTAAACGTTTCACCTGGGTTGTAAAGGATCACATTTACATAGCAGACTTGTTTTACATCCATGAGGTCCCAATGCATAAAGATTCCTTTCAATATTAAATTTCATGGTTTAATAATCTCATACTGCGAATCATTTAAAACACACAATATTTTTTTCACAATTTTATGTCAAAGACAGTGCTTATTGCAAGACTGTTCTATGTGATATAATTCCTTTTGACTTTTTCTATGCAGAGTGCTGTTCCTGATGCTACTATTGCATGCAGAGCAAAGGTATACAAAGCATACACAAAAGTAAGAAGTATAAATGGGTCACTGTTAATGAGAGAGGCAAAATGTTCTGCATACAAGAGAACTCTGTATATGGTGGTGGAAGGAATGCAATTTAACCCATAATCACATGTAGTATCGTAGTAGGTACAGCACAGAAGGAGACCCATTTGGCCCATCCTGCCTATGCTGGCTCTTTGAAAGAGTTATCCATTTAGTCCCATTCCCCTGCTCTTTCCCCCTAATCTTGTAGTTTTTTTTCCCTTCAAGTATTTATCTAATTCCCCTTTGAAAGTTACTATTGAATCTGCTTCCACCACCTTTTCAGGCAGTGCATTCCAGATAATTACAACTCGCTGCGTAAAAAAATGTTTCCTCATGTCGCCTCTTTGCCGATCACCTTAAATCTGTGTCCTCTGGTTACCGACCCTTCTGCCACTGGAAACAGTTTCTCCTTATTTACTCTATCAAAACCGTTCATGGTTTTGAACACCTCTATCAAATATCCACTAACCTCTGTTCTAAGGAGAACAATCCCAGCTTCTCTGGTCTCTCCAAATAACTGGTACCATTCTAATAAATCTCTTCTGCACCCTCTCTAGGCCTTGACATCCTTCCTAAAGTGTGGTGCCCAGAATTGAATACAATACTTCAGTTGAAGCCTAACTAGTGTTTTATAAAGATTTAGCATAACTTCATTGCTTTTTACTCTATGCCTCTATTAATAAAGCCCAGAATCCCACATACTTTAACAGCCTTCTCAACTTGTCCTGCCACCTTCAAAGATTTGTGTATGTACAACCCCAGGTCTCTCTGTTCCTGCAATCCCTTTAAAATTGTACTATTTAGTTTATATTGCCTCTCTTCATTCTTCCGACCAAAATGTATCACTTCACACTTCTCTGCGTTAAATTTCATCTGCCATGTGTCTGCCCATTTCACCAGTCTATCTAAGTCCTCCTGAAGTCTGTTGCTATCCTCCACATTGTTTACTACATATACGAGTTTTGTGTCATCTGCAAACTTTGAAATTATACCCTCTATACACATGTCCATGTCATTAATATGTATCAAAAAGAGCAGTGGTCCTAATACTGACCCCTGGGGAACACCACTGTATACGTCCCTCCAGTCTGTAAAACAACCGTTCACCAATACTCTCTGCTTTCTGTCCCTTAGCCAATTTTTTATCCACGCTGCCACTGCCCCTTTAATTTTGCTAACAAGTCTATTTTGTGATACTTTATCAAATACCTTTTCAAAGTCCATATACACATCAACCACACTACTCTCATCAACCGTATCCATTACTGCATCAAAGAACTCAATCAAGTTAGTTAAACATGATTTTCCTTTAACGAATCTGTGCTGACTTTCATTTATTAACTCATACTTTTCCAAATCCCAATTAATTTTGTCCCAGATTATTGTCTCTAAAAGTTTCCCCACCATTGATGTTAGACTGACTGGCCTGTAATTGCCAGGTTTATCCCTCTCCCCTTTTTTGAACAGGGATGTAACAATTGCAATCCTCTGGCACCATCCCCATATCTAAGGATGATTGGAAGATTGTGGCCAGAGCCTCTGCAATTTCCACCCTTACATCTTGGAATTTAAACAAAAACTTTGACAACTGAATGTCCTTTTCTAATAAAGACAAAGTGGAAGAAGTGTTTCTCAGACCTCGAAATCAATACTCTGAAATCCAAGAGGAAAGAAAGAAATAACCAGTTTATGTAGCACTGTTCATGACCTCAGGAAGTCACAAAGTGCGTCATAGTCAATAAAACACTTTTGAAGTATAGTCAATGTTTTAATTTAGGGAAACACGGCAACCAATATGTGCACAGCAAGATCCTACAACCAGCAATGTGATAAATGACCAGATATTCTGTTTTTTGTCCATGTTGTTGAGGAATGATTGTTGGCCTGGATAGTGGGAGAACTCTGTTCCTATTTTGCTTTTGTTTTAGTGGGAGAACTCTGCTGTTCCCTGGAAAAGAGCCACCTGATAAGGCAACTGAGGCCTTGGTTTAACATCTCAACCAAGAGATGGCACCTCCAATAATATAGGAGTACTGCACAGAAGTGTCAGTCCAGACTCTGTGCTGGAGTCTCAAGTGGAGTTTGATGCCATAACCTTCTGACTCAGGCAAGAGTACTACCACTGAGCCGAGCCTGACCCCTAACAGTGAAGAAAACCACCACATTCCATACCTCAAAACAAAAAATAAAGGAAATAGTTTTCACATAAAAACAAGGCTGCTTGCTTCATAAATCTGGCCTTCATAAAAGCTACAGCAATGTTGATACCAGTTTCCAATCACCATCGCCAGACCTTGCAAAGTCACCCATCTGATAAATTCTCAATTCTGATATAAAAATATGTTTTAACTCATCAAAAAGTGAAAGGACAATATTATGGAAACCATAGTGGGGTCATTTTGGATATATTCAATTTATGGGCCCCTTTACAACACACAGGCCTGTGTTTTTTGATGGGGTCTATGTGAAAGTCTCTAGTATTTCTAAAGTCTCTATGTCAAATTAGTATCAATAGTAACAAATTCGGAGTGAAAATTCTGGAGGCAAGTAGTTGTATCAAATTCTGGTATATTGACTGCTACGTTTTCTGCTATCACGGATAAAGAAGGCTACTCGGCCCATCTTAGTGCGTCCATCCAGAAAGACCCTAAAGTCTTTCATTGTGGCATCCTATTGTTTCCTAAACGATTCCAGGATTTTCAATTCCACTACAGTGCCCAGGAGTATTGATCACTCTTTGTGATATCGGTCTTGTCCTACTGTCGCAATTAGAGTAATTTTCTGGATGTACCTTTTCCATACCTTTTATTACCTTATATACCTCCTTTCAAGGTTGAAAAGCCCAAAGGGATCATTTTAACCTAACCCACCAGGTGGAAAATGGGCGGGTTTGGGTTAGGCACCCGTTTTACACCCTGCTCAATTTGACTTCAGTGAAGTTGTTAATCCATTTAGTGTCATGCTCGTTTAGTTTGTTCTTGCTGATTCTGACTATGTATTTAGTCTGCATGCTCTATTATGCCTTTCAAGTGATCCACTCATTACCGAAGTATTGTTAAACAGCCTTTCCCCAATCAATTTGCTTGAGTGTTCTTTAATGTCTTTGAAAATAACCGCTTTTAAAGTTATATACCCACCTCCTGGTGGTTAGTATTTCTGAATATCCGATCATAGTAAACTTGATCATTCTATGTTTGCCATCCCCAAGAGTGCAAAGACTTCCATTTCCTCTGCATTATCTGGGTCATTTATGAATTCCAGATCAAGATGAGCACTGCCACATGTGGCTTCTTGCACTCAGGTCATGAAACAGTCATGCTTTATAATTACCAATTCTCATTCTAAACCACTTAGTTTTCACCAATTTATAAGACCAGAGGTGTTATGCCAAGTAGTATTGCCAGGGACGCTAACTTATCAGTATTGTAAACAATTTTACAACACCAAGTTATAGTCCAGCAATTTTATTTTAAATTCACAAGCTTTCGGAGGCTTCCTCCTTCGTCAGGAGGCTTCCTCCTCCTGACGAAGGAGGAAGCCTCCGAAAGCTTGTGAATTTAAAATAAAATTGCTGGACTATAACTTGGTGTTGTAAAATTGTTTACAATTGTCAACCCCAGTCCATCACCGGCATCTCCACATCATATCAGTATTGGAGGAAGACCTGGGAGCACTGAGAAGACCTGGGATGGGATCTCTGGGTGTAGCAGTAGTTTGAGGGGTGGTTCCCATATCTGGGAGCACTGGAGGGGGGAAGGGGTACCAGAGTTCCAAGAAACCTGGAGGGTGTGGTTCTTGAAACACTGGGATGTGAGGACATTGAAGAGGAGGGAGGTCTCAAGATCTGAAATCAATGGAGCAGCTCTGCGATAAGGAGCACTGAGAATACGATCGAGGTGTTTGTGAACAAGGGCGTCCCTGGATCTGGAAGTAAGGGAGCAGCAAAGGGAGGTGAAGTCCTGCAGTCCAGCTGAATGGAGGAGAAAGTTTTGGAACATTGAGAGGCCATATTGCATGCTGAGAAATTTGACAAACTACACACACTCAGAATGGGTAGATGTGGTTGAAAGCTCTCTAGATGATGCGAGGTAAAAATATACAGTTAAACCCCAAGCTTTTCTGAGAGGCTGAGGTCTTGAAGTAAACAATTAAATGAAGGCATTAAAGTGTGCAAATCTAATCATGTTACTGTGAAATGTCTTTTTTTGGTTTAAAACCATATTATGGACATCACACATTTTTGCCACAGGAAGGTGCAATTTTTTTAAAGCAATTGGTTATAAACAATGACAAGCAACTGGTTACATAGGGAATTTCAATGTTGGAAGTTGACATAAAAAGTGACAACAAAGTGAAGTTTGTTGATGTATGTGAAACTTTTTTTTGTTATATTAGTCAATCTCCCATGGCATTAGACATGGTAAGTCAGAGAATGTGGTCTTTCTCTGCTGTGTTTGTGTTCTTGCTCTGTCTTGCCTCTTCAGCTTCTGTCTCTCTTTCGCTTGCTTCCCTCTCCCTAATTCTTTTTGCTTCTCTCTTTCTGTTTCTCTCAACTCTTTCGGGTTGAAGGTGGTGGGTGGCGTTGTGTGATTTGGTGTGAAAGAACCCACCAATGGCTGCAGGGTGCATTTGGAGAGGGGTTGCAGGGAAAATGTGGTCCTTAGCGGTGCCCCTCCCATCCCACTCCAACACATCTCCTATCTCTTCATCCTCCCACTAACTCCTCCCTGCCACTGTAGTGTAGTGGTTATTTTACTGGACTAGTAATCCAGAGGCTTGGACTAATAATCCAGAGAGCATGAGTTAAAATTCCACCAAGGCAGTTTGAGAATTTGAATTCAGTTTAACAAATCTGGAAATAAACAGCTAGTATCAGTAAAAGTGACCTTGAAGCTGTCGGATTGTTGTAAAAACCCAACTTGTGCATTAATGTCCTTTAGGGAAGGAAACTTGCTGTCCTTACCAATTTTGGCCTATATGTGACTACTCCCACACCAACATGGTTGACTCTAAACTTCCCTTTGAAACCTAGCAAGCCATTGAATTATATCAAACTGCTAGAAAGAATAACACCTTCACCTCACAGAGTGCAGTGGTTCAAAAATCTTCTCAGGGCAACTAGGGATGGGCACTAAATGACAGCCATGCCGGCAGCACCCACATCTAGAGAATTAATTTTTTTTTTAAAAGACCCTCTCACTGCCATCACTGCCTTTTCCCCTTTGAACTAGCTACTCAACCCTTGTATCCTGTCCTTCCCCTTACTCCACTGTCACTTATCTCAACTTTTAATCTTCCATCCACACCCTCAACTCTCACTTGCCAGAGGCCGCCTTATCCTATTTTCCTCCTATTTTCTCTCCCTCCCTATGTTTCCCTTGAGGCTTTTAAAATGCAATTTTTTCTAAGAAATCAAATTAGAATGAGGAAAGACACTGGGGAAATTTTCAATTTCTGTCCAAAACAGGATGGTTGGTAGTGTGACCATACCGCCTGCCCAAAGCCAGTGTTGGAAAGCCTGAACCATTTTCAGGTTTGGTCCTTATTTGAATGTAGCAGGTAAGCTGTGATTGCTAAATAGGCACTCCATTGCAGCTCGATGGTTGTGGGAGGGCAGGAACTCGTTTGGCTCCTACTCTGAGCTGGCCAACAGCTCAGGCTTGGATGGGCGGGAAGCCAATTCCAACAACAACTTGCATTTATATAGCGCCTTTAACAAACTAAAACGTCCCAAGGCGCTTCACAGGAGCGTTATCAAAATTTGACACAGAGCCACATGATATATTAGGACAGGTAACCAAAGAGATAGGTTTTAAGGAGTGTTTTAAAGGAGGAGTGAGAAACGGGGAGGTTTAGGGAGGGATTTCCAGAGCTTAGGGCTGAAGGCACGGCCACCAATGGTGGAGTGGTTAAAATCGGGAATGTGCAAGAGGCCAGAATTGGATGAGCGCAAAGATCTCGGAGGGTTGTAAAGCTGGAGGAGGTTACAGAGATAGGGAGGGGGGACAAGTACTGGCAGCAGTATTTTCATGGAGCACTCCTCTTCCTCCTGGGCCCACTAGCTGTATGCTTGGCTCAGCTGATAGCACTCGTCTTTGACTCAAAAAGTTGTACGTTCAAGCACCACTCTAGAGTTCGAGCATGAAATCTAGGCTGACAATTCAGTACGTTACTGAATAAAAGCCCCATGGTCAGAGCTATTTCAGATAAAATATTAACCAAGGCCCCTACTGCCTGTTCAGGTGGATGTAATAGATCACATTGCACTTTTGAAGAAAAGCAGGGAGGTGTCTTGGCAACATTGTTCTCTCAACCAACACCACCAAAAACAGATTACCTGGTCGTTCATCTCATCTGTTGTTTGTGTGACTTGGCCGTGCACAAATTGGCTGCCACCTTTGCCTGCATAAAAAGTATCTGCACTTCGCGAGTAATTGGCTGTAGAGCACTTTAGGATGTCCTGAGTATGTGTTAAGACATTATATAAGTGCAACTTTGTTCGTTATGCTGTTTACAACAACTTAATATTTATATAACATTCCTCTTGTAGAGAGCAACATCTCTGCTTCACAGAAAAAGTCAATGCTGAGCAGGAGAAAAAAGGGTAGATGGAAAAATGAGTTAGGAAGGGGTGGCAGGCACAGTCAAAGAGAAGGGTTTTAGGAGGCTTTTGAACAACCGGGGGAAGGTGGAGAAGCACGCAAATTTTGAGAGGGAGTTCCTGAAGATGGAAATATAATGGGTGAAAGAACAGCTGCCAGTGGTGAGGCAGAGAGAAATGAGTTAACTGGTGTCCAAGGATACATGCAAATATATGACTGGAGGAGATTGCTGAAATAGAGTGGACTGAGGCCATGGATGGTTTGAACATGGAGGACAACAATCTTATAATTGATCCATGTGGTACAGGAAGCCAGTGTAGCATGCAAGGATGGGAGAGGATGTGGATTTTGGAGAGAAAGATTGAAAATAGTGCTGTCTTTAGAGTGGAGAGATTGAGGATTTTTTTTGAGGAGCGGGATGATAAATGCAATTTTGAAGGAGGTAAGGACAGTACCAGAGGATAGGAGCAGGTTAATAGTAACACAGGAATTGCTAGACTTAAGAAAAAAACCAAGGTCCATCTAGTTTGCCTTCTACCACCCTGGTAGATCCATGATGCAATGATAATGGAGTTGTTGACTGATCATTGCAATAATTCCCTATCAATTGGTCTACAACAGATCCAGACACGGTTTGAGGAAAACCCAAGTGGTGAAGAGCTTTGGGAACCTGTTTCTCCCAAGCATGCTACACTTACCACAGGTCATGTCTCAAATTTCTCAATGATGTTAGAGAGCACGGGGCAAAGTAAGTTGGGTGAACAGGAGCTGGGATGTGAGGGGATTAAAAACATTGGCGATGAGTTTCATGAACATGGTAAATTTGATGTGCCCTGGGGAGAAACAGTAGAGTATGGGGGGAGGGACCTGTTTGTTAGAGGCCAGGGGTTGCATCTAGAAGTCATGGTGATGGGTCAGAAGAGGCAGCCCAGTGGATGTCCTTGATTTAGTTCATGATGTTCTTCAGTTCCTAACATTTAGGCCTTAATTTTAACCCCCCCCACCCCCCACCAAACTGTGTGGTGGAAACCAGGCGGGGGGCCGGTTAAAATAAGGGCAGCGATTTATTCCCTCTGATCCCACTGCCTTCTTGCCGGGTCCCGATGTTAATCTGCACATTTGAGGTGAGTGGGGCACCCGCAGGAAGGCAGTGGGGTCCTGTTTCAATATGCCGATTGGGGCTCGATGACATCATCGGGACCCAATCTGCAATTTTAGTTGGAGGCCTGAATGGGGGAGCAGTGACAACTTCCTTATCAGGCCAAGCCTGTTGGCAGGTGGATCATGGGTCAAAAGAGGCCCAGGCAGCTAAGTCTTTTAATACCTTTTTAGATGACCTTGTGGAGCAGAAGTGCCCCTTCGAGCCCTACATAGAAGCTTTGGGCCTCCCTTGGCAGGGTTTCCACCCCCCCCCCCCCAAAACCAGACAATGGATCTGGTCGGCTTTATGCAGTTCACTGAGAAAATTTATGGAAAGGAGGCTCAGCAATTAAGATCGGCCAGGTCTCCGACGTCCCCAGGATGCGCCATCATCCCTTTAAAATAGGGGCCTTAGTTTTTGGAGCCTGTTTGAAAGAGTAAATCTTGTTTCAATGCACTCGTGTACCTTGGATGAAGTTACTACCATTAACCATTTATTTCATAATAAAAGTATCTATTCACGATCCCTTGGTAATGAATAAATTACTGAGCTTCCTTATTGTCTGATGAAGGAATTCTCCAAGAGAATGCGATGTGTGCAGCTCTTCAGTCACCACAAGCCTATGCTGTACAAAATTGGAAATTAATAGCAGCTAATTAGATAAGTATAGAAGATATCTGCCTTGAAGCTTAGAATTGTGATGCCTCCATGTACTTTTGAAATTACCCTTCAGATTTCACAGTGGTACCAAATAAGTTTTGCTGTGAAAGCAAGTTATTTCTGACTGGTGTCTTCTGTACCAGCTTTCCACTTCAGAAATAGGTTTCTAGGAGTGGTAGAACACTTAACACGGAGAATGTGCTGTAGGATTTTTTTCTGCTCTATGTTTTATGACCTATGTTTATTATACTTCAGATTCCATTTTAATTAAAATTTGATCATTGTAATTATTGTTAAAGCTAGTGCTATCAGATGTAGTGTAGGAATTAAGTCTATGTGTGCTTTGCAATGATTAAAAGAATGCTCTGCTCTGCTTTGGTGCAGGTTAGGGTTTTAAGATGGCATCAGCAAATGGGGATCTTCACTCAGATCCTGACTCTGAACTTCATGATCTAAGGCAGAAGGTCAGAAATCTGCAGGAAGAATTGACATCATGTAAAAGTCAGCTTCACGTGTTACAGAAAGAACTAAATCATACTGAGATCCTATACAAAAGCGCAGAGAGTTACAATGGAGACCTCCGCAAGCAGGTATGCTTAATATTGTCTGAAAAGATACATGCTACAAAACTTAAATTACTGATCCATGGTAAAGAGATTACATTAAGTTTGTTGGGACTGATACAAAATGAAAATTTTAAGAGTTTGAATGAAGCATGTCGAATGACAATTAAGTTTTATATCTGGAACTGACCATATGCTGTTAATTAGATAACAGCATCATGTCATACTCTAATTGTCATCCACTTTGAAAGTTCTAAATTCAAATCATCTGATAATTGAATTTTGAAACACTAAATTCCCACTTTGCTGTGTTATTTACATTACTTAATTTAAATATTTGGATAATTCAGTTTTATAGTCCAAAAAATGACTTGAATTATGAGCAGACTGTATATCGTTTTTAATATTAGCAGATCTCCTGTGGCATTGCTCACAGTGAGTCAGTTGTTTTATCTGACAGTCAGATTTATGGTGATTGAATAAGAGAAATTATAATTGTAAGACCATTGCTTTGATAATTATATGTTTGTTTATCTATGTACTCAGTTTTATATCTTACCTTTTTAAAGTTCAGGATCCACAGTAAGATGGTAGGGATAATGATCCAAGTGAGTAGTGAGGTGTGTAGAAGGATGGGGGCGGGGAGGGATCATGTGATTTGGTAGTGTTGAGACGGAATCTGGGAGCAATGAGAAAAGGAGGTGATGGGTGTGTGGGGGGAATGGAAATGCAGCAGTATTGGTAGGGTTCTTGGGTCTGGGAGTAGTTCTATGGGAATGCAATTACTGGGACAAGTGTGTAGAGGAGTGTAGAAGTGGGAAGAGAGTGATCTTGGTGTGTGACAGCTGTGGGGTGGTATGCTGGCGGCATTTTGGAGCATTGGGGAGAAGGGTTGCTAGGTGTCAGACTATTGGAATGGGGATTCAAGAGGGTAGGAAAAGTAGGTTTGTGGTGTCTGTGGTACCTGCAGCCTGGTACCATTGGTGGCGGAGGATGCAGGAGCAATGGTGTTAGTTACGTGTGTGGAAGTACTGGGAGGAGGGTACAAGGGTCAGGGATAATTGGAGAGAGGTCCCGGAGCCCATGAGGATTGAGACGATTAGATGCAATACTATTTGGGGGGTGGGGGGGTCGTGCTGGAATATGGTAGCATTAAGGGCATGGCTAGGGTCTGGTTGTATTTTGGGGCTGGAGTGGGGGGTGATAAAGGTGAATGAATTTATTATGTTACAGATCTTATTTTCAAAAAATCTGTACTTGTGTGGTTGGCTGGTTAAGCCAAGAATGGCAGCCAAAAGAATTGTTGAAAAAACAACTTCAGTGATTTGATTGGATCAGTTTCTGTTTTTTTTATATTGGTAGATTTTCCTCTCTGCTTATAATCATAGACTTGTGATTTGTTGCTTTTCAGCAATATGAAATCTAAGTCAATCACAAAGTGTGATGCCAGAACATGACATCAGAGTTTGACACAGGAAACGAGATGCCAGAGTGTGATGTCTGAAGAGTGACAAACAGGAACTGCGCCCTATCGTACCCTTTTTAATAGATAGATTGTGTTACTATATAAGAGATTAGTGATACATTTTTTCATGCATGATGATCATTATTGTTGAGGTATTTTAGGAATGGTCCTCCACATTAAGAGTAAAGGTGAACAGATATTTTAAATGGTCAAGTGTGAAACAGGTTGCACAGGATGATGATGGAGATGAGTAGTGCTGGAAAATTCAAGAAGGAGTTGGGTAGTTTTTTGATGAAAGAAGCAATTGAAAGGCAAAAAGGAGACTGTATAGTATGGTGTTTTTGAACTTTGGGTCCAAATAGGTCTTTTTTTCCTATGTACATTTATATCCTTTAAAATAGCAATGAAATATTATATTTCCAACTGGTATTTTTGATCATATGTGATTGAAAAGTAGTTTTGAGATTGTCAGTATACAAAGAAGTGAAATTTGTCCTATATTTACAGGTTAAACATCTCAGTGAAAAAATTCATGAAAGAAAAAAGAAAGAAAATGACAGAGTTGATACGGGAGTTCAGACAGATCTTTCCATTACCCATCACCACAGAGGTAGATGTTAAGATTTGTCTGGGGGAAAAAAACTTGACTAATAACAGACTGCTGGGAGGTAGTTTTCTATCTGCAACCTTCTTGATTATTACATTATGAGAAAAAAAAGCTTATTCATGAACTGGTAATAGTTCAATCTATTTATATAAGTACTGGAGGTAATTCCCAGGATTAGTTAACAATTACTTCAGCAACTCCAGACATTTTTGCAACATTAGCATTAAAAAAACATGATAGCATATCCCCTCTAGGGAAAGATGTGATAAAATGAGTCACAAGTAAACTGAATATTGTAAAAATGATAAAGTGTCTAAATCTTATTACTTTGCCTTTCTGTTTCCTAGACTATTACCATAATGAAGCACAGGATTTTCATTACCAATTGAACAGTGATCAGAATGGCAGGAGCAGTGTGTCAGGGCTTGAAATTCATGGAGCTTGTGGAAAAGTTCAGGATTCAATTCAGGCCTCTACTCAGTTTCAAACACAAACACAATCACAGACAGACAGCTACCAGTACACAGAACAAGCTCAGACAGACAGCTATCAATGTGCAGAAGAGGCCCAGACAGACAGCTATCAGTACACAGGGTATACTGATAAACCAACACTACCAGATGGACCTGGAGACCATAACAACACTGCTGAAAATGCAGAGGTCGGTATCACTTGTTATAATTCAACCCAGAGTTAAGATTGCAGTATTGCTCCAAAATGGCTTTTCCTGATCTTTTCGGTTACACTGTCTTACTGAAGTGTTGATACTGAAATGAAATAATACACAATCAGCAGTACAAGAGTGAAGGTATTCTTCCGAATGTGTTTCTAGCTATTATAAATAAGAAGCTATTTAAAACCAATCTTAATATATAATTCAGTAAATCTGCTATTAAATGGGGGAGGAGGAAAGCTCTAAATTAAATACAAAAATAGAAAAAGCTGAAAGTCATCTCCTCTAACCCTTAAGCTGAGCTATTCTCACTAGAATTTCATCCTGCCCACAGAGATCTAACTCTTCACAGCAGTGAGCAGGGCCGCCTCTGTGCTAGATCTTATCTGCGCAGATCAGGCTGCATAATTTTGTCACAACTTCCTTCATGAAGCAGAGACAGCAAAGGCAGGTCACCTAAGATATGACTAAGTAGGTGTGCCAGAGTCTGAAAACTATTAGTTCCTGGGCTGATTCTGAGGGGCTCCAGACACCTTTGTAAGCGCACCTACCTTTCTTCCCTCTGCCTGAACTTCTCTTTCTCCCTTCAATCCATTACAGCAATTGGCAGGACCAAGGGGATTTCAGTGCTGAGCGGTGTAGTTAGAGCTAAGTTTAGCAGCTGGTGGAAGGAAGAATGCTGTGGCTGGAGGTCTGTGCAAAAATCCAGCAGTAAACAGCAGGAAAAAAAAACTATCACATAAGCAATAAAGCAGAAACAACTATATGACACATCAGTAAACCAGTAAAACCAACTTTCACAAATGACACCTCTGTGACTGTGACCACTATCCTCAATCTCTCTGCAGCCTTTAACCACAACATTCTCCTCCAATGCCTCTCCCCCGCTATCCAGCTCTGGGGATTTTCCCCTGTTTGGTTGCACTTTTACCTATCCGATCATAGCCGGAGCATCTCCAGCAATGGCTTCTCCCCACCTTGCACTGTTACCTATGGAGTTCCCTAAGGATCCATTCTGAGCCCCTTTCTCTTCCATTGGAACAGAAGCAGGCCATTCATCACCTCGAGTCTGTACCCCAACTCCATTTACATGTCTTTCATCCATGTCCCTTGATACTGTTATCTAACAAAAATCTATCGCTCTCAGTCTTGAAAATTTAAATTGGCCCAGTATCCACAACCTTTTGGGATAGATTTACACTACCTTTTATATGAAAAAAGATGCTATCTGATTTCACTCCTAAAAGGCCTAGCTCTAATTTTAAGATTATGCCCCACTGTTCTGGATTTCCCCACTCCTCAACCATTTAAACTCAAAGGAATACAAGCCAAGTTTATGTAACCTGTTCTCATAATTTAACCCTTTAAACCCCGGTACTGTTCTGGTAAATCTGTGCTGTATCCCCTCCAAGGGCAATATATCTTTTTTGAAGTTCGATACCCAAAACTGAACGCAGTACTCCAGATGGGGTCTGACCAAGGCACTCTACAACTGAAGCATCACTTTCTTACTCTTGAATTCCAACCCTCTTGTGATAAAGGCCAACATTCCATTAGCCTTTTTGATTCCTTTTTGTACCTATGCACTAGCTTTTGGTAATTTGTGTACCTGGATACCTAAATCCCTTTGCTCCTTCACAGCTCCTAGTCTCTCTCCATTAAGAAAATATTTTGATTTGTCTTCCTTGGATCCAAAGTGGATCAGCTGATACATCAACCAACATCACTAAAACAGATTATCAGGTCATTATCACATTGTCGTTTGTGGGACCTTGCTATGCGCAAATTGGTTCACGTTTCCTACATTACAACAGTGACTACAATTTAAAAGTACTTCATTGGTAGTAAAGCGCTTTGGGACATCATAAGGTCGTGAAAGGCACTATATAAATACAAGTCTTTCTTTTACATCTCGTTTCCTGAAGTCTCCGCTCCTCTGATTCTGGCCTCTTGCGCATCCTCCCCTCCCTTTGCCCTACCATTGGTGGCTATGCCTTCAGCTGTCTAGGCCCCATGCTTTGGAATTCTCTCCCTAAACCCCTGTGCTGGTGCTTCTCTATCTCCCTCTACTCAATAGTCACCTCTTTGGCCAAGGTTTGGGTCACCTAATATTTCTTTCTTTGGCAGGCGGTTGTTGTAGTGATGTGACCAAAATGAAATCCTGATCCATTGCTGATGCAGTTAAAATAAAATTCAGATATTCACCAAGCTTGGCGACCCAAAAAAGTAAAATGCTACAGTACATTCATTTAATTGATCTAAAACAATTTTATCCTCCCTTTCAAGGACTCAGAGAATACATCCCTGGCGGACAGTTTGCGTGCTACTGCAGAAGCTGCTATGTCACAGACGGGCTTCACCTATGATGAAAGCAGTGGGATGTATTATGATTACAGCACTGGCTTCTACTATGATTCGGTAATTTGCATTGCTGCACCTGTCCTTAAATATTTTCTTTGTTTCATTATTGAATTCTCTTTCATTTTTTAATAAAGCAGTGTTTGATTTTTTTTTAAACTAACTGAACTATTAATGAACTGGGTTTTATAATAGAGATATTGAATTAAAAAGTGAAGGGATGTTGATGAATGTGTACAAGACATTGGTTAGACATAGTTGAGTAATGTGTGCAATTTTGGGCATCTTATAAAAAAGCATATTGGAACCATGGAAAAGATACAACTTAGATTTGTAGGATGATTCAGGGATTAGAAGTTTTAGTTATAACGAGGTACTTGACAAATTAAGGTTGCATTCACTGCAACAAAGAAAGTTAAGGGAAGGATCGAATAGAACTGTTCAAAATTTTGAGAGGGCTTGGAAGGGTAAATAGTGAAAGATTATTTCCACTGCCTGGTGAATATGGGGAATTAGAAGCATTGGTGGGGGGGAGTCTTGGAAGAATTTTTCATACAAAGGGTCATTAGAATATGAAATGCCTTATTATAAGTGGCTATTGAAGCTGAGTCAATCACAACATTTAAGGTAGGATTAGAGAAACTCTTCAAGAACAAAAATATTAAAAGGTATAGGGGAAGAGCAGGAAATGAGATTGGAATAGAATAGACAGCTCTGAAGTGAAGCAGGCACTGCCACTGCCAGAGGCATGATGAACCAAATAGACTGCTTCTGTGCTGAACTTTCTATGATTTTAATTCTATGAAGATGCATTATTTTTAAATTAAATATACCGTCATTTCTGTGAAGATACTGTTTTATATCTGCATATGTTTATATTTGTTAGATTTTATAAGTTGGGAATCAGTCCCCAAATCCATTTAGTCTTTGAGTCAATTTAACCCATTTGTGTTCAAAATAGGTGCCCTTGCAAAATTACTGTTCAGGTCTTATATAATAAATTTACAGCAGATTGCTGTAAATTCACAATACCATTAGTAAGAACAAATTCAGACACATTAGTCATTTTAAAAAAATACAAAGGTAATGCTGAAAATTGTTTAGAAATGCATTGTTGGGCTCCTTTGTTTGCTCACTGAGTTTACCTAGTGAGCAGCTGAGCCATATAGACCAGAAAGGCACTAGGATCGATTGGCAATTTGACCCACCGTCTGTGTTAATGCTGACATCAATTAGGGCAGAGGCACTACAGCTGGGATCAGCACCCTGGGTTAGAGAGGGAAAAATCAGCCAGGGTCCTCTTCCTGACTGTTATCCAGCAAGGACTGTTGGAAGTGCATGTGTCTGAATGTCAAGTGAGGACAGAAGCAGGCTTGGCTGCAATGTCCTTCATTCTTAATAGCCTGCTCGCACAGTGTGAAAGCTCACAAATGAATGATGGCCGCTATGGAACTGTACCCGGCAATGAGTCAACACTTCCAGGAGAGGTAGGGCGAGGATAAAAAGTGAATAAAAAAGAATGTAGAAATTAGTGTGACTTTTTAAACATTCCCTTTACTTCAGTTTTTTTTTCTGTATTACTACCTCTGGCCCCTTTTCCAACCAGAAAGAACAAATAGGCTGACTGCTCTCTGCCAACCCCACTTGAGATGTGCAGTATGGCCAGAGCTGACACACCCACTGTTCTCTCTCAATGGAAAAGCATCTGATCTCTGCCCTAATCATTTTCCTTCCCACTCTTACCGAAATTCCCCATTTGAGATCATGAACTCCTGTATGTGCAGTTCTAGACACAGACTTGCCTATTACCACTCAATGGTGAAGCATGTTAACACACCACCAGTGCATTATACCAAGCTGCTCTTTCTCGCAATTTTCTAACATAGTTTATTGTACGTTTAGATACAATCTGAAAAGATGCATTCTACATTAATTTAAGCGGGATTTGTAACCAAACATTTGTTTTTATTGTTAAGACAAACCAACTCTACTATGACCCAAACACTGGAATTTACTATTATTATGATGCTGGGAGTGGTCTGTACCAGTTTCATTCTCGAGTGGATCTACTAGCATACCGCACAACAGACACAGAGAAGAAGGTCAAGAAAAAACGAAAAGGAGTGGAAAAGCTTGGGTCAAAGGAAGAGAAGGTATGTTACACCTAGTTATCCTTACTGCAGCTGAAATTAAAATTAAAGTGTGATTCAACCTGCACATACAACCCAAACGGTCTTATTAGAAAGAGGGAAGAGAAAGAAACTGTAAGATATTGTCCTTTTAAGAGTTCAAACTCATCAGTCTCATGAGACCCAGGTGGTTTCCCCACATTTTATTAGTAGCCTCATTCTGGTATTCTGACATCAGTTTTTATCCCCCTCATTAGTAATAATTGGGGTCTCACTGATATCTTCACACTATAAATACTAATAGTTTTAAATATTTTCTGAAAAGTTTTTTCATTGAATCCTCTGGGTTTAACAAATAGGCACCTTAGCAAGATTTTGAAAATTTTTATCTGTTTTGCCATTTTTCACACTTCAGCCTCAACCTTCCACTTGCTTCTGCAGAATTGGAATTTCAGTCTTAAGATTCCATTTGGAATCCCAACTTTGCTGAAATATTTCCAGAGAATTGTCACAAGGTTTTAGATGGTCCATTTATGGGAACACCTTGTGCTGGATTGTACTCTGCTTGCCTCCACCAGTAAACAGTGCCACTAGGTGGTCATTAGATAAATGATGAACATTTGCTAGACAGACAGCAGATACTAGGAATTCCTCACAAGCAGCATGGTGAACATGATAAAATGTGTAAGTGCATTGTCATCATCCTGAACACATGAACGAACACCATACTTCCTCGAATGGTTGCACCAGTCAAAAATGCAACTGCTTTCCTCTTTGCAACCCAATCACCGTAGGCACCAAACCCTGAATATAAGAGCCGTGTTCTTATACATGGGCTCCAGGTAAAGCCTTCCAGCAGCTGTAGTTCCAAGCTTCAGCGTTTCCTTGTAAGTTTTTTAACAGACCTACCTTTAGTTTCGTGCAAGGACCTACAAAAAAGAGCTTATAATGTGCCAGCCACCTTGAAATCTAGATCTTCAAGACCAATTCCATGTATCAGGTTTACTCAACACCAATGCTTAATTCAGGTCGTCTTGTGAGGTGTTTTGGCAAAGAGACATGCGTGCTGTGAGGCTGACTATTGCAGAATACCGAGTGATAGGATAATGTGAACAGGAGCCCTCACTCTCTGTAACCATCTCCTGTTTCTACAACAAATCCATCTTACAGCTTTGTCCTTGGAACTCAACGAAACCCTGCATGACATGCCTAGGAATTCTGAACAGTGAAAGAGAACTGATTGGACACATGCCTTATATATGGCACAAGCTTATAATTTGCTTTCATTAAAGAAAATACCGAAGTACCCAAGTACCGATATGAATCGACAGTTTTACTACCTCCTTTGAGACCCCCTTTTAAACCATGTAAAGCCATAATATTGCAATTGGAGACACCTACTACTTTATCCCACTGGATAACCCATTGTTCAGGATGGTGAGTAGAGCACCCCAGATTCCTGAGCGACTCTGCCAGCAAAACCATCAACACAATATCATCTGCGAAAAGGAGCGCGTACTTTTTTTCAGAAATGCATAGAATAGGCATTCCTAAACCAATCTTACGATGAAACCTAACACATTAGTGATGAAAGCACTGAATAGGGTGGGTGGCAGTGGACATTGCTTCTCTCCTCTTTTAAGAGAAACGGATCCACCGAGTCTCCCATCTGCCCTTATGCAGATGTTGGAACTGGAGTACACATCCCGGATAAATCCAAGATTTGGGCACGCACTCCATTGCTTCCTGCTTCATCAGAGTTGCATGAGACACTGGATCGAAAGCATTATAAAAATTGATGAAACCAGTGTCAGTGAATTTCCCCTGAGCTTTACGATATTCTGTTACCTTGCATAAAGCCATAACCTGCCCTGCACATTCCTAATGCAAGAGAAAGTCAGCCTGTTCCTTTCTGATTGCTCTGCTAATCTTCAAAGCATTTAATGTACCTGCTGTAACAATCAGGAAAAACCCATTAAGAGCCAATGATATCAACAAGATTCCTTGGTAGTTTTCCTTCCCACTAGATCCTCCTCCTTTGTGTTTGGGAACTGCACTTTGCTTTGAAACACCCACGGGTATAGGTGCTTCAGACAGTCCTATTCCTCAGCCAGAAAAGGACAGTTCTGAGGCATTAGTGGTTCTTGTCACCGATTTTTCAAGACCATTATCATTTTCCTTTATCCTCCATCTATCCCCTTCCCAATCTAGAGCAACTTTTAGGGATTGAGCACGAATACGGACAACACCTGCCACCCTACCATTACCTAGATGACGCAATGTGTACTCCATTTTCTTCCACCGACATGATTCATTAAAGCTGCCTATCTGTGCAACATTCTCTGCTGACCTTCATACAGATGGGTCAGATGACGACTCATAATAATGCTATTTCTAGGATATAGTGCAGAATACAATAGTGTTATATTGCAAGTGAGAACATAATTAGGTGAGCCATAGCAGTGTCTCCTGTTGCATAGTCAACCTTAACCACCACCCTTCATACCTCGATTTGAACACGGTTACATTACCATTTTGCCGAATGATTATTTGAGCTTTACGACCTTATGACCAGCAGGAACTTGTAAAAAATATATTTCAGTTCTTCATGCATCACTCTTGAGATGCCATCTTGATGGGACAATATTTTGCCATTAATCGGAGTGGGTAAAGGAGCAGACAGTGGTGTATGTACATGATTTATGTGCATGCCACATAAAAACATTAATATTAAACAGATTTGAATGGCAATGGCCATTCACCTTTTTCACTTTTTAATGGGGGTTATTTTTGGATACATTTCCACTTTTTTCCCATAATTCTATCCCATGTTCTTGGTTTACCTGGTATGACATCTTTGCAGGTAAGGGGACAGGTGCACAACCTCCTTCCAGGCCACCACCAATGCTCTCTGTGGCCAGGACCAGGAGATGCCAGGAACTGCCCAGATGTGACTTGCCCCTTCAATTTTTTTCAATTTAGCTGGACTAGGACCCGTGTTGTCACTGTTCTGTGGCAATGAGCGTTAATACACTAATGCTCTGCCAAGGCCTTTGTTTGTTTTATGTCCAACTGTTCATTAGATTCTGTTCCTCCTGTCCTCAGGTGCTGCAAATGACAGAATCAATGGCTAAACTGAAGATTTCTTCTTTGGGATGGTCAGAATCAGCAACAGGTAGATTAATAACAAAAAACATAGATTTATGCTGCAAATGCCTGTCCTACAGTGGGTAATGATAGGACTAAACCATTAATTAGTCATGTTAAACATGATCCAAATATATTGAACCCATAATATTACAGTACTTAATCAACAGAGATGTCTTGCGGTATTTAATGCTATCTTTGAGGCACAGAACTCCCTGTACATTCTTGTTCCTTTGATTATTGATTGTTTGCTGCCCTTTATCTTGGGTTCAGCCTTGAAATCTTGTTGTGGAACAAAAATATTCATTCATGCAAATAACTTGGCCTCATGAAATGAAAATATTTTGTGCCAAAGATAAAGAATTATTAAAGGCCTCTCTTCAGACTAAAATGTGGAGCCCTCACTGAGGTTATTAAAAAAAAATGAAAATGGACTATAAATTATATGAAGCTCATTGGACCTTAAAAATTAGTATCTGTTGTTCATATCTCACTTTATGGAGGAGGAGAATCTAATTGAATGTTATATTGCACAATGAAGTTTCAGTTGGATGGGTGGGGGGGCGGGGGGCAATATTTCTTTGACAACAGGTCAATCGCAGAAGACAGCCGCAAAGGAGGAAAGCCATCCTGAGCTCAAACAACGCAGAGTGATTAGGACCTGCTGAGTGTTTTCTGCATTATTTCAGATTTCCAGCAGCCACAGTATTTTGCTTCAGTTCTGTTAGATATTGTCTGTTAAGTGATTTATATGAAGATGATACCTAATCATCATTGAAGTACCTGGAGGAATCATGTTAACAAGGGAAAAAAGCATTTATTCGAGTCAGGCCAGACTAGTAGCTTTCTCTGCATCCTTTCATTCTCACATCAACCTTCAATCTTTGCATCATGGGTCCTGGTCCATGTTATACTATTATTAAGAAGTTGGTTAGCCATGCTACCCTTTTTAAAATTGGATATCTGTGTGTTGCTAAGATTTAAAAAGGCCAGATCAAGTCACCATGTGGTGTTCCTTAATTTTGTTTTAATTAAATGTTATGTTTAAATTTTTCAAAGTTGTCAGTCACCTTATATTGCCATTGTATCACAGACCGGGGCTAACACTAATGCTTTCGTGGTCAACACTAGCACTGACCGCACCAACTGCACAAACAGCCTAAACAGATCTGTATTACAAATCAGATTGCTTTTTAATTTTAAATAAATCAGAATGAAAATGAGACCTATACAGAACACGCATCTGTGCATAAAAACGGAGAATGCTGGAAATGCACAGCTGGTCAGGCAGCATCATAAATAAAGATAGGTTAACATTTCATCGGGATATATCCGTGCATTATTATTTGCCTGGATATATTAATGGAAAATGCCACAATTTTCTTGTTGGCTTATTTTCATTAATTCACTGCATCCTGATATTTAATCATCCACTTTTCCTTCCACATACAAAACAAGAGTTCACTGTTCTTAGAATAGTTCTAAAAATAGTCAAGCATATAGATAGGATCATATAATGAGAGTTCATTTGCTGATGTAGCGTAAGTAACCCATTAGGAAGTCACGGGTTAATAAAGAGGCATCAGCAATATCTGTTATCAATCAGATCATTTTTTAAAGAAACTAGTTAATCTAAAAATTGGCAGTAAACATCTTTGAATATTGCTAATCTTTTTTTCCCTTGTGACTTTTATTCTGATGAAAAATTCTTTTGCGTTCTGTATTTCACTGTCAATCATGTGGTTTTCAGTTGTTTTAGTATCAGTGGTGTGTATCATTCTTTATTGATGAAGTCTATCAAATATAGTCCTTTAATCCAAATAGCAGCAGTTAATAAAATGCCATGATTGGACTGGTGATACAGGCATAAGGGACCTTCTTTACATTGTACATATAAAACACTTCCCATCGCTTTCCTGAAATTTTCATTGCTGCACATAAAGTATCCAAGGATCAGTGATATTTGAAAGTTTTGAGGTTCCATTTGTCATTGACAAATACCGTAAAACACTTTCAAGACGGGTCCTTGAAATTTGATATTTGTATTATTTCCTCTAAGGATACTGAAGCTGAAATACCGAAAGCTTCAAGTAATTGCAGGTCCTGGGACGTAGAAGAGAATGAGGTATTGTCAGAAGAGCCAGCAAAAAAACGAAAGAAAACAAAAGTGGAGGATGTTGATCAGGATTCATCCAATGAACTTAGTCCGAATGTAGACACGAGTATCCAAGATGAAGAGGATGTTGAAGTGAAATTGGAAGAGAAGGAAGAGGCTGGGTTTGGAAGTGAACCAGAGGAAGGAGAAATTACAGACTCAGACAAAGAAGATAGTTGTGTAGACGAAGAGACGGACGAAGAGTCAAGTGAAGATGAAGAAGACGATGAGAGTGAGAAAGAAGAAGGTAAGTGACAGTTTACTGTATATAGTGTTGTATTAAGTAATGTCATTTGGATTTATTTAACATCAGCTGCATAAGTCACACAATTATACAGATACAGATGCATACTGTGGTGGTGTGGGTTCTTTTAATCACAATCAAAGTAATGAACAAGTGAATTTTTAAATACGCTGATATTCCACCCATTTGGCAGATGCAGCTCCATGTTAGTCTGCTTCTTTCTATTGTCTGGAGGAGGCAACCCCACCCCCGCGTGCCCCAGGCCCCCTAAATTAGCATAAATTAATTAGGATAGTCCTGTAATTTAAATAACCTTCCCTCTGCCTTTCTTTATCTGAAACAATATTTAAACAAACCCAATTATTGTGTGTTTTTTAAATTTAAGTTGTTTCCAGTGTTCCCAAATTCAGAATATTAAACTTATTACTAAGGTTGCTTGTACTTTGCCCATATCCTTGTACGTTCATTGAATATTTGTACAGACAGGTGCGCATATTATTTCCTTTTGTAGTTGGAAAATTATCATTTTTAAAGTTCAGCCTTATAGGTTGTTCAGGCAGTCGTTCAGAACAGGGTGTAGATTCCTCATGCACTTTGCATGGCTGCATTCTAGTGACCTCAGTTGATCACTCTGCCCCTTTACAAGAAGTTTTGGCACTTCTAATAAGTCTATGGCCATTCTGTTACAGGCACAAAATGATGCTTATTCTGTTTCAGTGAGCCTTTGTGTCTCAACAACAAATGATTGCAGTGTAGCTGTCTTGCATATTGCTGTTCTTGTGTCTGCTGTCCAAATTTGATGTCCATTATTTAGTCTTGGTAGTTCCCTTGCTCTGTGTCATGGATTGAAGTCTCCAATTTGACGTGTCTTTCATGTTTTCTCCCTTTTTCTGAAACTTGTTTGGTATGGCAATGTAGGGTTGAGATTTGCTGGAAGCACTGGTAGATTAATTCTTAACTGTATACCCATTAACCACTCTGCAGGGCTGCATTCTGTTTGCCAGTGGGGCAGGTATTATGGTATGTTTAAAAAAAAACTAAATATAAGTCTTTCAACTTGCTGAGCAGGTTCGTTGTAGTTTGCACTGCTCTCTCCACCTTCCTGTTACTTTTCATGTGAGCAAATTAATATTGCTTTAGAAATATAACAAAATCCAGAGCAGAAAATTGTGGACTGGTATTCTATAATGTACCAATATTGATTTCCGGTGTTCCGCAGTTAGGGTTGCCATCTGTCCAGGATTGTCCTGGAGTCTCCAGGAATTAAAGGTTAATCTCTTGGACAATGCCATGAGCAACCCAGGAGAAAAATCAATAGGGCATTAAAAATGATTTTTTTTCATTTTCTTTGAACACATTCATTAATTAGTTATAAAAATATTAGAGATGGGGGAAAATGACCGTTTGACTGGGCGGAGCGGATGGAGGTGGGAGGTCATGTGATGAAACCTCCAGGAATAGGTCCAACTAGAGTTAGCAACCCTATCCGTAATGTCTTGTGGCGTGGTGTGAGTCAGCTGTGCTCATCTATGAAATGCGAGAAGTTTTCTACAGTGAAAGGATATGGTACTTTTCCATTTGAATAAATCATTCCCAGCTGTGTGCCAGACAGAGCAGATGACATCATGGGCTTAACCAGATTTATACTGTCCTCGGGATTTGAGACAGTTCTGAACAAGTTTGAATTGTATTTAAGGCAAGTCACTATGGCTTAACAAATATGTTCTTGATATTTCCTAATGCTTTGATGTGCAGTGTGTACTTCCCCTATCATCTAGGTCATCTTATGTAAGAATCACTAGATGTTCCGTTTCTAGACTAATCTATCTTGCAGTGACAATTCTCTTTTCACAGTCTAGTTCATTCTTTTCTGGGCAGTCTTCCATGTAGTACTCCAAAATCGGAATCAGACTGCATGCTTCATCAAGCTTTGGTTGAATCTTCATTTCTTGGGTGATTTTCATTTCCTGGTAGGTTTTGGACAGCAGGGTTCACATAAGCATCCACATCTTCAAGGAAACTTGGAGCTGTCTCAGTCACTTCTGATACTGGAGCTTGTGATTGACTATCAGCCATTGTAAGGGCCTTTCCTGGCATTTTAGAAACTGTAAAAGAGAACTTCATGAAGCTCAAGCAAAATCTCTATTTCACAATGATAGTGCATCCATGTTTTTAGATTCCAATATTGATGGCTTGTGATAATTCTCAGGTTGGAAACTTTCACATGTCTATATTATGGCTAAAGCCTCTTTCTACTTATGCATATCTTTGCTGCATGCTGGTCATTGTGATTTCAGCAATTTATCACCAAAATCACATGATGAAACATCTGTTGATATGCAGATCTATCTTTCCAGGTCATAAATTCTCAGTGGAGATGAACTGGTTAGCTCATTTTTAAAAAAATGCTCAATAGTTTCCTGTCGCAGACTACTCTAACTCCAGGCCATTTTTACATAGCAGATGCCTGTGTGTTTTTGTTTCCCCTGTTAAGTCAGCTAGGAAAGTTCAACTATACCTATCATACGTAATAACTGTTGAACATTAGAGGCGTTCATCAGTGCAGGTGCGGTGGTGATTGCCTGTATCTTTTCAGGGTCTCCTTTAACTCCTGGTAAGTCTTTCTGAAGATTCACCTCATCATTCAGTGCAACTCCTTCTTTCATCTTGGAGCTTCCTAAAGTCTGCTTTGATTTGTCGATCATGTTCTCTTTGGATCTTCTCATACCAGGCTATCATCTATTTTTATACTTCTTCCAATTCCTCTAATAACTCTCGAATACTTATAAACAATTAAGGTCAGGGTGGAGCTGAAGTCTTCCATTTTATTGTGTTGTGCATCATATTAGTGCACTGCTTAGAGGCACAAGGCAATGAAGAAACTCTCTATAGATCCCTCCTCTTGTTTTCTTTAGTTAAATATTGCTGTCTTGATAACTATATTTCTATATAACACAAAATTCCTCTCAAATGTTTCTGCAACTGTCTTAGTCTTTTTTCTTTGTTTTACTGTTTCTGTAAACTGTTCCTGTCTCTTACTGATTTGAAACCTATATCTTTTGTTCCCCACTCCACCGAACTAGCATAGCTATGGTCCATCAATTAAACCCAATCATGGCAAGTATGTTTACTGGAGGTCATGCATGATAACCACTCCTGTCAATTCACAAGTTTGAAAGTATTACCAATGCTAGACCACTTCATACAGGACAAACTACTGTCCATATTTACTTGCAAATAAGATGATCCACAGAATCAAAACATCAAACACCCTTGCCACTGGACTCAACGTCAACCCCTGCAACATCGGCATACTGTGGCTGCAGTATGTACTATCTACAGGATGCACTGCAGCAACTTACCAAGGTTACTTCAACAGCACATCCCTCCCCTTCAACCTCCAGCACCAAGAAGGACAAGAACAGCAATGTCATGGGTATACCATCAAATGCCCCTCCACGTCATACATGATCCTGACTTGGATATACATCGCTGTTCCTTCATCGCTGGATTAATATCCTGGAATTCCCTACCTAACACCATTGTGGGGGCACCATCATAAAGCAAACAAAGTACTGGGGTTCATTTCTAGAGGAGGAATACAAAAACATGGAGGTAATGTTAAATTGTTATGGACCCTTGGTTAGACTACACTTGGAGTACTGTGCACAGTTCTGGTCTCCATACCACAAAAAGGATATTGAAGCTCTGGAGAAAGCACAGAAAAGATTTACAAGGATGTTACCAGAATTGAGAAGATGCAACTATTAGGAAAGATTGAGTAGGCTAAGGCTCTATTCTCTGGAAAAGGGAAAACTAAGAAGAGACCTGATGTAGGTCTTTAAAGTTACAAAGGGAATTGACACAGTGAATGTGGAGAAACTTTTTTCCACTTGTGGGTGAGTCCAGAACAAGAGGGCATAAATATAAGATAGCCTCTAATAGGTAAGAATTAAGGAGGAATTTCTTTACACAGCAAGTGGTGAGAATGTGGAACTTGGTGCCACATGGAATGGTTGAAGCAAATAGCACTAACACATTTAAGGGGAGGCTTGATGCATACGTGAGGGAGAAGGGATAGAGGGATATGGGGCAGGGTGGGAAGAGGTAATTAAGGTGGGAGGAGGTGAATGTGCAGTATAAGCACCAACATAGACCAGGTGGGCCAAATGCCCTGTAGAATGTGCTGTAGATTCTGTGTAATTCCATGTACTTCCTGGGTTTTTGCGCGTCTCCACGGAACCCCCTCAACATAATAATGGTAAACTACGTAGTATTGTGCCGAACGCTGCATATATATTGACATTTAGTTACACTGCATCCCATCAATTGCTAATTTGTGAACAAAACAGTGCCTGTTCTTTGTAAACAAAACATCTAAGGTGCCCTATTGTACTTAGTGAAGGAATAGCCTTCACTTTGAAACTCTAGTTATTTAAAATATATTAAACATATAAGCCTATCAAGACATAGGCCCCGATATTAACTGCCCCCGCCTTGTGGAAACCAGCCTCGCAAGGAAGCCTTTCCGGACTTCCCCTTAACTCACATTCTGTGCCTGCACTTCAGCACTTTGGAACTTTGTCATATTCCCCACCAGCACCAAATAGTCGTGCAAGTAGTCATATAATTGGCTGTGCTCACACAGCTACAAAGTGTTGTCAGTTCTGTGTCAGAGGGTACGATAGTCTGTTGGTTATAGTACTGGACATGATTTCAAATTCCACCTTGCAAGTTGTGGAACTGAATTCATTAAAACTGATAATTTGTGGGCTAGCACCAGAAAAAAATGACAGTGAACACTTGTTGGATTGTTGTAAAAACCTAACTGGTTCACTAATAAAGCAGTCTGGCCTACACATGACTCCAGTCCCACACTATGGGGTTGACTCTTTGCCTCAGGGCCACTATGGGTGGCCTTGTCACATCCCAAGAACAAATATAAAAAGATCAGTACAAAGTGGTAAATCACTACATAACACCTAGGATCTATATATCAGTACTGGGCATTTGCAGCCCTTTTACAGATACAATGCACCTCAGCTTTCAAATCTTGCACTTACTTGAAAAACCTTTTGTTAGTATTGTACTTCAGTCATAAAACTATAAAAGTTTTCAATAACCATATGGCCAATACAACAGTTACCCAGTGTCGCAATCGATGTTAGTAGCTGCAACAGCAACAATTTTTCTACCCAATTCTCTCAGTAAATTTCTAATACTGTAACCTGGCCAAATGTCTCCAAAGAGGGTGAAACTGCCTTTATGTTATGGGGGATGACAAAAGAGCCCCACCACAAGTTACAATAGACCTCACTTAAACAGGAAATGTATTTCAGAATTATGCCTTTCATTTGCATGTTCAATAAATGGAATACTACGTGGAGAGTTGTGAAATGCCATAATTATCCCATGAATAATCTGTCTGTTGGATGATATTCCTCTCATAAGACTTATAGGCCTCGATGTTAACCCACCCACGACGGGCGGGAGAGGGTTGAAAATGAAAAACTGGGGAACGTGACCCCAACCCACCACGTACACGCCTGCCGCCATTTTCACTGCGATGGGTTTCGTGGCGTGCGAATGTCATGCCTTGAAGGGGTGGGACACTTCATTAACATATTTAAATCAGGCTCCCACGGTGCAATTGGGAGCCTGATTTAAATTTAGCATTTGCCGGCCTTTCCTCTCCCGCGATGGCCTGTTTCTTTCTCTTTCCCCCCCCCCCCCCCCCCCCCCACACAAAGCCCTGATCTCCGGCCTTCTCTCTTTCCGCACCCCCCCCCCCCCCCCCCCCCAATTCCCGGGAAATGTCCCCAAGGTTCCCCGGCTGCGGCCTCCTGCCACTGGTTTTCCTGCCCGGCAGCCGGCCAGCCTGTTGATTTGGCCGGCTGCCAGTTGGGAAACAGAAGAAAAAAATTAGAATGAGATCCTGCCATTAAATTCGGCAGGCCCTCTGCGTTTCCGCTCTCGACAAGTTCCCCAGCCATTTTCTCCCCGGCTGTTTTCATCCTCCCCGTAAATATCGGGGCCATGATATTTGAGCTGTTCCTGTACATCGCATACGTTTTTGTATGCACTACACAAAAGTCCTCAGTAATGCCTCAGTCTTGTGTCGTTCATGTCTTAACCCTTGTGAGGACATGGGGATCGCGTATTTGAACCTTTTATTAAATCAATGTAGAAGCAGTGATGTTAGAGAGTTTTTAGAAATTAGAACTATTGCATTCCAATTGTCATCCTTAATTATAAAAATCAAAACTGAAATTTAAGTATTTTAATAAATTATAAATGGAATAAATGTCATCAATTTAACTGTTCAACAAGAAATGTGCCAATTAAAATTGAGGTAGATGTGGCTGTTTGGTTATACAACCATACAAATTAAGAGCAGGAGTAGGCCATTCGGCCCCTCGAGCCTGCTCTGCCATTTGATAAGATCATGGCTGATCTGATTGTGACCGTAACCCTACTTTCCCGTCTACCTACTGTAACCCTTGTTAATCAGGAATCTATCTAACTCAGCCTTAAAAATATTCAATGACCCTGCCTCCACCGCTCTCTGGGGAAGGGAGTTCCACAGACTCACGACCCTCTGAGAGAAAAAAATTCTCCTCATCTCCATCTTAAATGGGAGACCCCTTATTTTTAAACTGTGGCCCCCAGTTCTAGTCTCTCCTACAAGGGGAAACATCCCCTCAGCAAATACCCCTTCTAGTCCCCTCAGGATCTTATATGTTTCATTAAGATCACCTCTCATTCTTCTAAACTCCAGTGTATACAGGCCCAACTTGTCCAACCTTTCCTCATAAGATAACCCCCTCATCCCAGGAATCAGTCGAGTGAACCTTCTCTGAACTGCCTCCAAAGCAATTATGTCCTTTCTTAAATAAGGAGACCAAAATTGCACACAGCATTCTAGATGTGGTCTCACCAATGCCCTGTACAACTGTAGCAAAACATCTCTACTTTTATATTCCATTCCCCTTGCAATAAATGACAACATTCCATTTGCCTTCCTAATCACTTGCTGTACCTGCATATTAACTTTTTGTGATTCATGTGCTAGGACACCCAGATCCCTCTGTACCTCAGAGTTCTGCAATCTCTCTCCATTTAAATAATATACTGCTTTTCTATTCCTCCTGCCAAAGTGGACAAGTTCACATTTTCCCACATTAGGCAAAAATTTGGCAGATGGAGTATACTCAATTAACCTATCTATATCCCTTTGCAGACTCCTTATGTCCTCTTCACAATTTACTTTCTTACCTACCTTTGTGTCATCAGCAAATGGAGCAACCATCCCCTCAGCAAATACCCCTTCTAGTCCCCTCAGGATCTTATATGTTTCATTAAGATTACCTCTCATTCTTCTAAACATTCGGTCCCTTCATTTAAGTCATTGATATAGATTGTAAATAGTTGAGGCCCAAGCACTGATCCCTGTGGCACTCCACTCGTTACATCTTGCCAACCTGAAAATGACCCATTGATGCCTAGTCTCTGTTTCCTGTTAGCTAATCAATCCTTTATCCATGCTAATATGTTACCCTCTACACCATGAGCTCTTATTTTGTGTCGTAGCCTTTGATGTGGCACCTTGTCAAAAGCCTTCTGGAAATCCAAGTACACCACATCCACAGGATCCCCTTTATCCACGTTGCTTGTTACTTTCTCAAAGAACTCTAATAAATTAGTCAAACACGATTTCCCTTTCACAAAGCCGTGTTGACTCTGCCTGATTGCATTGAGATTTTCTAAGTGCCCTGCTATAACCTCCTTAATAATAGATTCTTGCATTTTCCCTATGACAGATGTTAAGCTAACTGGCCTGTAGTTTCCTGCTTTCTGTCTCCCTCCTTTCTTGAATAGAGGAGTTACATTCGCTATTTTCCAATCTGATGGGACCCTTCCAGAATATAGGGAATTTTGAAAAATTAATTCCAATGCATCTACTATCTCTGCACCCACTTCTTTTAAGACCCTAGGTTGAAGTCCGTCAGGACCTGGGGACTTGTCAGCTTTTAGTTCTAATAATTTTTTCAGAACCCTTTCCCTGGTGATTGTAAATGTTTTAAGTTCCTCCCTCCCTTTTACCTCTTGATTCACAATTATTTCTGGCATGTTATTTGTATCCTCTACAGTGACTTTGCTGTGCTTTATATGCTGTCAATTTACCTTTACAATATCTTTTAAAACTAATATTCATTAGCAATGTTATCGTATCAGGCAATAATATGTACAACCTCTGTCAATTTTGGGGAAGCTTAAGCCTAATGCAATGCTCTTCACCAGGGCAAAGAATATGGTCTTTTCGCTTATACTATTGACCAACACCAGCATAGTTTAGGTCAATGCCTTTAATAGTACAGAGCTTTTACTGTGTCATATTGCTATTGGTACATAATTCACTTAACTGTTGACTAGATGTAGTCTGTAAAAATTAACTGACACAATGAGCCAAATTTTGCTTTCAAAATAGTGAGGCTAATGGCACTCGCCGTTATTTATGCGTAAATGGTACAGCAACTTCAGGCAAGGGCCAGATGCGCAGTTAAATGCCAATCTCCAAACATTGCTGTCCAAGATGCGCTGCTCCACCGTCAGCTTTGTGAAGACGGCATTTCGCTGTTTGCATCACCATTGACCTACATTAAATGTTGTGAAGTTGCTGTATTTGCGCAGTAGATATGAACAAAAATCACCACAGAAAGTTTAGTCTTATCATTACAAGCATAAGTACCCTTTTAACAACATGATAGTTGGTAATTACTGCCAATCAACCTCTCTGGCACTGAAAATTAACTATTACAAGTGTGGAGTCTCATTCCTTCAGGTATTAATTGTTGTTAGAGATTTTTAAAATGTCAAATTTAATTTTTTTTAAATGTTTTTACTTTTCCTTTCTGTCTTTTTTTCTCTCTCTCTTAATCCAATCTTTCTTTTTCTCTCTCTCTTTCTGTACCTGATTTGACGTTGAATTCACCCACTCTAATTAACACTTCCTTCACTGTCCTTCCTCTGTTTATTTCTCAATCCTTCAATCTGATTGGTGAAGGAGATACCCGGTTGCTTGTCCTGTTCACTCAGGTCCCAGATGCCCTGTTTCCCTTGCTGCGACGTTATCAGCTCACACTTTCAGCAACTTGTGACGCAAACAATTAAAAATCCTAAATGTGCACAGGCAAGTCTAATGGCAGATGCCGTTAGAAGCCCTGCTACAACAAAATCTGGGCCACTGCCTCTCACAGATTTACTAGAACAATGCTCATTCATTTTTGATCAACAAAAGTGACTCTTACGGCAATTTTATGAATAAAAGGAACTGTTTCACATGTGCCTCAGAAAGGTGATGCTGAACACATATATAGTGTGAAAACTTTTGTGCATTTCAGTCAAGAGCACTTAGTTGAGCAAAATATATCCGGCTTGTAGTTCACTGATAGCGTTAATTCCTGCTAGTTACCACTTCTTAATGCAGTTGATGCACAATGACATCCATAGTAATTACATCACACTCAATAATCCTTTACTATGGATGTCATTGTGCATCAACTGTATGTGGGTCTTGATCATCAATTTGAGCCATAACACTCAATCCCAACAAAAAAAAAACCTGAAGCAAACTGCTCTATTATAAGCAATAATAGATACTTGGGAGTGATTATAAGGCAATATTTTTACAGTTCAGATGAAAGTGATAAAATGCTTTTTCAATTTTCAGTTGCAGTCTATCATGTCATCTGAATCCATTCACTAGAGGAGAACCTTATCACTCCAGGATATCCATAGTTCTCCATTCAGTATTAAATGTGCATCAGCAGAAAATGCTGGAAACACTCAGCAGGTCAGGCAACATCTGTGGAGAGAGAAATAGAGTTAACGTTTCAGTTGACCTTTCATCAGAACTCTGGCCATCGACATAGATGGTCTGATGAAAGGCCATTGACCTGAAATATTAACTTTGTTTCGCTCTCCACAGATGCCAGAACCAGCAGTATTTTGCTTTTGTTAAATTTTCTTACTGAATATTATATGACTTTTATATGATTAGCATGACAAAAATAATGACAAGCACTCTTAATGATTTAAAGCAAAAATGAGTGTGTTTCACTTTCATAAAACTTATATCCATGAAGACCTAAATGTTGATTGATCCCTACATATAACTAAGAGTGTATTTTTCAAATAATTCCTGTCCTATTCTATATTACTTTCTAATGTATAGGTCAGCCGTGGCCCCCATGTATCCGTGTGATGGTGGTGCGATCACCAGTCCTGGAACCTGGTACACTCTTCATCATCACTGCAGTGAAGTCAGCTACCATTGGCAGGTAACCATAACACTCAATCCCAACAGATGATTAGTTGTTAGGTTGGACTGTATGGGATTTCCTCTGGCACTGTGCTGCGAGGTTTCTGCAACTATTTGTGGGAGGAGGGAGTGTTCTATTTAGTTTAATTATTATCCTGTTCTACAGAATGCTGCTACCTTTTAATAAAATAGAAAAATATATTCTTGGCTTTTTTTCTTCAAATGATGATTATTATGATTCATCAAAATTGTCAGCACTTACTAAGATTTGGACTCTCCACTTCTGGAACATTTGCTTCAGAACAGGTTGTTCCTAATAGGTCCCTGTTATGCCACAAATGTTCTGATGCCAGTAGGTCTGCATGATGTTCTCCACATACAGCCATATGTAGAATAGTGGAATAATCAACGATGATATTTTTGTATCAGTTTTTAACACCTCTGGTGGAAGATACAACTTGTTTTTGTTCCGGAACTACGAATAAAACTGATTCAACCACCACTTAAAATATGTTATGATTGAGAGCACATCACTGCTGACTGCAAAATTAAATCATATTGTTTCCTACATCTGCTATTATAATACTTTGGTATAATATGAACAAATGAGGAAGTACTTCACATTTCCTATGTTCACTATGTTCTTCCTCATGCTTTGAATGTAGTTCACCCTCCACAGACAAAGCTCCCTCTCCCCTGTCCCTCAATTTTCTCTGATTTCATGTTCCTGGAGCTCATCAATTTTTGTGCACGTATTTGCCTTGTTATGTCTACTTAGTTTTTCCCACTGCTGCTCCCATCAAGAGAATTGAATTGCAAATCCAGGACAAGACCTTAAATGCAGCATGAATGGGACAGGTCTTGTGGCTTGGATGCCCAGGGCAAGGATGTAAAAGCAACAAATTCAGTAGTTCTTCTTCCTTCAAGAAAATGGTATCACAGTACGTCCATTTTAAACAAGTCTCTGACATATTTATAATATTGCCTGTGTCTTTTCTATGGGGCTTACCAATAATAAATTCTTCAAGGGGACAGATCCTAGAGGCACCACTTGGCTTATATATGTTTAAACAATTTGAGACTTTTACACACACCACTTAATGTTTAACAATCCTATTAAGATGACATCAGTGAAGCAGATGCCTGCAGCATGTCATGCTTACGCAATGTACACAGCCTCAGAAGAAAGTCTTTGGATTCTTTGGCATTGTTGGACTAAAGCACCCCATCCTGACATCTATATTGTGGTAAGGGAAGGAAGTGTTGTGATGATCCATATTAAGAACTGTACCATATCTGTGTCCTTGCAGGGTACCCTGATGAACACAGGTATTGTATAATTCTTAAGTATCACTATCCCAGCTAAGATGTGGAGATGCCGGTGATGGACTGGAGTTGACAAATGTAAGGAATCTTACAACACCAGGTTATAGTCCAACTGTTTTATTTGAAAATCACAAGCTTTCGGAGGCTTTCTCCTTCGTCAGATGAGTGTCCCACACTCACCTGACGAAGGAGAAAGCCTCCGACAGCTTGTGATTTTCAAATAAAACAGTTGGACTATAACCTGGTGTTGTAAGATTCCTTACATTTATCCCAGCTAAAGAACAGGATGTTAATGTTTGACATCTTCTTTGGACTCCCATTGGCACAAACATATCAAATGGCTCATGCACTGACTGAACAATCTGAAGCATTTGCAAGAGTCCACAGATTTTTGAATGCTCTAATGTAGCCAACATGGTCCTTATTGTTATTGTCTCTAAAGAATGAGATTATGAACTTCCCATAATTTAATCTTATGGCCAAAAAGAGCATAGGTCGGCAGCGGTACAAGTGCACAGTTTTGGGTTCTTCCTACAAAGTCACGTAAGGGTGACTGCATCATGGCTAGTCCAGTTACCTTACCCTTGGTATACAGCATACACTGAGTACAAGAGTAGTCAATGAATAATGAGTACCGTACTTAAATCTACTTTATTCTGGCCAGTATCAGAAGGCATAATTCTACCACCTAATTTTATGTTGCATCAGTGTTACATAATAATATTGATTATTCATTTATCATTCATGATTAATAAGTTTGACATATTTGTGTTTAGTAATTAAAATTCCAATTTGAATAACAATAGTAAATGGAAAACACAGATTTTTGGGGGTGGAGACATTTTGGATTAATGACTTGATAGTAAGCTAACATTTTCTGCACTGTTACAGAATGGCAAAGCATTGCTAAAGATTCTCCAGATATTCACTTGTTAAACAGTATTCTCATTCAGAATCTCACATTTTTAATTTTTCCAGTACTTAGTATCCCACTGTGAATGGGACATGGAAGCTGAGTGTCACTGAGATATATACCATTTTGAGAAAGAACCAGGAACGTGTTAGATGCTTTCAGCAACTTTGCATGAAATAATAATCTTTGAATTATATTTATGAAACTGCAGAAAAGTTTTCAAATCACCGATGACAAAAATAAAATGTATTGTGCATTTTGTTTTATTTTGTTAAAAGTGTAATTCTTTTTATTTAACAGAGAGAAAGATATGGACCATGCAATCAGAATAGCTGAAATTGGAGTTAGTAAGGTTAGTTATGTGATCACATTAAATTGTAAAAAGCAGAAAATATAATGGCATTAAAAAGATTGTCACTGGAGATGAATAACTTGTGATGAATTAAACTGAGTAGTTTTATTATAAAAGCAAATATTTTTTAATGTTCTCCATAGTAAAATGTAATATTTCCAGAACTACTTGTTCAGTGAGATATTAAAGTGCCTGCCTCTTGGCACCTTGAATAGCATTCATCTATTAAATATGATGATATAACAGTTATAGATTGTGATTTTTTTTTTAAAGCCCCAAAATGGGAGTGTATTTATTTCCCAATCTCTTCGTAACTCCTCGCCCCTTCCCCAAATCCAGAAATGGTTCTCTTGATCTGAGTGATTGATGTGGGCGTATATAAGGTGGCCTGGGGAATTTCACCTGTAGATTCTTGTTTTGTGTCCCTTTGGGGAAATGCTTTGCCTCCATTTGACATTCTTCTCAACAGCATGGGGAGATGAAGCCTAATAGTGCTGGGAATTACAGGAGCAGCCTTGCATCCTAAACCGCTCCATGCCACCACAAAGTAGTTCTTCAACACATTTTTAGAATATCCACGTGTTGATGTTTATTCTGTTGTTTTCTTTTTCTCACGTCCTAATTTCCATCTTGTTTAGTTCCATGCTGAAGTATACTTTGACCAAGATCTGCAGGAGTACATGCTGGTAGACCAGGGGAGCCAGAATGGGACTGTGGTCAATGGGAACAGGATCCTCATGGTAAGATTATGTTACTGTGATCAGATAGCAAAATATTTTACTGGCCTTTCTCAGCACTGGGTGTGGGAGTGTGATCACTCTTCACACCAACAGAAATTGAGATCAAGTTTGTTTTATTCTCTGAAAATTGTTCTGTGCAGAAGTCAAATATTATTGCTTTGAGTTCAGAGACACAGCTCTTTACTATCAGGGCATCACTGTGTTTATTTTTTAAAAAATCACTTTCTCCCACACAAAATACATTCAGCTTGTACTTTTCAAGGGGACTTTTTGTTCATTAAGGTGAGAGCTGTCCATATTGGCGAATGAAATACCATATCACTCCCACATTAGTTGTCACAGTCAAATGTAGAACCAAGCTCCCAAAATTGTGTTCCAACAAAGTGCCTCAAGCCTCTCCACCCAATCCTCAGAAGAGTAAATCTCTGCTCTAGTGACATCCTAATGACAGTAACTGAATTCAGCTTTGTCATGTGAGCAGAACTTTGAGGTCACTTCAGAGGACATTCTGCTCAAAATGATCTGTTGCTTCTAAAATTCTGATTCAACAATAAGAACATAAGAAATAGGAGCAGGAGTAGGCCAATCGGCCCCTCGAGCCTGCTCCGCCATTCAATAAGATCATGGCTGATCTGATCCTAACCTCAAATTTAAATTCATGTCCAATTTCCTGCCCGCTCCCCGTAACCCCTAATTCCCTTTACTTCCAGGAAACTGTCCATTTTTGTTTTAAATTTATTTAATGATGTAGCTTCCACAGCTTCCTGGGGCAGCAAATTCCACAGACCGACTACCCTCTGAGTGAAGAAGTTTCTCCTCATCTCAGTTTTGAAAGAGCAGCCCCTTATTCTAAGATTATGCCCCCTCGTTCTAGTTTCACCCATCCTTGGGAACATCCTTACCGCATCCACCCGATCAAGCCCCTTCACAATCTTATATGTTTCAATAAGATCGCCTCTCATTCTTCTGAACTCCAATGAGTAGAGTCCCAATCTACTCAACCTCTCCTCATATGTCCACCCCCTCATCCCCGGGATTAACCGAGTGAACCTTCTTTGTACTGCCTCGAGAACAAGTATGTCTTTTCTTAAGTATGGACACCAAAACTGTATGCAGTATTCCAGGTGCGGTCTCACCAATACTTTATATAACTGCAGCAATACCTCCCTGTTTTTATATTCTATCCCCCTAGCAATAAAAGCCAACATTCCATTGGCCTTCTTGATCGCCTGCTGCACGTGCATACTAACTTTTTGATTTTCTTGCACTAGGACCCCCAGATCCCTTTGTACTGCAGTACTTTCCAGTTTCTCGCCATTAAGATAATAACTTGCTCTCTGATTATTTCCTGCCAAAGTGCATAACCTCACATTTTCCAATATTGTATTGCATCTGCCAAATCTCCGCCCACTCACCCAGCCTGTCTATATCCCCTTGTAGGTTTTTTATGTCCTCCTCACTCTCTACTTTCCCTCCCATCTTTGTATCATCTGCAAACTTTGATATGTTACACTCGGTCCCCTCCTCCAAATCGTTAATATAGATTGTAAAGAGTTGGGGACCCAGCACCGACCCCTGCGGAACACCACTGGCTACTGGTTGCCAGTCCGAGAATGAACCATTTATCCCAACTCTCTGCTTCCTGTTAGATAACCAATCCTCCAACCATGCCAGAATATTACACCCAATCCAGTGATTCTTTATCTTGAGCAATAATCTTTTATGTGGCACCTTGTTGAATGCCTTCTGGAAGTCTAAATACACTACGTCCACTGGTTCCCCTTTATCCACCCTGTACGTTATGTCCTCAAAGAACTCAAGCAAATTTGTCAGACATGACTTCCCCTTCGTAAAGCCATGCTGACTTTGTCCTATCACTGGGTACGGTAGCATAGTGGTTATGTTACTGGACTAGTAATCCAGAGGCCTGGACTAAAATTCAGAGTCATGAGTTCAAATCCCGCCACAGCAGCTGGCGAATTTAAATTCAATTAATTAATTAAATTCAATTAATTAAATAAAAATCTGGAATTAAAATACTAGTATCAGTAATGATAGCCATGAAACTACCGGATTGTCGTAAAAACCCATCTGGTTCACTAATGCCCTTCAGGGAAGGAAACCTGCCGTCCTTACCCGGTCTGGCCTATATGTGATTCCAGACCCACAGCAATGTGGTTGATTCTTAATTGCCCTCTGAAATGGCCTAGCAAGCCACTCAGTTGTAAAATCTCGCTACGAAAAGTCATAATAAGAATAAAACCGGACGAACCACCCGGCATCGGACCACTAGGCACTGGACACGATAACGGCAAACCAAGCCCAGTCGACCCTGCAAGGTCCTCCTTACTAACATCTGGGGACTTGTGCCCTGGAACTCCCTTCCTAACAGCACTGTGGGAGAACCGTCACCACACGGACTGCAGCGGTTCAAGAAGGCGGCTCACCATCACCTTCTCGAGGGCAATTAGGGATGGGCAATAAATGCTGGCCTCGCCAGCGACGCCCACATCCCGTGAACGAATAAAAGAAAATAATTAAATTATGTTTAATAATGCACTAATATTCAAATGATGCAATGGTTTTCAGAAGTGAGCAGAAGAGCAACTTCTGACTTTTGAGGTTGAAATTCTGGACACTCTAGCTGCCTTGAAACTGAACAGTCACAGTCCCCTATGTACTTAATATCATGCGTCATGGGTTGCGGCGCTCTTGAGTCTTGAAGAAGCTGGTGCAGCCTGTATCACATTAAACACCAAAGTTAGACCTATCCACCAGCCCTTTGTTTGTTAACCAGAGTATTCAGAATGGCATCAGTAGGTTAATATAAACAACAGATTAACGCACATCATGGCATTGTGATACAAAAGACGTTGTGGGGCCAGTGCAACACAAAACCATTCATTTAACTAAAATTAGATTTTGGAAGTATTTCTTGATTTTACAAGCCTGTAAATTAATACTATGATTTGCAGAAGTGTGGTTCTGTAATGAGTGACTTTTTTGATAATACAAGAATGAAACTATCATCACTTGGTTTATTTCTGAATTGTGGTAATTCAAAAATACACCCTTTTTAAAAAAAATTGTTTAGTATTCATTTAATTGGCCATATTCCTAATTGTTACATTGTAAAAATAATTGTACTAAATATTGAAGCTCCAATATTCTGTAATTTTTTTATTGCAAAAAAAATACAAAATAATTAATATCTGCTTGTTAGCCATCAATTTAATGTTTGTAATTTTTTCAGCCAAAAAATAAATGTGATCCCCATAGGTTGGAGCATGGTGATGAAGTGAAGTTTGGGGAGACGGTATTGTCTTTTCATATCCATCCAGGAACTGACACATGCAATGGCTGTGAGCCAGGTCAGGTTATAGCACACCTGCGCCTCAACAAGAAAGAAGAATCAACAGGTATTTGAATGTGGTAAATTTATTGTGCTGCTGTTACTGCTTTCTATATATATCCTGATTATACACTGTTGTAGTATTCACATCTGTGATCATCTAGCAGCTGAACTGACAGGAATTGTGAATTCAGGTTGGGAAACCAACAGGATTGAGAGTTTCAGATTGGGACAGCCTTTTGAGTCAGATTTATCTTAAGATGTCTACTGCTGTATGCTTAAAAGATTCAAACTTTCGTTCGGACAGAAACGGAAGGAACTGAACAACTATTCTCGTTCTCTGACCTGCCCAGCTACAGCTAATAATGCAGCCAATCCTGCCATTTGAGAAGAAAAGTTTTTTTTAGAATCTCCTTCTGTTTCTGTCAGGATAATAGTAGTTAGAATGTTATATTAAACTTTTGACATCAGCATTGTTTCTTAAGGCTGAAAGTATTTTGGGGTTTTTCGCTACCTTTTGCTGCACTGGGCTACAACAGGGTAGAAATCAAAAGGAGTCAGGATTGCCAGCATTTACTGTAACAGGAGAAATTAAATGTGAGGGCTCTCGGTTATCTGTTTTTTTTTCAATGATCCACCATGGAAGAATCAAGTTTCCAATGTATTCAGCTGTCCGGTGGTGGGACACAGATTTCGTTCCTCAACATCACTGAGTTCCCAATTTGAGCTGTGTTGCAGTGAGGTGGGGGTAATGAAAATTGTCAGAACCTTGTCCATGGACTGCTCACTCACATCCTAGAGTTGGTTCACAGTGGTATTAACAAATGTCTTAAGACCAGATTAGTCAGTTACTGTTTGTGTGTGTGGCTTAGGGAGACCAGGAGAGAAAATGTATACCGTGGACGTAGGGGGGCAGAGAATAGATAGTTTCCCTCAGATGTAAAACGAAATTCAGATTTTCCTAAATCTGTTTGGAGTAAACATGCCTAGAAAAAGCTTGTAATATATTGAAGCTATGAAATTTCCCAGTAAAACTGTTTTTCAAATTAAATGGTAAATGAGTGTTTGCCATACCACACAAAACAATCACAGGAATATAATATCAGTTCACCATGATTACACCCCATTGACAAAAACTGGAAAATGGTAAGAAATCCTTCTGTTGCATATATTATAAAGAATCACACATTCTGAAATGTGTTCAAAGATAGTGACACATCACAGGGTTGAAGTGACATTGATTTACTGCTCAGACTAATTAATGGTTTATCATGTCATATTAACACATCCCTCCCTGATGTGTTATTGCCCGATTTCCAAAATTCATTATAAAAGTGTCAATATTTACCTGTAGTACCTCTTGCGCCTGTAAGTGGTGCTGCAATTAGCATTTTTATTATTAAAAGATCTATCACATAACATTAGCTACAGACCCCCTTCTGGTACTGATTTTTGGCCCTGAGAGTTGGCATGTAAGCATGCAGTTGTATAACAGAGCCAATGGGTGGCAGTGCAGGTGTATGTTTACCTTTAAGGTAAGTGTCAAGTGAATTATAAATATTCTTTAAAGTAAGCAAATGAAAATGTCAATGTTTTTATTAAAACATCTTTCCTCACTGCTGTATGATTTATGCAACCACAAGCTGCCTCTCCAAATGACATTGTGCTCCGACAGTGAGCCTCCACTCCACTGCCCTTCTTTATGTTCTCCTTTAGGCTTCCACGCCGGGCCCGTACCTCAAATATCCTCTGTGCTCTCTCCAAAGAATTTCTGAACCTACCTTGTCTCTATTGGAGCACATGCCCCAATATAGAAGCAGTAAATCCTCAGGGTGGACAGTTAAGATACTTTAATGGTCACAAACTGTTTCCTTGGCTATGTTTTACAGCTCCCGCAAAATGTCTCTTCATGGCCATCTCCCTAGTTGTGAATCTATACATCCTGTATTCTCAGAACTCAACCATAGAACAATACTTTGCTGCTGAACTGCAGACTCTGCTCCCCAATAGAAAATTTGCCATGCTGCCTCAAAATATTACTGTTTGGACCTGTTTACAAATTGAGACATGATTTGCCAGAGTTGTTCTGGCCTTTGATTTTAATCCTTACACAAATAATTCCTCTTTCCTTGAGACATACCGCTTTGGGAAAATTATCTGTGGCATGTGGAGGAGAATTACAAAATGGATTACAACCTTTCAGTCTTACTTATGGTATTTCTTATTCTTTTAAGTTATCTTCCATATACCAAGGTTTCTCTACCTAGGGATCATGTCGTGGTTAATGGGGTTCCCCAGTTACAATGATTGCATTATGCTACCTGTGTTGTTAAACATGATTATCTGTTGGTGTGTATTTGAACATAATTTAGTTAAGAGAAGTCTTACCTTGTTAGTCATTATAAGAATAAAGATGCTTTATTCTTAATTTAAAAAAATTGGAGGGTGGAAGGCACAGTGCAATTTTGTCTGGATTTTGCTACTTCACTCCAAGCTGGAACAGGATGAAATTACTAATGGTGCAGATAAAAATATTGATGCTACAGATTAAAATTGCTAATGGTACAGGTTAAAATGACTGTTTCCTGTAGTTGAAGGGTCAAGATCGAGGGGGCATAGAGGCAAAACTATATGTAAGAGATTTAGAACAAAGTGCAGGAGAAGCTTATATACATAGAGTTGTGAGGCTGTGGTATTCACTTCCAGGATTAGTGGTTGAGCCAAAAACTCAACATTCAAGCTTAGATTGGATACAACAGGAAAAGGGGTTGAAGGGATATGAGATCAGAGTGGATAAATGTGATTACAACTATTTGTTCATGTGGAGGGTAAACGCCAACCCAGAATGGTTAGGGTGAATGACCTGTTTCTGTGTTGTAACTTTTGTGTTTTTTTATGTATCAGTGATGGTGAAATTATTGATGGTACAAGTTAAAATTGCAAATGGTACAAGTTTAAATTATTGATGGTGGAGGTTTAAATTATTGATGGTACAGCTTAAAATTACTACTGATATAAGTTTAAATTATTGATGGTATGGGTTTAAATTACTAGTGGAGAAGACTTAAATTATTGATGGTACAGGTTAAAATTACTAATGGTGAAGGCTTAAATTATTATTAGTACATGTTAAAATTACTAATGGTATAAGATTAAATTATTGATGGTACAGGTCAAAAATAATACATTCATAGACTTATCGATAGTTCAGGTCAAAATTACGAATGGTACAGGTCAAAGTAATTGATGGTACAGGCCAAAGGTTCACATGGTACAAATTTACGATACAGTCTAAAATTACTAATGGCATAAGCAAGACCAAGCTTCAAATATTTTGAGGAGCTCCTCTGCATTATAATACACATAGTTTAATACTGACTGTGGCAATCCTGGTGCTTCTTAAATTGCTATTTTTTTTTGGTTTTATTTAGTTGTTCCAGTGCTGAGCAAGCAGGAGAAAGATAAGTTACGACGTCAAGAGTTAAAACAGATTCAGGTCAAGTATGGTTTGCAGGTGCGTTTTTGTCATTGTTTCTGTCAGCTTAGTTGTAAAACTTTGCTTATCCTGCAGTCACATAATTAAAAGTCTTATTGCCAAACAATGAAAAGATCTAGGTATTAATGTATTGGTCAGTTTTTAAAAAAATGTACAGTGTAAGACTATACATTAAAACAGTGAGTGGTCTCGATTCCAAACATTCTCCACCCATTGTTGTGCTTTAAGTGTAACGTTATATGACTAATTGAGTGCAAGGGACAGCACCTTAATTTACATGGTAGTCCCATAGTACTGGCCCTGACCTCTACCTTCTGTGAGGTTACAGATTACTCAGTAAATAAACCTGATGGCTTAAAATGGACCTGATGGCTTAAATCCTAGGGTCTTGAGGGAAGTGGCAGTAGGGATTGTGGATGCTTTGGTAATAATTTTCCAAAATTCTCTGGACTCGGCAAAGGTCCCGGCAGATTGGAAAACTGCCAATGTAACACCCTTATTTAAAAAGGGTAGTAGGCAGAAGGCTGGAAATTATAGACCAGTTAGCTTAACATCTGTGGTGGGTAAAATTTTGGAGTCTATTATTAAGGAGACAGTAGCAGAACATTTGGATAAACATAATTTAATAGGACAAAGTCAGCATGGCTTTACAAAGAGGAAGTCATGTCTGACAAATTTGCTTGATTTCTTTGAGGATATAACGTACAGGGTGGATAAAGGGGAACCAGTGGACGTAGTGTATTTAGACTTCCAGAAGGCATTCGACAAGGTGCCACATAAAAGATTATTGCTCAAGATAAAGAATCACTGGATTGGGGGTAATATTCTGGCATGGGTGGAGGATTGGTTATCTAACAGGAAGCAGAGAGTTGGGATAAATGGTACATTCTCGGACTGGCAACCTGTAGCCAGTGGTGTTCTGCAGGGGTCGGTGCTGGGTCCCCAACTCTTTACAATCTATATTAAGGATTTGGAGGAGGGGACCGAGTGTAACATATCAAAGTTTGCAGATGATACAAAGATGGGAGGGAAAGTAGAGAGTGAGGAGGACATAAAAAACCTACAAGGGGATATAGACAGGCTGGGTGAGTGGGCGGAGATTTGGCAGATGCAATACGATATTGGAAAATGTGAGGTTATGCACTTTGGCAGGAAAAATCAGAGAGCAAGTTATTATCTTAATGGCGAGAAACTGGAAAGTACTGCAGTACAAAGGGATCTGGGGGTCCTAGTGCAAGAAAATCAAAAAGTTAGTTTGCAGGTGCAGCAGGTGATCAAGAAGGCCAACGGAATGTTGGCTTTTATTGCTCGAGGGATAGAATATAAAAACAGGGAGGTATTGCTGCAGTTATATAAGGTATTGGTGAGACCGCACCTGGAATACTGCATACAGTTTTGGTGTCCATACTTAAGAAAAGACATACTTGCTCTTGAGGCAGTACAAAGAAGGTTCACTCGGTTAATCCCGGGGATGAGGGGGTGGACATATGAGGAGAGGTTGAGTAGATTGGGACTCCACTCATTGGAGTTCAGAAGAATGAGAGGCGATCTTATTGAAACATATAAGATTGTGAAGGGGCTTGATCGGGTGGATGCGGTAAGGATGTTCCCAAGGATGGGTGAAACTAGAACTAGGGGGCATAATCTTAGAATAAGGGGCTGCTCTTTCAAAACTGAGATGAGAAGAAACTTCTTCACTCAGAGGGTGGTAGGTCTGTGGAATTTGCTGCCCCAGGAAGCTGTGGAAGCTACATCATTAAATAAATTTAAAACAGAAATCGACAGTTTCCTAGAAGTAAAGGGAATTAGGGGTTACGGGGAGCGGGCAGGAAATTGGACATGAATTTAGATTTGAGGTTAGGATCAGATCAGCCATGATCTTATTGAATGGCGGAGCAGGTTCGAGGGGCCGATTGGCCTACTCCTGCTCCTATTTCTTATGTTCTTAAAAGTTTGTGAGCCTACCGGATTGATTTTTTTTTGGCTGCAGGCGTGTAATTATTGTCCTGTCCAGCCTTTCTCCACCTCCAACGGCTCGTTCTCCACTTTTCTCTCTCCTCCATCCTCCACTCTTTTCTCCTCCATTCTTTCCTCCACCATCCTTTCCTCCTCCATCCTTTTACCCCCTCGCCGTCCTCCTCTCCCCCCTCGCCGTCCTCCTCTCCCCCCTCGCCGTCCACCTCTCCCCCCTCGCCGTCCTCCTCTCCCCCCTCGCCGTCCTCCTCTCCCCCCTCGCCGTCCTCCTCTCCCCCCTCGCCGTCCTCCTCTCCCCCCTCGCCGTCCTCCTCTCCCCCCTCGCCGTCCTCCTCTCCCCCCTCGCCGTCCTCCTCTCCCCCCTCGCCGTCCTCCTCTCCCCCCTCGCCGTCCTCCTCTCCCCCCTCGCCGTCCTCCTCTCCCCCCTCGCCGTCCTCCTCTCCCCCCTCGCCGTCCTCCTCTCCCCCCTCGCCGTCCTCCTCTCCCCCCTCGCCGTCCTCCTCTCCCCCCTCGCCGTCCTCCTCTCCCCCCTCGCCGTCCTCCTCTCCCCCCTCGCCGTCCTCCTCTCCCCCCTCGCCGTCCTCCTCTCCCCCCTCGCCGTCCTCCTCTCCCCCCTCGCCGTCCTCCTCTCCCCCCTCGCCGTCCTCCTCTCCCCCCTCGCCGTCCTCCTCTCCCCCCTCGCCGTCCTCCTCTCCCCCCTCGCCGTCCTCCTCTCCCCCCTCGCCGTCCTCCTCTCCCCCCTCGCCGTCCTCCTCTCCCCCCTCGCCGTCCTCCTCTCCCCCCTCGCCGTCCTCCTCTCCCCCCTCGCCGTCCTCCTCTCCCCCCTCGCCGTCCTCCTCTCCCCCCTCGCCGTCCTCCTCTCCCCCCTCGCCGTCCTCCTCTCCCCCCTCGCCGTCCTCCTCTCCCCCCTCGCCGTCCTCCTCTCCCCCCTCGCCGTCCTCCTCTCCCCCCTCGCCGTCCTCCTCTCCCCCCTCGCCGTCCTCCTCTCCCCCCTCGCCGTCCTCCTCTCCCCCCTCGCCGTCCTCCTCTCCCCCCTCGCCGTCCTCCTCTCCCCCCTCGCCGTCCTCCTCTCCCCCCTCGCCGTCCTCCTCTCCCCCCTCGCCCTCCTCCTCTCCCCCCTCGCCCTCCTCCTCTCCCCCCTCGCCCTCTTCCTCTCCCCCCTCGCCCTCCTCCTCTCCTCCCTCGCCCTCCTCCTCTCCCCCCTCGCCCTCCTCCTCTCCCCCCTCGCCCTCCTCCTCTCCCCCCTCGCCCTCCTCCTCTCCCTCCTCGCACTCCCCCCTCGCCCTCCTCGCTCTCCCCCCTCGCCCTCCTCGCTCTCCCCCCTCGCCCTCCTCCTCTCCCCCCTCCCCATCCCCCCTCGCCCGCCTCCCCATCCCCCCTCGCCCGCCTCCCCATCCCCCCTCGCCCGCCTCCCCATCCCCCCTCGCCCGCCTCCCCATCCCCCCTCGCCCGCCTCCCCATCCCCCCTCGCCCGCCTCCCCATCCCCCCTCGCCCGCCTCCCCATCCCCCCTCGCCCGCCTCCCCATCCCCCCTCGCCCGCCTCCCCATCCCCCCTCGCCCGCCTCCCCATCCCCCCTCGCCCGCCTCCCCATCCCCCCTCGCCCGCCTCCCCATCCCCCCTCGCCCGCCTCCCCATCCCCCCTCGCCCGCCTCCCCATCCCCCCTCGCCCGCCTCCCCATCCCCCCTCGCCCGCCTCCCCATCCCCCCTCGCCCGCCTCCCCATCCCCCCTCGCCCGCCTCCCCATCCCCCCTCGCCCGCCTCCCCATCCCCCCTCGCCCGCCTCCCCATCCCCCCTCGCCCGCCTCCCCATCCCCCCTCGCCCGCCTCCCCATCCCCCCTCGCCCGCCTCCCCATCCCCCCTCGCCCGCCTCCCCATCCCCCCTCGCCCGCCTCCCCATCCCCCCTCGCCCGCCTCCCCATCCCCCCTCGCCCGCCTCCCCATCCCCCCTCGCCCGCCTCCCCATCCCCCCTCGCCCGCCTCCCCATCCCCCCTCGCCCGCCTCCCCATCCCCCCTCGCCCGCCTCCCCATCCCCCCTCGCCCGCCTCCCCATCCCCCCTCGCCCGCCTCCCCATCCCCCCTCGCCCGCCTCCCCATCCCCCCTCGCCCGCCTCCCCATCCCCCCTCGCCCGCCTCCCCATCCCCCCTCGCCCGCCTCCCCATCCCCCCTCGCCCGCCTCCCCATCCCCCCTCGACCGCCTCCCCATCCCCCCTCGACCGCCTCCCCATCCCCCCTCGACCGCCTCCCCATCCCCCCTGCCCTCCCCTCGCCCTCCTCCCCTCCCTCCCCTCGCCCTCCTCCCTCGCCCTCCTCCCCTCCCCCCTTCTATTCTGAGCTATACCCCCTCCAAGGTCATTATATCCTACCAGGTGTGAATTGAATGCAGTACTCCAGATGGGCTCTGATCAAGGCTCTGTACAACTGAAGCATAATTTCCTCCTCTTTGTATTCCAGCCCCCTTAAGATAAAGGCCAACATTTCATTAGCCTTTTTAATTACTTTTTGCACCTGTGCACTAGCTTTTAGTGAATTGTGTAGATTTTGCTCCTCCACAGTTCTTAGTCTCTCGCCATTAAGAAAATATTCCAATTTATTTTTCTTGGATCCAAAGTGGATGACCTTACACTTCCCCACATTGAACTCCAGCTGCTAGTTTTGTCCCTTTGTAACTTCCAGCTCCCATCTACACCATTTACTGTGCCTCCCCCTTCCACCAAGCTCTTCCCCTCACCCTATATTCCTCTCTGTCCTCCTTTCTCCCTCAATCATCTCCAACCTCTCCCCTCCTCTCTACCTATCTGCCCTTGCCCTTTACCATCCTCTCTCCTTCTCCCTCTCCCCCGTTCCCACTCCCCCCTCCCCACTCCCCCCTCCCATTGCCTACTCTGACCTTCCCCCATCTTGGTTCAGTTATCTCCTTGCCCACTAATCTTGCTTGGCCTGAATAGTGCCCTTGATCTGGACTCCTGTATACAATTCCATGGGAGATCAACTAGTGGTTTAAAATAAACCCTATCAATTAAGTCAAAACTGAACTGACAAAGCAGTTCACAATTGAAAATACTGTAAAATGTATAGATTATCTCAGAGTTTACTTCTCTAAAATATACTAGGTGTTTATACATAACTGCAGAAGCAATAGAGAATATGTGATGCCCACTTTTTCTGAATTGTTATATTTCTGTAATAATTTTTCAAGCAGTTAGTCATGCTCTGTAAAATTATTTGCCATCTTTTATTTAGAATAGCGCGTATGAAGGAGATGAAGCATTAAAGAACTCAATGTACAAGGATCGAGCGGCGAAACGCAGGCAGGTGGTTGGAAGCGATAGCATCTACAGAAGAGATGATGCTCCAGCTTCAATCAATGTGTAAGTACAAAAATGAACACAGGGTTGTGAGTCTACATTGAAAGTAGATGGAAATTTCAGAAATTACCTACTAAGTACTTATTCAAATGCAGCACAGAATGTAAAATTACCTACCAAGAATGACCTTTCTTAGAAAAAAACAAGCTTCAAATAGAATATTGCCATCATCCCAAAGAAAAAAAAGTCACTAAGTGCATTATCCCTTTAAGAAATGCACCCCCTATTTGGTCAGGTGGCCTTTCACCATTGTGTCATTTATTCAACATCATTCTAGATTGCACTTTTAGTTTTTTGATTGGAGGTGGCAGCATTGAGAACCCAAAACAAAACAAGAGCATTGAAACATTTACAATAAACAATTGAGCAGCTTTGAGCTATGCAATGCCTGAAACAGAAATAAGTTGTTGACTGGAAGGCAACTTTATATGTGGATTTCTTTCAGAGAATGAGAATGACAGAATGGCAGATCTCTTCATTTTGCAGTTCTACAGTAGATATTCTTCTTGTCAGCATCACCAGTCACTCCAATAACAGATCTCATGTGCCCTATGATCAGAAGTAGATCTTTACTATCCAATATCTAGCTAAACGATAGCATGACCCAGAGATCATCACATAGCCCTCTTGTTTCCTGGATACTGATCTTGCATGAGCATCTGCATGTGTTCTGTCTTTACAGAAGGTGATTGAAAAGCACTCTAGTGAAACAAGGCATGACTTTCAACTAACAAACTGGTTTATTTTACATGAAATATATGAAGGAACTGAATATAGTTTCCACAGAGATTCAATCAATTCCCTGTACTGTAAAAAAAATAATAAACAACACACCTGTCACCTTTCTGGATGGCAGCTTACTTTCAAAGTTGACTGTCTCTAAGCTAACTATTGTTATCTTTAGGTCATAACTAGTATGTTCCTTTTATCATTCTGGAGTCCCAGTGTATCATTTAAAAACAACTAACCCTCAGTGGATTTTTCACCCACATCAACTGAAAGCAAAGGAGACCATCTATATTGATGGTCAGAGATGTCTTCTCAATTATGGTATCATTTACATATTGAACCCTGTGGGTGCTTCCCAATTGTTTAGAAGCTACGGTAACATGCAAAAGTAAACAATCTGATGTGTCCTCCCAAGGACCATTCTAAACAATGTTCTGAATAGTTTGTGTATCCCTGGGATTTAACCCTTTGTAAGCTGAACCTAACCTCGTAGCAATATCATAACATGAATTAAAACAAAATCCTTCAAGGCCATGTAACTAGAAGTACCAAAGTGTTGCAGTGTCCATGTCCAATCTCATAATTTGGCAATATAGCTTAACATTCTGTTCACTTTATTGGTTTTTGTTGCACAATGACTGGAGATGCCAAGTCATTCCACCCAGATATCTGAGCTGACAGATCAGATGGTAGTACCGAATCTTCATGGTGTTGAGGCAAAGGGCCAAGGGATTACACCTTGTCCCATTTCTCGATGTAGCAGAGCACAAATGCATTGTCGGTGCAAATTCCCCTCACAATTCTGTTGAGTCCATGATCTTCAAAACAATTTTAGAAGTTGACGTCTGTTGAAGAACCACTTATCACTTGGGGTTCCCTGTATGCAAACCCCCTCTAGGTGGGCTCTTCACTCTGCAAGTAAGGTTGCAGTCACTGAAACAACTTACACACCATTCTGTATCTGACCTGGAAGTGGAGGAGAGCTTCTGTGATAGTCTCTAAACCCTGAGGAGTTCAAAATCCTTGTAACCAAGATAGTCCTTAACCTTAGTTTATTTTTATATTTGTTCACGGGATGTGAGGCTGGCAAGACTGCATTTATTGCATATGCCTAGTTTCCATCAGAAGGTGGTGGTGAGCCTCCTTGAACCACTCCTGTCCTTGTGGAGATGGTGCTCCTACAATGGCATCAGGTAAGGAGTTCCAGGATTTTGGCCCAGTGATAATGAAGGAATATTATACATGTCCACAGTAGGATGGTATGTGACTAGGAGCTGATGATGTGCCCATGATATTGCTGCTATTTCCCTTCATGGCATTAAGAGGTCACAGGGCTATAAAGTAATAAAGTAAACTTGCTGGAGTGCATTCTGTAGATTGTAGATAATTGCAGCCACAGTGCCAAACAGACTGCTTTGTCCTGGATAATGTTGATCATCTTTCTTGCGCCTGTACCTAGTGAGGCAAGGGATGAGTATTCCATCATATTTCTGATTTGAGTGATAGAGGGTGGAGAGGCTTTGAGGGGTCAGGAGGTGAGACATTTATCACAGAGTACCCGGCCTCTGCCCTGCTCTTGTAGGTCCAGCTAATTTTCTGGTTAGTCATGGTGTGGCAACAAGCCATGGTAGTGCTGTTCAGGATCACAGGAGATGGTTATTACCTACCCCTGATCAGCCCAAGCCCTTATCATAGAAGCTGTGAATAGAAGTGAACACCATGGAATTGTCAGTGAACAAGATGAAGGAGGAAGCACTTTAAAACTATTGAGATGAGGATGCTGCCCCGAGGAACTCCTTTGGTAATGCCCTGGGTCTACATGATTGAAGTCATACTTGAAGCTGTCGGGCCAGTCACTGGAGGGCTTGCTAGGGCTCTTTGGTGCTATACAAATACTATCTTGATGTCAAGAGTAGCTGCTCTCATTTGTCCTCTGGCATTCAGGTCTTGGGGCGTTGTGCAGTGATGGAAGACAACCTGAATATTGCTAGCAGTTCTATCCACCTATTTGTATTGTGTGCTTATTCTTGATAATATTTTTTGAGATGTTCAAGTTTGTACTAAAGATGCTGACTAAATTTTGCATTAATACTTTTAAGATTTATTGATTTTAGGGAAATCTCTGACAGCAACAAAGGACGAAAGATGTTGGAAAAGATGGGCTGGAAGAAAGGAGAAGGACTTGGTAAAGAGAGCTGTGGAATTAAAGAGCCGGTAAGTTGACCTTGCCTTACTGCATTGAAAACTGTTAGAAATAACTTTTGTGCATCATGAAAGTACAATGGGAAACAAACTGATATTTAATTTAAGCAGACAAACTGTTTCTTACATTTTAAATACAGTGATCTATAATGTTCACTTGGTCTTTAATAGAGAACTCACATTGGAAATTGCTGGAGTTTTTTTGAACACTCCTCCCATGCAAATTGAGAATAATTTTTTTACTGCCTAACTAATATGATTTAAAATGAACTTGCATCATAGTTGTGATGTTACCCAAATACTGTAAATTTTGTGCTTTTAACACCATCTGCCAAAATGATTTAAGTACTTGGAGTATAACAGTCCATTTACCAAACCAGAAAGGCCTTTGTAAGCTCCCTCTGATGGTTCAGTGGATAAATGTATCTCTTGGTGTGATACTCAAAAGTACAAACCAGGTAAGTTCCATGTTTGTTCCCTGTTCTTTACTGAGTTAGCAGATCTCAGTCTGGGTGGTAATGGGATACCATACTTGGCACTAGTGTCCCTGGAATGAGGAAGGGTTCTTTTTACTGATCACTATTGAGTAAACTCTGCTAGAAACTACATGTGAACATCAAGTGAGGACAAAATTGGGCTTGGCTTTGATGCACCATCCCACCAACATCCACTCCCTAGTCTTACTAATGAAAATGGCCACTTGGTTATAGGTACCAGAGGGCTGCCAATATCTTCACAACAGAAAGGGAGAAGTTGGGGTGGGGGGGAAAGGCTAAAAACTACAAGTTCCAAAATATTTGACCAGCTGCATTTCAGGATTGTAGTCTAGTACAAGATTTTGAGGGAACAGTCACCATTTAACAAAGAATACAGGACAACTTTGTAATCTTCTGTAAACATTTTTCCTTTTAAAAAAATTGACTTTAAATTTCAAAACACAAATGTTCAGGGCAACAGCTTCCCAAGGGAAATCAGAAAAATCCCTTTAATACTGCACCTGTACCCTGCCACTCCTTTGTTAAATCCCAAACAGTACACTTTTTTCTTCCTTGTATCTATTTTTCAGATTCAAGTTCAACTTCATCAGTCACAAGCTGGCTTGGGGGCCACTCTACCACTTTCCATTGAAGATGTACAGATGGTCAGATCCAAAAAACAGAAGAATTGGGCCAAAGCTAGAGAGAGATTTTCTGAAACTTTTCAGCAAACCACAAGTCAAAAGGCAGCAGAGGTGAAAACATCTTGGGTCAAAGGTGAATGTGTAAGGGAGCAGACTGAAGACTCTGCCACAACCTGACTTTGAACATATATTTAGAAATCACCTAGTATTTTATTTTTCTGTATGATATTCTGAAGGATTAAAATAAAGTCTTTGTATTGTAAAATAAAATGCACCGTTTTTAAACTAGAACCTGTCAGCACCTCAGTTTCTACTCAATCACTCTATTAATCCTAAATTCCATTCCAACTTTGGACTAGTGTGATAATGGGTAATCATTGCTTAAATTTCTTGTGAAGAATAGCTTTATTCCTCAGACAGCAACATCTCATGCATTAATTCATGGCACACTGATTTAATAGGCTTTATGGTAGATGCATTTTCGTGTATGTCCAAATAATGATCCAGTTCAATTATACAAAGTTAATTTTGAAATTTCCAGCTCCAAACTGAACAGTGCATAGCTGGGGTAAATTAAGATTTTTCAAGTTAATTTTAGTTGGAACAGATAGGGCAGACAGAAATGGATGGGCTGAATTCCTGTGGAACTTCTCTCGCTTTAGTGCCATGACTTTGGTTAAAGCCCCACTGCCAATTTAAGGGTTAACTTCAAGAGACTTTTGTATTCACTTGTTTTTGTGTGTCCAGTAGCTGAGGAAGCAATGTATTGGGTGAAAAAAAAATCTGACTGGGAGCATTGTAATTGCTTAATGTACCAAGTATGAATTGCTAGACCAATAATCAAAATAGCAGCACTAGAATGGATTAATTTTCCATTTTGCTTGAAAGCCAAATTTAAAGAGAAATAGTTTGTGATTTTCAACACTTTACAAAATAATTCCAAGTTTAATGCTATACACCTCTTTCACATACTTTTATTTTACAGCTGTATTTAATACACTAAATTCTTGCCCATTACAACATAAAAGATTGATGCATGAATCATGCTTCTGCAAACTATCAGTGGGAAAAGCTGGGGTTTTCACTATGTCCTCATTTCTGGAATTTGTATGTTGATGGTAATCTGTGACTTTACTCTTCACATTACTGCAGCTGATGTATTCCTGTAAAAGTATCAATAGTATAGTTCTTCACATGTTTCTGCTCCCTGGATAAAAGTCCATCTTCCACTGTTGCAGTCAGCCATTTGATTATGATGGTCCATTGAAGTTAATTCCAGGAGTCCTGGCAGATTGGGTAATAGTACTGCACTTAGCACAGACAGGCTCATTTGAACAATTGTAGTTTAGCTGCACATGGTGAAGAGAACATTGACAAAAATACATTTACAACATTCGCAATATTAGTTGGGTGCCATCCAGAAGGGCATGGAATTTTGGGACCTTGGTAAACCATGTTGCTGCTGCTGCTGGTGGTGGTGATGATGAGGATGATGATGTTGGATAGAGTGCTGAAAGTAGGGATGATACATATTGCGTGATGCATTTCCAGAAGTTCGGTACCTCCCACCTCGCTTATGCCGGTCGTCTTCCTCGTCTGAAGAATCCTCCCCATACTGGGCCAGGGCACCTAGGCTATCACTAGTCTTGTGTCGCTTATGGCTTGGAGAGGAGATATGACCTACATTTTAAAAGAACATCCCCACACACCCAGAAAGCCAAGAAACATTCAATATCAAAAAAAAAAGAAAATTATTTAGTTTGTGGGAAAGAGAACAAACACATCGTTAATGTTTAAAAATGTTTACAGACAATTAACACATTAAAAGAAACCATTTGTACACAAATGACGATGTCAGATAAAACCATGTCAAGTTGACAGCAGCAGGTGATGATGTCCCATCAGAAACATGTAAGAGAACACAAGACACAAAAGAAAGGGAAAATTAAATTAATTCAGATCAATTGCATATGAACTATGCTCAAATTGTAGCACATACAATTACAGAAACTTTACACTAGCTTTTATATTTATGCCTAGTTATATAAAAATACTCCCATTGATAAACAACACCCTTCAGATTGACTAAAGTTATACCTGTTAATCTTGATTAACTTTTCTCACATCCACATTCTCTAACAAGTCATTAGATATTAATGTAAAAACTTCACCTGACAATGCATAAAAATAATCAGACATATCACTTCCCTTTTTCTCTCCAAATATATTATGGTAATTTGACAACTTACTAGTTCTTTGGCAAGTTAGATGTACACAAAGGTACATTTATTTATGCAGTTTGTATAAATATTGTAGGTACCTACACAAGACTCTACAGTAGCAGCATAAGACACTTATTCTAGGGATCTTGAAAGAAATAGGATCATTCCTTTATAAACAATGAGTTTGAGTGCAGATACATGCAATTTATAAAAAAAAATGTTTTAAAAAGTGATCTTGTATTGGAACTCCACATGATTGCAATTAATCCCTTGAATGCTACAGACATCAACATGAGTAATCAGATGCTTTCTTACGTGAAGTGGGTATTTTGTAAATGCTATTATTCATGAAAGGCAACAGTACATGAATTCCTCACACCACAAATTAAATTTCAGCTCCTCAGGAGAAAGGGGGTGGGTGGAATACGAGACTCAATCTGTAAACTTACAGGCAACTGCTTGCAGTTAGTTCAGCATGTCTACAAACTGATTGACTGCCTGCCCTCACCGATAGAATAGTAATAGTTTGAAATGTAGCAGGAAGTGGTGTATATTAGAGGAGATATGTTTAGATAGGCCCTCACTGATGAAGTAATGTTTCTTTGTATACAAAACATGAGAAAGCATTTTGAAGAAACTTTTCCTTTAGAACTTTTAAAAATAAAACATGTCTTCAGATATTCAGCTGAAAGTGTAGCCAGGAGATTGTGTGTACAATCAACTGTACAGGACTATAAATGCATTTGTAAGAATTAAAGTCAAGGCATATGCTTCTCCTCCTACTCCCAGTTCCATGTTTATATATAATACATATTTATACACACTAAAAAATACACATACATTCCTCCTTCAACCAGGTAAAGGCGACAATCTAGAATGAAGGCTTCTCTATGGCAATTAGTGTTGCTCTGTAATAGTTACTCAGAAGGCATGATTCAAGCAGTCTTTCTCCATGCTAAAATAGAAAACTATGTCCAATATACTAACTGAGACTAGATCAAACACACTCAAATTATAGCACCTAAACTCGTGTCATTTGAACTAGAATCTGAAACCTGAACTTTATTACCAGATCTGAGCATAAGAAATGGGAGCAGAAGTAGGCCATACGGCCCTTTGAACCTGCTCCGCCATTCAATCAGATCATGGCTGAACTTCAACCTCAACTCCAATTTCCTGCCCGATCTCCATATCCCTCAATTCCCCTAGAATCCAGAAATGTGTCGGTCAGCCTTGAATATATTCAACGACTCAGCATCCACAGCCCTCTGGGCTAGAGAATTCCAAAGATTCACAACCCACTGAATGAAGAAATTCCTCATCTCTGTCTTAAATGGCCGACCCCATATCCTGTGACTATGCCCCTTGTTCTAGACTCTCCAGCCATGGGAAACAACCTCTCAGCATCTACCCTGTCAAGCCTCCTCATAATCTTATATGTTTCAATTAGATCACCTCTCATTTTTCTAAACTCCAGAGTATAGACCCATTCTACTCAACCTCGCCTCACAGGACAACCCTCTCATCCCAGGAATTAATCTAATGAACCTTTGCTGCACTGCAAGTATATCCTTCTTTAGATAAGGAGATCAAAACTGTACACAGTACTCCAGGTGAAGTCTCATCAAAGCTCTGTACAACTGTAGTAAGACTTTCTTACTCTTGTACTCCAACTCCCTTGCAATAAAGGCCAACATTCCATTTGCTTTCCTAATTGTTTGGTGTACCTGCATGCTAACTTTGTGTGTTTCTCATACGAGGACACCCAAGTCTCTCTGAACACCAACATTTAATAGTTTCTCACCATTTAAAAAATATTCTGTTTTTCTAGTCTTCTTATCAAAGTGAATAACCTCACATTTCCCCACATTATACTCCATCTGCCATTTTCTTGCCCACTCATTTAACCTGTCTCTATCCCTTTGTAGATTCTTTGTGTCCTCCTCACAGCTTACTTTCCCACCTAGCTTTGTATCGTCAGCAAACTTGGATACATTACACTCGGTCCCTTCATCTAAGTCATTAATGTAGATTGTAAATAGCTGAGGCCCAAGCACCGATCGTTGCAGCACCCCACTAGTTACAGCCTGCTAGCCTAAAAATGAGCCATTTATCCCCACACTCTGTTTTCTGTGTTAACCAATCCTCTATCCATGCTAATATGTTACCCCCAACTCCATGAGCCCTTATCTTGTGTAAGCTGATGGGAATGGTGATTGTCTAAGCTACAGTTTTTTTTGTTCAATATATTAGAATTAGCAAAATAAATCTGCATACCATAGTTTAACCTACCTCATCCTTTTAATGGTTGGAATACTGTATTTCAGACTCTTAAATCTCAGTTCCACTGCATGGTCCAAAAGCCAATATACTTGTTTTTCATGCTCTATTCTACTTTTTCTACTGTTCCCTAAATCTACTACTTTTCCTAAAAGTATCACAGTTGTAAATAAATGTTATTAAAAAAATAACAATCTGCTTATTTTCAAACATTACTGCATCAAGTTAGTGATATGATCAATTTGCCTCGTATTTAAATTTCAACCACTTTTCAGCTTCCTGAAATGTTTAAAGCATTTTAAAGAAAATTTTCCTTCAGAACTTTAAAATAAATAACATATTCAAACATTCAGCTGAAAGTGTAGCCAGTAGTTTATTTCTGAACATATTGAAAGTTGCTCCTCCAAGCTGACGCTGCATCAGAAAGTTATGGCCTCAAGAGAAAACAAAATGATGCACTTGCTTTCCCATTAACTCTTTACTCCATAACTACCAGTAAAAAAAAACAAAATGAACCAGTCACACCCTAGAGACTCCATTAGTAAAGGAAGGCCAGGAGAGTACTTGCATTACAAAACACTCCCACCACACGCAGTCACATACTTTCTCTCCCATGGAGCCCTGTCATTTTATCTCTATCATTGGAGTACCTCCAATACCAAGCAAAGGAAGGAACTCATTGACATCCTCGACTGGCACCAAATACTTATACGAGTTGGTACATTAGGCAGATCTAGAAGCCAATCCAGAGGCAATTGAATATTAGTCGCAGTGAGCCAGTCTGAAGCACCAACTCCCATATAACAGAACTATGACAGAACCCAACCCTATATCATGTATTATTGAAGCAGTTCCAGATAAAATTGGGAACACAGTACTGCAGGACGGGGAAATACATGAACAAAAGATAATTTCCTACCAATACCAATGAAGGCAGTATTTTGTACAGAAAATACCCTCTTTTCGCATTTTGCCAGTGCTCCTTATTATAGGAATCAGGTCGCACCATACATTGAATGCTTATGCACTGGATGAACAGCAAGCAAGTTGAACTTACTTTAAGAAGTTGAATATTTCTAATCATACAAAGTTAAAAACTAACACCACCCTTTCATGGCTCAGCATGTAACGCCAACACTGCAACAGCAAACCATACAGAACAGGAAAGTCCCAGGTGTGGTTACTGATCTGTGTTGAAATAGCTGATCTCAGTTAAGACAACAATGTACAGGTGACCTCAGCATCACCAGATGAAGGACAGGGGGGAGGTAAAAGGTTGGCGAAGAAAGACGACCTCACAACTCTATCAATATAAATGCACATGGATGCCTTGACGATGGGGGTCAGGCCACAACGCAACACTTTAATTATGAATTAGCCCGCCAACAATTACTATCTAAGCTTATACATGGAGAAATCACTTGGATACCCAAAGTACTGTATCCTAGCATAAGTTACTCCCTTCACAAGAGAAGGGACAAAGAAAATTAGGAGGGAAAAAAATTCTAGTTCTGTTGGATTAATCAATATATTTTTCACACACTTATCTTGTATAGTACTGAAAAGGTTAAGACATAGGTCATCAAGTGTGACCCTGACTTAAAAAAACACAAGTCCCTTGTTCTGCTAAGTATGGAGGGTCCTCACCTTGCATGTTTAAAGAATGCAACATATGCATCGAGGTTTTTGGCATTTCAGAATGATCTCCATGGTTGGATAGCAGGGGCATCAGCTGCCTGCAAGATACAGAGTAAGAATAATCTGACTCTCAAATATTTTGATCAGAATAGGCAATGCACAGTTTCAATAGTTACAATTTTTCAATGAACTATCATTGTAAACCTATTATATTTCATGCAAAAATATAAGATAATTGTATGTTAATTTAATTTCACACATTCTTAGGCAAACCTTTTTTTAAAAATTGTTGCATACAACACTGTATGAAACAAATAGGGAATGAAAAGTAGAACTGATGTGAACCTATAAGGTATACCATACTTTTATGCTATATAGCATGAACCATTATATCCAGGAAATTAACTAGTCACTATCCAAATATATTAGGATCTTTAGAACTTGCCTAAAAACATATCCATAATTTTCAATTGGAATACAACCATTTTTACTGTTGTATCCCATATTAAATTCTACAAACAAAAAATGATAAATGTACTATATTTTATATACACAGAATACATCAGTGGCATGTGTTAAATTTGTTTTCACATGCGTGGCATACTATTTTAATGGGTCTGTAGGAAGTTCTTATACTGCAACTCCTTCAGCTGATAAAAAGATGGGAGTACAGACAAAAAAAGTCAAATAGCAGAAGTAGAAAAAATAAAAAGTTGCAACAGTTTACTTTATTATTCTGTATAAAATACTTGCAAGTTTTTTTTATAAACAATAGAGATGAAATTAAATTATAGAATCATGGACTTTCAACACAAATTGAGCAGCACAGATAAATATGAATGCTGATAATGTTAAGAAAAATCAAAGTTGGTAGGGGCTACAGTATTAGAACACAGACATTTCCAGTGGTGTAAGCTGAAGACACAACAGTCCGAGGCTGAGAAACTAATGATGTTTGATATTATTTGCTACGGGGCTGGGAAGGAAGTAAAATGATAAAAACAGAAAGAAAACGGAAAGAACGTTTACTCCCAAATAAACTGGCAAGAGATAGGTAAACAGGTAGAAGGAATGGACTCCTTTCTTAGCCAGTATGTAAAAAACCCAAAAAGAGTGGAAGAACTGCTGGATCTAGTAATGAGAAATGAACCAGAACAGATGAGAAGTAAACGTAGGGGAACATCTAGGCAATAGCGATCACAACATAATAAGGTTTAAGATAATGATTGAGAAGGACATAAGACAGACAAAGACCAAAGTAATAAATTGGAAAAAAGCTGATTTTAAGGGGATGAGAATGGAACTAGGGAAAATAAACTGGAAAAAATTACTGACAAAGAAATAGAACAGCAGCAGGAAACATTTAAAATGGTAATCTAGAGTCCAGGAGAAATATATCCCACTAAAAAGCAAGAACAAACTAGCCGGTAGTGACAGACCAAGGATGAATAAAGAAGGGCAAAATTGAAATTAAAGAAAAAGGCAAACATTAAGTACATAGACAATAAAGGAGGATGACAAAAGGGAATACAAAAAGGTTAGGAAAGAAGTAAAAAAAAAATTAGGAAGGCAAAGAGGAACTACCAGATTAAGTTATTAAGGAATATAAAAAGGAATAGTAAAGTACTCTACAGACACATAAATAACATAAGAAAAATCAGGATAGGGCCACTAAGGGATACACACAATAAACTCACAGATAATGACAGCAAAATGGCAGAAATATTCAATAATTACTTTGCCTCAGTACTTATCAGGAAGACTAACATGGTGGGCATAACATGAGAAGAGACCAAAAAAGATAAAAGATATTTAAGATAGAAAGGGGGGAGATAATTGATAAACTAATCAAACTTAGAGAGGATAAAACCTCTGGTCCGGATGGATTAAAAGTTAGGGAAGAGATAGCAGAGGCACTTTTGCATATATATAAAAATTCATTAGAAAAGGGAATAGTGCCGAAGGACTGGCAGACAGCTAATGTGATTCCTATATTTAAAAAGGGAGATAGAACAAGTCCAGAGAGCTATAGATCAATTAGCTTAACATTGGTGATAGGCAAGGTAAAAGAATCCTTAATCAAAGATGAAACAGAAAAAGATCTAGTAACCAAAAATATAATCATAGAATCACAGTAAGGTTACAGCATGGAAGGAGGCCATTTGGCCCATCGAGTCTGCGCTGGCTCTATGCAAGAGCAATCCAGCTAGTCCCACTCCCCCCCCGTAGCCCTGCAAACTTTTTACTTTCAAGTACTTATCCAGTTCTCTTTTGAAGGTCATGATTGAATCTGCCTCCACCAACCCCTCAGGTAATGCATTCCAGATCCTAACCATTCGCTATGTAAAAAGGTTTCTCCTCATGTCACCTTTGGTTCTTTTGCCAATCACCTTAAATCTATGCCCTCTGGCTCTTGACCCTTCTGCCAATGGGAACAGTTTCTCTCTATCTACTCTGTCCAGACCCTTCATGATTTTGAATACCTCTATCAAATCTCCTCGCAACCATCTCTGTCCCCAGCTTCTCCAGTCTATCCAAGTAACTGAAATCCTTCATCCCTGGAATCATTCTAGTAAATCTCTTCTGCATCCTCTCTAAGGCCTTCACATCTTTCCTAAAGTGTGGTGCCCAGAACTGGACACAATAGTCCAGTTGTGGCCAAGCCAGTGTTTTATAAAGTTTCATCATAACTTCTTTGCTTTCATACACTATGCCTCTATTTATAAAGCCCAGGATCCCGTATGCTTTTTTAACCGCTTTCTCAACCTGCCCTGCCACCTTCAACTATTTGTGCACACATACCCCCAGATTGCTCTGTTGCTGTACCCCTTTTAGAATTGTGCCCTCTAGTTTATATTGCCTCTTGTCGTTCTTCCTACCGAAATGTATCACTTTGCATTTTTCTATGTTAAATTTCACCAGCCTTTCTATATCCTCTTAAAGTCTATTACTATCCTCTTCACTGTTCACTACACTTCCAAGTTTTGTGTCATCTGCAAATTTGGAAATTGTGCCCTGTACACAGAAGTCCAAGTCATCAACATAGATCAAGAAAAGCAATGGCCCTAGTACGACCCCTGGGGAACACCAGTGTACACCTCCCTAATCCGAAGAACAACCATTCACCACTACTCTCTGCTACCTGTTACTTAGCCAATTTTGTACAATGCTGCTACTGCCCCCTTTATTCCATGGGCTTCAATCTTGATGACAAACCTTGACAAGCGGCATTTTATCAAACGCCTTTTGAAAGTCCATATACACCATATCAACCACATTGCCCACATCTACCCTCTTTGTTACCTCATCAAAAAACTCTATCAAGTTAGTTAAACACGATTTGCCTTTAACAAATCCTTGCTGGCTTTCCCTAATCAATCCACACTTGTTCAAGTGACTGCTAATTCTGTCCCGGATTATGGTTTCTAAAAGTTTCCCCACTGCCGAGGTTAAACTGACTGGCCTATTGTTGCTGGATTTATCCTTGCACCCTTTTTTGAACAAGGGTGTAACATTTGCAATGATCCAGTCCTCTAAGACCACCCCTGTATCTAGATGTTTGGAAGATTATGGCCAGTACCTCCACAATTTCCACCTTTACTTCCCTCAGCAACCTAGGGTGCATCTCATCCAGACCAGGTGACGTATTTAAGTGCAACTAGCCTTTCTAGTACCTCCTCTATCAATTTTTAGCCCATCCAGTATCTCAACTACATCTTCCCTTACTGAGACTCTGGCAGCATCATTTTCCTTGGTAAAGACAGACTCATTTAGTACCTCGGCCATGCCCTCTGCCTCCATGAGTAGATCTTTTTGGTCCCTGATCGGCCTTACCCTTCCACTTAATATCCGTTAATAGAGATCTAGTCATGAATTAAGGATGCTTTAGCCTCAACTGCATATTCAATCGTCTATTGGGTTTAAATAATAAGATATTTTTTGAAAGAAAAATTAAAGTTAATGATCATTCTTTATACCCATTTTGTTTTTAACTCTTTGGTAAAAAGAAAACAGGTTAAATACAATTTTATGAACTTAAAACTTTGAAAAGGTTAGATGTAATAGGTTAGTTGGGGGGAAAAAATTAAAATTAAAGTTAAAATACACAAAAAGGAAAATGGGAGAAAACAAGCAGAAGTGTTTAATGTATTTATTTAAAACTGATTTTTACTGTTTTTGTTACATTGGCTTAATATTCCAGTGGTAAAGCTGACATTTCAGTAACTTTAATACTGTATCACACTAATATATTAGTTGTAAACAATTTTACAACACCAAGTTATAGTCCAGCAATTTTATTTTAAATTCACAAGCTTTCGGAGATTTTCTCCTTCCTCAGGCAAATGACTTGGTGTTGTAAAATTGTTTACAATTGTCAACCCCAGTCCATCACCGGCATCTCCACATCATAATATATTAGTGATTCATGTAATACTGTGATGCTGAAACATAGTAAGCTAAATCTTAAAATTTAGCCAAGCTAGGGAGACTGCCATTTTCCTAAACCTGCTGGCAACACAGGAATGGCTTCTAAAATAAGAGTAGTTGCCATCAAACAAGTTGTCACTGCAGTGCAAGAATTGTGTAACTGCTATTTTCAAAGTCTCCATGTTCACTGTGGATTCAACCAAATTTATATGGTTCAAAGAAGAGGGTAGATTTCCCTGCCCTAGGTGCAGCCTACCCAAACTGCATGCCAGGCTCAGAGGACCAGAACATCTTGTCCCAGGCCATGTATCCTTGAGTAGGGCCTATTGCTAGTATAAGGGGCAGGAAAAAGAGGTGACGTTGAAGGCCTTTCTGGTCCATACCTGCATATCAGCAGCCAGCTGGTCCCGATTACACCCGAATACCCTTGAGGCGGGAGGGGGTAGTTAAAACCTTTTTTAAAATTCTTTACCTCAGGTTTAAGTAAACGGCAGTGTCTCTGGCTTGGCTGAATTTTAAGGTTTTAGCTCACATACAATGTTTCAGCATCATAGAACTACATGAATTGTCTTTGGACTGTACCCAGAGGTCCCATGGACCCTCTGATCAGCAAGAGTTCAGGAACATGCCAGTGTTGTGATTCTATAGGCACCCAGCACGTGTTCATTCTAGAAAATGAGGTGCAAGGCTGGGAACACTCCACTATTATTGCATTTACATAGCTATGATGGGCCTGATCTCACTGTAGATGCAGGCTCAGCTCCAACCACCCAGGAAAGCCCCAGACGTCCCTGGACAATGTAAAAATCTAGTTCACTGGATCTCTGCCGCTTTTCCTGAACTTTGTGCCCTGAACTTGGGGTCAGGAAAATTGGCCCTTATAGATCTAGTTAAAGATCTCTCAAACAAACGACACCTTTGAATCAATACAGAAAACTATTTACCTTTCTCTTCCCCTTCCAAAGAGGATGGAATCAGCAGCTATCTTCAAACCAGATCCCATATCCTGACTGCTCCTAGTACCTAGATTAGTCAAGTGAAATGGTCCGTGCTATGAGTAGAAAAAAGGCCACAGAAATCAACAGGCGTGATTGCATACAAAGCATAAAACAAATTCGATTATGACTAACGTACACCAATATTAAATTAGTTGTTCTAACGTAAACAGGATCTTAGAGCTCTTTAGAATTAGATGGGAAAAGGCATGGACCTCTACTACTGGCTTTTAGATGGTCAATATTCACAAAGTAAATTAGCAAGCAAAACAGCTAATAGCATACTTTTAAAATCCTGAATATACATCTCTGTTGCAAAGCTACATTTGCTTCCTTGCTGTCAACTAAGCAATACCTTGATACAGAACATCAATTTAATAGATTGTAAGGAGTGCTATTAAACTTATTGTTGATTCACAGCCATCCAACCCTAAACCTATATTTGAATAGTAAATCAATCCATTGCAATACACTGATCCTTCAACTGATGTGACTGAAAAGCATTTTGTATCAAATATTTTCCTTAAAGTTGCTTTGCTTTCCAAATCAAGAGCGCTGCTGTATTACAGCACTGTTGTTTAAGTTCAGAATCATCTCTGAAACAAGTTGAAATAAATTATTCTAACCTTTCAAAGCTCAGTGGTAAGGTCACTTTTGAAATTTGGTGAGCAATTTTGGGCTCCTAACTTCAAAGGGCTTTTGACAAGTTTGAAGATGATCCCAATTTTTAATATCGAGAGGAATGCATACGATTGATGCAAGCTGGTTATTTAACTTGGAGCACGGAACTAGAGAATGCGAGTCTAAAATTAGCAAGCCTCAAGCAGGACAAAATAAGAAGGAATTTTGTTTCCCCTACAGTAGTGGATATATAGAACAGACTCTCACCTAAAATTGCTAATGCTGTCGATTAACTTTAAAATGAATGCGCTGCGTAAGTATTTAATTGGGAATACAATAAAGGATTATAAAGAACAGATAGGGATGGCTGAATGTTCTGTGGAATATAGTGACTCATAAATTGCTACGGCCACTCAAATTTCATGCTGAGGAAAGCCATTGTGAATAATGAAGGATGAAGACAAGATAGATATTCCAATATTCACTCAATTTACCTGTGAGGAACAGAGCCATGTGCAGAACCTTTCCTCAGATTAAATGGATTCAGTGGAATCCAACGGCGTTAGTGCACAGTCTTTGAAAAGAATGGGCTTGATAGGCTGAATGACCTTTTTTGATCTATGCTTAATGTTCTTACAAAACAGTGTATATCTGCAGCAACAATGGTGTGCTGTAGCTCAGAAGAACAAACTGCTGCAATATTTTAATATAGGAGGTGTTTACCAGTAAGTGCAGCACACGTATAAAGCTACCTCACCTTCTCAATCCTCCACTGCATTCACAAGTGTGGACAAATTTGATGTTTATATTGTATATTAAAATAATGAGCAAATAAATCTGTTTTGCCAAAATAATCACCAACTAAAACCAGTATGTTAGAAAAACTTCCTGCTTGAATGCAGGTATGTTCTCACAAAATAGTTCTTGCATATATGGTGGCTGAGAACTGAAAATGTATGTGTTTAAACAGGTCTAATTAAGCAACGTGTTTGTTTAATTAAAAAATGATTTGGGAGAAAAGTTAACAGTTTTGATATTCACTGGTTTTGCAATATATGGTAGATGGGTACTGAACTCAATAAAAACCACAAAAATATTTTCTCAGATGAAGGAAGAGGCCTGATCTGTCCGACCGTGCTGCCAGCAGAGGACATATGAAATTGTTTCTTTTAAATAGAATCAATTAAAGCTTAAGAAGGCAGCTTCTAACCACAATTACTTAAAATCGGTACCACATGAGTACAAGACACATAATTCGACTGTTCTTTTAGGTTCATTATGTAATGAAGTAACAGATTTAAACATATTTGGTACATTATGCTATCAACTGAAAATCAGCATGCCATCTATCCTAGTACAATCAGACAGCCATTACCAGTTACTAAAGTTGCACAACATGCAGCAAGCATAATTTCAGTTTGCCAAAATTCAACATGATATCATTTTTCTCTTTAAAAGTATGCAGTTAACTGTTTTATTAGCCTTGGGGGGATATTCTTTTGATATCTTATTAGTGTAGTAGTTTCACCAACTGCTTAAAACAGGATTTTCTCTGCTATGTGTGCCTCAGTATTTTACAAATGGATGGCTGTTCTTACCACCTCCAATAAAAGGGGATTGTCCAGTTGTATCATGCATTGACCATCATGTCAGTCAATATGCTCTCTCCTTTTTGAACATCACCTACTCGATCCTAAATGCAATTAATTATTTGGTGTAATATATCAGTGGCTTTTTCAAACACACACATTATGTGTATACCTACCCGGTATCCAAGAAGTCCTTCTGGTGTATTTGCTGCTCTTTCTTCTGTGAAACGTCTCTTTTGTGGCTGAGAAGGTTGCACAGGAGGTGGCATTGGGTTACTAGTACCTGTGGCCTGGAACTGATACTCTGAACTGGACATAGACACTGGCATGGGGGTGGAGTTTACAGGTTGGACCTATGAATAACCAACAGAATACTTAATGCTACAATAATAGACTGATGGAGTAGCTTTTAAATTAGGATTTGCTCAAGCAATTTACCCCAAAAAGCTGACAAGTGCTAAGGCTTGCTTTCATATGAATTATCCCCTAAAATAATATGGAGTGTAACTTTTCTTGTAACGCCAGATACATTACTGATATTCATAGTGCAGTGGTTATATTGAACGAGCAACCCAGAAGTCATGAGTTCTGATCCCACCATTGCAAACTGTGCAATTGAAATCTGGTTATTTATGGACTGGCACCAGATAAAAATTACTACGAAAGCTGGCATCTTGTTGTAAGCTCCCAAATGGTTCAGGAAAGGGAACCTGCCATTTTACCCAGTCTGGCGTACACAAGACCCTAGTCCCACACTACATGGTGGCCTACACTTAATGCCCTCTGAAATGGTCTAGCAAGCCACTCATTTCAAGAGAAATTTTTTACTATTCAAAGCTCCCTGCCCACCACCTTTTGAGGGCAACTACGAATAAGCAATGTGCGGTCCTGCCAGCATTGCCCACATCGCAAGAACAAATTAAAAAATCTGTGTAAGCTCAAAATGTTACTTTGATGAGCAGAAAAATCTTACACTAGACTCTACTTCTGAAATAATTCTGCCCAACAGCTATTTATCAGTCTCCATGATTGCAACAGTGGTACATCAAGTTCTATTCTGGGATAAGACTACAGGCCAAACAGCGGTTTAAAAATTAAAATACCTACATGAAGCACCAACGTTCAGAACACCATTAAGAGTGAAAATGTAGGAGAAAAAACATGATAAATTAAATAGTTAATGGAAGAAGTGAGAGGATTAACCATAACCATAACTTTGGTACAAAGACACATAATGGTCCCGTGTTTATCATCAGACGTGCATAGTGCCATTCCTGGCCAAGGCTTTGGAGATGACAAATTAAAGTATCCATTAGCAAAGATCCAGAGCGGAGTAGGGTACCACTATAACGAGCAGGGACATAAGTAAAAAGAATGCTTATAAGATATTATAAGGTGTCTCTGGTTTTTAATCTTGTGTGTACACACAGTGGGTTTCCAAAAATGATTGAGAAGACATTCAAAGCTGGGGCTGGGAAAGGACAGTCATCTGTGGAGGACAGCTAGCGAGGGATGAATAGTTCAGATACTACGAAGGATAGTCAGTATGTGGATTATCTCAAAGGAACATAGGAACTGGAGTAGGCCATTCAGCCCCTCACGCCTGCTCTGCCATTTGATAAGATCATGGCTGATCTGTGATCTAACTCCATGTACCTGCCTTTGGCCCAATATCCCTTAATACCTTTGGTTGCCAAAGAGCTATCTATCTGACATTTAAATTTAGCAATTGAGCTAGTATCAATTGCCGTTTGCGGAAGAGAGTTCCAAACTTCTACCACCCTTTGTGTGAAGAAATGTTTTCTAATCTCGCTCCTGAAAGGTCTGGTTCTAATTTTTAGACTGTGCCCCCTACTCCTAGAATCCCCAACCAGCGGAAATAGTTTCTCTCTATCCACCCTATCTGTTCCCCTTAATATCTTATAAACTTCGATCAGATCACCCCTTAACCTTCTAAACTCTAGAGAATACAACCCCAATTTGTGTAATCTCTCCTCGTAACTTAACCCTTGAAGTCCGGGTATCATTCTAGTAAACCTACGCTGCATTCCCTCCAAGGCCAATATGTCCTTCCGAAGGTGCGGTGCCCAGAACTGCTCACTGTACTCCAGGTGCGGTCTAACCAGGGTTTTGTATAGCTGCAGCATAACTTCTGCCCCCTTGTACTCCAGTCCTCTAGATATAAAGGCCAGCATTCCATTAGCCTTCTTGATTATTTTCTGCACCTGTTCATGACACTTCAATGATCTATGTACCTGAACCCCTAAGTCCCTTTGGACATCCACTGTTTTTAAACTTGTTACCATTTAGAAAGTACCCTCTTCGATCCTTTTTTGATCCAAAGTAGATGACCTCACATTTGTCTGCATTGAATTCCATTTGCCACAGTTTTGCCCATTCACCTAATCTATCAATATCCTGATTACATTTGAAGGCATGTGTCTCTCTTAGCTGATAAAAGTACATGGGGTTGACTCCATGATAGGGTATACTGTACATGATCTAGGGTTGGCAGGCCAGTCTTTTCCTTTCCATCCTTTTATGTTTTAACCTTGCAAACAACATTCTTAGGTTTCTTAATATTCTATTTTATTTTAGATTTTCCAGGAATATTCAGTTTAAGTTCTAAAAATTAAATCTAGGTGAAAATAATTAAATTTAGATGAAAATAATGGAGCATATACTCAATGTTACAAAACTCTTTCGGCCTCATTCGCTTATTCTGAAAATTTTCCAGTTTTTATTTACTTGTTTTATGTAGGTTATACAAATTTTTTTTTACAATTTTGATAAATATTTGATATTTTCTGAGATCCACAAAATGGCAAGATTTAAGGAAATCACACAGGTTGGCAAGTCTGACCATTTTTGTGTCAAAATCTGATCAAGAAATTTCTGGATCTTAAAATTATTCCTGGTGAAAATCCATAAAAATCTTAGATACTTTATGTTTATTACATTTAACAGAAAAACAGTAATAATTACTCACTACAAAAAGTTTGAACACATTGTGATTTTTTTTCCCTTTGTATGATTTGTGTGGATAAAATACTCCTGGTTTTCCCTTAAGACAACCAAAGATTACAGCGTAGCTATTGAAGCAATACCTATGTGCAGCAGCAGTGTTGGTCTCTGCTGCATTTAAGCAGAATTACTGTAATATTTTAATATGGAACAAGTTTACCAGTAAGTGCAGTACAGCAATAAAACTACATAATCTTCACCATGCTTAGCCTGTCCAATATTTTAGTTGCTGTGCATATTCTATGAAAACACTTTCCTTCCTGCTTAGAGACATGCAGTTTTTCCTTTTTTTATAAAAATCAATATTAATTAGAACATTAAAATATGAAAGAATCCTGTCACCTTTCAAATAAAAACTACTGCATGAGAATACATGAATACAAGGAATAAGACCATCTCTATATTCTACATTGGCTGCAAATAATTGGATCACTACTCTTTTCCATCATTTATATCACAATGGTTTTGTCTTAGAATCTAAAAGGTGTTCCCCTAAGTGACCCAAATATTTTTACAAACAAGACTAAAATAGTCGTGTAACATAAACTTATGATTGAGTCGTAATGCCCTTGGGGCAACTAAGGATGGGTAATAAATGCTGCCTTGCCACATTCCAAGAACAAATGAAAAAGAAATCATAAAACTTACCACTTTGTAAGCATTTTTAATTATTTTTCCCCCTGCACTGAAGAATATTAGGATATGGTTCTACTAGTGATGACAGCCCTCTTGTTCCTCAAATAAATGTAAGGAATCTTACAACACCAGGTTATAGTCCAACTGTTTTATTTGAAAATCACAAGCTTTCGGAGGCTTTCTCCTTCGTCAGGTGAGCGAGTGTGGGATTCCATGGAAGGTTACCGCATTTATAGTCAGAGAACAATACCTGGTGATTACAGATAATCTGTAATCACCAGGTATTGTTCTCTGACTATAAATGCGGTAACCTTCCATGGAATCCCACACTCGCTCACCTGACGAAGGAGAAAGCCTCCGAAAGCTTGTGATTTTCAAATAAAACTGTTGGACTATAACCTGGTGTTGTAAGATTCCTTACATTTGTCAACCCCAGTCCATCACCGGCATCTCCACATCGTTCCTCAAATAGCTATTCTTGTATTGGTCCAGACACAAAGTGCCTAGAGGCAATTCAACTGCAGGGACATCATAGTCAAGCCCAACCATGTTCTTACCCATTATCTCACAAGCAATTTTAACCAAGGGTCATTGGATGTTCAAGACCAGGACCCTGATGTATTTTCCCGCCTTACCACCAAAGGGACTCTAAAACTACTTGCAGCTACCCTAACACAGTCAGGGGATTGAATCTGGTATTTGGCTTTGTGGCCCAAATAGCTCAGTACTACATATGTGCTACCCTTACACACTGAGCCAGCAAGGGATCCCAGCTTTTTTAATCCTTCATTTGTGTATCATTCATAGAATCATTTTCAGAATCTGTCGCAGAATTGTTTTAATTACAGCTTATATCCAGTCTGTGCCAGAGATATGTTAGGCCGTAGCTCAGAGTTTGAAGTTTTCCCCTCCTGTTCATAAAACCATCCATTTAGCATTTGAAGTGGTTTTTATAAAGAAACAACCACTTTAGACCCAATTCACAGGTAGGCCCCTGAAAAGCTCTAATGAAAAAGACAGGACCTATAATGGTGGCACAGCCATTTTGAATCTCACTGAATTTTTTTTTAAAAGTGCATCCTGTTATTAGATCATGACTAAACTTGATAAATGGCTGCAATAAGCAAGTAATAAACTGTATACAGCTGTATTATTTTAAAGAAGAATGGATGCAAGAGGCAATAACTCTTATTTTGTTCAACAAAGGTTCATATTTAGCAACTCGGATAAACAAATACAAAATTTATTACAAGTACAGTGACTGTGATATTGCACAGTTAATTTCTTTTATGCTCTTACCTGCTGCAAGCTTGCTCCAGTTGGCTGTAAAGGCTGTGATATGTAACAAGGTCCTGGCATTGGCTGTGGCATTTGAAAGTTGTTCTGAGATCCAGGATTCATGATCCCTGACACTACTTGATTCTGAGAGATCTCTGTTGGCAATCCAGCAGTGTATGGTGTTGGAAGAGGTTGCCTGAATTGCTGTGTAGTATACTGTGCATTTGTGTTTGCAAATGTGTATGGGACAGATGCCTGAGGCTGAATGGGATATGGCTGTGATGTCATCACCGGAGGTAAAACAGAGACAGGATTCTGGGCAGGACCCATAGCTGGAGTTGGTGTTACCATGGAGTAAACTGTAAAATATTGAAGATTTCAAAGTAAACTTAAGGTTATGTGTTACCACACAATATCAAACAATATTTTTGTTTTTGTTGACCTAATCTGGTTATGATTTTACAGCTGCTAACATGGCAGACTTACTGATTATTCAAAGTAATTTAAATGAATGAATAAATAGTTCAGCAGAGGTTTACCAGCTTCATTCAAGGACCTGTATTAAAAAATAGCTTTACCACTGCAACATCTAAAGTGAAATATATAAAGAAGTTGTATATAAGGCAGCATAGTGAGTAGTTTTAGTCATGACAAGGTCTAAATAAACCACAATTAAATTTGAGAATACTGGCTGCTTTTCTAAACAAATTTCTCCAGTTACATTCTAACATTTAATTCCTTACAAGCAATAGGAACACCATTAATGTGGTTCAGTCAAATGTCAAATTTGTAATACAAGGAAGATTTGGTAACTGCACAAATCACTATGTGTGTGTTTTTTCATTTTTAAAAAGGAAATGTTATGTTAAAGAAAGGCACCTGAAGAAAAAATTCCATGAATTGTAAAGGGCCCTCTCTACTTGTTCTCGTAACAGGCTTGCCAGCTATCTTGTTAAAGAACCAGCAGAGGGAGCTCCAACTATATTCTATCTCCTTTCCCCTGCCTCTCCAAGCTGACCATCGTTTGCCAAGTAGCGTATTGCAATGGACTAATCATGGTGAACTCATCAAGTCTATTCCTGTAGCTGGCCCAGGAAAAGCAGAGAGGCAACAACTGGCCATTCAAGGGTGCATTCGCCTAAATAACCATTTTTAAGTTAAAACCAAACAGTAAGAGTTTGATTTTTAAATAAGGATGAGACTTCCTCTTGATGATGAGGTCCCAAGAAAAATGTACAAAAATGGGCTTGAGTACCATATAACCATTAAAATGTTTAATGAAAATGTTCTCCATTCTGTCACAAAATTAAAAAGGCAGTAAAGTTATTGCCTTGTATCAATTTTTCCATATCACATATCTTGAGCCCCAATGTCGAAGGATCAGACTAGAACATGAAGACCAATTTGGTGGCAAATAACCCAAATAGCCAAACCAAGCAATAGGAACTGAAGATTTTTTTAAAATGAAGTTAACCACCAAATGAGCTGCTCTATCCCCAGAATCTCATGCCACATTAACACTGCTTCAACTGTGAATTCAGCATGAAAATCCTAGTCTAACAGGATATTGGTATACAGTGGTAGTATAAGACTTTAACATTTAACATTTGTTTCTCTCAAAGTTCACACCACCACAAAAGAATACCTGATGGTGGGCCCATTCCTGTTGTAATCTGGCTTTGGTATCTAGAATACTCTGCATATACCTTAAAAAAAATTAAAAAGACAGCATTCACAAACATGAGCATTATATAATTATTCCAGTTTGTAAATTAATTTCTGGATCTAATGTCAGAACATACATCTTATCCTCTGTCATTATGCATTCATCACTGTTAATCGCAAACACCACCAGCTAGGGTATAACCTATTTACAACACAGCATTATACCAACATCTCAGCAAAATTCGTTATCTATAAAGAGCGGCTTCATTAACTTCTTCAAGCTTAAGTACAGTCAAACCAGTCATCCTAAGATCCGGACAATAATAGAAGTACTTAACAGGTAAACATATTTTATTGGAAAGCCAATTGTTAATATGATTGTGTTTTATTGAAATACTAGAAAGTCAATCAATATTATGGCAATCTGTGTAACTTAAAAGGGAATCAGCTGTGGCACAAACTGAATTTTTGTTCAAGGTTTCTCTTGTTTTTACATAATTTTAAATATAATTTAAAATCTCATTCAAAATGAAAATTACACCTTCATTAAAAGTCAACGTTCACTCAGTGCAAAGATTAATTAACATTAAACAATAACATGCATTTATATAGTACCTTTAACATAGAAAAACATTCTAGGGCATTTTACAGAGGTGAAAGAAACAACGGAACCAAGCCAAAAAAGGAGATATTACAAGAGGTCTCTGATCTCACTTTGACTGATCTTACTCGCTATACCGGGCTGACGTGTGCGACTGCTTGTTTGTCAGGTTTGGTAAGATTTTCGGAATGAACTTCCTCCACGTGCAAACTTGGTCAATGAAGTGGGTTTTAAGGAAGATCTCAAAGAAGAGGCAAATGGAAAGATGAAGAGTTTAGAGAAGGAATTCCAGAGCATGAGGCCTAAACAATTAAAGGCGCAGCTGCCAATAGTGGGGCATGGGGGAGGGGTGCACAAGAAGTCACAGTCAAAAGGAGAGAGTTCGGATGGGGGTGGGGGGGGGGGTTGGAATGTGTAGCACTGGAGAAGGTCAGAGAGATAGGAAAGGATGAGGCCATGTAAGAATTTAAATGCAAGCATGAGAATTTCAAATTTGAGACTTTGGGGGTCAGCAAGGATAGGGGTATTGGGCAGCCAGAATAAGATACAGGCAGCAGAGTTTTGGATCAGCTGAAGTTTACAGAGGGTGGAGGATAGGAGGCCAGCTAGGAGAGCACAGGAATAGTCAAGTCTGCAGGTGACAAAGACATGGATGAAGGTTTCAGCAGCAGAGGTTAAAAGCTCACGTCAGGGATCAAACAAAACGTCAAAAGTTGCAAACCATGTAGTTCAGCCTTAGCCAGTGGCCAGGGAGGAAGACTGAGTCAGTGGCATGGGTATGGAGATTGTGGTAGGTGCCAAAGATGATGGCTTGGTCTTCCCGATGTTAAACTGGATTTCGGACAAGCAGTTTAACAGCACAGAGGCAGTGGAGGGGTCGAAAAAAAGTGGTGGAGCGGTAGAGCAGGGGGCCCTCAATTTACACTGGAAGCTGACGTTAACATTAAAAGTAGCATATATTGAGCATTTTCAAAAGAATATCTGTAATATTGACTGGTGCTGCAAGCCATTTGTCCAGTAGTAAATTTATAGGACAATTTGGTAATAATGAATTCCTGACCAGCCATCTCAGTACAAAGCCACAACATGCTTGTGAGAGCAATTACAAGTATAACTAGTATCATCTTGGGATCATGCAGTATACATGTCCACCTTGGTTCAGTGGTAGCATGCTTGCTTGTAAGTCAGAAGGTCGTGGGTTCAGATCCCACTCCAGAGACTTGTGCACATAATCTAAGTTGAGGGAGTTCTGCACTGTTAGAGGTGCCGTCTTTCAGATGAGACAATAAACCGAGGACCCTTCAAGTGCACATTAAAAGATCCCATAGCACCATTCAGAGAAAAGCAGGAGTGCTTCCTGGTGTCCGGGCCAACATTTATCCCTCAACCAACATCCCTGTAACAGATTATCTGGTCATTTATTTCATTGCTGTATGTGGGACCTTGCTGTGCGCAAATTGGCTGCCACGTTTCCTACATTACAATTATGACTATACTACAAAAAGTAAGTCATGAAAGGAGCTATATAAATGTAAGTTCTTTCTTTCATACATATTACTCTACAAGCAAGATTGTAGAGTACATCCCAATTATGATCAAATCCTATTTATAATAATTTAACATGTGTAGCACCATTCCCATTCATTTCAATGTAATTTATAGAATCCCATTTGAAACTAATTAGGGCGATTTCAGTCAGGTAGTATTGCTTCAAGCTTCTTTATTGTTGCTCCAACTTTCGTAACTGATTAGACTCAGTTCATTACCATGGCTAGAGTCTGGCACTGCTAGCTTGTTCCACATCTTGGACATCAAAAGTTGCAAACCATGTAGCCAATCCGGCCAATTACCGCCCCATTAGTCTACTCTCGATCATCAGCAAAGTGATGGAAGGTGTCGTCGACAGTGCTATCAAGCGGCACTTACTCACCAATGCTCAGTTTGGGTTCCGCCAGGACCACTCGGCTCCAGACCTCACTACAGCCTTGGTCCAAACATGGACAAAAGAGCTGAATTCCAGAGGTGAGGTGAGAGTGACTGCCCTTGACATCAAGGCAGCATTTGACCAAGTGTGGCACCAAGGAGCCCTAGTAAAATTGAAGTCAATGGGAATCAGGGGGAAAACTCTCCCAGTGGCTGGAGTCATACCTAGCACAAAGGAAGATGGTAGTGGTTGTTGGAGGCCAATCATCTCAGCCCCAGGGCATTGCTGCAGGAGTTCCTCAGGCAGTGTCCTTGGCCCAACCATCTTCAGCTGCTTCATCAATGACCTTCCCTCCATCATAAGGTCAGAAATGGGGATGTTCGCTGATGATTGCAGTGTTCAGTTCCATTCGCAACCCCTCAGATAATGAAGCAGTCCGAGCCCGCATGCAGCAAGACCTGGACAACATCCAGGCTTGGGCTGATAAGTGGCAAGTAACATTCGCGCCAGACAAGTGCCAGGCAATGACCATCTCCAACAAGATAGGGTCTAACCTTGACATTCAACGGCATTACCATCGCTGAATCCCCCACCATCAACATCCTGGGGGTCACCATTGACCAGAAACTTAACTGGACCAGCCATATAAATACTGTGGCTCCTAGACCAGGTCAGAGGCTGGGTATTCTGCGGCAAGTGACTCACCTCCTGACTCCCCAAAGCCTTTCCACCATCTACAAGGCACAAGTCAGGAGAGTGATGGAATACTCTCCACTTGCCTGGATGAGTGTAGCTCCAACATCACTCAAGAAGCTCGACACCATCCAGGACAAAGCAGCCCACTTGACTGACACCCCATCCACCACCCTAAGCATTCACTCCCTTCACCACTGGCGCACCGTGGCTGCAGTGTGTACCATCCACAGGATGCACTGCAGCAACTCGCCAAGTCTTCTTCGACAGCACCTCCCAAACCTGCAACCTCTACCACCTAGAAGGACAAGAGCAGCAGGTACATGGGAACAACACCACCTGCACGTTCCCCTCCAAGTCACACACCATCCCGACTTGGAAATATATCGCCGTTCCTTCAACATCGCTGGGTCAAAATCCTGGAACTCCCTTCCTAACAGCACTGTGGGAGAACCTTCACCACACGGACTGCAGCGGTTCAAGGCAGCGGCTCACCTCCACCTTCTCAAGGGCAATTAGGGGTGGGCAATAAATGCCGGCCTCGCCAGCGACGCCCACATCCCATGAACGAATAAAAAAGTAGACGAATGATCAAGCTGGCCTGAGTCCTGATACTGGACTGTGCAAAGTACTCAGAACAACCTGACCTCAGAGTGTATTTTTTTTTACCTCCAATCTTCTTTCTCACTTTATCCTGAAAGCAATGGCCTACAAGGGAATAACTCCACAGACAGCAGTAGCCTTCCAATAACTCACACAGGTAGTCATTCTTAATTTGAGCTTCAACAGTGAGCAAGTGAGCTATTTGATTGTGACGCCTTCACAGCCATGTCCAAACTTGTTCTCATCCGTCATACATACAGCTACATAAAGGTTTACTGATTGCTATCAGATGTGGAAAGCCTGATTGATTTACCTCCTCCTTTGACCATGCGTGTTGAGACCAACTCAACATTCCTACTGCTGTCCCAGTTAAGATTGGCTGTCATACTTACTAAGGACTGAACGTGGAATCTACCTGCTCTGTAAGGCTCTGTGCCCTTTTAGAAAATGCATTTATATACCAGCCTATTATAGGGACACAGGCATTACTTTCTACTTGGAGATGTCGGCACCACTGGAATGGAGTACTGAGGTCTGGATCGGACACAAGGCAGTAGTAAAGCATGCATACTTACCTGGACAGTTCCTGGGTTTATCCTAAATGGCAATCTGTTATTTCAGGAAGGCTCATCACCCTACAAGGGAATTCTTGAGTGTAGAATGTTAGGACACAGAGAGCACTGCACAGTGCCATCTTGTGCTTCAATCAGAGGAAGGGCAGTCTATTAGGAGCAAAGAAGGGCCACTAATATTTAGAACGGTGCTTGAATCCAGGAGACATTTTATTTCTTCAAAAAAAAATCTTTTGAAAGATAAGTTGACAGGATAGGAATTAACATATGTGACCTGCAATTATGAAAGAAGAATGAACTGCTGATTCCTACAAGAACCAAACCCTTGCTTTTAAATGACTACGCCAATACTCAAATGCAAGTGGCATCACTTCCATGATTCGCCACCTTGGCCATTAGGCTTATCCTACTGACGTGCACGATGTGAACTCTATAAATTACAAAACCACATGTACAAAATAGCAAAAAGCAACCTGATTAAAATGAAATGCGAAAATAAACAGTGGATTTTTTAAAATTCCATTAAGGAAAGGATTTAAGTTTTATTACTACAATTTTACAAAGCTCACTTCCAGTCAATATGTATGGTAAACATTTTTTTAAAATTATTTCTCAGGATGTGGAAGTCGCTGGCAAGGCCAGCATTTATTGCCCATCCCCAGTTGCCGAGAAGGTGGTAGTGGTTTGATACAGCTGAGTGGCTTACTAGGCCACTTCAGAAGGCAGTTAAGAGTCAACTACATTGATGTGGGACTGGATTCACATACAGGCCAGACCCAGTAAGAACTGCAGGTTTCCTTCTCTAAAGGACATCAGTAGCTTCACCCCTCACTATCTCTGTAACCTCCACTGGCCCTACAACCCTCCGAGATCTCTGCGATCCGCCAATTCTGGCCTTTTGCGCATCCCCAATTTTCTGCACTCCACCATTGGCCACAGTGCCTTCAGCTGCCAAGGCCCTAAGCTCTGGAATTCTCTCCTTAAACCTCTCCCTCTCTCTACTTCTCTCTCCTCCTTTAAGTGGCTCCTTAAAACCTACCTCTTTGACCAAGGTCTTGGTCACCTGTCCTAATAACTATGTGGCTCGGTGTCAATTTTTTTTTGATAATCACGCCTGTGAAGCGCCTTGGGATTTCACTACGTTAAAGATGCTATATAAATGCAAGGTGTTGTTGTAGTGAACCAGTTGGGATTTTACGACCATCTGTAAAATGCAGTGTCCTTCCATCAATCTGTCATTCTTTACTGAAACCAGCTTTTTAAAAACTGAATTCAAATCCTCAAACTGCCATGGTGAGATTTGAAATCTTGTTCTCTGGATTATTAGTCCAGGCCTCTGGATTACTAGTCCAGTAACATAACTATTAGGGGTACACTACCATACTCCTAACTTTTAAACAAAAATGGCATCGACATGTTGCCACTTGAAAGTATAATACTACTTTAACTTACCTAGAGGGTTACCAACCAACGGCATAAAATACAACCAACAACAAATTTACTGGAGAGGTTCTCAACGATGTTTCTTGCAATAAAACCAAACGTCAGCATATCTCAGTAAATCCAAATGTGGATTCCAAACAACTCTGCAGCACATACATTTAACCACATACAAGGCTAACTGCAGGATCTAACAGTATTCTACTCACCGTCTGAAGCAAGTTTTCACACAGTGTTTTTGCTGACGCCAAACCTTCTGGCTTAGGATGACTGTGAAAACAACAAATTATGGCTTTCTTTGTAAAGAGAAACACATAAGGACACTGAATATTAATTTTCCTTAAGTTTGGGCTTAGTTTCAGTAGTGGCACTATATAAGAAGCAATGTCATTTTATACATGTTTAGAATAAATGGGAGGCAAGGAAAGAATATTTTGCATTTACGTATTGCACATCCTCAGGGCGCTGCAAAGCATTTCACAGCTAATTAATTACTTTTAAAGTGTATTCAGTGCTGTTTTGTAGGCGAATGCAGTAGCCAATTTTACTTACAAGATCCCGCAAACAGCAATAAAATAAATGACCAGGTAATCTTTTTGATGGCATTGAATGTTGGCCAGGACACCGGGAGGACTCCCTGCTTTTACTTGAAAAGGTGATGTGGAATCTTTTACATCTACCTGAACGGGCAGATGGGGCCTCTGTTTAACCTCTCATCCAAAAGATAATAAATGCGTGTGAAGGTGTATTGAGTTAATAAATCAGGAATTTGCCAGATTCAATCCCAGTCTTAGGAGTACAAATACCCCAGTAGTGTCTAACTGTGAGAGGGTTATAGAAAGGGGGAGTGAAAAAAAGACAAATTAACCAAGGTTCCCACTCCTTAATACTGTATATAGTAACTCCCCTAAAATACGCACATGTCCAGTTGCGTTCACTCCCATGATCCTTTTACCTGGCAAAGTCCCTGCCCAGACTCAAAACACAAGAATAGCGACTAAATGGCATACATGGAACCAAATCCTAACATGAGTCATCTCTTCAGCAGAGGGAAGAATTTTTTTTAATGTTCCACGGTATGTTACAACCTGCTGGTATCCAATTATAGAAGTAGCACTCAATGAATGATTTAAACTGATGGTTCCAGGGACTTGCCTTATGTTAACTCTTTAAATACTACAACACAGTTTCTTACATCATCAACTTCAAACACTAAAGCAATAAAAACTGGTTTAAAGGTTTATATATGGCAGTATATTTGGGATGCAAGGGGAACAAGAAATACAGGCCTTGAAATTCCATAGGGGTTCTACTGATCACCCACCATAAATCCAGTGGAAGACCGACAGAACCCCCAGGAAAACTGCATAAACCACCATTTTCAGCCAGTCACATCAATTCCCTGGAAATTCCGCTGATCTCCCACCAGCTTTACAGCGGGAGGCCTTATGAAATGCGCAGAATTTTACAGCCAATCTATATTCCCCAGTGACAGAAGTACCATGCTACAGATTATTCCTGGAAATAATGTTCCTTCTACATTCTATAATATTTAAATTCTACAGTATACAATCATGGGCGTGATCACAACTGAGTTTGACCTGTTCATATTATAAGGGAGTTACTATATACTGCATTAAGGAGTGGGAACCTTCGTTAATTCTACAGTACAAGTAAAATTAAGCTGCAGTAGAATAATAGCGATAAATTGCTTAACACTCTTCCTCAGAAATTTGCTACCATTAGCCATTTTTCTATTACATAATTTTTTTTTAGTAAAGGTTAGACTTACGTGATATAAATATACATTGGTTCAAATGCCTCCCTTCCAGACGTTGGCTCAATGAACCCTGACCCTTTACCCCTGAGGTGAACTTTGGCTCCTGTTTCATTCTGAATATGATGCAGAAAAGACCCTCCCGGACCCTCCACTTTTTCTTTTGCATTGAAAGTTGGTGGAGCATGCTCTAGGCCTACAAAGATTTTGTCCTGAACAAAATGCATCTGTAGAGAGAAACAAAAATGCATTTCAGCATACAGTATTAAATTGAAACACACTTAGCTCCCTCTACATTTTTAATACATGCAGAAAGCATCAAGATTCAACTTGATTTTAGTTAAGAACAAACTACTATGCTGAAATCATCAAAACAACCGAAACGTTTTTCAGATCTTGGAATGTTCATGTTCTTTTTGGCAAAATCTTCAGGCTCATCGTTTGTTGGGGGTCTGTAAAAATTGCAATGCACTATAACACATCTGATAAAGCTGTCCTCCAGGAAGCCAAGCAGCAGCCAAGTGAACAGATGGTTACCCAGAGGAATATAGTGGTGATGAAGGGTGCCTCTTCGATCACCTACCCCTACCCCCCCCCACACACTCCCGTTAGCAGATTAGATCGGGCAATACTAACAGCAGTTATGGAAAAGTTCGTACTTCATTTTACCGCACTCTCCCAGTTGGATTATATTGGAATTACACAAGCTTTTAAGAGCAACAAATTGAGAGAAAAGTTAACGCAATAAAGAAAGATCAACTGGAACAAAACCATCAACAGATTTGGTAGCGTCTCAATCCAAGCATATGACCATATAGGTCTAAAGTAGGGGTGTCCAGACTATTGCCCACAGTCCAGATCCGACCCACAAGCTCGGTTTATCATGTCTGCAAAGTCTAGTTCTTTGGTTTGGATACTTACGTATTTGTAACTACAACATTGGGAAATTGTCAGATTTGTTCTTTTATATACAGGGCTGGAGGATTGGAAAATGCTCCTTTGTCACTGGTGGAATGGTCAGTGGATCGGGAAAAAAATACTTTCTAATCATAGAATCATAGAAATTTACAGCCCAACCTGTCTGTGCCAGCTGAAAAAGAGCCATCCAGCCTAATCCCACTTTCCAGCTCTTGGTCCGTAGCCTTGTAGGTTACGGCACTTCAAGTGCATCTCCAAGTACTTTTTAAATTCAATGAGGGTTTCTGCCTCTCCCACCCTTTCAGGCAGTGAGTTCCAGACCCCCACCACCCTCTGGGTGAAAACATTTTTCCTCAGCTCCCCTCTAATCCTTCTACCAATTACTTTAAAGCTATGCCCCCTGGTTATTGACCTCTCTGCTAAGGAGAATAGGTCCTTCCTAGCCGCTCTAACATAATTTTACACATCTTAATTAAATCACCCCTCAGCCTCCTCTGTTGCAAAGAAAATAATCCCAATCCCTTTCCTCATAGCTAAAATTCTCCAGTCCTGGCAACATCCTCAAACAAACATTTTGAATCTGTCTTCACAGTAGAAGACACAAAAAGCATAACAAAAATAGTGGGGAACCTAGGGGTTAATGAGAGCGAGGACTTAAAGTAATTAATATCAGTAGAGAAAAAGTATTGGAGAAACTAATGGGACTAAAAGCCAATAAATCCCCTGGACCTGATGGCCTCCTAGGGTTCTAAAAGAGGTGGTTGCAGAGATAGTGGAGGCAGTGGTTGTGATCTTCCAAAATTCCCTAGATTCTAGAATGGTCCCAGCAGATTGGAAGGTAGCAATTGTAACCCTGCTATTTGGAGAAAGGAGAGAGAAAACAGGGAACTACAGGCCAGTTAGCCTGACATCAGTCGTCGGGAAAATGCTGGAATTCATTATTAAGAAAGTGGTAACAGGGCACTTAGAACATCATAATATGATTAGGCAGAGTCAACATGGTTTTATGAAAGGGAAATCATGTTTGACAAATTTATTAGAGTTTTTTGAGGATGTAATTAGCAGGGTAAAGAGGAACCAGTGGATGTAGTATATTTGGATTTTCAAAAGGCATTCGCTAAGGTGCCACATAAAAGGCTGTTACGCAAGATAAGGGCTCATGGGGTTGGGGGTAATATATTAGCATAGATAGAGGATTGGTTAACGGGCAGAAAACAGAGTAGGGATAAACATGTCATTTTCAGGTTGGCAGGCTGTAACTGGTGGGGTGCCGCAAGGATCAGTGCTTGGGCCTGAGTTATTTACAATCTATGTGAATGATTAGATGAAGGGACCGAGTGTAATGTATCCAAGTTTGCTGGCAATACAAAGCTAGGTGGGAAAGTAAGCTGTGAAGAGGACACAAAAAGTCTGCCTTAGAAACGGTGCAACAAAGGTTCACTAAATTGATTCCTGGGATGAAAGGGCTGTCCTATGAGGAGAGATTGAGTAGAATGAGCCTATACTCTCTGGAGTTTAGAAGTTGTAAACAATTTTACAACACCAAGTTATAGTCCAACGATTTTATTTTTAATCCCACAAGCTTTCGGGGGCTTTCCCCTTCCTCAGGCGGTGTGGAAAGGCATTCGCTAAGGTGCCACATAAAAGGCATTCCACACCGCCTGAGGAAGGAGAAAGCCCCCGAAAGCTTGTGGGATTAAAAATAAAATCGTTGGACTATAACTTGGTGTTGTAAAATTGTTTACAATTGTTAACCCCAGTCCATCACCGGCATCTCCACATCGAGTTTAGAAGAATGAGAGGTGATCTCATTGAAATATATGATTCTGAGTGGGCTTGACAGGGTAGATACCAAGAGGTTGTTTCCCCGGCTAGAGTCTAGAACTAAAAGGCACAGTCACAGAATAAGGGGTCGGCCATTTAAGAATGAGATGAGGAGGAATTTCTTCACTCAGAGGGTTGTGAATCTTTGGAATTCTCTACCCCAGAGGGAAGTGGATGCTGAGTCGTTGAGTATATTCAAGGCTGAGCTAAGATAGATTTTTGGACCCTAGGGGTATCAAGGGATAGGGCAGGAAAGTTGAGTTAAGGTCGAAGATCAGCCATGATCTTACTGAATGGTGGAGCAGGCTAGAGAAGCCGTATGCCCTACTCCTGCTCCTATTTCTTACGTTCTTATGTAAATCCCTCTGTACCCTCTCTAGTGCAATCACATCGTTCCTGTAATGTGATGACCAGAACTGTACGCAGTACTCAAGCTATGGCCTAACTAGTGTTTTATACGGTTCTAGCATAACCTCCCTGCTCTTATAGTCTATGCCTCGGCTAATAAAGAAAGTATCCCGAATGCCTTCTTAACCACCTTATCTATCTGTCTTGCTACCTTCAGGGGTGTGTGGACATGCACTCCAAGGTCCCTCTGTTCCTCTACACTTCTCAGTATCCTACCATTTATTGTGTATTCCCTTGCCTTGTTTATCCTCCCCAAATGCATTACCTCATACTTCTCCGGATTGAATTCCATTTGCCACTTTTCTGCCTACCTGACCAGACAATGGATATCTTCCTCCAGTCTATAGCTTTCTTCCTCACTATCAACCACATGGCCAATTTTTGTATCATCTGCAAACATCTTAATCATACCCCCTACATTTAAGTGTAAATCATTGATATACGCCACAAAAAGCAAGGAACCTAGTAGAGCCATGCGGAACCCCACTGCACTTCCTATACTTCTCTAGGCCTTCTGCAGTACTGTGCTCTCGGTATCTGACATAAGCTTCCCTTTTCCACTGTCTTTTCCATCATTGAGAAAATGACTTTTCCAATCCACTAGCTCGGCATTTAAAAAAACAAAGCTGACAGTGGCAGAGTTGGTGCAGCATGCTCTAGACCTGCAAGGATATTGTCCCAGACAAAATGAAAGACATTCATCAGAGATTGACAGCAACAAGCAGCAGCAGCACAGGGTGAAGCAGCAAGGAGCAGGATGAGCACCAGCAAAATGACTGTGAACTTGTTTTGTTTTAAATTGTTGTCACCTCAACTGTAGTCAATATTCAGCAGACCCTCTCTATAATGTCATCTTTGTACAATATTTTAAATAAGCAGAGGGTAGAATATTATAATTAGTCAGGGAGCCAATAAAAATTGCTTATAATGCTCTAGCTAGATGAAGTTTAGAGTTTATTATTTGAATTTTTCATTATGTGGCCCACAGGGCTCCATGATAACAATGGCACACAAAAAGAAAAGGTTTGGACATTCCTACTCCAAAGCAATGTCAGATCAGGTGAAAAGGGACTCACACCAAAGCAAATTACTCATTCATAAAGGTGAAAGCACAACTAAAAACTTGATTTGAAAACAGGTTTAAAATTAAAAACTTGTATTTCAGTTTTGATTTTAAATTTGGATTGTTTTTAAAATTTGATCGAATTATTTGATTGTTGAATGAATCAATTCCAATTGTGCTTACTTCATACTTCAGTTTTTTTTTAAATTCAATTTATATAGAATTTAAAAACTTAAATCAATCTACAAAAGTAAAAGCATAAATTACAAATAATAAATGTAACGGACTATCTTCTAGTTAGGAGTGATTTCATAACATCAATACTAGATTTTACCTGAAAACTGGCAAATCAAAACAAATTAGCTAAAATAAATGCACATGGAATTTTACTGCAGTAATAATCTTATGGTTTTAGTTTCCAGGGGAGAATGAATATAATAGTGTATTGAAATGGAAAAGTTTCATACATGCGCCAACAGCAGGGTCATAAGATCACCCAATAAAATAATGTCGCTTCAACTTCAATGACAAAAGTTATTAGTTAACTCAGTACAACTGAACACTTAACTAGTTTGACAAATGTTTACTAGAATAAAGACTTCTGTAAATTTCAGACAAATAGGGGACCAGATTGTTCAGTAGGTTAAGTACATTGCCCTTTTACCTTTGGGACCTAAATTCAGCTCCAGCCCAGACTGACGGAATGAATGAAAGTATCCAATGTGAAAACAGTCTGAGCAGTCTCAACCAAGTTCCTAATGGGTACAGACCCACAACATAAAACTGGCAAACTCCATCAGGTAGACAGTTGGATATTAAATTGGGAAATGGAAAAATTCAAATTAACTAAATATGAAGTGCTCTTTGGAGATTGGTACTCAAGCAGTGTTTCTGCAGGGCAGAGGGAGCTCTATTCTGCATCTTGCTGTATTTAGCCTGATCTGAGATTGTGTACTGCTAACACTTGTATTCAAAGTGGAAGATATTTCATTGCCCAACATTGATGCCCCTCACTTTTAGCACAATTTTTAAAAATCCATCAAAAATATGAATATGACTGATTAAGGGGGGGATTTATAATGCTTGTTCAGTGTCAGTATAAATCGATTTCCATTTCACCCAAACGCCAAACTTGCCATGCATGTCCAGAATTAAAACCTAAATTGACATTATAGCAAAACAGACCAAGATTCCTTGGAGAGGGAGCCTTAGATGTGGGACTTCTGAGTGTAAATTCAGTGTAGCGTCAAACCTGGAAGTTCTCACGAAGTATGTTGGACCTCCTGAAAACTTTTTAAACCTACCTGAACTTAATTTAGATGTTTAGAGACCAGAGATTCTCCCCTCCATGCTCTCTAAATACTGTTTTGTTAAACTAAGGAGAGAGCTCTATGCTTACATGCACACATATGTGCCAAGGTCTCTCCTGGACAGGATGATCAGAGCTCCAGACAGGCAGGAGCCAAGCTAAGCAAACAGAGTACAGTCTGGCTGAAATCCCACAATATCCAATTTTTAAATCTTTGTCAAAGCAGTCTTAACCATTTGTTCCACGATTCATTTTAAACAAAAATATAAACTGCTTAGTAAAAATGTATTTTAAAACAAAGTGTCTAACTTATAAAACACCTTACTGTCTTTTGGTAAATCTGACATTGGATTAATATTGCAGCATTATTAAACTACCACACCCACATCAATATAAAGTTTAAAGTAAATTACATTATAATTCTATGCTTCGATCAAGTATTTGTTTATCTGAATCTGTCGATGCGTGGCTTTATTTACAAATACTGTTTGTAACCAATATAGCAAGTGCCATTTTAAAAAGCAAGTAAATGCTCCAATACTAACACCCTTTTTAGCCTAAACCATACATACCCCTGGCTGTAACTGGGGCAAGGAGTTGTATGGAGAGTTGTGTGCAGTCATAGGACTGCTCCTTGCTGTAGATGTCACTACAGGTGGAAGCGGTTGTTTGATGGCTTCTTTTGCTAATGCTTCACCAATAATCTCTTTGATCCTGTTTACAGCCCCTGAGATGAAAAATAAAATCAGCTGCACTTGATACATGTCGTTTTCTTGGAATGGAAGTTAAACACAGCAGAGTAACTGCAAATAAAACATCTATAAATGCTTTCAAAAAGGCTCATCATACCTGAAAAGGATTGCTGTACAATCTACTGTATTAATTGCACCAGCATAAAAAAGCTATGACTTTTAAACAAGACAGATGACTTGCTAAACTGATTATACCAGTACAGAAGTTGCATCAGCAGGTTTGCAAGATAAAAACCTGCATGAAGTGCAACCCCTGCAACAAATTTATGATAATAGGTATTTTTTAAAATTACAATGTGAACATTTTACACATTATCTTCAGTTTCCTGACCAAAACAAGTATCTCTACCGTATGTGAAATCCTTTAACATCTGGAAAATAAAAGTGTTGTTTCCCCAAGTAGACAAGTTCACATAATAAAAATTTCCACTGTGCTCCCTCCCTAAAGTTTATCTCATAACTTTTGAGTAAAAAATAATAAAGTATTCAGTTTTGTAACAAAGCACTTATTCAAATGCTAGTTTGTTTTTCGTTACATATTAGTCCAAGATTTCATTCAATTCAAATGAAATAGAACTAAAGCAAGGTATCAAAGGTAATTACAGTTCTTCCACAGCAGGTTTATCTAATGAATAACTGAGCCAAAGAAAGATTTGTTCTCTTTTTGTATTAAGTAAGCTAAGTTCATTCTGGGCTCAAGGGAGGGAAGTGGGGAGGGGGGCAGCATGGACACTAAAACTGGCTTAGATTTGGTGAAAAAAAAATCAGCCATGGATGTTGCTCCTGATCGTGCAGAAGTACACATGCAAGGAGAATTCGGCTCAGTCTTGATGGCTTCACAGAAATAGCCTGCTGACATTCACTTTCAGGCTCATATATAAATATGCACCATTTGGGCAATGTACAGGGTGGTGACCAGCTCCATGGAACCATACCCCCATAATGACTTGACACCTTCACAAGAGGAGAGAAAAATTAGAGGGAAAAAAGCAGTTACAAATCAACTTAAAGCTAAAATTCACAATTTATGACTGTTAAGAGCAACAAACCTGTTTATTATAAACAAAAGATAGTCTATTATTTGTCACATAGCATTCAATGGTCTGTAACTTTAACAGTTATGAGAGAGTATATAGACTGTAACTAGCACCAGGTAACACAAAAATTACTGAAATTTAATCAGTGTGAAAATTAGACACGTAGCAATTTCAACAAGTCTTACTGTCCACACTCTTCTGCGTCTGTGCCTGTATGCAAAGGTAGAGGGGTCGATCCCTAAAGAAAGATAAATTATTGACTTAAAGCGCTTTAACTTTAGTGTTACTAAAGCATTACAATAGTACCAAATATAAAACAAACTTCATTCTTTAAAATAGGATTCACAAAATGAACTTCCTGTTATCTGTATTAATTCTATTAATAACTAACGAGTTAGGCAGAGAAAACTGTTTTGCAGATAAAGAAAAAAGATGACTTGCATTTATATAGCGCCTTTCGCGACCTCAGGATGTCGCAAAGCGCTTTATAGTCAATGAAGTACTTTTGAAATGTAGAAAACATGGCAGCCAATTTGCCCAAACACCAATATGATAATGACCAGAATATCTGTTTTAGTGGTGTTGGTTGAGAGATAAATATAGGTCAGGACACCGGGTAGAAGACCCCTGCTCTTCTTCAAAAATAATGCCATGGGATCTTTCTGTCCACCCGAGGGGGCAGATGGGGTCTCGGTATAACATCTCATCCGAAAGGCCGCATCTCCAACAGTGCAGCACTCCCTCAGCGTCAGCCTAGAATTTGCTCAAGTCTCGAGTGGGACTCGAACCAACAACTTTCTGACTCAGAAACGTAAGTGCTACCAATGAACCATGGTTGACATTTTACAAGCACAACTGTAACTATGTATGGAAAATAGTATTAAGTTTATTTCATCGTATACACAATTGGCACCAAATTGTTCCTCAGAAAATGTGCATTTTGGATTACAGCACTCTTCTTTGTAAGACATTCCAGTAACCAAGGACTTTTGGTTTGACATACTCTATCAAATATATCACCATTATGAAACATCCCCTTTTACAATGATTATACCTTTATAAATATACATTCTATATTGTTCATAAGAATACAGGAATGTAATTTCAAGAAAGATTACTCCTCAATTAGGCAGTGGATGTCCAAAGAAGAATCAATCCTACTAGATATGATGCTCTATACAAAAAGACTTATCTCAGGAGGTATACAAGATATTTAGCAGACAAAGTAAACAGCGATTAAAACTTGCAAATGTACCATTGCAGCAGGATAGGAGGGCACAGATTCAAAATAGTTAATGGCAAATTTAGGACAGACCTTGCAACGTCTGTCTTTTCACAGACAGTGATCAACAATTCTAAAGAGTCACCAGAGTGGTTGTGAGCAAGATACTGGACTCTTAAGAAACCAGATGCTGTAATGAAGATAGTACAGTGGTTTTCTGGAAGGAAGAGGTCAAATGAGCTGAATGAAGGGCTTTTTTCATCCAAACCTATCTTATGATCTTGTGGACAATCTTTAGTCTCTCGTTAAGAAATTACAGAATTCTTTCTTGCGGATACCTTGTGTTTAATTTGTTAAAATGGCTTTTTTCAAAAAAAACATGTTTTGACATTTTCTTAAAAGGGAGGAATATTCATGAATTTTAGACCAAGACTTGGCTGATTTTCTTTATTCATTACACTTACAGCTTTTTTTTTTAAAAAGCTAATTTTTCTTTATACTCAAAGTGTGTTAGTGCTGGCAAATGGAATGCATTTCAGAGTAACATAGGAATTGCTAGATGAAAAAGACCACGGTCTATCTAGTTAGCCTTCTACTATCCTGGTAGTCGCATGATATATACAATGATAATAGAGCTGTTGACCAATCATAGCAATCAATCTCTATCTACTAGTCTACAACAGACCCAGGCATGACCAGGAAAACCTCAGTGGTGGAGAGCTTTGGGAACTATAGGTCCAAAGTCACCTGTTTCTCCCAAGCATGGTACACTTACCACAGGTCATGTAACAAATTAGAATCATAGAATGGTTACAGCATGGAAGGAGGCCATTTGGCCCGTCGAGTGAATGCCGGCTCTCTGCAAGAGCAATCCAGCTGGTCCCACTCCCCCGCTCTATCCCCTATGCCCTGCCACCTTCAATGATTTGTGCACATATACCCCCAGATCTCTGTTCCTGCACCCCGTAGAAGTGTACCCGTTAGTTTATATTGCCTCTCCTCGTTCTTCCTACCGAAATGTATCAGTTCACACTTTTCTGCAATGAATTTCATCTGTCACGTGTCCGTCCATGCCACCAGCCTGTCTACTTCTTCTTGAAGTCTATCACTATCCTCCTCACTGTTCACTACACTTCCAAGTTTTGTGTCATTCCAAATTTTGAAATTGTGCCCTGTACATCAAAGTCCAAGTCATTAACATATCAAAAAAAACAATGGTCCTAGTACCTACCCATGGGAAACACCACTGTATACCTCCCTCCAGTCTAAAAAACAGCCGACCACCACTACTCTGTTCCCTATGACTTAGTCAATTTTGTATCCACGTTGCCACTGCCCCCTTTATTCATTGGGCTTCAACTTTGATGACAAGCCTATTATGTGGCATTTTATCGCACGCCTTTTGGAAGTCCATACACACATGAACTGCACTGCCCTCATCAACTCTCTCCATTACCTCATCAAAAAACTCAATCAAATTGGTTAAACATGATTTGCCTTTAACAACTCCGTGCTGGCTTTCCTTAATTAATCCACACTTGTCCAATTTTGTCCCGATTTATCGTTTCTAAAAGTTTCCCCAATACCGAGGTTAAACTGATTGGCCTATAGTTGCCACATTTATCCTTATACCTTTTCTTAACTAAGAGTGTAACATTTGCAATTCTCCAGTCCTCTGGCACCACCCCATATCTAAAGATGATTGGAAGATTATGGCCAGTACGTCCACAATTTCCACCCTTGCTTCCCTCGGCAACCTAGGGTGCATCCCATCTGGACTGGGTGACTTATCTACTTTAAGTACAGCTAGCTTTTCTAGTACCTCCTCTATCAATTTTTAGCCCATCCAGTATCTCAACCATCTCTTCACTTACTGTGAGTATGGTAGCATTTTCTTCCTTGCTAAAGAAGATGCAAAGTACTCATTTAATACATAGGGACAGGAGTAGGTCATTCAGCCCCTCGTGCCTGCTCCACCATTTGATAAGATCGTGGCTGACCTGTGATCTAACTCCATATATCTGCCTTTGGCCCATATCCCTTAATACCTTTGGTTGCCAAAAAGCTATCTATCTCATATTTAAATTTAGCAATTGAGCTAGTATCAATTGCTGTTTGCGGAAGAGAGTTCCAAACTTCTACCACCCTTTGTGTGTAGAAATGTTTTCTAATCTCACTCCTGAAAGGTCTGGCTCTAATTTTTAGACTGTGCCCCCTACTCCTAGAATCCCCAACCAGTGGAAATAGTTTCTCTCTATCCACCCTATCCGTTCCCCTTAATATCTTATAAACTTCGATCAGATCACCCCTTAACCTTCGAAACTCTAGAGAATACAACCCCAATTTGTGTAATCTCTCCTCGTAACTTAACCCTTGAAGTCCGGGTATCATTCTAGTATACCTATGCTGCACTCCCTCCAAGGCCAATATGTCCGTCCGAAGGTGCGGTGCCCAGAACTGCTCACAGTACTCCAGGTGCGGTCTAACCAGGGTTTTGTATAGCTGCAGCATAACCTCTGCCCCCTTGTACTCCAGTCCTCTAGATATAAAGGCCAGCATTCCATTAGCCTTCTTGATTATTTTCTGCACCTGTTCATGACACTTCAATGATCTATGTACCTGAATCCCTAAGTCCCTTTGGACATCCACTGTTATTAACTTTTTACCATTTAGAAAGTACCCTGTTCTATCCTTTTTTTGATCCAAAGTGGATGACCTCACATTTGTCTGCATTGAATTCCATTTGCCACAGTTTTACCCATTCACCTAATCTATCAATATCCCTTTGTAATTTTATGTTTTCATCTACACTGCTTACAATGCCACCAATCTTTGTGTCATCGGCAAACTTAGATATGAGATTCTCTATGCCTTCATCTAAGTCATTAATAAATATTGTGAATAATTGAGGCCCCAAGACAGATCTCTGTGGGACTCCACCAGTCACATCCTGCCAATGTGAATACTTACCCTTTATCCCTACTCTCTGTCGCCTTTCGCTCAGCCAATTTCCTAACCAAGTCCGTACTTTTCCCTCGATTCCATGGGCTTCTAACTTAGCTAACGGTCTCCTATGTGGGACCTTATCAAATGCTTTCTGGAAGTCCATATAAATAACATCCATTGACATTCCCCTGTCCACTACTTTAGTTACCTCTTCAAAAAATTCAAACAGGTTTGTCAGGCACGACCTACCTTTCACAAATCCATGCTGGCTCTCCCTGATAAACTGAAAATTCTCGAGGTGTTCAGTCACCCTATCCTTAATTATAGACTCCAGCAATTTCCCCACAACAGATGTTAGGCTAACTGGTCCATAATTCCCTGGTTTCCTTCTCTCTCCTTTCTTAAAAAGCGGAGTGAAATGTGCAATTTCCCAATCTAGAGGGACAGTTCCTGAATCTAGAGAACTTTGAAAGATTATAGTTAGGGCATCTGCAATCTGCTCACCTACTTCCTTTAAAACCCTGGGGTGGAAGCCATCTGGTCCTGGGGATTTGTCACTCTTTAGTGCTATTATTTTCTTCATTACTGTTGCTTTACTTATGTTAATTTTTATAGAGTCCCTGTCCCCGATTCAATATTAGTTTTCTTGGGATTTCCGGCATGCTATCCTCTTTTTCTACTGTAAATACTGATGCAAAGTAATTATTCAACCTGTCCGCCATTTCCCCATTGTCAATGACAATATCCCCACTTTCAGTTTTTAAGGGGCCAACACTGCTCCTGACCACCCTCTTTTTCCTAATATAACTATAAAAGTTCTTTGTATTGGTTTTGATATCCCTTGCAAGTTTCTTCTCAAACTCTTTTTTTTCTGGCTCTTACTATCTGTTTTGTGACCCTTTGTTGATCTTTGTATCTTTCCCATTCGCCAGCATCTGTGCCATTTTTTGCCTTTTTGTATGCCCTTTCCTTATGTCTTATACTATCCCTTACCTCTTTAGTTGTCCATGGCTGCTTTTTTTGGCAAGTAGAGTTCTTGCTCCTCAGGGGTATGAACCAGTTCTGTATCTCGTTAAATGTTTCTTTAAACATTTCCCACTGATCATCAGTCGTTTTACCCATTAACAGATTTGCCCAGTTTACTGTGGACAGTCTCTGTCTCATCCCATTGAAGTCGGCCTTACCCAAGTCTGGAATCTTAGCAGCTGATTCACTTTTTTCCCTTTCAAACACTACATTGAACGCGATCATGTTATGATCGCTATTGGATAGATGTTCATGGACAGTTAAGCTGTTAACTAAATCTGGTTCATTACTAATTACTAAATCTAGTACGGCTTGCCCCCTTGTTGCCTCTAGGACATACTGCTGTAGAAAACTATCCCGGACACACAAGAAATTCACTACCTTTCTGACAGTTGCTAGTCTGCTTTCCCCAATCAATGTGAAGGTTAAAGTTCCCCCATTAAGACCACTATGCCTTTGTTACACGCTTGTCTAATCTCTGCATTTATACAATCTAGCACTTCAGAGCTGCTGCCAGGGGTCCTATACACAACTCCCACTATAGTCTTAGATCCTTTCCTATTTCTCAATTCAACCCATACAGCCTCTGTTGGCTGCTTACCTCTCGTTATATCCTCCTTTATCATTGAATTGATTTCATCTCTAATCACTAAGGCTACTCCTCCCCCTCTTCCATTTTCCCCATCTCTCCTGTGGACCTTATAACCCAGTATATTTAGTTCCCAATCCTGACCATCCTGCAGCCAAGTCTCAGTAATAGCTATCATGTCATACCCTCCAATTTGAATTTGAACCTGTAGTTCATTTAATTTATTCCTCATACCCCATGCATTTGTATATAGAACTCTTAGTTGGGCCACACACCCTAGCCTGACCTTCAGCTTTGATGCTGGGTTAATCGCCTTACGCCTTCTAGTTTTCATTTTATCTGTAGTGTCTAAAGTACACTTTCTTTCTGCTGCTCTACGCTTTCCCTTTTCACTTGTTCTTGAACAACTGTTTATACTATTTGTATTGTAAATTTCCCCTGGGTCTTCCCCTCTCTTGCTGCTCTCAACTTTACTCCCTTCTGACTCCCCGCTAAGGTTCCCATCCCCCTGCCACTCTAGTTTAAATCTTCCCCAACAGCACTAGCAAACACCCCCACGAGGACTTTGGCCTCAGCCATGCCCTCTGCCTCCATGCATAGATATCCTTTTTGGTCCCTAATCGGTCCCACCCCTCCTTTCACTACTTACTGGTCTCAAATTCATTTTGGGCACCTTGGTCAGCAGTAAACACTCCCAGGTCAAGCACTGTGTGCTTAGATTAATAAAACTCCCTGTACTCTAACCCAATAAAGCATCTCATCCTCAACTTCAGAGCAGCCGCCTTACTGCACCAGTATGAAATATTTTCACTTCCCACACCAGCCATCCTGCGATCTCGGAGTAAGATTGCCCAAATCAGTGCTGAATAAGGGCAGATTGCAATGGGCCTGTGCCTAACAGGTACTGACTGAGACTGCCCAAACTCATTTCACCTAGACTTTTGTGAGCCTCATTGTTTTCATTATTTGATATTGTCTTACGTTTTCAAAGCAAGTTGCAGTAACTCTATGCCAACGACTTAGAACTACAGTTGGTAGCTCTGCTTCCATTCCCCTGAAAACCATAAGCATTTCTGGGTTTCTATGTTGAGACCTTTGTGGGGGGTGGGGGGGGGGGGGGTTAATTTTATCAAAGACTGCGTGGTAGCAAAATACTAAGCTGAAAATGTTATAGAATCATAGAAGTTTACAACATGGAAACAGGCCCTTCGGCCCAACATGTCCATGTCACCCAGTTTATACCACTAAGCTAGTCCCAATTGCCTGCACTTGGCCCATATCCCTCTATACCCATCTTACCCATGTAACTGTCCAAATGCTTTTTAAAAGACAAAATTGTACCCGCCTCTACTACTGCCTCTGGCAGCTCGTTCCAGACACTCACCACCCTTTGAGTGAAAAAATTGGCCCTCTCGACCCTTTTGTATCTCTCCCCTCTCACCTTAAATCTATGCCCCCTCGTTATAGACTCCCCTACCTTTGGGAAAAGATTTTGACTATCTACCTTATCTATGCCCCTCATTATTTTATAGACTTCTATAAGATCACCCCTAAACCTCCTACTCTCCAGGGAAAAAAATCTCAGTCTATCCAACCTCTCCCTATAAGTCAAACCATCAAGTCCCGGTAGCATCCTAGTAAATCTTTTCTGCACTCTTTCTAGTTTAATAATATCCTTTCTATAATAGGGTGACCAGAACTGTACACGGTATTCCAAGTGTGGCCTTACTGATGTCTTGTACAACTTCAACAAGACATCCCAACTCCTGTATTCAATGTTCTGACCAATGAAACCAAGCATGCTGAATGTCTTCTTCACCACCCTATCCACCTGTGACTCCACTTTCAAGGAGCTATGAACCTGTACTCCTAGATCTCTTTGTTCTATAACTCTCCCCAACGCCCTACCATTAACGGAGTAGGTCCTGGCCCGATTCGATCTACCAAAATGCAACACCCCACATTTATCTAAATTAAACTCCATCTGCCATACATCGGCCCACTGGCCCAATTTATCAAGATCCCGTTGCAATCCTAGATAACTTTCTTCACTGTCCACAATGCCACCAATCTTGGTGTTATCTGCAAACTTACTAACCATGCCTCCTAAATTCTCATCCAAATCATGAATATAAATAACAAATAACAGCGGACCCAGCACCGATCCGAGGCACACCGCTGGTCACAGGCCTCCAGTTTGAAAAACAACCTTCTACAACCACCCTCTGTCTTCTGTCGTCAATCCAATTTTGAATCCAATTGGCTACCTCACCTTGGATCCCATGAGATTTAACCTTATGTAACAACCTACCATGCGGTACCTTGTCAAAGGCTTTGCTAAAGTCCATGTAGACCACGTCTACTGCACAGCCCTCATCTATCTTCTTGGTTACCCCTTCAAAAAACTCAATCAAATTCGTGAGACATGATTTTCCTCTCACAAAACCATGCTGACTGTTCCTAATCAGTCCCTGCCTCTCCAAATGCCTGTAGATCCTGTCTCTCAGAATACCCTCTAACAACTTACCCACTACAGATGTCAGGCTCACCGGTCTGTAGTTCCCAGGCTTTTCCCTGCCGCCCTTCTTAAACAAAGGCACAACATTTGCTACTGTCCAATCTTCAGGCACCTCACCTGTAGCGGTGGATGATTCAAATATCTCTGCTAGGGGACCCGCAATTTCCTCCCTAACCTCCCATAACGTCCTGGGATACATTTCATCAGGTCCCGGAGATTTATCTACCTTGATGCACGTTAAGACTTCCAGCACCTCCCTCTCTAATATGTACACTCCTCAAGACATCACTATTTATTTCCCCAAGTTCCCTAACATCCATGCCTTTCTCAACCGTAAATACCGATGTGAAATATTCATTTAGGATCTCACCCATCTCTTGTGGTTCCGCACATAGATGACCTTGTTGATCCTTAAGAGGCCCTACTCTCTCCCTAGTTACTCTTTTGCCCTTTATGTATTTGTAGAAGCTCTTTGGATTCTCCTTTGCCTTATCTGCCAAAGCAATCTCATGTCCCCTTTTTGCCCTCCTGATTTCTCTCTTAACTCTGCTCTGGCAATCTCTATACTCTTCAAGGGATCCACTTGATCCCAGCTGTCTATGCATGTCATATGCCTCCTTCTTCTTTTTGACTAGGGCCTCAATCTCCCGAGTCATCCAAGGTTCCCTACTTCTACCAGCCTTGCCCGTCACTTTATAAGGAATGTGCTTACCCTGAACCCTGGTTAACACACTTTTGTTAACGGTTACTACAACATAATTTGAAGAACTGAAGACTTCTGACTGAACCCTCTGAGCTACAGGGGGGGATTATAAAATTAAGAGACTTTGACTAATTTTTCATGTGCAATCAGGGCACCTAGATGTACATTAGTACAATATTCTACTTTATAGGCAAAATAAGTGTAAAACTCAGAAGAGAAGCTGTGTTTTAATTCTACTTTTTCTGCATCCAAGAAGTTTGTTTCTAACACTAACAGGTTTCATTATATTGTAGAAATAAAAAGAAATGTGAAATAAAGAACAGAAATTCAGGAACTATGCACAAAATTGATCAGCATCTAACAGAAAGATTACATCTCAAATATTAATCTTTTGCTTTCAAGCACTGAATAACCTACTAAAACATTTCCAGAATGTCGTAGGATTTTATATATATATATATATATAATCCTAACGATGGATGGAACAGCTGTGAATGGAGAACTATTTAACAATGAAGGGCAGCTTCTTCAAAAATTTCTCTGGATTCCAGCCTTTTCAGAATCTTAGCACAGGAGTAATTTTCTAAATAACATGTGTATAATTTGGTGGACCTTTTCTTCTGTGAAAGTTCCTGTAACATCTAGCCACTAACTTTCATAAAGTGGGAGACACAAATAAAAATAAAATGTCTGCTTCCAAGTTCTCACAAGCAAAATAGGTTTCTTCATCCAAAAATACAGGAGTGTATTTTTTTATTTTAGCATATAGGGAATAACTGTTCATTAAATAATTAAAGTTTAATTGCTTTTAATTAAGGCACACTGCTCATAACATGGAAAATATATTTTTTCCTAGAACACTAGAATGACAAACTTCTCAAATAAATTGCAAAATGTAAAGCGATCTTACCCTTGTACTGCCATTTGCTTCTCATCTGCAGACATGAAACGCCCTCTGGTGGAAACAGCAGCGCCACTGATTTTGTTTATCTGAAGAAAGAACAAACTGAATCACTTTGTAAATATATCAGACAGTATCAAACATCATCAGTACTTCATTTATTGCTAATCAATACTTAGGTGTCACTACTGACTGATGAAATAACAAAAAGTACCAAATTGAGCACAAGTAAATAGAAAGTGGTTCTACCATACTATTTTTGTAAGAACTGCCAAAGATGTCAAGGCCTTGGAGAGGGTGCAGAGGTGATTTACTAGAATTAAACCAGGGATGAGGGACTTTAGTTATGTGGAGAAACTAGAGAAGCTAAGATTGTTCTCTTTAAAGCAGAAAGGGTTAAGAGGAGATTTAATAGAGGTGTTCAAAATCATGAAGGGTTTTGACAGAGTAAATAATGAGAAACTATTTCCACTGGCAGGAGAGTTGGTAACCAGAGGACACAGATTTAAGATAATTGGCAGAAGAACCAGAGGGAAGATTTGGAGATATTATTTTACACAGGGTGCCGGAAGCAGATTCAATAGTAACTTTCAAAAGGAAATTGAGCGTATACTTGAAAAGGAAAAACGTGCAGGGCTGTGGGGAAAGAGCAGGGGAGCGGGACTAATTGGACAGCTCTTTAAAAGAACCAGCACAGGCAAAATGGGCCGAATGGCCTTCTTCAGTGCTGTATGATTCTATTCAATGATTCTAATAGTCTCAGCAATTGATTGAACACAACTATTCAAAAACATTTGCAAGGTTTACAGTTATTTGAGCTGTCAAGCATCTGTATTCACATCTTATGTAAACATTAGTATTAAAAAGTTTACTTTTCTCATTGTAAAAGTCCCATTGCAAATCCTTTCATAATCTGTAGCAACATAGGGTATAAACTGTCCAAAGGTTAATTTTTTTTTAAGATGCATATTAATTACTTACTTCATCTTGAGTGTGACCTCTCGTAAGTAGATTTCTACAGACAATAGGAACATCATTAATTTCAATTTCAGCAACCACCATATCATCTTTGTTCTTCAGATGGGACATCGATTTTGAAGACTTTGACTGGAAGGAGAAGTTATCAAATGAATGAAATCGATTATTTAGCATTTTTTATTTTTGACACAGATATTACCCTCTTTAATAAACTAAAGGAATTAATTTCTTCAGGCTTAGTCATCAAGTTACAGTACAGTCTTCTGCCTAGGGCACTAATTGACTCAGCAAGAGAAATCTGATTCCTAATTCATCAGGAAATATGGGAATGCAGTAAGAAAACATGAGAAGTGGTCAAATCGAGTCCTGAAACAAGGGGCTGAAGTTGAGTTGGTTGAATGTCCTTTTCTCATTTCTACCTTATTTTGTTATAAATGCGTTTTTTTTGAAAAGTCAAGCTTTCACTATTCATAAGTGACTTTAGGTCAGCTTGCCTGTACCTAAAAGTCAAACAATTGTTTATGCTTTCCACGGCAACATTTTCATCAACCTTCTCTCTCCTCTTGTAGTGGGGCATAGTAGTTGACAGGGATCATATAATCTTACCCTTTTCATTTTTTGTTAGGTAAGGGTATCAAGGGATATGGAGCTATGGCAGGTAATCGGAATTGAGGTACATATCAGCCATGATCTAACTGAATGGCGAAGCAGGTTCGAGGGGCTGAATGGCCTACCCCTGTTCCTATATTCTTTTTCATGACTTTAGCCACAGTCCCCAGGCTGGGGATTCAGGAGCTCTTGATAAAAAACACAAAAATGTACTTTTTATGTGGGTGAGGTCTTGGGTTTTGCTGCATAATCCTCAATTCCATTTCTTCTGGCCACAATTAGAGATTATGGTGAAATTTAGCATTGCTGTATCAATTGATCAAAGTCTGAGACCCTACTAATAAATTGCTGGTGCAATAATAGATCTACGATTACTCTATACTTAAACCAAGATCCAAAGAGCTAGAACACCTGGGGATAAACTTTGGTGTAATTTAGAGATCAGTCAATTAAGACAAGTTATCTGCTGAAAATTCTCAAACAAGTTCTCAGAACTCTTAAAAAGAGAGTTCCTAGAGTTTATTTTGGGACAAGACCAGGAGAATACCCTTCTCCCCTTCAAATAGTGCCACAGAACCTTATGTTCACGTGAGCAAAAAGTGGGGACCTTGGTTTAATGTCTCATCTGAAAGACAACACTTTGGATAATGCTCAGTATTGGACACTGAAGTGTCAACCTAGATTCTGAGCTCAAGTTTGTGTTGGGACTTGAACCCACAACTTTGACTCATCCAAGGTTTTGCATCCTGTGCGATTTGAGTCAGGCAGAGAATGGGCAAACACATAGAACTTTAGATGTCTAGGCCTAATTTTTGTGAAAATGCTTCATTCCCCACAAGAGCACTTGCCTTCCTTGAGTGGCCAAGAAAACCTGACCAATGATTTACTGGTGCACTGAAACAAATGGATATAAACATTGACAGAAATTAAACAGAAAAATAAGTGCAAAGATGTGAGAGAATAATAAGACACAAATTAGAAATATATGCATATATTTTGCTACAGAAATATGTAAACAGAGTACTTACAAAGTTTACAGTATTTTGAAATGGTATTATACTATCCAATATTAAACTGATCATATAAAGTGAAGCAACTTGTATTGTTTTAAAGATTTCATTGATCAAGAAAGCATCACCTACTCGGTTACTTGGAGTCTGTGGTAACTTCAGTTTCCCTTTTGCCATCAACATGGCATTAATCCTGGCAGCGGCAGCAGCAGCTGCATCTAATGCCTCTGATGAAGATTGAGGAGATTGGCTGACTGGCGGAGGACCAGCGAGACCTCCATCATGAGCTGAAACTTGTGGCATTGTGACCGGAAAACTATTCATCTGAGACTCTATTGATACTGCCATCGACACAGGAACTGCTTCTGGACAATCCCATTTACTACGGCGCCTACAGTAAGAAAAAAAGTTACTTATTAATATTGTTTGTGAATAGCGCCGTTATTTTAGTGCTAAAAGAGCTGATCTAGTCAAACCAGCTGTACCTTCCAACACATTTCATGATATTTCTCCTTGCTTGGCAAAGCATTCAAGCCAAATTCACTGGGTAATCGACATCCAATCACATCATGACATAGAACATTGGTACACTTGTTTGTATGTGAAACTGAATAAGGAAGAATCCACTTTAGTATATCAGTAAGATCATAAACTGATTTTAATATTTTAAAAACACAATAGGGTTTTTTTTGCCAATTAGTTAGTTTATTTGGTGAGCAATTAAGCCATACAGACAAGAATAGCCCCATTTCGATTACTAGTCTGCACTGATTTAACTAATTTTAGCCAAGGGGTGGACGGGTGCTACAAATAAGCTCAAGATCGCAGATTAGGGAAAAGAAAATCACCACGGTTCCTGCAAATGGCTTCTTTCCATGGACCCCTGCTAAAAATGCATGCGTGGGTGTCGAGTGAGATGTCAAGATCAGTCTTTGCTGCGTTATCCTCTGCAATCAAATAATCTGCCAACATTCACATAAATATAGGTAACTTGGGCAAGGCACACTGGAGCCCACCAGCTCCCATGGTACTGTACTGTATCACAGCAAGGAGTCAATGCCTTCAAGATAAGAGGGAAGGTAATTGGCAAATAAAAAGTGAAAATATTGAAGTATTTTTTTAAAATAAATTAAGAAACATATAATCCTTTGTAAGCATTATATTTACAAGCTTTATGTACAAAGAATGCTGACTCCACTACTCCATGAGTCTTTAAACCTTCTCGTACCTCATGCAAGTAGGCCTTTAAATCAATTCAACTGCTGGGGGTAGAAGGGGAAGGGCTCATAGCTGAACTCAATCCTAGCTTCAGATATCTGCACTATTCACTTCTAATATAGGGGGTCACTGGCCAAATACCAGATGTGGGAGCTTTGGGGGAATTCCCCCCACTTGGAAGCTCTAAGGTCAAATATCATACCAAGACCGCCATATAGCTAAGACCACATATCACGGCACAAATTGTAGATCACTCTTGGAACGTTCCTGATGTGTATGTTTTTCATTGGATAAACTCACTGAGCACTGGGCAAGAGAAATACTTTCATTCGTCAGGGTGCAGGACAGTCACTCAAGTCAACAGCTGTTGCCATCTATAACATGATGGTAAGTTCTAAGTTTATAACAGCTACTACAAGAGCACCTTCTTATTTATCACTGACAGGAAAAGCAAGTTCATACTGAAACTGGCATTTGTTTTCCTTTTGTCCTAGATGTGATGAATTAAGTCTGGTCTTCAGTCATATTCCTTAAGATTAGAAAATCTTGATTTTATATTACCTCCTGTTTAATAAATCATGCTAAAAATTTAACAAAGTCATTATGAATCAACAAAACTTAAACTTATTTTAAATCAGTCTGATCTTTGCTGCTCCATTTTCACTTTTGTCAGCTAGTAACTGGAGATGCTAACACGCCTGTTCACTTAAAATACAGCTTGCTGACTAATTGAAGCAGCAAAACCAGCAGATATAGAGCAGGTGGTACAGCACATGCTTATAATCGTTTAAGAAAAATTTGTTCATAACACATTATAATGCTCATAAAATTGGGGAAAACTTTTTGAAAATTAAATATATAGTCATTGCAACCAATCTTGCTGCAGAATCAGGAAGTAAGCAGCATAAGCGTAGCATTGTCAATCAATTGGTCACAGAGGCAGAAGAATATTTAAGGCGCCATTCCTAACATCAGGATCAGTTTCAACCATGCTGGCTCTTATTTTTTTTTAAATTATTTTTAACAAAGGCTTAACCCACCTTTAGTTCAGCTGAACAGAACAGTTTATCCTGTTCCTTCCAAAACTATTAAAACTGCAGCTTTTAATGGCAGAGACTGTTTAAGAAGTCATTATTAGAATTCATCATTTTGTACACTGTAGAGACTTTTTTTAAAAAACAAGAGATACAAAGCTCCAACACAATGAAGGCAACTGTGAAAGAGCAAAGCTTGAACAGTGTATAGTTTAATCACAACTCTTAACATTTTTACAGCCTGTAATAAAGCCCCAACTTTTTAAATACTTAAGACTGCCTGCCTGATTTCTCAGTAACCAACAGTAGATTATCACTCCATAAGCCTGTACTGATTACATCACACTTGCACATCTTTCAGTAGGGAAAATCTCTAACAATCTCTTCCACTGTGTTACTTGGAAAAAAAACTTTAAAAAATAACACAAAACACTTCACCACACAAAAATTTCAAAAATCATTGCGTCAGGGGATAGAGTCAACCCAGGCCAATGAAGATTGGTGACAAAGAAGTGCAATAAAATGTAGTTTGGGAAAAGCAGAGATCAAAGATTTTTTTTTTAAGTTCCACATAAGTAACTAGATATCCATTTCAGGATGACAGCAATCTAATGTCAGGATATACCTTAAAATAAACTAAGTTTATGAAATAATCTGAATGTTGAGTTACGGTTTTAAAATCCAACATCAGCCACCCAGTATCATTTCCACATATTTATTACTATGTAATTTTAATTTGAGTTTTGCCTTGAGTTTAAGACTTGTATATTGTCGCACAAGCACCATGAGAAAGCAATTACTGTTGGCGAGATATCAACAAATAACTCAACGGCAAAATTAAAGCAGTATATAAGAAACGCACTATTGAATTACAACCTAAACAAACTACCATCTTTATTTTAACATACAGAATCGTAAACATATTTGGGAAGATCATTTATTTTCAGCAATTCCACTTCTAAATGATCAGAAAATACTAAAAATGTAATTTGAACAAATCAGTAAACAAGCTGGCCAATAACTACAATCAACTGATTGTGGGGGTTTCACGGTTAACACAAAAGCATTCCAACAACGCCTTTCATATTTCAAAGCGTAAAAATTAATTTTTTGAATTATTTTTAATCGCACACCCATTCTACAGCCCTGCGAATGAGGAAACGCTGAAACTTAAACAAACGAGAAAAAAGTCAAACTCCATTGTGAACTAAGCACAATGTTTTTTTCTGCGACAGTTTTTAATGCAGCTCATCCCCCCCGTGCCTAAAAACATTAACAAAGTGAAGAGTTACAAGCGGGCTGACGAACGAGGTCACACAGTGAAGAGAGGGTGGTGGGGAGCTCGGTCGTTCCGCTTCCCCTTCAGCCTGCGAGAAGTTTGGGGGTGGTGGTGGTGGTGGTGGGAGTGGGAGGTCGATGTAATGAACCTCGCGGCTGGTTTGGGGGCTCATTAAAAAGGAGACGCTAATAGTAATGCCGATAGAAAATGGAGAAGGGGCGGGGAGGATTTAAAGGCGCCGGTCGGATCGCTCTCCCACACGGTCAGCGACCCGGTTAAAGTGACACCAAAACCGATTCCCCACACACTAACCAGCAACCGACTTTCGCCATCCCGGCCTCAGACTTTATAACCCCTCCTCTTCCCCCCCCCCCCCCCCCCCGGGCTCGGTCCGGCGCGGCCCGGCCCAGTCGCCTCTACTCTACTCCAGGCCCAGCACGGCCTGGCGCTATCGACGCAGCAGTTTTTTTTAAAAAAACACACCAACTACCGCGAGCAACCGCACGGCGGCCGCGGACCGGCCCCTTTAACGGGCGGCCCGACATCACACCGCCTGTTTCTAAATGGGGGAAGGGGGGCGGGGGGAAGGCTTGGTTGAGGAGCGCCGCCCGTTCCAAGTCCCTCTCTTACCCCGCAGATTGCGGCGATCCTGCCGACATGGTGAAAGCTAGCAGAGCGGCGACTGCGCAAAACGTCCCTAGCGTGACGACAGCACGTCCTCGGCCATCCGCCTCACCGTGCAGCATCACGTGCCCCTGCCGGGAGCCTTCCGCACCACGAGGGGGCGCTAGCACCGGCGTTCAACCATGGTGCGAAGAGCAACGGGCTTTGGATTGGCAGGTTCATGCCATGTGATCACAAGATAAACCTGGTGGGCCAAGGCAATTTGGCCCATCTTATTTTACCCATCCTATAAGACCCAGCAGTTCTCACATTGTTCCTTAAATGATTCCAGGGTTTTAGCTTCTATGGGGAGGAGGGAGGGTTTCCATATGTTCATCATTCCCTGTGTGAGGAAAGACTTCCTGATGGCAATCCTAAAATGACCTTTTACTAATTTGAACTCATGTCCCCTTAGTCTATTCTCATCAGAAGGTAAGTTCTTCTATATTTTTGTGAGGCTGAGAGGAGCAGGTGTTACAGTTACCAACTCTGGTTGAACCTAAACCTGGAAATTTGATCATTTGACATTTGCCCATATGTTAGCCATGTTTCTGCATTTACCTTCACTGTAGTTGAGTATATTTGTACATAACAGTATTTTTATGCTCACGGTAGTTGGTGTGTTTTTAGTTAAAAGATACCCATTTTGTGTAAAAGTAGACTGTCATATTTTTTTTGTAACCATCTTATCTATTGTAACGGCAAGATTTGCAAGACACATTTTTAGGGTTGTTGTTTTTGAAAACTTAGAATTTCATAGAATCATACAGCACAGAAGGAGGCCATTCAGCCCATCGTGCCTGTGCCAACTCTTTGAAAGGGCTATCCAATTAGTCCCACTCCCCTGCTCTTTCCTCATTAGCCCTGCAAATTTTCCTCTTCAAGTATTTATCCAATTCCCTTTTGGAAGTTATTATTGGGCCGGAAATTGCGGTGAGTGGCGAACACATGTCACCCGCCTCTGGTAAGTAAGTAACTAACTCACCCACAAACTTTTCACACTCTTCTGGGCATTAACCTGCTTTAGTTGAGACCTACAAGAAGTGCAGCGGTTGTTCCCGGGCTTCTTTGGGCAACGAGAGGAGGAAAGGATCTCTATGGGCCGGAAATTGCTTTTAAAATAACGGTGAGCCTAACAGCGCTCACTTATTAAGGGCGAAATCGAAGAGCAAGTTCCAGCGACTGCACATGCGCAGTCAAACGCAGAAATCTGGAACTTGCTCTTCCTGGTTCGCCGGTGATCAGAAAGCTTCCTGTTAAAGGGACCTCGCTAACTCCAGTCAATGGGCCAGTGACAACTTGCTTTCCTGCCCAGCTGGAATCGAACTAATCTCGCCACAAAACAGGTACGCTGAGTTTTCTAGGTCTAAACTAAGTTTTAACAGCATGGTAATTAGTAATAACTGCCAAACAATCTCTCCGGCACTAAAAATTAACTTTTTAAAATGTGAAGTCTCATTATTCCTGATTTTAATAGTTTTTGGACGGTGTGGCCAGCTTCAAGCTGATTGGTGGAGGGGACATAGCGATCCTTTGCTCCTCTCATCGCCCAGAGAAGTCCATAAACGACCTCTACACTTCTTGCACCTCTCAATTAAAGCAAGTTGACGGCCAGAAGAGCATGAAAAGTTTGTGGGTAAGTTACTTACTTACCTACCAGCGGCGGGCGACATGTGTTCGCAGCTGAGCACAATTTTTGGCCCTATGTCCCCTCCACCAATCAACATGAAGCAAGCTGCGCTGTGAGAACCAGGAAGTGATTGCTCATTCACAAACTAAGAACCAGGAAGTGCCAGATAAGATTAGTAAATGTACTATAACGTCAGATAGAGAAAGCGAAATAAAGAGAAGGTAAGATTAAAAGACTGAGATAAAAGTGACAGAAAGAAAAAGTAAAAAAATAAAAGTTTTATTTTTTCAAATGTCCAAAAACTATTAAAATTGGGAGGAATGAGACTCCACATTTGAAAATTCTGACACCTGGCTCTAACTTTTTAAACAACTCTCTGGCAGCTAAAAAGCCACCTGGCCAAATCCTGGCTTCATTAATTATGCGGGAGATTAACATCGCAGTAGGATCTAATGCAATCTCAGAGCAGCCCTAACTTTTTCAGTGTATTTTAGTGTGTACGTACCACATTGCAGCAGCAAATTCACACTTCTCCATTGATTTCAATGGAGAGCCAGCCAGCGAGCGATCGATCCGTCGTGCTTTCAGAACTCTGGTGAATCAGGAAGAGCAAGTTCTCGATTTCCGCGTTTGACTGCACGTGTGGTCGTGGGAGCTTGCTGTTCGATTTTCCCATTAATAACGGTGAGCACTGTTTGGTTCACTGTTATTTTACAAGCAATTTCCAGCCCAGTGACTGCTTCCACCACCCTTTCGGGCAGTGCATTCCAGATCATAACAACTTGCTGTGTAAAAATGTTTTCCCTCATGTCACCTCTGGCTCTCACCAGTGTTTTATAAAGGTTTAGCATAATTTCCTTGCTTTTGTACTCTATGGGGTTGATTTTAGGATGGCTGAGCGGGGTGGGGGGGCTCGTAAAATCAGGGAATCCCGGAGTGAGTCCGGAGCCCGGCTCCAACTCGCCAACTTCCGGGATCCCCAGTGACGTGTTCAGGTGCGCGCGCGCATGTGGGACTCCCACCGGCAATTAAAGCCAGCAGGATGACAATTTAAATACTTACTTACCTAGTTGAGGTACTTGACAGACCTCATTGACGAGATTTTGGCAGGGGTGCAATTTTCATGGGTCCTCAGCGTGTTTCCCGTGCTGTGGGAAACACTCCCTGTTGGAGCAGACGTGTTTCAGCCAGCAGCCAGTGGGAGATGCAAAGGATTTTTTGACAGTTGTGGGGAAACCTCATTTATTGCAGGGCACTCTCTCACTTCAGACAAAGTTTTGCCTGCAGCACCTTTGTCTTTCCACTCAAAATTCTTAATTTATACCCTAAACTCTGCTGTCCAAACACATTTAACTACTTTGCGGACCCCCTCAAACTCTCACCGTCAGGATGGGGGGGGCGCCATGGCTGCATTCATCACTTCATCCGAGGACGAGCAACATCTTCATCCGAGGACGAGCAACATCACCAGCCTCGCCAGGCACGCCGTCCACCTCAATCACGTGGAGCTCCAAAACACAGTGCTGCGCCACAGGCACCTGCACAAAATAGTCGTGCAACTACACGTACACACACTGTAGGGTGACCCAATGGGTGGCATCAAGTGTGGGTGTTCATGGAGAACCTCATGTAAAGGATTTACTGCACAAGCCAGTCATGAATGGCCAAGACATGGCAGTAGTGGTGACAATATAATATTTAATGTGTGTTGAACCAACATCAAATACAAATAAAAAACATGACAAACCGTCAAACACCCTTGTGCATCCCCTTTGTGCTCACGAAACCTTTGCCTTACGCTTCCTACCACTCATACGTTATGCATCCCCTGTGGCTGCAGCAGAGGTAGTGGCAGGTTGGGTGAGGGTGACCCTGAAAGAGATGCATCAGAGGGTGACTATGAGACAGAGCCATGACATTGTATGAGGATTGGGTTGAGTGGTAGTGGTGGGATGAGTACTGGGGAGGCGAGTAAGTGCAGGTAAGTTGAGGATGAGGTTTGAGTAGGTGTGAGTAGTGATGTGATAGAGTAGTGTTGGCAGTGCAGAAGGAGTTGTGGGGTAGGGGTGGTGATATGCAATTTGGTGTGTAGGAGAATGAGTAAGTGTGCTCACTTTGGCTGACCTAGTTAGGTCATTGAAGCGCTTCCTGCACTGTATCCAGGTGCAGGATATGTTGCTGGTGCTGCTGACCTCCTCTGCCACCTCGATCCAGGCCTTCTTGGTGGCAGAGGCCGGCCACTTCCACCTGTCCGCCGGGTAGAAGATCTTCCTCCTCCTCCTCACCCCATCCAGTAAGACCTGGAGTGAGGCATCATTAAACCTGGGAGCAGCCTTTCCCCTAATCGGCCCCACCCTTCCTTTGACTACCCTTTTTATATGTTTATAAAAGACTTTTGGGTTCCCTTTTATGGTGGGGAAACTTCTAGAGACCATAACCCGGGACAAACTTAATTGTCACTTGGAAAAACATGGGTTAATAAATGACAGCCAGCACAGATTTGCTCTGGTGTTATCGAATTCAAGCTTCCTGGTGTAATTCTATTGGGTGAGGGCAGAAAATCAGATGGAGCCATTCCACCAGTTCCCCACAACTTGCCACCACATTCAGGATTTTCCACCAGTAGTGACAGAGCGCATGAATGCATCCCTGCCTCCATTGTGCTGGCTGCAAGTTACTAGCTGCATCCAGCTGGGAGCACACTTCACTACACCTGACACAGGCTTTGTTATTTAAATCACATTTAAGTCGAGGTTACATGACATCATTAAAGCCTGCGACCAGCTTTCTTCTATTTCCACTGGTTACAGCTGTCGAAGGTACATGATTTATTTTCTAGAGGAGTCTGGGAGCATGCCCTTCCATTCCTCCTACCCACTCTCCAAGATGGTGCATTCTGATTAATTTTAAACACATTTTACTTTGTATTTTTTGCATTTGGTATGTCAGAATACACCATTCAATATTATGAATAACTCCTCCAGCAGATTTCGAAACTGGCAGTGTTCAGGCTTCTTGCTTGAAGTAAGTTGGCCTTCTTGACGACCACGTCCATGTCCATGACTCATTGCAGGTTAGGGTCACTCTGCCCATCAGAGCTCTTTGACATACAACGCACTGGTGGCTGATAATTTGTTCGTACACCTGCAACACAAATGGGGTATTCAATGTTATTTCCACTTCCATGGTTCATGGCAGCACAGAACGCAGAATAATATCTTCATTGGCCATCTTCTTGACAAGTGCCTCGTCTCCAAAGGGCTGATTTTGCAAATGTGCACTCCTGGCCCGTCCCCTGAACTACTGGTGTGGGTATGCCTGTGCCATAGGTCAGCTCTCACATTTTTGCCTGTCTCTCAAAATTGGGGTTTGTGGATGGAGAGCTTACTCAAGTCTGCTCTTGCATTTATAGTAAGGAACAATGGTACAACACTGTTACTATAAGACCTGTAGGGGGAGCTCCTACAGTATAGATCAGTTCTTATGATTACTATAACTTTGAGAGAACGAGTAGCGTACAGTAATACTGAAATTAAAAGTAATAAAACCTCAGTGGAAACTTGAGGTTACTCTGCAAATGATGTCCTGTTGACATTAGCCCTTTAGAAACTAGATTACTTTCCCTAAGAGGCAAGCTTGCTCCATTGGGATGGGTACTGCGTCTTGTGTATAACTGGGCCTGAAAACATGTTAGCTTTCCAGCGGGCTCCCACCATAACTGGCAAGAGTGCAGCGGAAAGGCCCGGGGAAATAGGCTGGGACTCAGTGTATCCTTCGCTGGTGGTTTCTGGGGTGGATCCTCTGTCCATCCCAAAAATGATCTCTCACATCAGAGGGCTCAGGGACTCTCTGCACTGGGAGTTGCCGCTTCCTCGGCCTCAGTGGGTCCGGGCATAAGTGTGGAGGCTGGTACGACTAGCGAGGTGAGGCAATCCAGGCTCCTGAAGGGCCCAGCCTCCTGAAGAAAAGATTCTTTTTTTTAAAAAAAAGTATTATTTATTGGCCCCCTTCGTAAGGGGCTGAAAATTCATTTCTTCGGTGTAATGGGTGTCACCAGGCACCCCCCAACATGGTAGTAGACGCCGGATTTTCCAGCCTGCGTGGGCTGATGGGCACCTGAGGTGTCCCGGGTCCGTGCTAATGAGCTGCCCTCCTCCCGACCCCACGTACTCTGACGGGGTTAGCACTGGAGGATACCAGCAAATGCATTCCCAACATAGTTGCCAGGATCGCATCCCAGAGCAATATCTGGGCCAATAAATTCTTTAAGTCAGGCTGCTGAGACTAAAGGAGTTCATTGTAGAGATTTTGCATTGTCTTGAACACACCCAATGCAACGTGGATGTTAAAGAATTTAAATGCTAGAGGTGTATTCTTCTTAGTAATGATGTATGATTTTTGTTTATATCATGAGGGTGAGAAAATGTAATTGGGTCCCAGTTTCAGATTACAAATTTTTGTGGCCCTGGGCCTCTCTGCACTTCCTGCACAACCTCCTCCTATTAAAACACAAACTCTGCCTCGCCCTCTTCTGACAGGATTTTTAAATGCTAGAATATTTTGATGCTGCGATTGTATGTAGTTTTTCTTTGCTATGGTGAATTTTACCGCGGCCCTCATATTAACACGGGATCCATGGGCACGGACCCCATAGACCCATATCCGTTCTGTCAGGCCCATATTTGTTCGCTGTTATCCTTGCTGATTTCATCCCCATATATCAACCCTCCCCTTATCTTCAAGGAGAGTCAAAAAAACCAGAGACCTGTAGCTAATTCAGAAGTCCTCTGTCAAAAATTCCTTTCCAACCCTTTGTGGACGATCAGACAAGCCCCAGGAGGCCCCAAACATATTAGTTATTATCCAGAATGATTTAGTCTTGCCTTCCATGTGCTGTGACTGCCACATTGCGTACCCTTATCAGCCCTATGAGTTCCAAATGTTCTTTTATTGTATCCCTTGTGATACTTTCCTACTGCAGAAGCTAGACTTACTGCTTTATAGTTCCCAGAATTATAATTCAATCCCGTTTTGAATAAGGGAACCACATGTGCTTTTCTCCATCCTTCTGCCACTGCCCTAGATCTCAGTGAGCTGTTGTCACACACAGCCTCCAGCATTTCTTTCACCACCCAAGGATAAATTAAGTCTGGTCTTGCCATTTTTTCTACCATAAACCTTTTAAATTAGCTATCACCTTTCAAATATTGATGCATTTTCTGAGCCCCAAATAATGCTGATGTGTAAAAAGGGAACATAAGCATCTGCAGTAGTTTTTATCTTAAAAAAAGCCTAAAAGCTGCACTGTGCAATATTACCATATGAACACTTAATCTACAAAATTTATTTACTACTTTACGTAGCTACATAGAAGATACAATACAGAAACAGGCTATTCAGACCAAACAGTCCATGTCGGCATTTACCCTCCACCCAAGCAAATAGTTCTAATCACATTTACCCACCCTGTTTTCATATCCCTTTCTCCCCTTTTCCTTCATCCATCTACCCAATCTAATCTTGAATGTTGACATCGTTTTTGCCTCAACCACCAACCCTGGAAGTGAATTCCATATCCTGTGTAAAGAAATTTCTCCTGCCTTCTAAATCTAGAGTTCTAAATCTCTTACATTTAATCTTGTATCTATGACCCCTTGTTGTGGATCCCTCAGCTACTAGAAATAGTCCATCTTTATCTACCCCGTACCATCCTTGCATCATTTTAAACACTTCCATCATATCGTCCTATAATCTGCATTGTTCTAAGGAAAAAAGACCCATTTTTTAAGTCTTTCTTCATTTTTGTATTTCCTTATACCAGGCATTGTCCCCTCTCTAATACCTCAATATCCTTGCTATAGTGTACACAGTACTTTAACTGAGGTCCTATTAAGGTTTTACATAAGCTCATCATTATACCTCATGATAAAACCTTGAATTCCATCAGCTTTTTTACGGCCTTATCAACGTGAGGTGCTGCCTTTAATAACCTGTGTAAACAATTTTACAACACCAAGTTATAGTCCAGCAATTTTATTTTAAATTCACAAGCTTTCGGAGGCTACCTCCTTCCTCAGGTGAACGATGTGGAAATCATTCGTTCACCTGAGGAAGGAGGTAGCCTCCGAAAGCTTGTGAATTTAAAATAAAATTGCTGGACTATAACTTGGTGTTGTAAAATTGTTTACAATTGTCAACCCCAGTCCATCACCGGCATCTCCACATCATGACTTTAATAACCTGTGCACCTGTACCCCCAAATCCCATTCCTGTTCCACAGCACCAAGCCTACTTTCATTTAGAATACAATTACTGTTGTTTTTTTACCAAAATGCATCACTTCACACTTAATGACACTGAATTCCATCTGCCACTTTTTAGCCAATTCACCCATCTTATCTCAATATATGGTAATTTCATCAATGAATGGTGGCGTTAGCCAGTTAACAATAAACACATTAATACCGCTGTTAAAATAGTGGACAAAGTAATGAAAAAAAATGTGTTTAGACAGTATTGTTATTAAATGACTAATGCAGTCACAGCTCCTCAGGCACTGTCTGCATCTGCGCCCCAACTGTGCTCACCTTGCCATATAATGCAAGGTCAGTTCATTTAAATATTTATGTGGCCCTTCTGGCATGTAGCACCTGAAGTGTTGATAATGCTACAGGTGTCGGGAGCCACAGTATTGGGCATCAGCAACTATTGAAGGGCTGCTGGCTGCCCTTCAAATGCTGCCATTTTTTTGCATTCAGATGCATTGGGGCACAAAGAATTAGCCATCAAAGGCCAAGGAATAGCCGGATGTAGAGATGCCGGTGATGGACTTGGGTGGACAAATGTAAGGAGTCTTACAACACCAGGTTATAGTCCAACAGCTTTATTTAAAATCATAAGCTTTCGGAGGCTTCCTCCTTCGTCAGGTCCTAACCTAACGAAGGAGGAAGCCTCTGAAAGCTTGTGATTTTAAATAAAGCTGTTGGACTATAACCTGGTGTTGCAAGGAATAGCAGGGACAAAGGTCCTATTACAAACCACCCAAGGAAAGGACTTGCATTTATACAGCGCCTTTCATGACCTCAGGATGTCCCAAAGTGCTTTACAGCCAATTAAGTACTTTTTTGAAGTGCAGTCAATGTTGTAATATAGGACAGCATTTCCAATTTGTAGTGACAGTAATAAAGTGTGCACTGCTGCAGTATGGGCATGCATAAGAGTTGTTTTGTGAATGCTCAACATGCAGCATCAGTAATGGTTTAACAGTGAAAGGACAGTCATTGTGGTATATATATTTTATCCATCGCCTTGGCATTTTGAAATACTGGCTAGCCTTACTTTTCAGACTTCCTGAGGCTATCAACATTTATTCTCTTCTGCACCCATTTTTTAGGCTCTGTCTACTACCTTCTGCCAAACAGAGTTGATGGAGCTACTATGGGAATGATTCCTTGGAGCTCCAGACAGGACAACCGTCCTTTGCTACACTTCTTGAAGTACTCTCGCATCCCTCCCACCCCCCCCGCTCCCAACAGTGAGCTCCCACAGGCAAAGCCAATCCAGGTTAGGAGCACGCTGGGAATACATAACAAGGCTAATCTCAGGAAATCCCATGAGGTCGGCTCGGTGCAATGTCAGCAAGTGCTAAACTATGTATGGGGCCCTTATGATATTTCATTCTGGCATGCCAAAGATAATCTAGTAAAACTTCCAGGAAAGCAGTCTAAAATTGTTATGTACATTGTTCAGTCCTAACTATTTGCATTGCACAGATGATATTTCCATCGTCTGAACAATAATTTATAAACAAGAAGCAGGCTCCACAATCACAGTGTTCTTTCCCCTTGCGCCAAAGAGGTTACCGCATAAATTTGTGAATAACTGTTCATTCTGTGGATAGATGGCAGAAGAACGAATTCTAACAAAGTTCGTGATGAAAATGAAAGGATTGCCAAAGTAAATCTAGTTGATATTCAGTGAGATGCTCCATGCTGAGATGCAATTCAATGGTTTGAATGAAATGCTGCAAAGTAATTGGACACCTTGGAAAAATGTTACGGGGTTCTCAGTAGAAGATGCTGTAGTAAATGTTGAGTCAGGATCTTTTAAATAACAAGACTGACAGAAGAACGCAAACATATCTTGGGAATGTCTTTGTTGTATATTCAAAATGGCACAAAAGGCACAAAATAAGCTACAAGAGTTCGTGAGCTACCAGCCATTTTCTTTTATTTAACTTTAAGGTTAAAAAAAAACCTGTTTATATTGTATTTTTAATTACGTATTTGTGATTCTATGATACTAGAGGGCAGATTTTTCTCCCCCGCTGTTCCTGGTTGCTAGTCAGGCAGAGCACATCCAAAGTGTGCACCACCTAATCTGACCTGAACCTGCCTGTATTTGTGGGCTCAGGTCATTACCCTAGGCCCAACACAACCCAGGCATAGGGCTGCCCCCTGACAGAACCTTGCACCTGGAAATGGATATGGAAAAGCAACCGCTGCTCCAAGTCTGTCAGGCCTACAGCAGTGGTTATAACTGATGGCTTTGGAGCCTTCTGGCTACTGTTCAAAAACAATAGCCACAAGGTCTTCACCTCTGATCCATGTCCTGTTTGTCCCTGAACAAAAAAAGGGAACTGAGGAGCAGCACACTGAGAAGGAGCACATTTAAGAAATAGACAACACACACTTTACATTTTCACCAAGGCAGGCACTGAAAAACAACCATTGATGAAGAAACATGCATGTAGAGTAGAAAAATAAATTCATACTGTCTTGTTTGGAATATGTGAAGATGTTTTTTTTGAGTAGAAGGAACTTATGAATGTTGGTATTGGGGGCAAACATGCAGAGATGGTAGTGAAGGCAGAAAGGATTTGACCGAACATGTTGCTTTGGGGCCAATGGAGTACAGAAAGGAGATAGGATGGTTCATGTAGAGGAAATAAGGCTGTTTTTAACAAAGTCTGATCAATCTGTTAATAATCACCAGTCTGCCCGGTTTGCAACTTCCAGGACTTTGCTGCCTGCCCCTCTCCAATCCATTATGCATGCAAGGTCCCACATGAAGCCCACTCTGTGGACAGGAACTCACCTTGCATATTTAACTAGATACCAAATTGGCAGTTTAGGTAGGAGTCCTTGTGCGCAAACAGTTGGGCACACATCCTGCTGCATACTGTTCCTGCAGTGGAAGCGCTCATTTGGAATTTTTACCCTTGTGTGTGAAGTCCTTTGACTGGAAAGCAGCCACATCTGCCCCTGTGTTGCAAATTACTATAGTGACCTTTCTATTGCATGCATGGGCATTGGCTGCGTACCCAATGCCAACACATCCCCTTTATCTTTGTGTAGAGATCTCCCAGGATGAGGAAGCTAGCATCTGGAAGCGCAGGAAGTAGCCTCATCACACATTCACCGATCAGGCTGTACAGACTCTGCAAGCACCAGGTCAGGAACTTCCACTTGAGGGGATTTGAAAAAGGTACTCAGGAGAAGCATTGGATGAAACACTAGGCAAGTGGCAGTAGCTGCTGATGAACAGCAACAGGAGAAAGGGAAGGTTAAAACCTGACAAGCAGCTGCTGTAGGACCCATCAATTTCCACCTTATAGGGACTGCATACAAAACTACACTTATTAATCAGCAGAAGTTCTTTATGTAGTCCTTTGAGAATCTACAAAGCCCCATCATGGATTGGCAGTGAACATACAGCAGTGCTACTTTGACATCCATATAGGCATATGAGAGGGTTTGAGGAACCTGCAGACCATCATGGAGCAAGTGACAACAACTCCAGGGCATCTATCGGGAGGCCCTAATGACAGAGGGCCCAAGCTCTAATGCAGTGTTGCTCACTAACATTCTGTATGTTATTATTGAGACCTTGGGCTCCAACTTACAGAAAGCCCTCACTTCAAATCTACAGAGACTATGTGAGCACCCTGATTGCAGGTTTCATGCTCCTTAGTCACAGGCAAAGGTCTATCCCCACACAGATCCCTGGTCATCCACAAGGGGCAGCCAACAGCTGGGGTACGGCAGGATAAAATATATAGAGCTTCAGCCTAACCAGTCATGTCAAGGGGTAAAAAACACTAGTGGGCGTAGTATATAGGCCTCCTAATATTTGCAACTCTCCTGGAAGAAGTATTAATCAGGAAATAGTCGGGGCATGTAATAAGGGAACAGCTATAATTATGGGGGATTTTAACTATCATATTAACTGGACAAATCAAATTGGGCAGGGCAGCCTTGAGGAAGAGTTTATTGAGTGTATTAGGGATGGATTTCTTGAGCAGTATGTAACTGATCCTACAAGGGGGCAAGCAACCTTGGACCTGGTCCTGTGTAATGAGCCAGGATTAATTAATAATGTCCTAGTTAAGGATCCCCTTGGAATGAGTGACCATAACATGGTTACATTCCATATCCAATTAGAGGGTGAGAAGGTTGGTTCTCAAACAAGCATACTGAGCTTGAATAAAGGAGACTATGATGGTATGAGAGCGGAATTGATTAAAGTGGACTGGGAAAATAGATTAAAGGGTAAGACGGTACATGTGCAGGGTATTCATTTAAGGAGTTATTTTACAACTTTCAAAAAATATATATTCCACTGAGGAAAAAAGGGTGTAAAAGAAATGACAGCCATCCGTGGCTAAGTAAAGAAATTAAGGATAGTATCCGACTAAAAACAAGGACATATAAGGTAGCCAAACTTAGTGGGAGAATAGAAGATTGGGAAGTCTTCAAAAGACAGCAAAAAGTAACGAAAGGATTGATTAAGAAAGGGAAGATAGATTATGAAAATAAATTAGCAAAAAATATAAAAACAGATGGCAAGAGTTTCTACAGTTATATAAAAAGAAAAAGGGTGGCTAAGGCAAACATAGGTCCCTTAGAGGATGAGACCGGGAAATTAATGGTGGGAAACATGGAGATGGCAAAAATGCTGAACAAATATTTTGTTTCAGTCTTTACGGTAGAGGACACTAAGACTATCCCAACACTGGACAAACAGGGGGCTCTAGGGGGGGAGGAGCTAAATATGATTAAAATCACCAAGGAATTGATACTCAGTAAATTAATGGGACTCAAGGTGGATAAATCCCCTGGACCTGATGGCTTACATCCTAGGGTCTTGAGGGAAGTGGCAGTAGGGATTGTGGATGCTTTGGTAATAATTTTCCAAAATTCTCTGGACTCGGCAAAGGTCCTGGCAGATTGGAAAACTGCTAATGTAACACCCTTATTTAAAAAGGGTAGTAGGTAGAAGGCTGGAAATTATAGACCAGTTAACCTAACATCTGTGATGGGTAAAATTTTGGAGTCTATTATTAAGGAGACAGTAGCGGAACATTTGGATAAACATAATTTAATAGGACAAAGTCAGCATGGCTTTACGAAGGGGAAGTCATGTCTGACAAATTTGCTTGAGTTCTTTGAGGACATAACATACAGGGTGGATAAAGGGGAACCAGTGGACGTAGTGTATTTAGACTTCCAGAAGGCATTCGACAAGGTGCCACATAAAAGATTATTGCTCAAGATAAAGAATCACTGGATTGGGGGTAATATTCTGGCATGGGTGGAGGATTGGTTATCTAACAGGAAGCAGAGAGTTGGGATAAATGGTTCATTCTCGGACTGGCAACCAGTAGCCAGTGGTGTTCCGCAGGGGTCGGTGCTGGGTCCCCAACTCTTTACAATCTATATTAACGATTTGGAGGAGGGGACCGAGTGTAACATATCAAAGTTTGCAGATGATACAAAGATGGGAGGGAAAGTAGAGAGTGAGGAGGACATAAAAAACCTACAAGGGGATATAGACAGGCTGGGTGAGTGGGCGGAGATTTGGCAGATGCAATACAATATTGGAAAATGTGAGGTAATGCACTTTGGCAGGAAAAATCAGAGAGCAAGTTATTATCTCAATGGCGAGAAACTGGAAAGTACTGCAGTACAAAGGGATCTGGGGGTCCTAGTGCAAGAAAATCAAAAAGTTAGTATGCAGGTGCAGCAGGTGATCAAGAAGGCCAATGGAATGTTGGCGTTTATTGCTAGGGGGATAGAATATAAAAACAGGGAGGTATTGCTGCAGTTATATAAAGTATTGGTGAGACCGCACCTGGAATACTGCATACAGTTTTGGTGTCCATACTTAAGAAAAGACATACTTGCTCTCGAGGCAGTACAAAGAAGGTTCACTTGGTTAATCCCGGGGATGAGGGGGCGGACGTTTGAGGAGAGGTTGAGTAGATTGGGACTCTACTCATTGGAGTTCAGAAGAATGAGAGGCGATCTTATTGAAACATATAAGATTGTGAAGGGGCTTGATCGGGTGGATGCGGTAAGGATGTTCCCAAGGATGGGTGAAACTAGAACGAGGGGGCATAATCTTAGAATAAGGGGCTGCTCTTTCAAAACTGAGATGAGGAGAAACTTCTTCACTCAGAGGGTAGTAGGTCTGTGGAATTTGCTGCCCCAGGAAGCTGTGGAAGCTACATCATTGAATAAATTTAAAACAGAAATAGACAATTTCCTAGAAGTAAAGGGAATTAGGGGTTACGGGGAGCGGGCAGGAAATTGGACATGAATTTAAATTTGAGGTTAGGATCAGATCAGCCGTGATCTTATTGAATGGCGGAGCAGGCTCGAGGGGCCGATTGGCCTACTCCTGCTCCTATTTCTTATGTTCTTATGTTCTTATGTTCAACATTTAATGTCCACATGGGGAGAGGTGAATGAGGACATTACCTCTCAGTGTACCACCTGTTACCTACAGCAGCAGCCAACCTACAAATTTGGTGCTGGCAATAGTGACAGGCCCATCTCATAACTCATTCACCACAGGTGAGTCACAGGGTCCTCACTGAGGAGCAGCAGTATGGCACAACACTGAGAAGGAGCACATTTAAGAAATCGACAACACACACCTTACATTTTCATCAAGGGCAAGCACTGGGAAAGCAACCATTGATGGAGAGACATGCATGTAGAGTAGAAAAATAAATTCATACCATCTTGTTTGAAATATGTGAAGATGGTTTTTTGGGTAGAAGGAACTTATGAATGTTGGTATTGGGGGCAAACATGCGGGAATGGTACTCAAGGCAGAAAGGATTTGACCGAACATGTTGGTTTGGGGCCAATGGAGTACAGAAAGGAGATAGGATGGTTCATGTAGAGGAAACAAGACTGCTTTTAACAAAGTCTGGTCAATCTGTCAATAATCACCGGTCATGCATCAGCCCGTGCAACTTCTTCCTTTTTTTCCTCCTCCTCTACAGACGTAGATGGTCTTGGATACTTTCTCAGGGCTGTAGATAGGACCCCATCTGTTCTGTCCAGCTATCGAAAGCACTACTTCAACATCCTGATGCTTTATTCCACCAGTAGGGTTTCCGACCTCATGTCAATAGCCAGGGCAGGTTGTGTTGGAAACTCCTCGATGTTGATTGAATGAAATCCTCTGCTGAGGGGTTGTTGTTTGGCACCCTGTACTTTTGGGAATCCAGCAACCTGGTAGGAATACTACATCCTTTCAAGTTGTTGCTTCCTTTCCATTGGAAAAGTGACCAGGGAATTGACCATGGCTAACAAGGCTGCAGTGACCTGCTTGGTGCACCAATAATGGATAATGACTGATCTAGCAAATGTCACCAGTGGCTTAAAATTAGGCGACAGCATAAAAGTTCAATGCAGTGGTGACTAAACACAACAGGCAAGGTTGTCCCTATTTTGAATGTTGTCTGCAGGCCATACTTCAGTAGACAGTACAAATCGCTGACTGTCTCTGCTGAATCATAGATGTGATGTGGAGATGCCGGTGATGGACTGGGGTTGACAATTGTAAACAATTTTACAACACCAAGTTATAGTCCAGCAATTTTATTTTAAATTCACAAGCTTTCGGAGGCTACCTCCTTCCTCAGGTGAACGATGTGGATCAGGTGATCGTTCACCTGAGGAAGGAGGTAGCCTCCGAAAGCTTGTGAATTTAAAATAAAATTGCTGGACTATAACTTGGTGTTGTAGAATCATAGATGGTGGAAGCAGTTCACATCAACCGATGAATCAGAAAATCTGGGAGCCCTTCCTGAGGCTGACAACTCCAACACCCCAAACCGGCTTGTTCCTCAATCATTGTTGCTGTTTTCAGCTGCTCTACTTAATGAAAAATATTTGGCCCCTAATCAGCATCCGCATTTGAAATGCTCCAGCAAATTCAATTTCTCTTTATTCCAGCAACAGTAAACCAATGACCAGTGGCTTTACTACTGCTACTCCGCCCCATGTAATTAGTGAGGCACTTCTAAGGAAACTTGAGTGGGTTAGCAGCAGAGTCCTTTTTTTTTATTTGTTCATGTGATATGGGCGTCGCTGGCAAGGCCAGCATTTATTGCCCATTCCTATTTGCCCTTGAGAAGGTGGTGGTGAGCCACCTTCTTGAACCGCTGCAGTCCGTGTGGTGAAGGTTCCCCCACAGTGCTGTTAGGAAGGGAGTTCCAGGATTTTGACCCAGCAACGATGTCAGGATGGTGTGTGACTTGGAGGGGAACATGCAGGTGGTGTTGTTCCCATGTGCCTGCTGCCCTTGTCCTTCTAGGTGGTAGAGGTCGTGGGTTTGGGAGGTGCTGTCGAAGAAGCCTTGGCGAGTTGCTGCAGTGCATCCTGTGGATGGTACACACTGCAGCCACTGTGCGCTGGTGGTGGAGGGAGTGAATGTTTAGGGTGGTGGATGGGGTGCCAATCAAGTGGGCTGCTTTGTCCTGGATGGTGTCGAGCTTCTTGAGTGTTGTTGGAGCTGCACTCTTCCAGGCAAGTGGAGAGTATTCCATCATACTCATGACTTGTACCTTGTAGTTGGTGGAAAGGCTTTGGGGAGTCAGGAGGTGAGTCACTCGCTGCAGAATACCCAGCCTCTGACCTGCTCTTGTAGCCACAGTATTTATGTGGCTGGTCCAGTTAAGTTTCTGGTCAATGGTGACCCCCAGGATGTTGATGGTGGGGGATTCGGCGATGGTAATGCCATTGAATGTCAAGGGGAGGTGGTTAGACTCTCTCTTGTTGGAGATGGTCATTGCCTGGCACTTGTGTGGTGCGAATGTTACTTGCCACTTATCAGCCCAAGCCTGGATGTTGTCCAGGTCTTGCTGCATGTGGGCACAGGCTGCTTCATTATCTGAGGGGTTGCGAATGGAACTGAACTCAACTGAACTGAACTGAACTGAAAAGTCTCATAGATGGGCGCAAGCCTTGCCCCACCACAAAACCATCAATGGTAAGAGAATCCAGCCCTATGAGTTTTGAGGAAATTTCATAACAAAAGACTAAGAATCACCAATTTGCTTACCCTTGTGGTTTTACGACTTCTTTTCTTACACCCGAGGGCCTGGGATCTGTAATATCCTGACCTTTAGAATGAGCCTTTTGGGATGGATGTGGCCCTTGTCTCTGGGCCTTTGAGTCCTGGATCCAACCATAACAGACAGCTTCTTGGGATGGGAACCTCAGCAACCTGGGTCTGCAGACTACCACACGTGAAGGCATCTGAGTGGACAGTTCCTGAGAGCTCTCCTGTGCTGCTGTCATAAAGGAGAGCAGCGTTTTGCTAGTGCACTGGAAGGAGGATAAGGAAACTGGTGATCACTAACTGAAGGAGAACAGAACTAATGGAATCATTAATATCCCTAAACCCCTGAGGAAGATATCCTTCAAGCCCTCCAAGATGTTGCTCTGAAGAAATCTGAATCCGGTAGCCATAGTCTCCCTTCGGTCTCCCAATGCCTGCAGGTCTCTAGTGTTAGAGGTGCTCAGTGGCCTACAAGCTTCCCTGTTAGGGGGTATTTATGCCAATGTTCCTGTAATGGCCACTCCGAGATATACTGCATCATTGAATAGCCCTGCATTTCATGGATGCACAAAGGATAGCACTGGACTCCACCATAATCTCAGCCATTTACTGCACATTGTGAGACAGTACTCCGAGCTTCCAATGTATGTGATGCTCTGGTAGGATCCTTCTCTTCCTAGCAGGACCCCTGAAATACATGTCCCTCTGCTCCAGAGCCAGTGACAGACTTTTCTTTCGACCCAACTGATGATCATCAGGTACCTCTCCCACTGTTGCATCCTCTGGCTTCCTTGTGTATAGTGACTTACCCAGTGACAATTCCTCAGTTACATTGTCCATTTCACCCCTGATGTCTCTTTCTTGGCTGGTGAGTGCCAGTGATGGGGTGAATGATGGGGTGCTGCAATTTCTGGTGACACTTCCTAGAAATGATGGCCCTGCAAAGCCTTCTTCTGGCCATCTTCCTGTGAATCTCGTGTTTTTACTTCTGAAGAGATAAAAATAATAACAAAGACCTTTAGATATATGAGGTGAGTGTTAGCAATTCCTTTTCTGCTTCATTAGGGGCACCGCACAAGTGTAACAACAACAACTACTTGCATTTATATAGCGCCTTTAGTGTAGTAAAACATCCCAACGTGCTTCACAGTAGCATTGCCGGACAAAATTTGACACCGTGCCACTTCAGGAGATAAAAACAGAAAATGCTGGAAAAGCTCAGCAAGTCTGGCAGCATCTGTGGAGTAAGAAACAATTTAACATTTCAGGTCAAAGACCTTTCATCAGAACTGCTGGAGATATTATCAGAAGATATTAGGACAGTTGGCCAAAAGCTTAGTCAAAGAGGTAGATTTTAAGGACCGTCTTAAAGGAGGACAGAATGCGGAAAGGTGTATGGAGGGAAATCCAGAGCTTCGGGCCTAGACAGCTAGAGGCATGGCCACCAATGGTGGGGTGAAGGAAATCGGGGATGCACAAGAGGCCAGAATATTTGGAGGATTGTCTGATAACGCTCCTGTGAAGCATCTTAGGATGTTTTTACTACATTAAAGGTGCTATATAAATACAAGTTGTTGTAGGGCTGGAGAAAGTTACAGAGATAGGGAGGGGGCGAAGCCATGGAGGGATTTGAACACAAGGACAAGAATTTTAAATCTGAGGCGTCGCTGGACCGGGACCCATTGTAGGTCAGCGAGCACAGGGGTGATGGGTGAACAGATATACATACAAACTTACGAATTAACAGCAGCAGTAGGCCATTCGGCCCCTCGAGCCTGCTCTGCCATTTGATAAGATCATGGCTGATCTGATTGTGACCTCAACCCTACTTTCCCGTTTACCTACTATAACCTTTGACTCCCTTGTTAATCAGGAATCTATCTAACTCAGCCTTAAAAATATTCAATGACCCTGCCTCCACCACTCTGGGGAAGGGAGTTCCACGGATTCACGACCCTCTGAGAGAAAAAATTTCTCCTCATCTCCGTCTTAAATGGGAGACCCCTTATTTTTAAACTGTGGCCCCTAGTTCTAGTCTCTCCCACAAGGGGAAACATCCTCTCAGCATCTACCCCTTCTAGTTCCCTCAGGATCTTATATGTTTCAATAAGATCACGGGACTTGATGCGGGTTAGGATACAGGCAGCAGTGTTTTGGATGAGCTCAGCTTATTTACAGAAGTGATACTCATACAGTTTCTTTAAATTCTGAAGCTATTTAGCTGGGTAGCACAAACCTCCTGGGGCTGCGGGACCTCCAACCTCTCCATCTTTGACTGCTTTTGCGGAGTTATTCCTCTAGGAGCTCCGTGGCCTCTTCCTCATGATGTTTGAACACCCTGATGCCTGTTGGTCTTCTGCCCATTGCCTGACGTTGGCTATTTTGAACAATTTTCACCTGCAGGAAGAGAGAATAGTTTTAATTGTCTGTAACCATCTCAAAACCTTTCCTTTTCCTTGTTATTATCTTTCAACTTTTCAAAGGGAATATTAAAGGCCATGTGAAAACTTTGACATGAAAGAATACGTGTCACAATACATGCACGCATGCATGATACATATGAGGGAAGGTGGTTTGGAGGGATCTAGGCGAAACTGCAGCTGTTGATTCCTTGCTCACCGTGACACTTCACGGTATAGAACATTTAGGGCACGCAGTGTGCATTTAAACCTATGATTCTATGGTAAAAGAAACAGAGCTTGCATTTATACAGTGCCTTTCACAGCCTCTGGACATCCTAAAGTGCTTTATAGCTACTGCAGTACTGTTGAAGTGTAGTCACTGTTGTAAAGTAGGAAATGCGGCAGCCAATTCGTGCACAGCAAGGTCCCACAAACAGCAATGAAATAAGTGACCAGATCATCTGTTTTAGGTATTGGTTGAGAGATAAATGTTGTCCAGGTCACCTGGAAAACTCCACTGCTCTTCGAATAGTGCCATGGGATCTTTTATGTCCACCTAAGAGGGCAGACAGGGCCTCGGTTTAATGTCTCATCCAAAAGGTGGCACCTCCGACAGTGCAGTACTGCAGCCTAGATTTTGTGCTCAAGTCTCTGGAGTGGGGGCTTGACCCAGTGACTTTCTGACATGGAGGCGAGTGTGCTACCAACTGAGCCATGGCTGACACTTACTGGTTCTAAATAGCCTTGACATATAGAGGGTGATTTTCAACTGCCACTTACCCATTTCTCACCTGAAAAATAGAATGAGAGAGACAACTGCAGGAAGAGAGACAATTTTATTTTTCTCCAGAAACAGTGGCACAGGCGGTCAGCTATATTTTATAATAGGCTGCGTGTGGTGTAAAACAACGTATCCTATGAATCGTCGTGAGCAATGCGACATGAGATTTATTAATAAATGGCATTAATGAAAATTCATGCATAAGGTTATTTATGTCTTTTTATGGTATCCATTCAGCTATGCATTATCACAGGTCAAAATCCTGGAACTCCCTACCTAACAGCACTATGGAAGTACCTTCACCACGTGGACTGCACCGGTTCAAGATGAAGACGCACCACCACCTTCTCAAGGGCAGCGAAGGGTGGGCAATAAATGCTGGCCCTGCTAGCGACGCCCATATTCTGAGAATTAATTTTTTTTAAAGTGGAGCTTGAATAACAGGTGGGGGTGTTTGTCTGCTGAAACTTATGTTTGTCAATCATTAATTGCACCATATTCCATCTGTTGCTGATACAATAGGGTGCAGTTGAAAGTATTGCTTGCTTAAGGGTGCTTTATGATTATTGCTGCCAGTTAAGTTAAAATGATTGCAGGTTACTTCAATCAAATCTGAATTCCGTGCATTGACTATACAATGCTTCTGTTTCAAATTTGAAACACTCTGTATTGAACTGTAACCTGCTGACCAAATAATCTTGGCTCATGCGTAGTAATCTTACATGATATAAAAGCTTTATTTGAAGTGTTTACATTTATGTAACATGTTTGAGGACAATATGTGGCTAGAGGTCATGAGCACTTTGCAATAACTCAAACACAGCAAACAAACGGGAGTATATCTAATCAAAACCTTGATCTTATTTGCTGCAATTCTCTCAATCCAATGTAATACAGTGTAAGATTTTTTTTTAAATTGAAAGCTTTTTGACAGAAATGTACTGAAAGTTATTAATCTATTAGATGGGTTATGCTCTCATGTTATAAACTTTTAAAATATTTCAAAGTCCTTACAAAATGTTCTAAGTCTAGAAATGACCTTTGGTGATATTAGCAGATGAATACTTCATAAATTTGTTAGACGTTCCTTTTAAAATAAATACATTAATGCCTATGTTAAAATAGTAGATAGAAGAATACCATACCAACACTAAAAAGAAAGAACAAATTTACATTTATTAATACCTTTCATGTCCATGGGTTGTCCCAAAGTGCTTTACAGCTAATGCATTACTTTTGAAGTATAGTCACTGTTGTTTTCAAGCCATGTGTTCGCCTATTAATACAGTCATTTCTATCCTCCAGACTTAAAAAAAAAAATCAAAACATGTTGCTAATGTTTCTCCAGCTACTATAATTTGTGTATAGTCTAACAGGACACCGTGCATCACTTATGAAGGATTTGGTTTATTTGCTGCAAGACACCCAGATTGAAACAGCCAAATGCACAGACTATAACAAAAGAAAGTAAGAAATAAACTGAAGTGATTATCAAGAGTAGCTTTATAATCAATAAATAAAATTCATATTGAGAATTGACTTTACAGAGGATGATAACGTAAGGACATAGGGGGAGAAATTCAACTCCTGGTCGTCCGTTTTGCGCCTGAGAAACAGGAGGCCAGGAGTTGAATTTCGAGGGGGTGGGGAGCAAGTCCGCCGCTCCATTCACACCCAAAACCCACCTGATGCCATATTCACTGGCGTAAGAACATAAGAAATAGGAGCAGAAGTGGGCTATACAGCCTCTCAAGCCTGCTTTGTCATTCATTAAGATCATGGCTGATCTTCTACCACAACTCTACTTTCCCACCCTATCCCCAGATCCCTTAATTCCCTTTGTGTCCAAATATCCATCGATCTCAGTCTTGAATTTACTCAATGACTGAACATCCGCAGCCCTCTGGGGTAGAGAATTCTAAAGATTCACAACCCTCTGAGTGAAGACATTTTTCCTCATCTTGGTACTAAATAGCCAATCCCTTAACTTGAGACTATGACCTTTAGTTCTAAATTCTCCAGCCAGGGGAAACAGTCTCTCAGCATTTACCCTGTCAAGTCCTCTAAGAATCTTATACGTTTCAATGAGATCACCTCTCACTCTTCTAAACTCAAAGCTGCTTTACTATACAAATCGGGATATAGACGCCAGTTGTAGGATTCCGATGCAAAATTCAAATACAAGTGGGACTGCTGGAGGCCTCTTAGAAAATAGGCAACCAAACTTTTTCAAATTTAGATTTTTGTGAAGCTAGAAGCAGGAGTGCTCCCCCTGGCTCCACAGAAATACTGCAGGCTGCTGCCAGCCCAGGCTTGTGCCCCTCAGTTCTGCCTCCCTTTCCCAAGACCTAACTGCCTCATTACATATTCACAGCCTGGACTGAGCTTGCAGTTAGAAGCACACTGGGGACAGGAAATACTTGTGCAGCAACAGGTCTTAAAGGGTTGCAGGTGCACATTAAACTGGAGCACATTGCCGTGCAGAAGATAAAAGGCCAAAGAGCCCCCTCTATTTCCCTAATAAGGTTGTGAAGTAACTGCTACATAAAGTGGACAAAAAGAAGAGTTGTCCTGTTTGGCACAAGAATGCCATCGGGACTGATTGGAAGGAGGTGGCACAAAGAGTTAACATGGTATCCGATTTCTAGAGACCTAGGAACAGATAAGAAAAATGTTTGGCAGCATCAGGAAATCTGATAAGTTAAGGCCACCCAGCATTTCTTCATACAAAGTAGGTGGGCAAAGCATACATGCTACAAGCAATTTCTCTCAGCCTGTTGGACCATGACTGAGATTGCATGCAAAGCACTCGGGCAACCTTACAACCCTTTTCTAATTTCACATGCATGACGACTATATATCAAGGCTAACTTTCTAATTGTAACTTAGAAGTGGGATAACTGTCACATTAGCACCTGTAAAGGTGAGCACATAAAGTAAGCTTCCAACAAAACCCAGTTGCATGATGCATGTTCAATCACTTACACACACGCTACAAAGCAGAGTGGGCGCTTGGGTGTCACTCTGTGATCCTCAAACATCCAGCATCTCAACATTACTTTCCTGCTTAAAAGGCATGACAAATATGTATGGGAGGTGGGCCCAGCAAATTTAAATGCCTATGACCCTTCAAAGAAACCGCTTTCCAAATCCTGTGGTTGGAGAGCATAGAGAGAGTGGGAAAGAGTGAAGTAGTTACTGTGAAGTGGCACTAAGGACAACCCTTCTTGCAAGAACCTCATGCAGCATCATCTTGATTTCAGCACCAACTTACTCACCAATAACCTGCTCACCGATGCTCAGTTTGGGTTCTGCCAGGACCACTCAGTTCCAGACCGCATTACAGCCTTGGTCCAAACATGGACAAAAGAGCTGAATTCCAGAGGTGAGGTGAGAGTGACTGCTCTTGACATCAAGGCAGCATTTGATCGAGTGTGGCACCAAGGAGCCCTAGTAAAATTGAAGTCAATGGGAATCAGGGGGAAAACTCTCCAGTGGCTGGAGTCATACCTAGCACAAAGGAAGATGGTAGTGGTTGATGGAGGCCAATCATCTCAGCCCCAGGACATCACTGCAGGAGTTCCTCAGGCCAGTGTCCTAGGCCCAACCATCTTCAGCTGCTTCATCAATGACCTTCCCTCCATCATAAGGTCAGAAATGGGGATGTTCGCTGATGATTGCACAGTGTTCAGTTCCATTTGCAACCTCCCAAATAATGAAGCAGTCTGAGCCCGCATGCAGCAAGACCTGGACAACATCCAGGCTTGGGCTCATGAGTGGCAAGTAAACATTCGCGCCAGATAAGTGCCAGACAATGACCATCTCCAACAAGAGAGAGTCTAACCACCTCCCCTTGATATACAACGGCATTACCATCACCGAATCCCCCACCATCAACATCCTGGGGGGCACCATTGACCAGAAACTTAACTGGACCAGCCATATAAATACTGTGCCTACAAGAGCAGGTCAGAGGCTGGGTATTCTGTGGCGAGTGACTCACCTCGTGACTCCCCAAAGTCTTTCCGCCATCTACAAGGCACAAGTCAGGAGTGTGATGGAATACTCTCCACTTGCCTGGATGAGTGCAGCTCCAACAACACTCAAGAAGCTCGCCACCATCGAGGACAAAGCAGCCCACTTGATTGGCACCCCATCCACCACCCTAAACATTCACATCCTTCACCACCGGCGCACAGTGGCTGCAGTGTGTACCATCCACAGGATGCACTGCAGCAACTTGCCAATTCTCCTTCGACAGCACCTTCCAAACCTGCGACCTCTACCACCTAGAAGGACAAGAGCAGCAGGCACATGGGAACACCACCACTTGCACATTCCCCTCCAAGTCATACACCATTCCAACTTGGCAATATATCGCCATTCCTTCATCGTCGCTGGGTCAAAATCCTGGAACTCCCTTCCCAACAGCACTGTGGGAGAACCTTCACCACACGGACTGCAGCGGTTCAAGAAGGCGGCTCACCACCACCTTCTCAAGGGCAATTAGGGATGGGCAATAAATGCTGGCCTTGCCAGCGACGCCCACATCCCATGAACGAATATTAAAAAAAACCTGTCTAGCAGTGGATCATGCTTGCACCTGGGGGTCCCTTTCTCTTCACTGTGGCCTGTTCCTTAATCCCTTGCCTCTTCAGCTTTGGCTAGGGCTATTAATGCATTGAGAAGATGGTCTTCAAAGACTTAATGAATTGTTGTCCTCCTGTTGTGACACTCCCTTTTAATTGACCTCATTCCTTTAAATTTGACTGACACTCATTTTTTCTCTTCTACCGCTTGCGTCTTCCCTAGGCCTGTCTGCTTCTGCCCCTCGTGCTGCTCTTTATACCTAAAGCTGAAAATCAGTCAAGGGGGATGAATTTTAACTGCCAGCCACCTGTTTCTTAAAAAAAAAATGGGTTGCCAGCAATTTAAAATCGGGGGCGGGGGGGGCTGATACCACCAGAGATTACACTTTTGCAGTGGGTATATTGGACATAATTGTATCAAAATCAAGGGAACTAGCATCATCTTCCATATCAATGTCTTCAACTTGATTGGAACCCTACTATGACGAGTAGCTGTCCCTCAAAGTCATAAGATCTGGCTTTCCTTTAGAACTTGTTGGAATTGGCACTTCAGCTGTGGAGGAGACACGGTGATTCAGGAAGTAGCATGATGTATGGAAAATGGAATTGATTTTGGTGGATGAGTTATCACATTGTGGAAAAGAAAACAATTACTGTTTCTATATAGGAATGATTTACTGCAGTTTCTTGACTTGTCCTTTGCCCATTTTACATATGGATTTTTCATTTATACATAGAAGGGAGGAGCACATATTAATAAAGATTCAAGTATAAAGATAAGTTATTGTTGACTGTAGCTTTAGTGCAATTGCTTTAATCTTATATTTAGCAGTCATCTGATAAAATACATATGTTCTATAACAAAAAATAAAAAACTGCAGAAAATGCTGGAAACGCCCAGCAGGTCAAGCAGCATCTGTAAAGAAAGGAGAAAAAAAAGAGACTTGTATTTATATAGCGCTTTTCACAACTTTAAGATGTCCCAAAGCGCTTTACAGCCAATGAAGTACTTTGAAGTGTAGTTACTGTTGTAATGTAGGAAATGTGGCAACCAACTTACAGCAAGGTCCCACAAACAGTAAAGTGATAATGACCAGATAATCTGTTTTAATGATATTGGTTGAGGGATAAATATTGGCTAGAACACTGGGGAGAATTCTCCTGCTCTTCTTCAAAATAGTGCCATGGGATCTTTTAAGTCCACCTGAGAAGGCAGGCAGGACCTCAGTTTAACGTCTCATCCAAAAGACTGCACCTCTGACAGTGCAGCACTCCCTAGATTTTGTGCTCAAGTCTCTGGTGTGGGACTTGAACCCACAACCTTCTGACTCAGAGGCAAGAGTGCCACTAAAGAGCCGCAGCTGACACACACGTCAATGTTTCTTTTTCATCAAAGACATTGCTGGTGAAGAACCTGAAACGTTCTTTTTTTTTCTTTCTTTGTACATGCTGCCTGGTCTGCTGAGTATTTCCAGCATTTTCTGCTTTTTTGTTTCACATATGTTGTATGTTTGCTAATAATATGATTAATTTAAACTTGGTTTTGACAAAATCTGGTATAGCTTGGTGATTCTATATGAGCTAATATCTGGCAGATTCTTGAATTTTTGGTGGAAGGCCATGAAGTCAAAAACATCGATCAGCATGACTACCTTGTGCTTCTCCATAACATTAAATAGCCACCTTTTCAAGTTGACTGTAATGATTATTTGCAGTGTCGTAAACAAGGGACTGATACATTTTGGTAGGAAGAACAAGGAGAGGCAATATAAACTAGAGGGCATAATTCTAAAAGGGGTACAGGAACAAAGAGATCTGGAGGTATATGTGCACAAATCATTGAAGGTGGCAGGGCAGGTTGAGAAAGCAGTTTTAAAAAAGCGTGCAGGATCCTGGGCTTAATAAATAGTTGTAAACAATTTTACAACACCAAGTTATAGTCCAGCAATTTTATTTTAAATTCACAAGCTTTCGGAGGCTTCCTCCTTCGTCAGGTAAATGTTCAGGAGCTCCTCGAAGCCTACGCATTTATACTTCACAGAACAATACATGGTGTTTACAGACTGTCCCTGCAACTGCCCGTTGCCAAGGCAATCACCGTGTTCAGACAGAGAGGTGTCACCTGCAGAACCCCCGAATACACATTCAACAAAAAAACAAACAGGAAAAAAAAACAGAGAGAGGCAGAAACATCCGGAAGGCAGAGAAAGCCAGCAAATGACCCATTATATTAAAAACAGATAACATTTGTTCGCTGGTGGGGTAACGTGTAGCGTGACATGAACCCAAGATCCCGGTTGAGGCCGTCCTCATGGGTGCGGAACTTGGCTATCAATTTCTGCTCGACGATTTTGCGTTGTCGTGTGTCTCGAAGGCCGCCTTGGAGTACGCTTACCCGAAGGTCGGTGGATGAATGTCCATGACTGCTGAAGTGTTCCCCGACTGGGAGGGAACCCTCCTGTTTGGCGATTGTTGCGCGGTGTCCGTTCATCCGTTGTCGCAGCGAAGGTTCATCATGACTTTTGCACTCTATGCCTCTATTAATAAATAGAGGCATAGAGTGCAAAAGTCATGATGAACCTTCATAAAACACTGGTTCGACCACAACTGGAGTATTGTGTTCAGTTCTGGGCACCGCACTTTAGGAAAGATGTGAAGGCCTTAGAGAGGAAAAACCTTTTTACACAGCAAGTGGTTAGGATCTGGAATGCATTGCCAGGGGGCGTGGTGGAGGCAGATTCAATCATGGCCTTCAAAAGGGAACTGGATAAGTACTTGAAAGGAAAAAACTTGCAGGGCTATGGGGAAAGGGCGGGGAGTGGGACTAGCTGGATTGCTCTTGCATAGAGCCGGCACTGACTCGACGGGTCGAATGGCCTCCTTTTGTGCTGTAATCTTTCTATGATTCTATGAATTCTTTTGATTACTGCCTTGCTATCATTCCTCTGGTCCTTGATCCTTGATCCTTCTGCCAATGGGAATAGTTTCTCTCTATCTATTCTGTCTAGACCCTTCATGATTTTGAATACCTCTATCAAATCTCCTCGCAACCATCTTTGTTCCAAGGAGAACAACCGCAGCTTCTCCAGTCTATCCACGTAACTAAAAGTCTGTTGCTCTACCGACTGAGCTTGGATAGCTCAGTCGGTAGAGCAACAGACTTTTAAAACAGGTGGTAATCTGAGGGTCCAGGGTTCAAGTCCCTGTTCAGGCTAAAAGTTTCTAGAAGTAAAGGGAATTAGGGGTTATGGGGAGCGGGCAGGAAATTGGACATGAAGCTGAGTTCGGATCGGTCAATGCCCTGTGGGTGGCGGAGAGGGCCCAGGGGCTATGTGGCCGGGTCCTGCTCCGACTTCTTGTGTTCTTTAGATTTGTGGTTGGGATCAGATCAGCCATGATCTTATTGAATGGCGGAGCAGGCTCGAGGGGCCGATTGGCCTACTCCTGCTCCAATTTCTTATGTTCTTATGTTCTTATGTAAAGTCCCTCATCCCTGGAATCATTCTAGTAAATCTCTTCTGCACCCTTTCTAAGGCCTTCACATCTTTCCTGAAGTGCGGTGCCCAGAACTGGACACAATACTCCAGTTGTGGCCGAACCAGTGTTTTATAAAGGTTCATCATGACGTTCATACTTTTTGCATTCTGTGCCTCTATTTATAAAGCCCAGGATCCCTATGCTTTTTTAACCACTTTCTCAATCTGTCCTGCCACCTTCAACGATTTGTGCACATATACCCCCAGAACTCCCTGTTCCTGTACCCCGTTTAGAGTTGTGCCCTTTAGTTTATATTGCCTCTCCTCATTCTTCCTACCGAAATGTATCACTTCGCATTTTGCTGCGTTAAATTTCATCTGAAACATGTCCACCCATGCCACCAGCGTGTCTATATCCTCTTGAAGTCTATCATTATCCTCCTCACTGTTTACTACACTTCCAAGCTTTGTGTCATCTGCAAATTTTGAAATTGTGCCCTGTACACCCAAGTCCATATCATTAATATATATCAAGAAAAGCAGTGATCCCAGCACTGACTCCTAGGGAACACCACTGTATACCTCCCTCCTGTCCAAAAAAACAACCGTTCACAACTACTCTCTGTTTCCTGTATCCATGTTGCTACTGCCCCCTTTATTCCATGGGCTGCAATCTTGAAGATAAGCCTATCATGTGGCACTTTATCAAACACCTTTTGAAAGTCCATATACATCAATTGGATTGCCCTCATATACCCTCTCTGTTACCTCATCAAAAAAACTCTTATCAGATTAGTATTCAGGTGATATCATATCATAATCTATATCCCTCTTGTGATAAATTATAAGAACAAAGCTCAAGAAGTTTATAACCATCATCTATGATTAGATTACAATCTTGAAATATCACAAATCCATGTGATTTATAGCAATTAGTGTTAATTGTATTCAGGTGGGAACTCTCTTGTATCCATTTATAAGAGAGCTGATCTAGGGTGTGGTATAATTGTAAATGCGGAGCTCTCTGAATAAAGGCTTGGAGGCAACTGAAGACTATGCTTTAGTATTCTATCCTTCACCACCTGGCTATCCAATTTTATAACATCAGTTGCTGCTTAAAATATAGGTTGGAGTTCATGTGGAATTTTTATTCTGCTTTAGGTCTGTGGTTGTAGCAGTGTAAATGCAGATGGTGACTGTCAACGTGATCTGTGCTCTTGATGCATGACATTACTCACATAAGAGGATTAAGAAACGTGGGCAGCAGTGTGGCACTGACCAGATACTACCACAGAGTGGTAGGACGTGAATTTTATCTCCCACATGAGAGAGTTCTTTAGCACAGCTACATCACTGTGCATGGCACTGAATAGAGGCCAGATACTTTCCTGCATGGCTTAGAGGTAAAATTTCTGTTTCTGAGCCATACAGAGTAAGGAGAGTATATTAAGCTAGCAGTGCTGGTTTAGGGAAGGGTAATAGGCAAAGGAACCCACTCCTGATCGTTTTTCAGCAGCCCCTGCTAAAAGTGCATGTGTGGATGAGGAGAAGAAATGTACACTAAATAACAAAGCTTTAGTTATGAGGAGAGCCAAGAGAAACTGGGACTCTTCACTGCAACAGGGAAAGGTAAGAAGAAATCTGGCAGAGGTGTTCAAAATTATGAAGGGTTTTGATTAGATAGATAAGGAAAAATAATTTCCACCAGTTGCTGAGTCAGTAACCAGAAGGCACAGAGTTCTGACAAAGAGTCAGCAAACTGAAACATTATCTCTGTTTCTTTCTCCACAGATGCTGCCTGACTTGCTGAGTATTTCCAGCATTTTCTGTTTTTATTTCAGATTTCCAGCATCCGCAGTATTTTGCTTTTGATTTTGAGGCACAAATTTAAGATCATTATCAAAAGAATGAAGGGAGAGGTTGGGAATTTTTACATATTGGGCACCAGGATGAAACATTAGAGAGGAGAAACAAGTTGCACAGAAGATTAGGAGGGACAAGCAGCACTAGAGTAAAGAATACTTCAGAAATGAGGCAATCTAAGATGAGTTTAGATTGCATGTGCGTAAATGCATGTAGCGCAGTAAATAAGGTTGGTGAGCTGCAGGCTCAAGTCGCCAAATGGGACTATGATATAGTGGCAATGACAGAGGCCTGGCTCAAAGAAGTGGAGGATTGGGTACTTAATATTCCTGGCTACAAGGTATTCAGGAAAGATAGGGAAGGAAAGAAAGGTGGTGGTGGGGGCGGGGGGGAACAGTGACCGTATTGATCAAACAAAATTTTATAGCACTGGAAAGGAATGATGTAGTTGAGAGGTCAAAGACAGAATCTATTTGGTTAGAATTAAGCAACAATAAAGGAGCTACTATGCTACTGGGTGTGTACTATAGGCCACCAAATAGTGGGAAGGAGATAGAGGATAAAATTTGCAAGCAAATTACAGAAAGATACAAGAACTGTAGAGTAAAGATAATGGGGGACTTCATTATCCCAATGTAGACTGACACAGTAACAGTGTAAACGGCAAAGAGAGGGAGGAATTCCTGATACGTGTTCAAGAGAACTTTCTGGAACAGTGTGTTTCTAACCCAACCAGGAAGTTCTGGGGAATTAAGTGGGGTAGGTGGAGCATGTTTCAGTGGGGGAGCATTGGGGTACAGTGATCATAATATCATTAGATTTAGAATAGTTATGGAAAAGGACAAGGAACAATCAAAAGTGAAAATGCTTACCTGGAGGAGGGCACATTTCAGCGAGTTAAAAAGGGATCTTGCCCAGGTGGATTGGAATCAAAAATTGGTAGGCAAAACAGTAATTGAACAATAGCAGGCCTTCAAGGAGGAGTTGGTTTGGGTACAGAGTAAAAACATTCCAATGAGGGGGAAAGGAAGGACATCCAAGCTAGAGCTCCCTGGAGAGATTAACATAAAACAGAAAAAGGAGGCTTATGACGAATGTAAGGTTCTAGGCTGAGTACAGAAAGTACAGAGGGGATCTAAAAAAGGGAATGAGGGGCAAAGAGAGTTTATGAGAATAGATTAGCAGCTAACATAAAAGGGAACCCAAAAGTCTTTTATAAATATAAATAATAGTAAAAGGGTAGCCAAAGGAAGGGTGGGACCGATTAGGGACAAAAAAGATGATCTTGTGAAGACAGAGGGCATGGCTGAGTCACTAAATGAATACTTCGCATCGGTCTTCACTAGAGAAGAGGATTGTGCCATTGTAGCAGTAACGGAAGAGCTGGTAGCAATATTGGATAGGATAAAAATAGATAAAGAGGAGGTACTTAAAAGATTGGTAGTACTCAAAGTAGAAATGTCACCCGGTCCAGATGGGATGCATCCTAGTTTACTGAGGAAAGTAAGGGTGGAAATTGCAGAGGCTCTGGCCACAATCTTTCAATCCTCCTTAGATATGGAGACGGTGCCGGAGAACTGGAGGATTGCAGATGTTAAAACCCCTTCAAAAAAGGGGAGAGGGATAAACCCGACAATTTAAGGTGATCAGCAAAAGAGCTGAGGTGATATGAGGAAACGTTTTTTTATGCAGCAAGTTGTAATGATCTGGAATGCACTGCCTGAAAGGGTGGTGGAAACAGATTCAATAGTAACGTTCAAAAGGGAATTGGATAAATACTTGAATGGGAAAAATTTACAGGGCTATGGGGAAAGAGCAGGGGAATGGGATTAATTGGTTAGCACTTTCAAAGAGCCGGCACAGGCACGATGGGCTGAATGGCCTCTTCCTGTGCTGTAACTTCTATGATACTATGAGGCCAGTTAGCCTAATGCGGTGGTAGGGAAACTTTTAGAAACGACAATCCAGGACAAAGTTAATTGGCATTTGGAAAAGTATGGGCTAATAAATGAAAATCAGTATGGATTTGTTGAAGGAAAATCGTGTTTGACTAACTTAATTGAGTTATTTGATGATGTAACAGAGAGGGTTGTTGAGGGTAGTATGGTTGATGTTGTGTATATGGACTTTAAAAAGGCATTTGGTAAGGTACCACAGAATAGACATGTTAGCAAAATTAAAGCCTACGGGATTAAAGGGACACTGGCAGCGTGGAAACAAAGTTGCTAGGGGACAGAAAGCAGAGAGTAATGGTGAACGGTTGTTTTCCAGACTGGAGGGAAGTATAAAATGGAGTTTTCAAGGGGTCAGTATTAGGACCACTGCTCTTTTTGATATATATTAATGACCTGGACTTGGGTATAGAGGGTATAATTTCAAAGTTTGCAGATGACACAAAACTCACAATGTGGAGGATAATAACAGATTTCAGGAGGACATAGATAGACTGGTGAAATGGGCAGACACATGGCAGATGAAATTTAACGCAGAGAAATGTAAAGTGATGCATCTTGGTAGGAAGAATGAGGAGAGGCAATATAAACGAAATGGTACAATTTTAAATGGAGTGCAGGAACAGAGAGACCTGGGGGCACACAGATACAAATCTTTGAAGATAGCAGGACAAGTTGAGAAGGCTGTTAAAAATGCACATGGGATCCTGGCCTTTATTAACAGAGGCACAGAGTACAAAAGCAAGTAAGTTATGCTAAACCTTTATAAAACACTGATTAGGCCTCAACTGGAGTATTGTGTTCAATTTTGGGCACCACACTTTAGGAAGGATGTCAAGGCCTTAGAGAGGGTGCAGAAGAGATTTACTAGAAAAGAATGAGGGACTTCAGTTATGTGGAGAAGCTGGAGTTGTTCTCCTTAGAACAGAGACAGTTAATGGGAGATTTGATAGAGGTGTTCAAAATCATGAACAGTTTTGACAGAGTAAATAAGGAGAAACTGTTTCCAGTGGCAGAAAGATTGGTAACCAGAGGGCACAGATTTAAGGTGATTGGCAAAAGAGCCAGAGGTGACATGAGGAAAAATTTTTTTACGCAGCAAGTTGTAATGATCTGGAATTCTACTGCCTGAAAGGGTGGTGGAAGAAGGTTCAATAGTATCTTTCAAAAGGGAATTGGATAAATACTTGAAGGGAAAAAATTTACATGGGTATGGGGAAAGAGCAGGGAAATGGGACTAATTGGATAGCTCTTTCAAAGAGCCGGCACAGGAATGACGGGCCGAATGGCCTCCTCCTGTGCTATACCTACTATGATACTATGATATATATACAGAGGGTTAGGACAAGGGATATTGTACCAAAATCAGTGATGGAAGCAGAATCTGTAATAGCTTTTAAAAGGGAAGTGGGTAAATATTTGAAAAATATTTAGAAGGATATGGAGAAAGGGCAGGGGAATGGGAGAGCCAGCACAGGTACGATGGGCTGAATGGCCTCCTGTACTGTAAAAGACTCCAGATTCAAATAACCTGCCAGCACTCACTGTCAAGGCTTACACATGAAAGTAGTCACTTAGAATCATAGTGTATAATTTGGGCAGTAAACTGGCAGAGTGGGTCTTCTGCCTGTTATAGAAACTATGCAATTGCTATAAAGGCCAGCGATACATTTTGCCAGTTTACCACCCATTTTTCTTGTCCTTTCTCTTTTTTTTTGTCCTATTGCATTGTAACTTTCCTTTGCCTACTGGGACTTTGTTTGCTCTCTGTTGGTTTTTGCTGCAGTACCACTCCTCTGACCTTGGGTGTGCCGTTTGGGATACCTTTTAATTTGCTAGTTATTAGGCAATCAAAAAAAGCTGAGACAGGCCATAAAATATTGACAATAGAAGAAAGGCGTGTTAAAACAAATAGTTACATAGACTTTGTAACTTAAGTTGTAAATACAAACAATGGCCTCAAATTTTCTCTGGTCCTTCTTTACCACTGTAAGTATAGTGGGGGCAAGGCCTCTCCCCCAGCTGGATGTGCTCCTGATACCCATCCTAATTTTTGTGGTCAGGGGTATTTGCATACATTGGATGAGCGCCTGCACCATTTGTGGTGCAGCTGAGGTGCCTGCCTCAGATGGGGGAAATAAATTATTTAAATTAATTGTCTAATGTCTAAAGTGTACAGATCATATGCGCTGTTCCTGTGCTCCTCTGGCTTACTGTGTTATAGAGTGGTGGCTGCCTGCTAGTATGTCTCTCTTGGTATGAATCAGATCCAATACTTGCTTATGCTGTGTCAGTGGATGGCCATGCAACTGTTGGTGTCGTGTTTAATGGTCCAGTGCTGCATGGTTTTGCATGTTCTCTAGCACATCTAGAATCACTTGAGCAGAGCAGGGTGGTGGGCTGAGGCATCACCCTAAGAGACAAATCCAATAGCTGTGTAACTCCTGCCATTTGCTTTCTACTGGGGTATTACCTCAGTATGTCCAGTGATCTGTGTGGGAGCAGACCACTGGCTAGCTAAAAGATCACTGAAACCCTACAGTATAACTGTGTCACTCCAATTCCTCAGCATGTTGGACCTGGACAAGACAGACTACTGTATATTGGTGCCTCAGGTCTCCATAACCCCAGACAGATCAATTGTCACTGAAACTATGGCTGCGCCCAGGGCCTCAGTCAGTGGGGTGGGGGGGGGGGGTGTGGTGGTCTTCCCACTGCAACAGGCGTTGGAGTGGCCACATTCTCCATGATGGTCTGCAGCTTGGTTACAAAGTGGTGCAACACTGAATTGATAGATAATTGACTCCTCCAAAACAGACCATTACCTTTGCAGGTTGTTTGGCACACTTATAAATGTCTCCCATGGGATTTATGGGTGTGGTACATAGATTTTTCGAGGTGAGAATGCATGTAGAAAAGACCATAAAAAAGGTAAATGGGATTCCAGAATTGGGGCATTGAATATAAAAGCAAGGAATTGATGTTGGATTTGTACAAGATATTGGTAAGACCACAGTTGAAAGAAAACACCTGGTGACAAATATGAAGACAAAAAAAAAGAGAAAAAGCTGGAAATTCACAGCAGCCCTGTTTGCATTTGAAAAGGTTGAAGACAGAATAATAGTTCAGGTGCAGACCATTCATCAGAAAAATTCTTACTTCATGTGTTCTGATGAAGTTCTCACTTCATGAGTTTTGATAAAATTCAAAAGCAGAGAAATTATGTTAAACTTATATAGAACCTCGGTTAGACCACACTTAGAGTACTGTGCACAATTCTGGTCTGGAGAAAGTGCAAAAAAATTTACAAGGTTGATACCAGAACGAAGAGGTAATTATCACCAGGAAAAACTGAACAGGCTGGGGCTCTTTTCTCTAGAAATGAGAAGACTGAGAGGTGACCTGATGGAGGTCTTTAAAATTATGAAGAGGTTTGATAGGGTAGATGTAGGGAGGATGTTTCTACTTGTGGGGGAAACCAGAACTAGGAACCATAAATACAAGATAGTCACCAATAAATCCAATGAGGAATTCAGGAGATACTTCTTTACTCAGAGAGTGGTGAGAATGTGAAACTCACTACCACTTGGAGTGGTTGAGGCGAATAGCATAGATGCATTTAAGGGGAAGCTAGATACGTACACGAGACAGAAAGGAATAAAAGGGTACGTTGATAGAGTGAGATGAAATAAGGTGGGAGGAGGCTCATGTGCAGCATAAACACCGGCATTGGCCTGTTGGGCCGAATGGCCTGCTTCTGTACTGTAAAATGTTATGTAATTCTATGAAGGGTCTAATGAATGCTTTCTCTTTTTAACTGCTGTGTATTTCCATCGTTTTCTGTAACTAAATAAGATTGGCTTACTCTGTGCAAGAGCCCATCCCCTCCACTATCAGGCTGTCAGTCCTCTACAAGTTTATAATCACAACAGTTACATGGCCTTAAGCAAAACTTCCATGTTCATATCAGAAACATAAGAGCTGCTGCAGTTTAAACCATACATTCAATTTGAGTCCAAATCATCTACATGGAATTCTGATAGCAAAGCTTCAAACACTGCTTTTCCTGCCTGTGGCGCTCTCTCCAGACAGACTCATTACCTGGAACTCTGCCTCTTGCACAGAAAAGTACAAATGCACAGTTCATCAATACTAGATGTATTACGAATTTCAGATCATGTAGTTGGCTATCAAAATATCTGGCCTGTGGGTTGACATCGCAGTGCAATTTCTCAGCAACCATCCGGGTTAAGTTTGTGAGACATCAATGCTCGATGCACTTTCCCCCAGCTGCATCTAGTTGTTATGGCACCTGACATACCAAAAACAATGGCAGATGTGATTCAGATTCCTCATTCCTTTCCAAGTGGTTACACCCTTAACTAATTTCTGTGCCCTCCACTTTACTGCAAAACTAACTGTCTGACATAAATGCAAGTTTTGTTCTTTCTTTCTATATTGTGCAGAAATAACCTCCATCAAATGTAAAGGTTTAAAAACTGTGGAGCAGATTCTCTTTTTTTAGTGCTTGACTGTAAAGCATTGTCTGGGCAGGACACATAGGGAAAAATAGATGGGGAAGGAGTACATGCCGATAACAGAGCCTGCCTGATTTTCCATCCATTCATTTAAACAATAGGAAAATCAGCTGGCTCCATTGTGGACAGGCGTCTGATGCTCCCCATCCATTTTTCCTCTATGCGCTCTGCTGAGGTGTTGCTTTACACCCCAACACTAAAAAGGAAAATCTACCCCTGTGGCTCGCCAAAGACCATTTGCCCAGGGTGCCACCTAGCCATACAACCCAGGAAGGTTTGAGCCTGGTTTGTGCTGAGTTAATTGATCTCAGCCAGGATCGTAATGTGGGAACTACATTTGAGCTCAGGGGCTGGGGATGGTGGAGGAATATCCAAGAATCCTGCTCTTGATCTCTATCCAGTGACCTTATAGGGAAGTGTGCAGATGTTAGATCATAACTCAGTGAGAATGGTCCTCGTGGTCAAATAGCAAGCCAACACTCGCTGTCATGGCTCACCCATGAACCATGGTAATTTGGCAGAGGAGCCTCATAGGCCAGTTTGTACCACATAAACATATTCCAGCATGAGTCACAAAACAAACTGATAAAAACATTGGAAAAATAAGATTTTCCTAAATTACATTTTCTACTATAGATACTACAACGTATCATTATTTAAAGAAATTGAAAAGAAAATGTATTATAGCATATTAAAATTAGATTTTCTTTCATATTTCCATGATCATACATTATATAGTGTGTGAACATTCAAATTGAATCAAACTTTCAGTCAGCTTAAAATGGTTGATTTTGGGTTTTTTTTTGACAGAGCTCCTTTAAGAATTAAAATAGATTTGTTTTCTGTCCAAAGCAGTGTCTTCACTTGACAAGCTTCTTGTGGATACTGCTGAACTTTATCTCTTAAGTTGTTGAAGCAATTTTAAAAATGTCGACACTTAGTTTATAATATTCATGAATCTTAAAAAAACGGATTTACCAAAGAACTTGTCAGAGGTTTTATAAAGATTGTCGAATGAAACTGAAGGAGGAATTTTATGAATTTGTTACCTCCAGTACTTTTGCTTTTAGTGCTTATTAATGTTAAATAACAATGATGTAGCATGAGAACACTTTTCCACTTTCAAAATTGTTAAATCTGGATTTCAGCTGATAACTACAGATTCTAGGTTCTGATCTACTGACTGAATAGTAAAATCTGCAAATATCCTTACATTGAACAATGATGAATGCAAAGACTGAGAAACTGAGTAAAAGAGAGATGACGAAAAGACAAAGGAACAAAACAAAAAGAAAATAAATAACTACCAATGTCCTATGGTAGTGAAATATTAAAGGAATCATGGGATTTTTTTGTAAGAACTATTTCATGTGTTTCTCATCCTCAACAAAACCTGAGGGCTCCCAAATGTAAGTACTTCAAGTGCCTCTAGATATACCATTTATTTATGGACCTAGATATTTTCTTTACATGACTGCTATTTCAAAAGCATCAATCCATGCTCCGTCTGTTTGGATTTTAAGCCGAATTACTCCTCAATCCTCCAATGGGGAAACTTGTCACATTTGTATTATTTGTACCTTTTCTCTGATAAAACACAGTCCTAGAAATTTGTGTGTGGTCTGTAATAAACTGTGACATTTCAGGCAAATTGCTTTCCCTTTATTGAGAAATATGTGGCAGAAAATGTTCAGTCATAAGCAGGCAGGTTAAGCATTCCTCTCGTCCCTCACTGAATGCAATCCTTTGGTGCCTCTTGGTATGTCATGTTATTTTATCCCTTTACAACATTATTACCTTGGAAAGCGATGAGTCCTGTTCTATTTACCAGCTATAACTCTGTTCTGGTGACATCAGCAACTCATAAACAATGGGCTCAATTTTCAAAGTAAAAAACGGGTGGTTTGGGGGCGGGGGGGGACATTGAAAATTGCCACCATTTCAGACCCGCCTCCAACCCACCCATTTCTGGTTTTCACTGGGGCGGGAAACCAACCCGCTCCCAGGAGGCAGGTTGGGCCTTAAAACCTTTCATGGAGGCTTTAGGCCTACATTTTTCTTGAATTCCCGATTTCAATCCTGGGGGGCCAGGATTCCCAGGCCTTCTGTTTTACGCCTGGTGAAAGGAGGCGAGATGGCCGGAGACTAACAGGTAGGTGCCTAGAAAGGCACAGCTTGTGGGCCCGGAGGAGCGGGAGTGCTTCCCCCAGCCCCAACAAGCCTACCTGTACTGATCCCCCAACGATCATGGACAGCTGACACCCAATCGCTGCCGCCCCCCCGAACCCCCCGATTGCAGCCCCCCTCGATTGCGCCATCCCCCCGATCGTGGCTCCCCCGACCCCCCCCCCCCATCGCTAACCACCCCGAACCCCCCATTCGCGACCCCCCCATTGCAGCCCCCCACCCTCCGATCGCGCACCCCCACCCGACCTCCGATCGTGGCCCCCCACGACCCTCCCACACCCGACCCCAGTCCTCCCCCCCCCCCCCCCCCCCCCCCCGCCCCCCCACTCCGATCCTCCCGACCCCCGACCCTCCCCCCCCCCCAACGATCGCAGACCCCCATGATGACACCCAATCCCGACAACCCCTCCCCCCATGACTGACTCCCGATCCCATCCCCCATGACTCATGATCCTGTGCCAACCTATGCCCACCCATGCCTTTTGTGCTCACCCATGCCCATGCCCCCCATGCTCCCCTATCCATACAAATAAAGACTTACTTGCAGACGCCCTCTCCCTGGCTGGTCTCTCGTCCAACTGAGATCAGCCTGTCACTCAGGCCAGTCAGTAGGACGGGAAACCGACAAAAAAAAGACATCCTTACGTCAAAGTCGTAAGGACGTCCAGGAATCCCGTAGTAATGCGTTTCCCGACCTCAATTTGACCCCACGGCCCCTTTCCCTGCTCCATTTTAAAATTGAGCCCAATATATCACTCTACATGTTGTATTTGTAAGTGTACATTGCAGATTAGATTCTGTGCACTACTTTCAGTGTATTATCATCACAAAGTGAAATAAAATATTAAAAGGTAAAAGATAAGTAACGACAGAAGAAAATGTGATAATGTAATGTACAAAACATTAAATTTCCCCCAGCCACTGGAAATAAAACATCTAAATTAGATCTGGTGTTTTTATACTAATTTTCCCCCTCTTTTTCAAGTTATTTTTCTCCCCTCTTTATGTCAAATAGAAAAGGAAATTTTTTCAGGGCTATGCAGAAAGAGCAGGGGAGTGCGACTAATTGGATAGCTCTTTCACAGATACGATGGGCCGAATGGCCCCATGCTGTGCTCTATGATTCTATGTTACCCAGCAACACATATTATGGGAGGTTCGTCAATTTTTTACTTTAAATATATGTAGTTCACATCCAGTGAGAGTGTTTCATTCTCCTGAATCAGTATTAGCACTCATCAGTTCATGTACCAGCATAACGCTACTACGCTCACAAACTGAATCATGGGCTTCAATCCTTGTTTATAGTAATCATTTATATAGACTGACACATAGGCATTGAGCCACTTCACCTGTTCAGTGGCTGTGCAAAGTAAAGGTTTGTAAACTGTGGTCCAAAAGGATGAAAAATTGGCATGAAAAATAATCTATGAATGACCACAATGGGGTTGGAATCAATAATAAGTGCACTATATTCCCTTTTTCATTTTTTTAAACAAGGTCTAACTTGAACGCCTTCAAGTTGTAACTGGTGTTTTCAAAAGGTGTATAAAGTAGAAGGTTATCTGTTGAAGCACAGAGCGGAAGCACAGTGCGCATTGCAAACGGTGTGGATCATGAACCAAGTTGGAACTTGAGAATTTGGTGAGAGGGGAACTGGTAAAGTAGTGGGTGAATTCAAGTTAAAATTTAGTTTAAAATTTAACTTAGAACTTTAAAACTTTAAAAGAAACTACAAGTTAGTTTACAGTTAACAGAACCTGCAAGTCTGTAACAGAAGCAGTTAACAGTTAATCAGCTGTAAGTGATTGCCTGAATAGAGGGTAATTACTGTGAGTTGGAAGCTGATTGAGCAGTTGTAACTGGTGTTCTCAAAAGCTGTTTAAAGTAGAAGGTTATCTGCTGAAGCACCGAGTGGATCGTGAACCGAGTGGATCGTGAACCGAGTGGGAACTTGAGAATTTGGTGAAAGGGGGTATTAGGTTTAGAGGGGGAAGGACAGTGAACAGAGAGGAGGTGCTCTGAGAGACCTGGAATTAAAGGGTACATTAACCAGGGTAAGTAAACAGTAAGTCAATTAGTAATAATTGAGTATCTAAAGGGGGGGGGGTTTAGTAAAAAGAGGTTTCTAAATAAAATGGATGGGCAGCTGACACCAATTGCCTGCAATTCCTGTGTCATGTGGGAACTTCAGGATGCTTCATGTGTCCTAGAGGGCCACATGTGCAGGAAATGCCTCCAGTTGCTCGAGCTCAAGCTGGGGGTTTCTGAGCTTGAGGGGCGGCTGGAGTCACTGCAGAGCATAAGGCAGGCTGAAGGTTTCTTGGATCGTACGTTCCAGGAGGTGGCCACCCCGCAGCCACAGAGAGTTCAAGATAGCAAGTGGGTGGCCATCTGAAAGGGTAGGAAGAGGCAGGCAGCGCAGGAATCTTCTGGGTGTGTGGCACTCTCATACCGGTACCAGTAAGGGTGACGAAACCTCGAAGGAATGCAGTCCTGAGCATGGCACCATGGGGCAAAGGACTGCACAGGGGGACACAGTGAAGTGCAGAAATGCAGTAGTCATAGGGGATTTGATAGTCAGGGGGGCAGACAGGCATTTCTGTGACCACCGACGTGAGTCCTGTAGGGTGTGTTGCCTCCCTGGTGCCAGGGTAAAGGACATCATGGAGAGGGTGCAGAACATTCTGGGAGGGTAACAGCCAGATGTTGTGGCCCATATGGGTACCGTCAACTTGGGAAAGGAAAGGGATGAGATCCCGTAGTCAGAGTTTCGGGAGCTAGGGAGGAAGTTAAAAAGCAGGACCTCAAAGGTGGTAATCTCTGGATTACTCCCAGTGCCACGCACTAGTGACTACAGAATTAGGAAAATAAGGCAGGTTAATGTGTGGCTAGAAACATGGGGGTAAATTTTAACCAGGAGCCGGGAAGAGGGTGGCGCGGGGTGGGGGGGATTTCCTGACAGGAAACCTAGACGTCCTTGCGATTTTGACATAAGGACATCTTCTAATTTTTTTTTGTAGGTTTCCCACCCGACAGGCTGGCCAGATTGATAGGCTGGCTGTCAGTCAGACAGAAGAAGAGCCAGAGAGCAGGTGCCAGCAGGTAAGCCTTAGATGAGGGGTGTGGTCGGTCATTGGGGGGGGGGGGGGGGTGCAGGGTCTGAGATCGTGGAGGGGGTTCGGAGATCATGGGGGGGGGGGGGGGGGTGGTTGGTCGATCGCGTATGTGGGATCGCGGCAGATAGACTTGTTGGGCCTGGGGGAAACACTCCTCCTCCTCTTGGCCCACAAGCAGTGAAATAAAGGCACTTACCGGCTGAGACCGGACCTTCTCGCCTCCTCTTACATGGCGTGAAGCAGAAGGCCCAGGAATCCTGGCCCCCAGGAGTTAAAAGTAAAAAAGCTGTCAAAATGGAGGCTCCTAGCCTCCTTAAAAGATGTCACTGGTCGACCCACTTCCTGAGAGTGGGTTGGTCGCCCGCCCCTCGACCCGCCTCCATTAAAACCGGAAGTGGGCGGGTGGAGACTGGGCTAGTAATAGTGTAAAGGGCAAAGAAGGGGAGGAATTTCTGAAGTGTGTTCAGGAAAACTTTCTTGACCAGTATGTTTTTGGCCCAACAAGAAAGGAGGCATTGCTGGACCTAGTTCTGGGGCATGAAGTGGGTCAAGTGGAGCAAGTGTCAGTGGGGGAACATTTAGGGAACAGTAATCATAGTATCATAAGGTTTAGATTAGTTATGGACAAGGACAAGGTACAATCTAGACTAAAAATACTTAATCGGAGGAGGGCCAATTTAATTGGTTGAGAACGGATCTGGTCCAGGTAAATTGGAATCGAAGACTGGCAGGCAAAATGTAATCGAACATCCTAGTAATCGAGAAATGGGTGGTCTTTGAAGAGGAGATGGCTTGGGTACAGTCTAGGTACATTCCCACGCGGGGGAAAGGTAGGGCAACCAAAGCCAGAGCTCCCTGGATGATGAAAGAGATGGAGAGTAAGATGAAGCAGAGAGAGGGGCATATGTCAGATGTCAGGTTGATAATGCAAGTGAGAACCAGGCTGAATACGGAAAGTATAGAGGAGAAGTGAAAAAGGAAATAAAAGGTGCAAAGAGAAAGTATGAGAATAGACTGGCGGCTAACATAAAAGGGAATCCAAACTTCTTCTACAGGCATATAAACAGTAAACAGGTAGTAAGAGGAGGTTTGGGGCCGAGTAGGGACCAAAAAGGAGATCTATGCATGGAGGCAGATGGCATAGCTGAGGTACTAAATGAGTACTTCGCATCTGTCTTAACAAGGAAGAAGATGCTGCTAAAGTCAAAGTAAAAGAGGAGGTAGTTGAGATACTGGATGGGCTAAAAATTGATAGAGAGGAGGTACTAGAAAAGCTGGCTGTACTTAAAGGAGATAAGTCACCCAGTCCGGATGGGATGCATCCTAGATTGCTGAGGGAAGGAAGGGTGGAAATTGCAGAGGTGCTGGCCATAATTTTCCAATCCTCCTTAGATATGGGGGTCGTGCCAGTGAACGTGAGGATTGCAAATATCACATCCTTGTTCAAAAAAGGGTGTAAGGATAAATGCGGCAACTACAGGCCAGTCAGTTAAACCTCGGTGGTGGGGAAGCTTTTAGAAACGATAATTTGGGACAAAATTAATAATCACTTGAACAAGTGTGGATTAATAAAGGATTTGTTAAAGGCAAATCATGTTTAACTAACTTAATTGAATTTTTTGATGAGGTAACAGAGAGGGTTGATGAGGGCAATGCGGTTGATGTGTTTATGGACTTTCAAAAGGCGTTTGATAAAGTGCCACAAAATAGGCTTGTCAGCAAAATTGAAACCTATGGAATTAAATGGACAGTGGCAGCATGGATATGAAATTGGCTAAGTGACAGGAAACAGTAGTGGTGAACGGTTGTTTTTCGGACTGGAGGAAGGTGTACAGTGATGTTCCCCAGTGGTTGGTACTAGGACCACTGCTTTTTTTGACATATTAACGACTTGATAGACGTCTTCAAAATCATGAAGGGTTTAGATAATGAGAAACTATTCCCGTTGGCGGAAGGGTCGAGGACCAGAGGACACAGATTTAAGGTGATTGGCAAAAGAACAAAAATTTGCAACTGACACAAAACTTGGGAGTGTAGTAAACAGTGAGGAGCATAGTTATAGACTTCAAGAGGATATAGACAAACTGGTGGGATGGGCAGACACATGGCAGATGAAATTTAGTGCAGAAAAGTGCGAAGTAATACATTTCGGCAAGAAGAATGAGGAGAGGCAATATAAACTAAATGGTACAATTCTAAAGGGGTGCAAGAACAGAAAGAACAGAGAGGGTTATATGTGCACAAATCTTTGAAGGTGGCAGGACAGGGATAAAAAAGCATACGGGATCCAGGGCTTTATAAATAGAGGCATAGAGTACAAAAGCAAGGTAGTTATGATGAACCTTTTATAAAACACAGGTTAGGCCCCAGCTGGAGTATTGTGTTCAATTCTGGGCATCACACTTTAGGAAGGATGTGAAGGGCTTAGAGAAGGTGCAGAAAAGATTTACTAAAATGGTTCCAGGGATGAGGGACTTCAGTTATGTGGATAGACTGGAGAAGCTGGGATTGTTCTCCTTAGAGCAGAGAACGTTAAGAGGAGATTTGATAGAAGTGTTCAAAATCATGAAGGGTTTAGATAAAGAAAAACTGTTCCCATTGGTGGAAGGGTCAAGGACCAGAGGACATAGATTTAAGGTGATTGGCAAAAAGAACCAAAGGCAACATGAGGAAAAACTTTGTTATGCAGCAAGTAGTTATAATCCGGAATGCACTGCCTGAAAGGGTGATGGAATCTGCTTCCATCATGGCTTTCAAAAAGGAATTGGATAAATACTTGAAAGGAAAAAATTTGCAGGGCTATGGGGAAAGGGTGGGGGAATGGGACTGACAGGGTTGCTCTTACAAAGAGACGGCATGGGCTCAATGGACTGAATGGCCTCCTTCTCTGCTGTAACCATTCTATGATAAAATAGTGGGCAGAGGAATTTTGTACAAATGTGCTACACACACACACACACACACACACACACACACAGAATGGAGTTCTGAAACCTAAGTTTCTATCCATGATTCCTCAATCTTAATCTTAATCATATATTGAGGGGCAAAGACCAGGAACTTGCCCAGGGGGAGATATTGAAATATTACTCACCTTTTCATGGTCAGCTCAAGAACCACATTGCCAGAGGGCTGAGACAGGTTTCAGCCCTTTTCTTGAAGAATAATGTACAGTGTAGAATGACCTGAAAAAGGGAAGAGAATACATTAAAATAAGGCAAAAATTAAACCACTTGTAGGAGTTACTGATAATTTTGATACTGATTATATTTGTACAAGATGGTAGAAGCAGCAGCCAGTGAATTTGGGAGTGTTTGAAATGAAGCATTATTGTATCAGCAGGGCTGATCTGATTAGAAACAGTGTTTTATTGTTAAGTTTCATTAAACTATTTTTTTAAAATCAGAAAACATTTTTCTATGAGGTGGGGGATTAATCTGGCATCTGTTAGCAAGGGTAGTGGAAATCTAGAACTCTCTCCCCCAAAAAGCTGTTGAGGCTAGGTTAATTGAAAATTTCAAAACTAAGATAGATAGATTTTTGTTAGGCATGGATATTAAGGGTTATGGAACCAAAGCGGGTAGGTGGAGTTAAGATACAAATCAGCCATGATCTAACTGAATGACGGAACAGGCTCGAGGGACTGAATGATCTACTCCTGTTCCCATGTTCCTAAACAGAAAAAAATAAATGCTTACAGTTATATAGCAACTTATCACATCATTGAAATTCATCAGTGTCCACACAGTGGACAATTTCTGAAGTGCAATGGCTGTTATTATATAGGAAAACTCTACTAGATAATGTAGAATAACAGAGACAAGAAAAAATACCTTTCCAAATGGAACAGGGAGGATGTGAAATAATATTTAACCAGTCACTAAGATGTAGGAAGAGTATGCTTTGTTTAATTTTAAGTAGTAAATGTTCAGGTAAGGCTAAGCTGAACATTTGCCAATCTTAACATTTAATATCTATTATAATGGGAAATATCCTTATTGCTTAGATTGTATCAGTTTGTGAGGCATCCAAAGCAATATTGAAAAAACATTTGAAAAAAATCAAGAATTTGTCAGAAAATATTCTGCATTATTCTCTTACAATTCTGGCTTTTTCCCAACACCTTGAACTGGGCAGGCAAAAAGGCAGTTTCCATAAGCAGACCTGCATCTCCTATGAACTGAAACTTGATCTCTTCTACATGACATGAATAGCAATAACACATTACAGGACTAATATTTACAGGATTTTATATTTTGAACCAGGGCCTCCATCCATGGGTTGCCCAACATGCTCTTCTACCCACTGCAAAAAGTGGCTAGATCATATCTTGCAGGCTAAAGCTCATCATTAGATTTATGTAGAAGAAATATAATTACACAGAAGCAAAATACTACAAACATGCTGTGTAATATTTGACTTACACAATACTTAAACTAATCCAAAACAAAATAATAAGTCCACCTAGCATTTTTTTTCAAACTAAATCTCTGATTGATATAACTTCAAAACTTGGCTCCCTGGAGCCCACGAGTACAATATGGAAACAGGCAAGTAAACAGGAACTGGAGATACAGAAAAAAATACACCTTCTGTACAGTTCTTCTGGGTCTCCAAAAGTAGATTTCAACACACAAAAATCAAAAAAGCTCTTTTTCTCTAGGCAGACAATCATGTTTTTATCAATTCTACCATTCAGGTAGATACTTGTAGTATAGTTTCCATTTTATAAAAAAGATATAGACGCATTGGAGAAGGTGCAAAAAAGATTCACATGGATGATACCAGAAATGAGAGGATATACCTATCAGGAAAGTCTAAACAGGCTGGGGCTCTTTTCTCTAGAAAAGAGAATGCTGAGGGGTGACCAGATAGAGGTTTTTAAGATAATGAAAGGGTAGATGTAGAGAAAATGTTTTCACTTTGTGAGGAGCCCAAAACTAGTTGTCATCAAAATAAAATAGTCACTAATAAATCCAATAGGGAATTCAGGAGAAACTTCTTTACCCAAAGAGTGATAAGAATGTGGAACGCTGTAACATAAGGAGTAATTGAGACAAATAGCATAGATACATTTAAGGGGAAGCTAGACAAGCACACGAAGAAGAAAGGAATAGAAGGGTATGCTGATAGGGTTAGATGAAGTAGGGAGGGAGGAAGCTCATGTGGAGCATAAACCAGTGAAGTCGAATGTCCTGTTTCTGTGCTGTAGACTCGATAACCCAGAAATTGCTCCCAGCGGCGAACCAACAGCACTCACCATTCCATAGATCTATACTAGCCTACTAACTTACTGTACATGGCCTTTACTGCTTGCACTTCCTCTAATAGGAAGCGGAGAAGAGCCCAGCATTTGCTTCAGCGAAGCTGGGAGCCGTGGGAGAAGCGAGAGGCTCACTCTCTCCACTCAACCAGTCAGATTGGAGTGTTTTTGACCAGTTGCGAACAGTTTCTGCAAGCTGAAACATAAAATCCAGGAAGTAAAAGGTACAACACTAAAATCATTTGTAAAAACCGTTATAGACAGCGAAAAAAAGAAAGGGTAAGAAATAATCAAATTAAATAAAAGAGATAGAAGGGAAAAGTAAAAAAATGTATACTTTTTAATTTAAAAAAACTTTACTCCATATTTTAATAGTTTTTGGTCATTAGAAATGAGAGTCCACATTTTTAAAAGTTAATTTTTAGTTGATTGGCAGTTATTAAGACTTTAGTTTAGTTTAGACCTGATATTTTTAAGCGTACCTGTTGTGGTGATATTAGCTACTGTCCAGCTGGGCAGAAGAGCAAGTTGGCACTGGTCTGTTGATTTCAGCTGGCAATATCCTTTTAATGCAAAGCTGTCATATCGCCGGCAAACCAGGAGGTTTCACTGCACTGCACATGCACGTACACTGGAACTTGCTCCTCGATTTTGCCACTAACCACGGTGAACACTGTTGAGCTCACCAGTCTTTTTTAAAGCAATTTCTGGGCCGTTGTAACTCGATGCAAGATAAGGTGTGAACAGCTTTTGAATCACATTAGTTTTGTTTGCTTTTGATATCTGCCTTGCACATCAAATATCTTGCTTTCTTTCACGCAGACAACATGGCTACATGAATAATCTCAGAGTTCGAGAGATCTGCATATTCATGTGCATTTAAAATTATTTTCAAAGCAATTTGCTTATGAAATACTGACAAGGAGCACCACTGAGATTACCTCTGACAATTTTTGTATTTTGTCTTCCCTTCCCACAAAGAACTCTGGGTCTCTGCTAATTTTAAACACATTTTATGTTAGAGTCTTTTAAACAGGTATAATACAAAATATTTTATAGTTTGAAGCATGGTGGAGCTCCATTTCTGTCACAGACTCGACATTCCCCCTCTCCCACTTCTTTCCCCTCTTAAAATATTCAAAATATCTTTAAGGTTAATGCAAAGTTGGCATTTACAATTTATATAATAAATATTCGTTGCCTTTTAAAATGCTTTATAAAGCCGTAATTGAGATCCCAATAGTGGTATATAACTAGAGGGGCACTAGGACCTTAAGTGCTGGACTAAAGTGGGAGGGAAAGGCTGGAATACACTTCACAGTTGATCAGTCTGGGGAAATCTAAATTCCAGGGGATTAAAGGTGTAACCGGCTGGTTGAAGGTAGTGGATTACAGTATCCAAGCTGAATAAACACATGCCCACGAAAAATGCTTCGTCTTTATCCACATGTGGAGGAATAGTAAAGCAAGTCCGGAGTGGAGATAAACTTTGGAGCCAGTGGGAACTTCTTTCCAGTAAGAGTAGAATGAATGAGGACAGCGGGCCGCCTAGGGAGGTGAGAGAAGCGCGGTGCAGTCGAAAGTGGCAGATCGTGAACCACCGAGGAGGGGGTGGGGGATTGAAGAATACAGGCGGTTTATGGTATTGAACATTGAATAAGCCTTTTTTTGCGGAGGTGGAGGTGGAGGGGGAAGAGAATGAAAGTACATTGCATTTTGCGACTGAATCATTCATTTGGGGTTACATTTGTTTGTAAAATAATTTGTGATATTGGAAAAAATTGAAAACATTACTTGACGAGAAATGTTACTTCAATATGTTTAATCGCATGTTAGTCACGTTACTGTTCTGCAAAAATGTGGGATTTTCATGAGATAAGCTTCGTGACTGATACTTTATTTGCGAAATATCTGTAATTTATAAATAGTTTTGATGAAATGTTCTTGAGTATGTACAAAATCACACTTACTGTATCTAAACGTGATGTATGAGGTGTTTAGAGCAAGCGGCAAAACCTAATTGATAGTTATAGAATAACTTCAAACCCAAAGCATAGACAAAGGTTCCAACATCATCCAGAAACCATTGGACCTCAATATTCCAGCCTATGATGTGTACAGTCCTATGCAATCATTTACAAGGATTTAATTCTGAATGGAAATGCATTTATTAGTGAATACATAATGACCATTATTAATTTCTGTTGGCATTTCAAGTCTACATAATTATAAAGGATTGCCCCAATTTATTTGGATTCAAAAAACCTGTTGAAATTTGAGGTGATTCAAAGTGGTTTATGCAGTATTTTCTTTAAGTTCCATATTAAAAAAGTGTAAAACTATTTTAAGTCTAACAAAATACAGTAGGATATATTAATGGTAATGAGATGGTTCACTATGTAGATGAATACTTCATATGCTTTAATAGAAATAACCGTACTTGGTTATTTCTAGATGCCACTAGGTGTGCTTTTTGTTTGGTTTCACACAAGAGTATAAAACTAACTCTTCGCTCTGAGCGTGTGCACTGTAGTGCTCATTGGTGAGGCACAGTATGGTCTCCGTTGGGGGGAAGGAACAATGTCTTTATCTATCACGATAGATTCCCTACAATATTACTCATGTATAAATGACAGTATTATAAACAATTGCAGAAGCAATGAATGGTTGTTTTTCAGACTGGAGGAAGGTGTACAGTGGTGTTCCCCAGGGGTCGGTACTAGGACCACTGCTTTTTTTGATATGTATTAATGACTTGGACTTGGGCACAATTTCAAAATTTGCTGATCACACAAAACTTGGGAGTGTAGTAAACAGTGAGGTGGATAGTGATAGACTTCAAGAGGACAGATACATTTCGGCAAGAAGAATGAGGAGAGGCAATATAAACTAATTGGTACAATTCTAATAGGGGTGCAAGAACAGAGAGGGTTATATGTGCACAAATCTTTGAAGGTGGTAGGACAGGTTGAGAAAGCGGTTAAAAAAGGGTCCGGAATCCAGGGCTTTATAAATTGAGGCATAGAGTACAAAAGCAAGGTAGTTATGATGAACCTTTTGTAAAATACAGGTTAGGCCCCAGCTGGAGTATTGTGTTCAATTCTGGGCATCACACTTTAGGAAGGATGTGAAGGGCTTAGAGAGGGTGCAGAAAAGATTTACTAGAATGGTTCCAGGGATGAGGGACTTCAGTTACGTGGATAGACTGGAGAAGCTGGGATTGTTTTCCTTAGAGCAGAGAAAGTTATAGAAGTTTACAACATGGAAACAGGCCCTTCGGCCCAACATGTCCATGTCGCCCAGTTTATACCACTAAGCTAGTCCCAATTGCCTGCACTTGGCCCATATCCCTCTATACCCATCTTACCCATGTAACTGTCCAAATGCTTTTTAAAAGACAAAATTGTACCCGCCTCTACAACTGCCTCTGGCAGCTTGTTCCAGACACTCACCACCCTTTGAGTGAAAAAATTGCCCCTCTGGACCCTTTTGTATCTCTCCCCTCTCACCTTAAATCTATGCCCCCTCGTTATAGACTCCCCTACCTTTGGGAAAAGATTTTGACTATCTACCTTATCTATGCCCCTCATAGAGAACGTTAAGAGGAGATTTGATAGACGTTTTCAAAATCATGAAGGGTTTAGATAAAGAGAAACTGTTCCCATTGGCGGAAGGGTCAAGGACCAGAGGACACAGATTTAAGATGATTGACAAAAGAAGCAAAGGTGACACGAGGAAAAACTTTTTTACGCAGCGAGTAGTTATAATCAGGAATACACTGCCTGAAAGGGTGGTGGAAGCAAATTCAATCATGGCTTTCAAAAAGGAATTGGATTAAAAAATTTGCAGGGCTACGGGGAAAGAGCGGGGTAATGGGACTAACTGGATTGCTCTTACAAAGAGCCGACATGGGCTTGATGGACCGAATGGCCACCTTCTGTGCTGCAGCTATTCTATGATTTCAGTACTTTACGCAGACAAATTTTATCAAATAACATTTTGATCCTATCAATTTGCCAATTTATTTTCAGAATTGTCTTACTATGTAAAATGGGTTGAGGAAAAAAACAGCAACTATAATTATTTTAAAGGAAAATATAACCCAATGGAACAATTTAGATTTACTACCAATTTGGCGGTTTCAGGAAAACTTACTACTCTGTGCATGAACTGATAAATAGTAAATGAAAGAATTTCAAAGTAAATTGAGAATCTATAATAAAATAGAAATTCTTAATTTACTTTGAAATTTTTCATTTATTGTTTTTGGCTCTAGAGTATGTTTTAAGTGTGCATTAATGTGTAGTTAATGCTGTGGTACCATTAATGGAGTATTACCTCACTTTAGCCCACTTTCTAAATACTTTCTGGCACAAATTGGTTTAACTCACATTAATGCACAGACCCACCATCAATAGTTTTTCACTTGTTAAGGGCTAGTTAAGCACTTGTTAAAGGTAAACATACAATTTTTTACATGCTTGCCTTCCAGCCCACATCATATTAATGATGTCTGATTAAGGCCAAGACAGCAGAGAATCAGCTGAGCTCCAGCAGTGAGCACATCAGGAGCATTATAAAGACCATAAAGTTTGCACAGCATTGTGGGCATCAGCAAGTCTTACTTTACTGGATATGAGGGGGGAGGGGAGGGGGAGTCTGCAACCACTGCCAAATAATTATGTATGTAAATATACTATTTCCATGGCGTGCCCACAACACCCATATTTAAGCAAATCATTTGGATGGCTTGTTTCTTGGAGATACGGGTTGCTTACTCAAAAGCGACTCATGCGGTCATATTACAACTTCCATTCTCTCAGCAAATGCATACAAGAACATCTATTCAAGAGTCAGGAATATCCAGCAGATGTTTGGAGTGCTGAAATAACCCTTCTGCTATTTAGACTGGACCAAGGTACTTGACAATATACTTTGAGAGAGTTAGCAGGAAGATAACATTGTGCTGCATGTGACATCGAGTCTGCAGCACAGAAACAAGCCATTTGACCCAGCTGATCTATGCCGGTATTTATGCTCTACACGAGCCTCCTCCCTCCCTACTTCCTCTAACCCTATCAGCGTATCCTTCTATTCCTTTCTTCTTCGTGTGTTTATTTAGCTTCCCCTTAAATGCTATTTGCCTCAACTGCTCCTTGTGGTAGCAAGTTCCACTTTCTTACCACTCTTTGGGTAAAGAAGCTTCTCCTGAATTCCCTATTGGATTTATTAATGACTATCTTATATTGATGACCTCTAGTTTTGGACTTCCCCACAAGTGGAAACATTTTCTCTATATCTACCCTATCAAACCCTTTCATTATCTATCGGGTCACCCCTCAGCCTTCTCTTTTTTAGAGAAAAGAGCCCCAGCCTGTTTAGACTTTCCTGATAAGTATATCCTCTCCAGTTCTAGTATCATCCTTGTGAATTTTTTTGCACTTTCTCCAACGCCTCTATATCCTTTTATGCTGCACAATATAGCCAGCAAAAGAGTCATTGTGGAAGATAAACAGCAACAAGGCATGAATGAATAGGAGGGGAAGGATGTTGATGAGGCGCTAGCAGAAGTTCAGCATCTACTGGACGAAGTAGCACAGGTTCACAAGCTTTCAATAAATATTTATTTCCTTGAGGCCTTTTTTTTTCATTGGACATTTGTTCCCTTTATTTTTAAACAATCATTCCTTAGTGTTGCTGTTTATGTGGAGGCCTTTCATTTTGAGCATAAATGATGTCTGTGAAGCTTAAGGTGACTTTAATGAAAATAATAGTGAAGATGCAGTATGTGTTTAATGTTATGTGCCACTGTGCCTACTCCTGATGGATATATGCACTACCTAACCATGATATGTCTATTCTACCCCTATTTTATGTACTACTGGAAGGATTAAATATGGAGGCTTGTTGTGACTGATTCGCTTGTGGTTCTGTTGGCTGCTTACTTTGATATGTGGCAGACCAAGGTGACACCACATGTGTGCCAGAAAAACTTGTCCTGTTCCTGTTGTGGGGCTTGTCTGCCTTTTGTTGGGGGTGGGGGGGGGGGGTTCTCCTGTCAGTTGCCCAGAGGCAACTGCAGACAAAGGATTTATAGGAACTTGAGAGCCATCTGCCTATTCCTGTGCTTTTAGTTACATGCCCTTATTGGAAACTGAGTTCTTACACTGGTTCTGAAGCCCTCATTTGTAGCTCTCTGAAGTTAATGTTGAAGCTGTCCGTTATCGCATCATGGAACGTGGACCTCAACACTCAGACAGCATTAATGGGAGAGATACTGCAATGATTCTCACTGCCTGCATGCCAGGATTTTCTCCTGAAAATGATTCTCACTGCCTGTGAGCTGCACAGCATCACCCAATTGTGTATCAACTACTTGCATCATACAATACAAGGAGGCAAGTGATCGGTGCACCAGTTCATGCTCCTGAGTATCCTCTGATGGTGCTGGGAGGTCAGAGTCACAGTGATGCAAAGGGGCTTGTGGTCTTGCCATTCCTCCATTCAGAATTAGCCAACTCTTCAGCTTCCACCTCTGTCCATCCACATCTATGAGAAATGGTTCAGCTTGTGCTACTTCTTCTCAATCACTAACACGCTACAGAGTGGATATTTCTGGGCTGGTTTGTGTTTGAAGTAGTATGGGGAAACTTGCTGCTGAGAGAACCTGGCTACTGCTCTTGGGGTTTTGGCATATTGTAACAAGAAGAAAAAGGCACTTCCTAACTCATCGTGCATAATTAGCCATGTTATTGCTGTATAGACAACACTTGGCATATTTTGCAGCACAGCACAGTCCCTGCTTTACATGTGCCAGAACACATTTGCACAGAAAAGGTATGTGCGTATAACTATACAAAACTGGAGTGCTTCCACTCCTCCAGGCTGTATGTTACCCCTGCTAAGTTCAGCTTCCCAGCTGATAATCTTTATGATGATGTCTTCAAAAGACATGAGAGTTTTGGCCTACTAAGATCTTTTGCCTGCCTCCACAGTGCCTTCTGTTGAAAGCAGACTTTTGCTGTTAGGAGAAGATAAATATGAGTGACTGTTTTGTGCTGCATATTTTAGGCAGCTGCACTGTTTTATGGCCTTATGAGTAGCCCAGCTGAAAATAAAACAAGGCAGTCAATCGGGACTTCAGCCTCAGCATCCATTCTGTGATACTAGCAAAACGTGAAATTCAGATATGGACATGTCAGATGGTTTCAGTGACCTGTTCTATGGTGGCGGAGGTGGGGTGCCAGGGTCCCCCTCCCTAGAAAGATGTCATAACATTGCCTGTACATGTGTTGAAAAAATCTTGGCAATTTTAGAAATCTTCACTGTCCAGGCCACAGCCAAGGGCTGGACCTCTAGGTGGGCCCCACTTCCATCAGCTGGCATGGCAGTAAGCTGCCTCTCACTTAGCATATGAGCCCACATGCTTCTCCTGCCATCTCACCTACGCAATAACATGAATGCACTTCAAAGTATATCTTTTTATGTGATGTGCTTTGGGTCATTTCTGGAAGATGTGCTAAGGTGCCGTATGAATGACAGTTATTTGCCCAGAGGCGCACACTGGCAAGGGGCTGGCAGCAACTGGAGAGTCACATTCCTGTTTCCCCCCTGAAGATTGCCAAGATTTTTTCAACACATGTTCAGACATCTTTCTAGAGTGGGGGACCCTGGCACCCTAATCTCTCTCACCATGGAATGGATAGTTTTTGTTGGAATTACTGGCCTCCCCAATCAGGCAGTCGCCTGAAATGTGTCCCTACTGACTGTCCCCTCACCCTGCATACTTTGACATATCCCCTCATAAATGCTGGGATGTCAAGTCCACAGACTTTCAGGTCCACCATGTGCGCTCCTTATAAACCATGCATTTACATTCAGAATTCTTTGTCAATGGCCAGTGACCCCATTTGCCATTCATGGAGTGATATCTTTTTCTGTTGATCAATGCCGCAAGATGTTGCACGGGTGCTTGAGGCTACATGGTTTCAATCAGTGATGCCCTGTGCACTTTTTACAAGTCCGTATCTAATTCTCCTGTGGTATCCTGGTGCTGAATGTAACATAGTCATGATTATGTTGAAACAGATCTAGCGCTTTAGTAATGCAACAGTGAGCTGCAAACTGGCGTATCCAGTGAGATCTTCAGCTGTTTCTTAAAAGGACCCTGTGCGATTAAATTTGAGTATGTCGTTGTGTTTCATGTAGGATGAATGTTCTTCACTAGTTGCACGTCTAGTTCCAGGAAATGGAAAATATTTGAATAGTGTTACTGATGAGGCAACGCCTCCTCACAAGGTATTTCTCCATGAGATTGAGGTAGCTCCATTACATGTGATAGACATGCAGTCTGGGGTAGGAGTGAGTACTAATGATCCTCCTCCTACGGCCTCAGCATTTCTGGGCCTCCTCTCCTGTACTACTACTTCTAACATGTCTTACATACGGCCGACTGCTGCGTGCACTGAAAAGGTTGCAGCTTCTAACGACGTCTGCTCCACGAGAACAATTTTCATGTGAAGCAATCAAATGATGCTCATGAAGCCTTTAAATGTTGTTAAATTTTGTTTGATAACAGTCTTGTGAAGTGCCTTGGGAAGCTTTACTACGTTAAAGACGCTACATAAATGTAAGTTGTTATTAACAAGCAATGAAAAAGTGAACGCTGAGTCAGCGAGCTAATGTGCATTACACCTGTCTGTTCCCAGGAGCAATTTTAGGAGCATCTGCAAAAGTTGCCAATTGCTCCATTCGAGTTAACACATTTACTATACCTCAACGTGAGAGCAATTTATCCCTCAAATGGAACAATGGCAAAAATAGCTACAGTTTAGCAGCTATGACCATTAGGACATAAGAATTAGGAGCAGGAGGTTTTTTTCTTTTTTTATTCGTTCATGGGATGTGGGCGTCGCTGGCAAGGCCAGCATTTATTGCCCATCCCCAATTGCCCTTGAGAAAGTGGTGGTGAGCCGCCTTCTTGAACCGCTGCAGTCCGAGTGGTGAAGGTTCTCCCACAGTGCTGTTAGGTAGGGAGTTCCAGGATTTTGACCCAGCGACGATGAAGGAACGGCGATATATTTCCAAGTCAGGATGGTGTGTGACTTGGAGGGGAACATGCAGGTGGTGTTGTTCCCATGTGCCTGCTGCCCTTGTCCTTCTAGGTGGTAGAGGTCGCAGGTTTGGGAGGTGCTGTCGAAGAAGCCTTGGCGAGTTGCTGCAGTGCATCCTGTAGATGGTACACACTGCAGCCACGATGCGCCGGTGGTGAAGGGAGTGAATGTTTAGGGTGGTAGATGGGGTGCCAATCAAGCGGGCTGCTTTGTCCTGGATGGTGTCGAGCTTCTTGAGTGTTGTTGGAGCTGCACTCATCCAGGCAAGTGGAGAGTATTCCATCACACTCCTGACTTGTGCCTTGTAGATGGTGGAAAGGCTTTGTGGAGTCAAGAGGTGAGTCACTCACCACAGAATACCCAGCCTCTGACCTGCTCTTGTAGCCACAGTATTTATCCAGTTAAGTATCTGGTCCAGTTAAGTATCTGGTCAATGGTGACCCCCAAGATGTTGATGGTGGGGGATTCGGCGAATGTCAAGGGGAGGTGGTCATTGCCTGGCACTTGTCTGGCACGAATGTTACTTGCCACTTATCAGCCCAATCCTGGATGTTATCCAGGTCTTGCTGCATGCGGGCACGGACTGCTTCATTATCTGAGGGGTTGCGATTGGAACTGAATGCTGTGCAATCATCAGCGAACATCCCCATTTCTGATGTTATGATGGAGGGAAGGTCATTGATGAAGCAGCTGAAGATGGTTGGGCCGAGGACACTGTCCTGAGGCACTCCTGCAGTGATGTCCTGGGGCTGAGATGTTTGGCCTCCTACAACCACTACCATCTTTCTTTGTGCTAGGTATGGCTCCAGCCGCTGGAGAGATTTCCCCATGATTCCCATTGACTTCAATTTTACTAGGGCTCCTTGATGCCACACTCTGTCAAATGCTGCCTTGATGTCATGGGCAGTCACTCTCACCTCACCTCTGGAATTCAGCTCTTTTGTCCATGTTTGGACCAAGGCTGTAATGAGGTCAGGAGCCGAGTGGTCCTGGCGGAACCCAAACTGAGCATCGGTGAGCAGGTTCTTGGTGAGTAAGTGCCGCTTGATAGCACTGTCGACGACACCTTCCATCACTTTGCTGATGATTGAGAGCAGACTGATGGGGCGGTAATTGGCCAGATTGGATTTGTCCTGCTTTTTGTGGATAGGACATACCTGGGCAATTTTCCACATTGTCAGGTAGATGCCAGTGTTGTAGCTGTACTGGAACAATTTGGATAGAGGCGCAGCTAGTTCTGGAGCAAAAGTCTTCAGCACTACAGCCGGGATGTTGTCAGGGCCCATAGCCTTTGCTGTATCCAGTGCACTCAGCCACTACGGGTACGGTAGCATAGTGGTTATGTTACTGGGCTAGTAATCCAGAGGCCTGGACTAAAATCCAGAGTCATGAGTTCAAATCCCGCCACGGCAGCTGGCGAATTTAAATTCAATTAATTAATTAAATTCAATTAATTAAATAAAAAAATCTGGAATTAAAATACTAGTATCAGTAATGATGGCCATGAAACTACCGGATTGTCGTAAAAACCCATCTGGTTCACTAATGTCCTTTAGGGAAGGAAGCCTGCCGCCCTTACCCGGTCTGGCCTATATGTGACTCCAGACCCACAGCAATGTGGTTGATTCTTAATTGCCCTCTGAAATGGCCTAGCAAGCCACTCAGTTGTAAAATCTCGCTACGAAAAGTCATAATAAGAATAAAACCGGACGGACCACCCGGCATCGGACCACTAGGCACCGGACACGACAACGGCAAAACACCAAGCCCAGTCGACCCTGCAAGGTCCTCCTCACTAACATCTGGGGACTTGTGCCAAAATTGGGAGAGCTGTCCCACAGACTAGTCAAGCAACAGCCTGACATAGCGATACTCACAGAATCATACCTTTCAGCCAACGTCCCAGACTCTTCCATCACCATCCCTGGGTATGTCCTGTCCCACCGACAGGACAGACCCACCAGAGGTGGCGGTACAGTGATATACAGTCAGGAGGGAGTGGCCCTGGGAGTCCTCAACATTGACTCTGGACCCCATGAAATCTCATGGCATCAGGTCAAACATGGGCAAGGAAACCTCCTGCTGATTACCACCTACCGTCCTCCCTCAGCTGATGAATCAGTCCTCCTCCATGTTGAACACCACTTGGAGGAAGCACTGAGGGTAGCAAGGGCACAGAATGTACTCTGGTTGGGGGACTTCAATGTCCATCACCAAGAGTGGCTCGGTAGCACCACTACTGATCGAGCTGGCCGAGTCCTGAAGGACATAGCTGCCAGACTGGGCCTGCGGCAGGTGGTGAGCGAACCAACACGAGGGAAAAACTTACTTGACCTCGTCCTCACCAATCTACCTGTCGCAAATGCATCTGTCCATGACAGTATTGGGAGGAGTGACCACCGCACAGTCCTCGTGGAGATGAAATCCCGTCTTCGCACTGAGGACACCATCCAACGTGTTGTGTGGCACTACCACCGTGCTAAATGGGATAGATTCAGAACAGATCTAGCAGCTCAAAATTGGGCATTCATGAGGCGCTGTGGGCCATCAGCAGCAGCAGAATTGTATTCCAGCACAATCTGTAACCTCATGGCCCGGCATATTCCTCACTCTACCATTACCAACAAGCCAGGGGATCAACCCTGGTTCAACGAGGAGTGTAGAAGAGCATGCCAGGAGCAGCACCAGGCGTACCTAAAAATGAGGTACCAACCTGGTGAAGCTACAACTCAGGACTACATGCATGCTAAACAGCGGAAGCAACATGCTATAGACAGAGCTAAGCGATTCCACAACCAACGGATCAGATCAAAGCTCTGCAGTCCTGCCACATCCAGTCGTGAATGGTGGTGGACAATTAAACAACTAACGCGAGGAGGAGGCTCTGCAAACATCCCCATTCTCAATGATGGCGGAGTCCAGCACGTGAGTGCAAAAGACAAGGCTGAAGCGTTTGCAACCATCTTCAGCCAGAAGTGCCGAGTGGGTAATCCATCTCAGCCTCCTCCCGATATCCCCACCATCACGGAAGCCAGTCTTCAGCCAATTCGATTCACTCCACGTGATATCAGGAAACGGCTGAGTGCACTGGATACAGCAAAGGCTATGGGCCCTGACAACATCCCAGCTGTCGTGCTGAAGACTTGTGCTCCAGAACTAGCTGCGCCTCCAGCCAAGCTGTTCCAGTACAGCTACAACACTGGCATCCACCCGACAATGTGGAAAATTGCCCAGGTATGTCCTGTCCACAAAAAGCAGGACAAATCCAATCTGGCCAATTACCGCCCCATCAGTCTACTCTCAATCATCAGCAAAGTGATGGAAGGTGTCGTCGACAGTGCTATCAAGCGGCACTTACTCACCAATAACCTGCTCACCGATGCTCAGTTTGGGTTCCGCCAGGACCACTCGGCTCCAGACCTCATTACAGCGTTGGTCCAAACATGGACAAAAGAGCTGAATTCCAGAGGTGAGGTGAGAGTGACTGCCCTTGACATCAAGGCAGCATTTGACCGAGTGTGGCACCAAGGAGCCCTAGTAAAATTGAAGTCAATGGGAATCAGGGGGAAAACTCTCCAGTGGCTGGAGTCATACCTAGCACAAAGGAAGATGGTAGTGGTTGTTGGAGGCCAATCATCTCAGCCCCAGGGCATTGCTGCAGGAGTTCCTCAGGGCAGTGTCCCAGGCCCAACCATCTTCAGCTGCTTCATCAATGACCTTCCCTCCATCATAAGGTCAGAAATGGGGATGTTCGCTGATGACTGCACAGTGTTCAGTTCCATTCGCAACCCCTCAGATAATGAAGCAGTCCGAGCCTGCATGCAGCAAGACCTGGACAACATCCAGGCTTAGGCTGATAAGTGGCAAGTAACATTCGCACCAGATAAGTACCAGGCAATGACCATCTCCAACAAGAGAGAGTCTAACCACCTCCCCTTGACATTCAACGGCATTACCATCGCCGAATCCCCCACCATCAACATCCTGGGGGTCACCATTGACCAGAAACTTAACTGGACCAGCCATATAAATACTGTGGCTACAAGAGCAGGTCAGAGGCTGGGTATTCTGCGGCGAGTGACTCACCTCCTGACTCCCCAAAGCCTTTCCACCATCTACAAGGCACAAGTCAGGAGTGTGATGGAATACTCTCCACTCGCCTGGATGAGTGCAGCTCCAACAACACTCTAGAAGCTCGACACCATCCAAGATAAAGCAGCCCGCTTGATTGGCACCCCATCCACCACCCTAAACATTCACTCCCTTCACCACCGGCGCACTGTGGCTGCAGTGTGCAGCATCCACAGGATGCACTGCAGCAACTCGCCAAGGCTTCTTCGACAGCACCTCCCAAACCCGCGACCTCTACCACCTAGAAGGACAAGAGCAGCAAGCGCATGGGAACAACACCACCTGCACGTTCCCCTCCAAGTCACACACCATCCCGACTTGGAAATATATCGCCGTTCCTTCATTGTCGCTGGGTCAAAATCCTGGAACTCCCTTCCTAACAGCACTGTGGGAGAACCGTCACCACACGGACTGCAGCGGTTCAAGAAGGCGGCTCACCACCACCTTCTCGAGGGCAATTAGGGATGGGCAATAAATGCCGGCCTTGCCAGCGACGCCCACATCCCGTGAACGAATATATAAAAAAAAAAATTTCTTGATGATATGTGGAGTGACTCGAATTGGCTGAAGACTGGCTTCTGTGATGGTGGGGATATCGGGAGTAGTAGGTCATACTGCCCCTCGAGCCTGCTCTGCCATTCAATAAGATCATCGCTGATTTTCTACCTAAACTCCACTTTCCTGCCCTATCCCCATATCCTTTGATTCCCTTCGTGTCCAAATATCCATCGTTCTCTGTCTTGAATTTACTCAACGACTGAGCATCCACAGCCTTCTGCGATAGAGAATTCCAAAGATTCACAACCCTCTGAGTGAAGAAATTTTTCCTCATCTCAGTCCTAAATGATCTTGAGACTATGACCCCTAGTTCTAGACTTTCTGTCAAGCCGTCTAAGAATTTTATATGTTTCAATGAGATCACCTCTCATTCTTCTAAACTCCAGAGAATATGGGTCCATTCCACTCAATCGTTCTTCATCGGACAATGCTCATCCCAGGAACCCTCTCATCCCATCCCCTTTCATCTCATGGATTATTAGTTGTATTTGGACAGAACGTTTATGTAAGACTTGGATGGAAGTTCTGATCGGGGAGGTTCATATACGAACCCTTCATGCGCTCTTGCAACATTCCTGTGTGCGTTGTTTATACGCAGGCATTTTAAATAAATAAGTTGTTTAAAAATAGGCTAAAAATCAACAATGTAAACATTTCAGAGGGAAAGCATTTGTTGTGATATTAGTAATAATGATCAGGAAAACAATATAAGGCTGAAAATACGTGGCATGGATCCTTAGAGTTCAATTGCTCCTTTTTTTTCTTCTAAAGGAGACTTTATTTCATTTTGGGGATTTCACTTTAGCTGCTGATGCAGCCCCTGTAATATTTAGATAAAATTTCCCTGCAGGAATTTGGCAATTTTGCCGATTCATGTAAAAGCAAAGACTGCTGATACATTTTGCCATCGTTTTTTTTTAAAGAGTAATTCTTTTCCATTAGTTTTATTTTATCTTGCCAGAATTCACAAAATCCTCTTGGGTTAACTCATAGTTTGTAGAGACAGCATTCTTTCAATAAATGTAAATTTTTTTTTACTCACCTCAGTAATTGTGTTTCCAGCAAAGTCAATTTTTGAGGCACTTGGGAAGTTTCCGTTACCACAATGTAGAGTCATAGAGTCATAGAGTTATACAGCACGGATAGAGGCCCTTCGGCCCATCGTGTCCGCGCCGGCCATCAGCCCTGTCTACTCTAATCCCATATTCCAGCATTTGGTCCGTAGCCTTGTATGCTATGGCATTTCAAGTGCTCATCCAAATGCTTCTTGAATATTGTGAGGGTTCCTGCCTCCACAACCCTTTCAGACAGTGAGTTCCAGACTCCAACCACCCTCTGGGTGAAAAAGTTCTTTCTCAAATCCCCTCTAAACCTCCCGCCTTTTACCTTGAATCTATGTCCCCTTGTTATAGAACCCTCAACGAAGGGAAAAAGCTCCTTAGTATCCATCCTATCTGTGCCCCTCATAATTTTGTACACCTCAATCATGTCCCCCCTCAGCCTCCTCTGCTCCAAGGAAAACAAACCCAATCTTCCCAGTCTCTCTTCATAGCTGAAGCGCTCCAGCCCTGGTAACATCCTGGTGAATCTCCTCTGCACCCTCTCCAAAGCGATCACATCCTTCCTGTAGTGTGGCGACCAGAACTGCACACAGTACTCCAGCTGTGGCCTAACCAGTGTTTTATACAGCTCCATCATAACCTCCATCATAATATGAAGAAAATTAAATGAAAACTAACTTTGGTTTGCATATGTAAAGGATATTAATTTACAGTAATGGACAGTTGGGAATTAAGTTATTGCACTGTCATCTTCTTTGTTCTTTATTGATGAAATTATGTTTAGCACATATGCAAAAGTTGGGACTTGTTTGTGCCCTTGTCATGTTTTAAATATGTGGTTGTATTTGGGAAAAAAAAATGATGTTGCTGGACGAAACTGTACTAAGCATCATACTAAATCTAAATCTTGATCTTCTGTGACTTTACAAGCTCATTGACAACTTAACTGTGTTTACATAAAGATGATATTAAGTAGTCAAATATCTCCTAAAACAGATATCAGCTGTCAACTGTGGCTCAATTTAACTGTGTTTGCATAAAGATGGTATTAAGTTGTCAACTATCTACTAAAACAGATAACAGCTGTCAGCCTTGGCTCAGTAGTAGCACTCTCGTCTGAGTCAGAAGGTTGTGGGATCACATCCCACTCGAGAGCACATAATCTAGGCTGACACTACAGTGCAGTAATGAGGGAGTGCTGCATTTTTGGAGGTGCCGTTTTTCGGATGAGACGTTAAACTGAGGCCCCGTCTGTCCCCTCAGGTGGATGTAAAAGATCCCACATCACTATTTTGAAGAAGAGCAGGGGAGTTCCCCGGTTGTCCTGGCCAACATTTATCGGCCAACAACTAAAACAGATGGCCTGATCATATATTATATTGCTGTTTGTGGGCGCTTGACATGCGCAAATTGTCTGCCGTGTTTCCTACATTACAACAGTGACTAGACTTCAAAAGAACTTCATTGGTTGCAGAGTATTATTTCAATGGTGATAGATTGGGAAATGTTGATATACAAAGGGACCTGGGTGTCCTTGTACACCAGTTACTGAAAGCAAACATGCAGGTGCAGCAAGCCGTTAGGAAGGCAAATGGTATGTTGGCCTTTATTGCAAGAGGATTTGAGTACAGGAGCAAGGATGTCTTACTGCAGTTATACAGGGCCTTGGTGAGACCACACCTCGAGTACTGTGTGCAATTTTGATCTCCTTACCTAAGAAAGGATATACTTGCCATAGAGGGAATGCAGCGAAGGTTCACCAGACTGATTCCTGGGATGGCAGGACTGTCATGAGGAGAGTTGGGTCGACTCGGCCTGTATTCACTCAAATTTAGAAGAATGAGAGGGGATCTCATTGAAACATATAATATTCTGACAGGGCTAGACAGACTGGATGCATGGAGAATGTTCCCCTGGCTGGGAGGTCCAGAACGAGGGGTCACAGTCTCAGGATACGGGGTAGGACATTTAGGACTGAGATGAGGAGAAATTTCTTCATTCAGAGGGTGGTGAACCTATGGAATTCACTACCACAGAAGGCTGTGGAGGCCAAGTCACTGAATATATTTAAGAAGGAGCTAGATAGATTTCTAGACACAAAAGGTGTCAAGGGGTATGGGGAGAGAGTGGGAATATGGTATTGAGATAGAGGATCAGCCATGATCATATTGAATGGCAGAGCAGGCTCAAGGGATCGAATGGCCTACTCCTGCTCCTATTTTCTATGTTTCTAAAGCACTTTGGAACACCCTGAGGTCATGACAGGCACTATATAAATGCAAGTCTTTGTTTATTCTTTATATCTGAGGTCATCGCACAGATGGGGGAAGGTTTTTATTGTATACTGTTTACATTAATGACTAATACGTCAATTTTTGTTCTGAATACACTCCTGTGAAGCTCTTTGGGACGTTTTACTGGGTTATGGGTGCAATATTAATGCAAGTTGTTATTGTTGTAGCATTGTAGGCATTGAAGTGATGTAACACTGTGAAAAAGCTCTGAATAACTCTGACAAAAGCAATACTGAATAATAATAAGATCTAGAAAATGAATCCTCCTGAGAGTAGAATTCCCCCTCCTCTGAGGATCTATGTGCTTATTGTTGCTTAACATTTCAAATGAGAGTTTCTGACAATTTCTGGCTTTTTTTTCACCATCCATTTATTCATGGGATGTGGGCATCGCTGGCAAGGCCAGCATTTATTGCCCATCCCTAATTGCCCTTGAGAAGGTGGTGATGAGCCAACTTCTTGAACCGCTGCAGCCCAGGTGGTGAAAGTTCTCCTACAGTTCTGTTAGGTAGGGACTTCCAGGATTTTGACCCAGCGACGATGAAAGAACGGCGATATATTTCCAAGTCAGGATGGCGTGTAACCTGGAAGGGAACGTGCAGGTCGTGGTGTTCCCATGTGCCTGCTGCCCTTGTCCTTCTAGGTGGTAGAGGTCGCGAGTTTGGGAGGTGCAGTCAAAGAAGCCGTGGCGAGTTGCTGCAGTGCATCCTGTGGATGGTACACACTGCAGCCACGGTGTACCGGTGGTAGAGGGAGTGAAAGTTTAAGGTGGTGGATGGGGTACCAATCAAGTGAGCTGCTTTGTCCTGGGTGGTGTTGAGCTTCTTGAGTGGTCTTGGAGCTGCATTCATCCAGGCAAGTGGAGAGTATTCCATCGCACTCCTGACTTGTGCCTTGTAGATGGTGGAAAGGCTTTGGGGAGTCAAGACGTGAGTCAGTCACTGCAGAATACCCAGCCTCTGACCTGCTCTTGTAGCCACAGTATTTCTGTGGCTGGTCCAGTTAAGTTTCTGGTCAATGATGACCCCCAGGATGTCGATGGTAATGCGGTTGAATGTCAAGGGAATGCCTTGTTGGAGATGGTCATTGCCTGGCGCTTGTCTGGCGCGAATGCTACTTGCCACTTATGAGCACAAGCCTGGATGTTGTCCAGGTCTTGCTGCATACGGGCGCAGACTGCTTCATTACCTGAGGGGTTGCGAATGGAACTGAACACTCTGCAGTCATCAGCGACATCTCCACTTCTGACCTTATGATGGAGGCAAGGTCATTGATGAAGCAGCTGAAGATGGTTGGGCCAAGGTCACGGCCCTGAGGAACTCCTGCAGTGATGTCCTGGAGATGATTGACCTCCAACAACTGCTACCATTTTCCTTTGTGCTAGGTATGATTCCAGCCACTGGAGAGTTTTCCCCCTGATTCCCATTGACTTCAATTTTACTAGGGCTCCTTGATGCCACACTTGGTCAAATGCTGCATTAATGTCAAGGGTAGTCACTCTCACCTAATAACCAGTCCCACTATTCAGATCCTATTTAAAAAATCAATTACTTACAAAGAATTATTAAAATCTGTTTTTTAAAAAAATATATTTTTGTTTGGATAGTCGTGCTACGAACAGTGAGAGAACTATTCTTGTATCTCAGGGGACTACTCTCAAATAGAGTCATAGAGTTATACAGCACGGATAGAGGCCCTTCGGCCCATCGTGTCCGCGCCGGCCATCAAGCCCAGTCTAATCTAATCCCATATTCCAGCATTTGGTCCGTAGCCTTGTATGCTATGGCATTTCAAGTGCTCATCCAAATGCTTCTTGAATGTTGTGAGGGTTCCTGCCTCCACAACCCTCTCATGCTGGCTGCCTGTTGCACTCCTGCAGTGGAAAGTTGGGAGGAGGCACCTCAGCCGCCCCATGGATACCGAAGACTCCTCTTGATGCTATTTTCTCTTTTCTGTAAGGATCTCTTATGAAATTAATTTGGGCAGCTTCAATCTATTTCTCACATGGGTTCCACGGGGTGGGAAATGGAAAGCTGGATTGCACTTGGTGAACAGGTGAAGTAGAGATGCATTTGTAACTAAGGCAGATTTTTAAGAGAAAGTAGAGAGAGTTTTACTCTGCATCTGATTGCCCTGTACCTAACCTGGGAGTTTTTAATGCTGGAGCTTAGATTTTCCACTGCCAGCCAACCATTGTAGTGGTGTTAATCAGGTGGCCAGTAGCAGAAAATATCCCATTGGCTATTTTGCATTGCGATGAAATTTTCCCTCAGGAGGTGATCAGCAGTCTGTTTAAAAGTTGCCAGTAGCTATTCCAGTCCAAACAGTCCCAGTAGAGGAAAATCTAGCGTCCAAAGTGAAGGTGCTTTATTACTCAGTGTTGATATCCTTTTACCTTGATACCTTAAATGTCGGCCCTGTTTCAGTGACAGCACTCTCACCTGTGAGTCAGAAAGGCACGGGTTCAAGCCCCACTCCAGGTCTTGAACACATAATCTAGGCTGACACTTAAGTGCACTACTGAATGAATGCTGCATTGTTGGAGATGCTGTCTTTTGAATGAGCTGTTAAACTGAGGCCCTGACTGTCCTTTCTGGAGGACATAAAAGATCCCATGGCAATATTTGAAGAGGAGCTGGGGAGTTATTCTGGTGTCCTGGCCAACATTTATCCCTCAACCAACACCAAAATCTGTTTAACTGGTTCACTGCTGTGTTTGCCTACAAAACAGATATGACTATACTTTAAAATTAATTCATTGGCAGTAATGGTGGCCATGAAACTACCGGATTGACGTAAAAACCCATCTGGTTCACTAATGCCCTTTAGGGAAGGAAACCTACCGTTCTTACCCGGTCTAGCCTATATGTGACTCCAGACCCACAGCAATGTGGTTGATTCTTAATCGCCCTCTGAAATGGCCGAGCAAGCCACTCAGTTGTACAATCTTGCTACAAAAAGTCATGAGTAAAACCGGACGGACCACCCGACATCGGACCACTAGGCACCGGACACAACAAAGGCAAACCAAGCCCAGTCAACCCTGCAAAGTCCTCCTCACTAACATCTGGGGACTTGTGCCAAAATTGGGAGAGCTGTCCCACAGACTAGTCAAGCAACAGCCTGACATAGCCATACTCACAGAATCATATCTTTCATCCAACATCCCGACTCTTCCATTACAATTCCTGGGTATGTCCTGTCCCACCGACAGGACAGACCCACCAGAGGTGGTGGTACAGTGATATACAGTCAGGAGGGAGTGGCCCTGGGAGTCCTCAACATGGACTCTGGACCCCGTGAAATCTCATGGCATCAGATCAAACATAGGCAAGGAAACCTCCTGCTGATTACCACCTACCGCCCTCCCTCAGCTGATGAATCAGTCCTCCTCCATATTGACCACCACTTGGAGGAAGCACTAAGGGTAGCAAGGGCACAGAATGTACTCTGGTTGGGGGACTTCAATGTCCATCACCAAGAGTGGCTCGGTAGCACCACTATTGACCGAGCTGGCCGAGTCCTGAAGGACATAGCTGCCAGACTGGGCCTGCGGCAGGTGGTGAGCAAACCAACACGAGAAAAACCTACTTGACCTCATCCTCACCAATCTACCTGTCGCAGATGCATCTGTACATGACAGTATTGGGAGGAGTGACCACCTTACAGTACTTGTGGAGACAAAGTCCTGTCTTCACACTGAGGACACCATCCAACGTGTTGTGTGACATTACCACCGTGCTAAATGGGATAGATTCAGAACAGATCTAGCAGCTCAAAACTGGGCATCCATGAGGTGCTGTGGGCCATCAACAGCAGCAGAATTGTATTCCAGCACAATCTGTAACCTCATGGCCCGGCATATTCCTCACTCTACCATTACCAACAAGCCAGGGGATCGACCCTGGTTCAGTGAGGATTGAAGAAGAGCAAGCCAGCAGCAGCACCAGGCATACCTAAAAATGAGGTGCCAACCTGGTGAAGCTACAACACAGGACTACATGCATGCTAAACAACGGAAGCAACACAGCTAAGTGATTCCACAACCAACAGATCAGATCAAAGCTCATCCAGTCGTGAATGGTGGTGGCCAATTAAACAACTAACGGGAGGAGGAGGCGTTGTGAACATCCCCATCCTCAATGATGGCGGAGTCCAGCATGTGAGTGCAAAAGACAAGGCTGAAGCGTTTGCAACCATCTTCAGCCAGAAGTGCTGAGCGGATAACCCATCTCGCCCTCCTCCTGATATCCCCACCATAGCAGATGCCAGTCTTCAGCCAATTCGATTCACTCAATGTGATATCAAGAAACAGCTGAATGCACTGGATACAACAAAGGCTATGGGCCCCGACAACATCCTGGCTGTCGTGCTGAAGAATTGTGCTCCAGAACTAGCTGCGCCTCTAGCCAAACTGTTCCAGTACAGCTACAACACTGGCATCTACCCGACAATGTGGAAAGTTGCCCAGGTATGTCCTGTCCACAAAAAGCAGGACAAATCCAATCGGGCCAATTACTCCTCCATCGGTCTACTCTCAATCATCAGCAAAGTGATGGAAGGTGTCATCGACAGTGCTATCAGGTGGCACTTACTCACCAATAACCTGCTCACCAATGCTCAGTTTGGGTTCCGCCAGGATCTCTCTGGTACAGACCTCATTACAGCCTTGGTCCAAACATGGACAAAAGAGCTGAATTCCAGAGGTGAGGTGAGAGTGACTGCCCTTGACATCAAGGCAGCATTTGACACCAAGGTGTCCTAGTAAAATTGAAGTCAATGGGAATCATGCGGAAAACTCTCTCGTGGCTGGAGTTATACCTAGCACAAAGGACGATGGTAGTGGTTGTTGGAGGCCAATCATCTCAGCCCCAGGACATCACTGCAGGAGTTCCTCAGGGCAGTGTCCTAGGCCCAACAATCTTCAGCTGCTTCATCAATGACCTTCCCTCCATCATAAGGTCAGAAATGGGGATGTTGGCTGATGATTGCACAGTGTTCAGTTCCATTCGCAACCCCTCAGATAATGAAGCAGTCCATGCCCGTATGCAGCGAGAGCTGGACAACATCAAGGCTTGGGCTGATAAATGGAAAGTAACATTCGTGCCAGACAAGTACCAGGCAATGACTATCTCCAACAAGAGAGAGTCTAACCACCTCCCCTTGACATTCAACGGCATACCATCGCCGAAACTCCCACCATCAACATCCTGGGGGTCACCATTGACCAGAAACTTAACTGGACCAGCCATATAAATACTGTGGCTACAAGAGCAGGTCAGCAGCTGGGTATTCTGTGGTGAGTGACTCACCTCCTGACTCCCCAAAGCCTTTCCACCATCTACAAGGCACAAGTCAGGAGTGTGATGGAATACTCTCCACTTGCCTGGAAGAGTGCAGCTCCAACAACACTCAAGAAGCTCAACTCCATCCAGGACAAAGCAGCCCGCTTGATTGGCACCCCATCCACCACCCTAAACATTCACTCCCTTCACCACCGGCGCACTGTGGCTGCAGTATGTACCATCTACAGGATGCACTGCAGCAACTTGCCAAGGCTTCATCGACAGCACCTCCCAAACCCGCGACCTCTACCACCTAGAAGGACAAGGGCAGCAGACACATGGGAACAACACCACCTGCACGTTCCCCTCCAAGCCACACACCATCCCGACTTGGAAATATATCGCCGTTCCTTCATCGTCGCTGGGTCAAAATCCTGGAACTCACTACCTACAGCACTGTGGGAGAACCTTCACCACACGGACTGCAGCGGTTCAAGAAAGCGGCTCACCACCACCTTCTCAAGGGCAATTAGGGATGGGCAATAAATGCTGGCCTTGCCAGTGACGCCCACATCCCACGACCGAATTTAAAAAACAAACTAAATTGCCTTGGGATGTTTATAGAATCATCGAATCATAACAGCACAGAAGGACGCCATTCGGCCCATCAAGCCCGGCTCTTTGTAACAGCAGTCTAGTTAGTCCCATTCCCCCGCTCTTTCCCCATAGCCCTCCAAATTTTTATCCATCAAGTATTTATCCAATTCCTTTTTGAAAGCCACGATTGGAATTGTTTCCACCTCCCTTTCAGGCAGCACATTCCAGATCATAAGTACTCGCTGCATAAAAAAGTTTTCCCTCATGTCGCCTTTGGTGCTTTTGCCAATCACCTTAAATCTGTGCCCTTTGGTTCTTGACCCTTCTGCCAATGGGAACAGTTTCTCTTTATTTACTTTATCTAAACCCTTCACGATTTTCAACATTTCTATCAGATCTCCTTTTAACCTTCTCTGCTCTAAGGATAACAACCTCAGCTTCTCCAGCCTATCAATGTAACTGAAGCCCCTCATTGAATCATAGAAAGGTTACGGCACGGAAGGAGGCCATTCAGCCCATCGAGTCCATGCCAGCTGTATGCAAGAGCAATCCAGTTTGTCCCACTACCCTGCCCTATCCACGTCGCCCTGCAATTTTTTTCCTTTCAAGTACTTTTCCCGTTTCCTTTTGAAAGCCATGATTGAATCTGCCTCCACCAACCCTTCAGGCAGTGGATTCCAGATCCTAACCACTCGCTGTGTTTTTTAAAAAAAGTTTTTCCTCATGTCACCTTTGGTTCTTTTGCAAATCACCTTAAATCTATGTTCTCTAGTTCTTGACCCTTCCGTCAATAGGAGCAGTTTCTCTCTATCTACTCTGTCTGGACCCTTCATGATTTTGAATACCTCTATCAAATCTCCTCTCAACTGTCTCTGTTCCAAGGAGAATAACCGCAACTTCTGCAGTCTATCCACGTAACTAAAGTCCCTCATGCCTGGAATCATTCTAGTAAATCTCTTCTGCACCCTCTCTAAGGCCTTCACATCTTTCCTAAAGTGCGGTGCCCAGAACTGGACACAATACTCCAGTTGTGGCCAAACCAGTGTTTTATGAAAGGTTCATCATGACTTCCATACTTTTTTTTTTATTCGTTCATGGAACATGGGCGTTGCTGGCAAGGCTAGCATTTATTGCCCTTGAGAAGGTGGTGGTGAGCCGCCTTCTTGAACCGCTGCAGTTCGTGTGGTGAAGGTTCTCCCACAGTGCTGTTAGGAAGGAAGTTCCAGGATTTTGACCCAGCGACGATGAAGGAATGGCGATATATTTCCAAGTCGGGATGGTGTGTGACTTGGAGGGGAACGTGCAGGTGGTGTTGTTCCCATGTGCCTGCTGCTGTTGTCTTTCTAAGTGGTAGAGGTCGCGGGTTTGGGAGGTGCTGTCGAAGAAGCCTTGGCAAGTTGCTGCAGTGCATCCTGTGGATGGTACACCCTGCAGCCACTGTGCGCCGGTGGTGAAGGGAGTGAATGTTTAGGGTGGTGGATGGGGTGCCAATCAAGTGGGCTGCTTTGTCCTGGATGGTGTTGAGCTTCTTGAGTGTTGTTGGAGCTGCACTCATCCAGGCAAGTGGAGAGTATTCCATCACACTCCTGACTTGTGCCTTGTAGATGTTGGAAAGGCTTTGGTGATTCAAGAGATGAGTCACTCACCGCAGAATACCCAGCCTCTGACCTGCTCTTGTAGCCACAAGTCTACAGGACTTGGTCCAGTTAAGTTTCTGGTCAATGGTGACCTCCAGGATGTTGATGGTGGGGGATTCAGCGATGTTAATGCCGTTGAATGTCAAGGGGATGTGGTTAGACTCTATTTTGTACTGTTATGCCTCTATTTATAAAGCCCAGCATCCCGTATGCTTTTTTAATCGCTTTCTCAACCTGCCCTGCCACTTTCAATAATTTGTGCACATATACCTCCAGATCTCTCTGTTCCTGTACCCCTTTTAGAGTTGTGCCCTCTAGTTTATTTTGCCTCTCCTTGTTCTTCCTACTGAAATCTATCACTTTGCATTTTTCTGCATTAAATTTCAACTGCCATGTGTCCGCACATTCCACCAGCCTGTCTGTGTCCTCTTGAGATCTATTACTATCCTCCTCACTGTCTAAGTTTTGTGTCATTTGCAAATTTTGAAATTGTGCCCTGTACACCCAAGTCCAAGTCATTAAAGATATCAAAAAAAATCAGTGGTCCTGCTGCCGACCCCTGGGGGACACCACTGTATGCCTTCCTCCAATCTGAAAAAACACTGTTTTCTGTTTCCTTACTTAGTCACTTAGCCAATTTCGTATCGTTGCAGCCACTGCCCATTTTATTCCGTGGGTTTCAACTTGTTGTCAAGCCCATTGTGTGGAACTTTATCAAACTCCTTTTGGAAGTCCATATACACAACATCAACCTTATTGCCCTCGTCAACCCTCCCTGTTACCTCATCAAAAAACTCAATCAAGTTAGTTAAACACGATTTGCCTTTAACAAATCAATGCTAGCTTTCCTTTATTAATCCACACATGCCCAAGTGACTATTAATTTTGTCCCGGATTATCATTTCTAAAAGTTTCCCCACCACTGAGGTTAAACTGACTGGCCTGTAGTTGCCGGGTTTATCCTTACACCCTTTTTTGAACAGGGGTATAACACTTGCAATTCTCCAGTCCTCTCGCACCACCCCTGTATCTAAGGATGATTGGAAGATTATGGCCAGCACTTCTGCAATTTCCACCCTTACTTCCCTCAGCACCCTAGGATGCATCCCTTCCTGACCGGGTGACTTATCTACTTTAAGTACAGCTAGCCTTTCCAGTACCTCCTCTTTATCAATACTTAGCCCATCCAGTATCTCAACTACCTCCTCCTTTACTGTGACTTTGGCAGCATCTTCTTCCTTGGTAAAGATAGATGCAAAGTATCATTTAGTACCTCAGCCATGCCATCTGCCTCCATGCGTGGATCTCCTTTTTGGTTCCTCGTCAGCCCCAAACCTCCTTACACCCGTTTACTATTTATATGCCTGGGTTTGGGAGGTGCTGTCGAAGAAGCCTTGTCAAGTTGCTGCAGTGCATCCTGTGGATGGTACACCCATCCACTTAGACAGTGAGGAGGATAGTAATAGATCTCAAGAGGACACAGACAGGCTGGTGGAATGTGCGGACACATGGCAGTTGAAATTTAATGCAGAAAAATGCAAAGTGATAGATTTCAGTAGGAAGAACAAGGAGAGGCAATATAAACTAGAGGGCACAACTCTAAAAGGGGTACAGGAACAGAGAGATCTGGGGTATATGTGCACAAATTATTGAAAGTGGCAGGGCAGGTTGAGAAAGCGATTAAAAAAGCATACGGGATGCTGGGCTTTATAAATAGAGGCATAAGAGTACAAAATAGAGTCTAACCACATCCCCTTGACATTTTCAGAAGACATTTGGATTCCCTTTTATGTTAGCCGCCAATCTATTCTTATACTCTCTGTTTGCCCCTCTTATTTCCTTTTTCACTTCCTCTCTAAACTTTCTATATTCAGCCTGGTTCTCACTTGTATTATCAACCTGACATCTGTCATATGCCCCCTTTTTCTGCTTCATCTTGCTCTCTATCTCTTTTGTCATCCAGGGAGCTCTTGCTTGGTTGCCCTACCTTTCATCCTCATGAGAATATACTTAGACTGTACCCGAACCATCTCCTCTTTAAAAGCCGGCCATTGTTCGATTACAGTTTTGCCTGCCAATCTTCGATTCCAATTTACCCGGGCCGGATCCGATCTCAATGCAGGATTGCTCCTTGTCCTTTTCCATAACTAATCTAAACCTTATGATCACTGTTCCCTAAATGTTACCCTACTGACATTTGCTCCACTTGACCTACTCATTCCTCAGAACCAGATTCAGCAATGCCTCCTTCCTCATTGGGCCGGAATCATACTGATCAAGAAAGTTCTCCCGAACACACTTCAGAAATTCCTCCCCTTCTTTGCCCTTTACACTATTACTCTCCCATTCTATATTAGGATAGTTGAAGTCCCCTGTTATCACTACTCTATAGTTCTTGCATCTCTTTGTAATTTCCCTGCAAATTTGCTCCTCTATTCTTCCCACTAATTGGTGGCCTATAGAATATACCCAGTAGTGTAATGGTGCCTCTATTGTTTCTTACGTCTAACCAGATAGATTCTGTCCTTCACCCCTCAAGGGCATCCTCTCTCTCCAGCACTGCAATATTCTCCTTAATTAATACTGCTACCCTCCCCCCTCCTTTTTTTCCTTCCCAATTTTTCCTGAACATCTTGTATCCAGGAATATTTAGTACCGAATCCTGCCCTTTTTTGAGCCTGGTCTCCGTTATGGCCACTACATCATATTCCCATGTGGCTATTTGCGCCTGCAGCTCACCAACTTGAGGACATGAAACATGTTACGTAAATGCAATTCATTTTTATTGTTGACAAGCACATAATTATGGCATAATTTGTTCATGTTGAATCAGTTCCTACATCAGTGCCTTGCTTAGTAACCTATTCAACTATGTACAGTACACCAGTGATACTGTCAGCACTTTTTGCTGAAACAGTTATTTAAAACAAATAGACAAAACAGAAAAAGGCTTACAATTTTCTTGGTGGTGTTCCCCACTGTGCTGCCATAACTTTGCCATTTCTTCCATTTTTCTCTGCCACTCTGAGTCAGAGTGGCAGAGAAAAATGGAAGAAATGGCAAAGTTCCCATGCCAAAATGTGTTTATGAAAATTAGTGAGGAACAAAATAGCCTTGTTGAGGTTTTTTAAGGTCGTGTTAGAGGCCTATCCTGAGGAACTCTTAAAGTTGTGTAAGGGGAGTGATAGAAATGAATATGTAGCCATTATCTCACATGCAGACTTGAGAATTAGTTATACAAATATATGGCATTAATTCTTCTTATTAGATAAGATTGAAAAAAAATTGTAATAAATAACAATAATAAAAAAATTGAGTATTGGCATAAAACAATTTTTTTTCCCAAATGAGAATTTATGGAGCTGTGGAATAACATGGGATCGGTAGTGTTGGATGTCAGGTTGCTTGTCAAATGTTTCTTTTTGTAGGCATTTAGCACCTTTTTGAAGGGCACAAAAGGAGGATGAACCTTGAGTTGTGAATCGAAAGCTCTGATTGAGCAATAATAGGAGGCCAGGCCAAGTAATCAGAATGTTTGAAGGCAGCAAAAACCCACAGTGCTGTAAGATTCAATTCCATCACCAACCTGTACCTGACAGCTCTCTTCCACCTTCTCCATTTCCGAAAGCCTCCCTAGTGTGTCTGCGCAGGAGTTGCAGGGCTTCCTCATCATGCCTACTCAGGGGCCGAAGGGTTGCCATTCCTCCACCCGTGGCAGTCCTTACCTCTAGTTGTGTGCATGCTTCCCCTTTTCAAAGAATGCCAAGATTAGTGTTCTTGGTGTATATACTACAGACTAATTCAGAATGTCTTTTCACCCAGGTGTCTGCAGACAATCCCTTGTGTCTATGCTATTAGGTGCAGGCAATGCAGCAGTATCCTCATTTCTCACTCAATCATTGCAAGAAGTGTGATATGGAACATTGGAATGGTAGCAGAGGAGGTGCACCCGTGAGGGGGGTGGTGTCTGTATTGTTCTTACTAACAGTCTTACTCTTTCTTCTATTACAGTATGTTGCCCTGCATAGTGTGGAGATGAGTCATGCTTTGATGGGCTGAATGACCTTTCCTCATCCTTGACTTTTGTTATGTTCTTATGATTTATCCTTGTGCCTATATTTACTCCAATTTAATTCAACACTAAAATGTAAACTTTCAATTGATACATTTGGTAAAGTTTCATATGTGAGTTTTTTTAAAAAGAAGTTTGACATTCATTGAATTAATGACATTTGCTAGCTGGATTTAAAAACTAGTTTGGGAATAGGATGCAGAGGTAGTAATAATTGAAAAAAGCTCCATTTGACTTGTAGAGTTCTGTGGGGGTCTGCCTTTCACACTATTCATTACAGGTATGGATAAGGGTACTTGTAATATTTTAAAAGTTTACGCTAGCTTATGACAAGATGAAAAGTTTGAGGGAGATGAACAGCATTGAAGGAGTTTTGGGAGAGTTAAGAAGATGGGCCAAGGAATACCAGCTTAATTTTAATGTGGATAAATGTACGGTAACAATTTACATTGGAACATGAAACATGTATACGATGAAGGAGCATCCATTGGTAAAGGTGGTAATTGATCATTTACTGAAACTATCCAATCAATGTGAAGCTGTTATCATCAAAGCTAATAAAGTGCCAGGATGTATTTTGAGTACATTTGAGTGATGATTTTCTGACTTTGCAGTATTGGCAAAGAACCTCGACCACCAGAAACACATATCAGAAAGTCCAGCCTGCGATGTGCATGATTCTCTATGTGTTAATGGTGGGTTTGGCTCCCCACTATAAGCATGAAGTGGGAAAATCACCCTTTTGATTTAAGTGAGACCGTATTTAGAACATGTGCCATTTGGGGCACCTTACCTTTAGAGGGACATTGATGCATTAAACAGGGTTTGGGGAAGAGTGAGAAGGATAATCCTGGGGCTTGAATCTCTGAGTTATGAAGAGAGACCAGAACATATTAGGTTTCCACTAGAGAAGAGAAAATTATTAAAGGGCATACGCCAGGTTTTTAAAACTGCGGACTCGCATTGTAAACACAGAACTAGGGGATATGAATACAAAATTAACAAGCCTGCAGCAAGGCCAGAGGTTAAAATAAATACCTCCTGCAGAGTATTTATTAAATGTTTGGACTGTGGGTAACAGTGAGAAGTCAGTATTTATTGCCCATCCTTAGTTATCCTGAGGACATTAGGAATCAACCATGTAGTATGGAACTGGAGTCACATGTAGGCCAAACAAAGTAAGGGTGGTAGTTGTTAATTGTATCAATGTGATTTAATATCAATTAGTGTTAGTTGTATTCAGGTGGTGTGTATCAATTGGGGATTCTCTTGTATCCATTTATAAGGGAGCTTATCTAGGGTGTGGATTGTGTTGAGCTCTGTGAATAAAGGCTTGGAAGCAACTGAAGACCAGGCTCTAGTATTCTATCTTTCACCACCTGACTATCCAATTTGTAACAGTAGGTCTCTTCCTGAAGGACATTAGTGATACAGTTTATTACAATCCAAAAGCTTTCATTGTTATTTTTCTGGTGCCAGCCACAAATTACCAGATTTTTTAAAAATATAGTTTTGCAATTTGTCATGGTGGGATTTGAATTCATGACCACTGAGCTAGATTACTGGTCTTGTTCCATGACCACTCGGCTACTATACCCTGGTTAACCAACGGCTTCAAAGAAGCTGTGTAAAATCTGGTTAGGAACAGGATTGAAGGTTATAGTGACAAGTGTAGATGAAGTTGTTTAGAGATCCCATGTAACACTATGCTAATTGGACTATGGGAATGTTGGTGGAAAGCAGGCGGCCAGGTTGATTAATGGAGGTATAAGGCGTAAATAGGCATTCTGGAGATCTACTTGATTACCTGTTGCATACAGGTGTAAGTTAGGCCCAGTGTTACTGAGGGGGCAGTGATGATAAATGATGAAATAAGACGTATGATCATTTCCTCATTTACTATACCTACTCTTATTTGGACAGGATCTTCTGACATTTGGTGAAAACCATGCTGGAAAGTCTGTTCGGCCTAAAAATGGGCCGAATATCTGCAGTGTTCACAGTTCAATTGGATTATTCAAGTGAAATATAACACATGAATGCGATTTGAAGTATTTTATTTTTCCTTTTTAACCTCCCTTTTTTATCTTTTTTGTTTTTGTTCTTATTTATTCCTTTTTTTTTTTACTTGATCCTTGATTCACAGGCTTGGAGTACATAGTGGCAGTTAATACTGTGCATACGACCTCGTCGATTGGTGGGTAGCTATGGAACAGTATACGCTGTTTGTGCAGACATCAGTTTATCACAGAGCAGTGCAAAAGATATTACATGGTTTGGTGGGCTGGTACGAACAACAGAAAGGAGAACTTGGTATGCTGGGAATGACTCTATTTTAGCAGATCACTGGTTTTAGTGAACAAATACAGCATTTAGTATTTGTTCAGCAAATTGTGCAATGGAAGCTGAGTATGGAGAGAGTTAACCTATATTATCAGATCATTGGGTTTGGTGTGAAGGACAGAGGGGACTTGTTTATTTAGTTATTTATGGAAAGGGAACTGGGACAGTAAGAAAGAGTTACTATGGTGACACATGTGCTGTCTGGTGCTGAGGGAGAGAACAAGACTTTTTATTTTTTTGGTTTTTTTTCAACTGTTGGTGAAAGCAATCTGGTTGTTGTCTCACACTTGTGGACAAAAATTCCGTCTTTCACATATGCTAGATGACAACTATTTATTAAATTTGGTATCATTGTCTATAGACGTTTCAGATAGGAAAAATAAAATTTGCGCAATTCCTATACCGTATTTGCTGTACATGGTGATGTTTGAATACTTTTTTTTAATTCACTCATGGGATGCGGGTGTCGCTGGCAAGGCCAGCATTTATTGCCCGTCCCAAATTGCCCTTGCGAAGGTGGTGGTGAGCCACCTTCTTGAACTGCTGCAGTCCTTGTGGTGAAGGTACTCCCACAGTGCTGTTAGGTAGGGAGTTCCAGGATTTTGATCCAGTGACGATGAAAGAACGGCGATATATTTCCAAGTCAGGATGCTGTGTGACTTGGAGGGGAACGTGCAGGTGGTGGTGTTCCCATTCGCCTTCTGCCCTTGTCCTTCTAGGTGGTAGAGGTCGCGGGTTTGGGAGGTGCTGTCGAAGAAGCCTTGGCAAGTTGCTGCAGTGCATCTTGTAGCCGGTGGTGGAGCGAGTGAATGTTAAAGGTGATGGATGGGGTGCCAATCAAGCGGGCTGCTTTGTCCTGAATGGTATCGAGCTTCTTGAGTGTTATGGGAGCTGGACTCATCCAGGCAAGTGGAGAGTATTCCATCACACTCCTGACTTGTGCCTTGTAGATGGTAGAAATGCTTTGAGGAGTCAGGAGGTGAGTCACTCGCCACAGAATACCCAGCCTCTGACCTGCTCTTGTAGCCACAGTATTTATGTGGTTGGTGTAGTTTAGTTTCTGGTCAATGGTGACCGCCAGGATGTTGACGGTGGGGGATTAGGCGATGGTAATGCCGTTGAAAGTCAAGGGGAGGTTAGACTCTCTCTTGTTGGAGATGGTCATTGCCTGGCACTTGTCTGACTCATGCAGGTTGAGTACCAATTAAGAGATGGGTTTGGCTGTTTTCAAAAAAAATCTGAACTATTTCCAGTAGTTCTGAGTAGAACAAAACTTATGAAAATAATTCCCGTTGAAGGGTTTGAAGTGTTAACAGGCAACTGAAGCTGTAGGAATTGAAACATGAAGCTATAAGTAGCACAGAGTGCAAGGGATAGAATTTTAGCAGCGGGTCAAGTTTGTACTTGAAACATGAAGAATGGTTCAACTAGAAAGATTGGAATGTTAGAAAAAAACATGAACTATATATGTCTCAGACAAGCTGGAAGCTGAACGGCCTGGTGATTTAGAACGTTTTTCTTAGAAGCTACTTGGCTGCAAGAAAACCTAAAAACTGCTTAAGGTTGGTGGAGGATGTCAGAAAACATTTTGATTTATGTTCTTAGTACATCAGACATTCAATTGTGCAATCTGGAATCATTTCAACTACTGTAGATAGATCTATCTATTTGAACATTTGGAAACAAAAGTAATACAGGTTTGAAGTGAAAGTCCATATTTGCAGAATTTAGAACTTTGCACTGTAACATTGTTGAGAATGAAAATAAACTTGAGACTATCTAGAGTAATATTGAAGTGAGGCTGTATAATTTGGCCTTCAGTTGTTTAGGCAGCGTAATCCTTTAAGGTTTGGGTCATTATAAACTGGTGCACTTGGAGAGTTTTCAATCTTTTTAAACTAGCATGAGTTACCTGTCAAGAACCCTGCAAATAGCAGAATGCTTGGGTACAAGACTCATGAGAGACTTCGAAAACTTAGAGAAACTATTGGAGCAGTCAAGTTTTGAACTTTGGGATTTGAAAAATTTAAGGAACTAAGACCTAGAAATTGTTGTTGGTATAAAGCATTTGGCAACAATTTAAAAATACTAGCCAGCAGTGTTAGGAGTCCATCGCATCACACGATTCCCACCTGGTTGAAATTAAGTGCTGAGAGTGTTGTGTGCTATTACCCCTAAGCTGTGTTTTAGGCTTGTTGTGTTAATTCATGGATAAATGATCTTCATCCCACCAAATTGCAGTCATTACAGATTTGAAATGCATGTCGAAGCTATGCTCATCTGGGGGTTCTGAAACACCATTGGCATCTTGAAGCAACAGTTCAGTGTCTGAACAGATCAGGAAATGATTTACAGTACAGTCCCCCCCAGAGTGTCCAGGATCATCATCATCCTGATGCACCATATTGGACCTGTAAAGAGATCTAACCATGGAAGAAGCAAAGCAGAATCCAGCAAGCATGTCAGCGCAGAATGGAGATAGTAAAAATGGAGAATTAGTTCCTGAAATGGTGCAGCTTGGAAGATTGATACACCAAGCGCTGATGCGAGATCAGTTTAGCTAGGTACCTAAGCTGACACTTTAAAGATCCCTCCTGTTCACAAATAGAAAATCGTGCTGCAGCAAATCGGTGACTCCTGCACCTGAATTCCTGTTATTCACACCCATCAAGTGAAGCAGTGCTAAGAATGTTAAATCATAAGATTTATCCCTGAGTGATGTGCGAATTATGTCAGTGTGTTTTACCAAGGTGCTTTCCCTTTGTACTGGTGGATTGTGTGTGATATCTGATACCTAACCTGTAACCTCTAAGTTATTCAGTAGTGGAATAAGCATGTGTGCTGACTGGCTGCACATTTTACTAACAGCAGGCTGGTAGCCCAAGACTGGTACATTGTGAGGTGTCTAGCATGTAAGTCAGCCAGGATTGGGGTGCCTGATTTGTTTTGCTTACTTCTGGATGTCTCCTCCCACATCTGGTGCATTAGGGGTTTCTGAGGAGGGACATTAGTCCTATTAATTGTGGGCTCCCTCTACCCAAGTCCTTGCGATGGGATTAGTAGCGCCTGGTCTGTAAAACTAGCCTTGCTCACTCTTCAGTGCCTAATTCTATAGCGATTTTGCTGACTAAAAAGCTGGCTTTGCCTTTCCAATGCTATTATAGTGTTTAACTGCCTCATAATTGCAGTTTACAGCTGATATTGTTGTTTCCTTTTCATTGGGTGGCTTGCTGCATGGGAGATACAGCCCACCTTTCAGCCTGAAAAGTATCAGCTAGGCAATGGATGCAAATCCCCCCAAAAGCTGTTGTTACACTAGAGTTAACCTCGAATAGCACAAGGACAGCAATTTCTAGGTTCACATGTTAACAATATAGAAGGAATATGAATGCATGATAAAAAAAAAATTACAAACTGCATAATTTTTAATATGAAACTAGGATTGATCAAGAACTGCTATTTGGACAGTTTCTGGCCTGGAGTTTCCACTACTCCCAATTCTTTCATGTTCATCTTGTGGAAGGTGGGAGATTAGGATCCATATCAATCAGTTGAGGTGCGTTCAAGTGAAGGGATAATGATATGGTGATGTTATGTATTCCAAATACATCATTTCTGCCTCACTTATACTCATCCAAGGTGGCTAGACACCACCTTCGAGGTGGAAGTAATGTTAAAGTTTGTACATTTACAGATGCTTTTTTCTGCTGTTAGCACCTACTTTGCCATCTGCTTTTGTGCCATTAGTTGAGAGTCTATCATTTCCCTCACCATCCTTCTTTATAAGTAGGCAAAGGGATTAATTACCTTAGTTTGCAGGGAGCTTGAAGAATTTTCTGGCCGATTTTTTTTTTTCTAGAGTTGGGAGGGACCTGGGTGCACTCCAGATGGAGTGGCTTTGAGTCGCTCCATCTTCCAGCAGACAGATCAGGTCGGGCACCACTGAAATGCCTTTGTTGACGTGATGCACCCTCCTTGGTGATGCAAGTGAACCCTTCTCCAGGATTTGGCATGTGGTCTCCAGCTTTGGGCAAGGATGGACGGGAGTTCCGCTCTGCCGTACTTGCGCCATCGGACTGGGCCTCTGGAAATTATTGGGCCTGAGCTTGCTGCAGGTTTGAACGTTGGTAAATTGTGTGCAGAATGTAATCTCCAACTTAAATATCATAATGAAGCTCCTGCTTGTTTCAGCAGACGTTTTTCCTTGCTCCAGAAAATGTGGCGCAAGCACAAAGTAATTGGTTCACTGGGTGGAGTACAGATTTCATAGGAGATTGAAACAGCCAACTATAGATAACTTGAAAGTTAGGATTAGAAGTCTTTGGGACTGGAATCTCTCCAGGTACTACAGAATTAGTGATTTCTGCATTTTTAAAAAACTTTGTTCAAACTTTCTTGCACCTCTTCCAAGTTCTTTTCATTCCTGTAGAGGACATTAATTTGTTGAATTACTACCTGCCAGGCAGCCATTCACTCTCAGTAATTGAGAGAGTCTTGTTTTGACCCACATATGGCGTCTTCATCTTCTTTGCTGGAGGTTTTATTCTCCTTTTTTTGCCACCACGTACTATAGATTATTGTTCTAGAGTGGCTAATTTCTGGTTCCTTGATCTGATTATTTCTTGTTATTGTAACTAGTATTCAGTTGTGTAGCTTAACTTCCCACTGGCAATACATAGTACAGTTATAAGAATAGGAGAGGTTCCCATGTAAATACATTGGCAGGCAGTCTGTGGCTTTACCACCAAGCCAACTGTAATGTCTCTTTAACATCAATCTGTCATTTGTACTGTGCAGCTGACTGAAGGTGCAAACGCACCTACCGGAAATAGGCAGGTACCTCATGAATAAATTCAAATAGGGGTCCGATAACCTCATATGGACTCTCAAACAATTTTAACTGGGCGGGTCAGAATTCCCACCCAGGACCTGGATCCAGTGCAGGAAGTGTTTCAATTACCTCAAGGAGTAGCAAAGGAGAGTACAGTTCTTTATTACTCCATCGCTCTCAACAACACATGGCAACTGTTCTTACCCCCTGCCCCAGCACTCTCAATAATTCCCTTTCTTCCATCATATCCTTCACTACTCTGCACAAGGGCACACTACGCCACTTCTCATTACAAACACACACTCACCTCTTCCTTGCTCCCTTCACACACCCACTAGCATCATTCTGTTCAAGCTTGCTACCCTTTGCAGAATCACCAACTTCTCTCCTGGAGAGGGGAGGGGCCACAACAAATATTGGTCCTCATGGGTGCGGAGGAGGAGGCCCTGGAGATCAGCACACCGTCAAGTGCATGTCCGTCTGGGATGCCGAGACTGGCGCCCCACAAACGTCTGGTGATGCAACTTTAACATTCATCACACACAACACGAATTGATGTTAACAATGATTGGCATTTTGAACACCTCAGTATGCTCATCGCAACATGACACATTTGTGATGATGCTTGATATCGCCTTCTGTTCTCTTACAGGTCCTTCAACGACTGCAGTGACGGCAGAGGGCGATTCCTCAGAGGAGCTCCCGGCCTCTGAGGGCACACCATCACACCTTAGCAAGCCATCCACCAGCGCAGATACTCACACCTCGGTGGGTCCTAGTTATCAGTTAGTTGGGTTGGCACCTGGTGAGTCACCACACACAAATAAGCATAAGCAGATGCTGGTGGCAGGGACAGCTGTGGAGAGTCCGTGTCAGTGGGTGCACTCTTTTCCAGGCTCTGCTCAGCTGGACACAGATGCTGAACCCCGAGGGCCATCCTTTAAAAGGAGAAATATCGAGGGACAACAGCATATTTGCGAGGTACTGGAACAGATGCCACGCACACTCTCCACAATAGCGCAGATATTGTCGCAGGTAAGTGTGGGAATGTCTGCAATGGAAAGAAGGCTAGCCTCCGTGGAATTTCAAGCATGGCTCACAAATGAGTCAATTCAGGCTCTGACAACAGCCATTTGGACTCACGGTGAACAACATTCTGCAGACTTAAACAGGTAGACAGAAACTTTACATGTCCTCCAAACTGTTCTCCCTTCCTAACAGCACTGTGGGAGAACAGTCACCACACGGACTGCAGCAGTTCAAGAAGGCGGCTCACCATCACCTTCTCGAGGGCAATTAGGGATGGGCAATAAATGGTGGCCTTGCCAGCGCCGCCCACATCCCATGAACGAATAAAAAAAAAGGATGGTAGGAGTGATGTGGGCCTTGCCCAGGAGAGGGATGATGGTGAAAGGGGACATGGAAGTGGGGACGCCACCCAAAGTGCTCCCACGTCTCACCTGTTGCTCCCCCTTCTCAACCAGTACCTGCAATACTGCCTCCTTTCCAGGTGGCTGAGTCTGTCCCTGCACAGGTGCAGGTGGAGCAGTCATTGGAGGGACCCTCATGGGCTCCAAAACCCAGAGGGTGTAGACCGAAAGCATCTCAGCAGTCCAGCCATGGACAAGAGGAACCTGCCACTCCCTCTGCTGTAGCCACAGGGGATGCACCATGTAGAAGAGGTAGGAGGAGAAAGGCTGAGGATTTGTGATCATGAAGAGTATGCACAAGGGTGTCTGACAGACGGTCATGTTTTTCATTTATATTTGTTTTTTGTTAAAGTCACATTATATGTTATTCTCGCCACTACTGCCACATCTTGCCCATTCATGACTGGCTTTTGTGATAGGGCGCTTTCATGTGCTTCATCATGAATGGCGACACTTGATGCCACCCAGTGGGTCACTTTACAGTGGGTGTATGTGTAGTTGCAGGACTGTTTTGTGCAGTGCGGGGAGGGGGGCTGATATTGGTGCTGGTATTTCCAGGTGGTCTGAGGATTGGACTCTTCACACTTTCTGACGTTAAGAGAACTGTTCACTTAACATTGACTCCTTGGCCTCAGGAGCAGCCAGGTGAGCTGCTGCTCTGGCCATGGGTTCCCTCATCCTCCTCCTCCTGCTCCTGATCCTCCTTAATGTGGATGGTGGATGAGGACAGGGGCCTCCTCAACCGGTACCCCTCTCTGTTGCGCCACGTTGTGCAGGACAGAACACACTACTATAATGCGACCCACTCTAGCTGGTGCGTATTGAAGCGCTCCCCCAGGACAATCGAGTCACTGAAATCGCATCTTCAGCAGTCCTATCGCATGTTCAATTATAGACCTGGTGGCGATGTAGCTGTCGTATCGACGCTGTTGCTCGCTGATGGGGTTCCTCTCAGAGGTGTCATGAGCCTCTGTGTGCAGTGGGGGGGGTATCCCTTGTCCCTGAGGAGCCAGCCCTTAAGGGTGTTTGGTGCATGGAAGAGGGGCGGGATGTTGGATTTCCTCAGAATGAAGGAATTGTGGCACCTGCCAGGGAATCTGGTGCACGTGTGAAGAAATCTTTTGTGGTGGTCACAAACGAGCTGAGTGTTGATGGAGTGATACCCCTTTCTGTTGATGAACAGTCCTGGTTCGTGTGGAGGTGCTCGGATTGCTATGTGCGAGCAATCGATTGCACCCTTTTCACATGGGAAGCCAGCCACAGAGTGGAAACCCACTGCCCTCTCCATCTGGCTGAGGTCATCCATGGGGTAGTTAACGTATTGTGAGGCTCTGCGAAACAAGTCGTCGGTGACCTGCCTTATGCACTTATGTGCAGACGACTGAGAGACTCTGGCGATGTCCCGTAGAATGATCCTGAGACGACGAAGTTGAGGGCAGTGGTCACTTTAACTGTGACGGGTAATGAGATGCTGCTTGGCCCAGCCAGGAGCAGCTCGGCATGAAGGAGGCTGCAGATTTCTGCGACCACCTGGCGACTCACTCTTAGCCTCCGTATGCATTGCTCCTCAGAGAGGTCCAGGAAGCTGGGCCTTGGTGTGTAGACCCTTTGGCGAGGGTAGTGCCTCCTGCAACGTCAATCCCTCTGTTGCTCCCCTCTTTGTTCTTGTGCAGGTGCCTGTGGCGCAGCACTGTGTTGTGAGCGCCAAGTGGCGGAAGTGCACGCCGTGCCTAGCGAGGATGGTGATGTTGCTCGTCCTCAGATTTACTGGTGAATGCAGCCGTTGTGCCACCCCCCCCCCATCCTGATGGTGTCAGTTTGAGGGGGTCCGAAAAGTTGGTAAATATGTGTAAACAGAACAATTCTGAGTGGAAACCAAGAATTTTCAGTCTAAACACAAAGATCTCCTAGCTAAAAGTTTGTCTGAGAGAACTGAGTGCCCTGCTGCAATAACTCACCTTTTATCCCCGTCTGTCAAACAGGGATTTAAATGTCCAAAAGGCTGCTGGCTAAAACATGACTTGTTCCCCATGGCGTGTTTCACACAGCACGGGAAGCATGCTGAGGCAGTGTTGAAATCACTTGCTGTCATTCTAAATTAGATTCATGTATATTTCAAGTACTTGAATTGCTTGTCCGGGTTCGGGAATGGCGCGCGCACCCAGATGACTCTGGGTTGTCCGCGTTCTTAGGCGTGTTGGAGCCTGGATTTCCGCCCGCTCCTGGAAATCGTGATTTTCTTCACCCCCCCACCCCCATTGCACCTGCGGTTCAGGTTTAAAATCGAGCCCATGAAGTCTCACTGCAATTAGTCACACTTTATTTCAACCTCACCCAGAGAATTTCTTTCTATTTGTGCAGAATATGGTTGCTGCGGATATGTGGATGAGCTTCCGTGGTAGTTTTGGTTGTGCAGAGGACAGTGCTGGGTATGGTGTTATTAACAACAGTGTAGTGCAAATGTGGACAGAAATATTAGTGAAATGTGCAGGTCAGCCAGCTAGAAACATCTTCTCTATGACAACCTAACACACTGTTCTTGCTCTGCTGCCTATGTGTCAGCTGGGCTCAGTTGGTAGCGCTCTCGCCTCTGAGTCAGAAGCCCCACTCTAGAACCTTGAGCACAAAATCTAGCCTGACACTCCAGTGCAGTTCTGAGGGACTGCTGCATTGTTGGAGGTGCCGTTTTTCGGATGAGACGTTAAACCGAGGCCTTTCAGGTGGACGTAAAAGATCCCATGGCACTATTTTCGAAGAAGAGTAGCAGAACAATTTCAATGCCCTGGCCAATATTTATCCCTCAACCAACATCAATAAAACAGATTATCTGGTCATTATCAAATTGCTGTTTGTGTGAGCTTGCTGTGCGCAAATTAGCTGTCGCGTTTCCTACATTACAACAGTGTCTACACTTCAAAAATACTTAATTGGATGTAAAACACTTTGGGATGTCCTGAGGTTGTGAAAGGCGCTATACAAATGCAACTCTTTCTTTCTCTGCTGCCCATATCTTGACGTGCACCAAGTCCCGTTCACCCATCACTCCTGTGCTCGTTGACCAATGCCTCAAATTTACAACTATCATCATTGTATTCAAATCCTTCCATGGCCTTGCCTTCCCCTGTCTCAGTATTCTCCTGCAGCCCGACAACCCTCCGAGAACACTGCATCGCTCTAATTCTGGGCTTTTATGCACCCACAAATTCTTTTGCCCCTCTATTGGCCACCGTGCCTTCAGCTGTCTAGGCTGTAAGCTCTGGAATTCCCTCCCTAAACCACTCTGCCTCTCTACATCTCTCTTCTTTAAGATGCTCCTGAAAGCCTACCCCTTTGACCAAGCTTTTGGTCACCTGTCCTAATATCTCCTAATGTGGCCCGGTGTCAAATTGTGTCTGATAACACTCCTGTGAAGTGCCTTGGGATGTTTTACTACATTAGAGTCGCTATATAAGTACAAGTTATTGTTATTCCTGTTTCTGCAGCGATATCCTCTGGTTCATCATCCTCTGGTTTATTATAAGCGTGGTCCACTGCTGCTGGCTGCCGCCTCCTCCTCCACCTCCAGCAGAGACCTTTTTGGATGGATAGATTGTGGGGCATGAAGCAAATAAAGATGATCTTGGAGACTTAGGAAGGGCTCTTCTGCAATACCCTCCCTGACATATCATAGAATCATGCAGCACAGAAGGAGGCCACTTGGCCCATCGTGTCTGTGCCGGCTCTTTGAAAAAGCTATCCAATTAGTCCCACTCCCCCGCTCTTTCCCCAAAGCCCTGCAAATTTCTCCCTTTCCAGTATATATCCAATTCCCTTTTGAAAGTTATTATTGAATCTGCTTCCACCACCCTTTCAGGTAGCGCATTCCAGATTGTAAAAACTCAGTGCATAAAAAAACTTTCTTCTCATTCCCCATGGATTTTTTGCCAATTATCTTAAATCTGTGTCCTCTGGTTACTGACCCTCCTGCCAGTGGAAATAGTTTCTCCCTATCTACTCTATCAAAACCCCTCATATCTAAGCATCTGAAGTGCAGTTTCAAGATGTCAGTTATCTGTTCCATGATCACCCTGGTAGATGCATGGGCGCTGTTGTATCTTCATTTGTTTTCTGATCCTGAGTCTCTCATGATTGTCATTAAGGCAAGTTTGCAGAGGGTAGATAGCCTTATCTCAGGAGCTTTCCTTCAAATCCACCTTCTCCTTCAAATACCTCAGGCACAGAGGATTGTCTTAAAATAAAAGATTTGTGAAGCAGTCATCGACCTGTATGATCCACTGCTGTTCACTGACACCTGGAATGCCCACACGATCAATAACCCCCTGGATATTTGGAGAATCCTACAAGCTGGAAGAATCATAATATCCTGTATCCCAAGCAGCCTTTGCAAAAGTTGAAATACACAGAAGAAATATTTTGAAGTCATTTTAAAGGCTAAGCTCTTTTGCCCCCGTGTGCACCTACTTTTATTTATTGCAGCCTATTAATTGTCCCAATGGACTTTTAAGGGCTGTGTAGGTATGTGCAATTTTTTAAAAATTCATCCATGGGATGTGGGTGTCGCTGGCAAGGCCAGCATTTATTGTCCATCCCTAATTGCCCTAGAGAAGGTGATGGTGAGCCGCCGCCTTGAACTGCTGTAGTCCAGCACTATGATCGAGAATTCTCCGTGAATAAATAATAAGGACCAGCTCCAGAAATTTCTAGACCTTCAGCCCTTCTGGAAACTGGTGTGTGTTCCACCCACTATGTGGTTACTCTGTTGGTTCATTTATGACCTTAGCTGCTGAGGCATGTAAATCATTTGCCGCATCATCTGCCATCAAGTGCACCCTCTCGCAGTCACACAGACCCAGTTCTAGGCTTCAAGTTCCGCAGCATCCTTCTTGTGGCTGAGCATCTTGGCCTGATTGTTCCTACCTCAAAAACTGTCGGCCACTCTAACTCAGTAGTCACCTTCTGCCTTCAGGCCAGCATATTTTCCAAGACAGCTAAGAGCTGCCCTCTCCTGACCAGTGGTTTGAGGGTTCCCAGTGACTATGAACAATGCAATTTGAAAGCAAAGCTATTCATGACTATAATCAATTGCTGTGTGTCTCTCTATCCTATGGCACAAAGCCACATAACTGGTAAACCTTGGAAGGGAAGCAGAGAGCACTGCTGCTGGAGGGCTTTGTATCATCTTTGAAGCTCCAGACCTGACATGTAACCCATGCGGATCAATGTAGAAACTATTCTGCAGAGTCCTTCATCTTAAGGATCATCCAGGGCTGAGAACAATGTAGCTTCTGAGGATTGTAAACAGATTCCACAAGCTAATGCCTAGATCCCTTAAAGAATATTATTGTTCAGAGCAGGTTCACCAAAGATGCTAGGGGGTCCTGATTAATAATGAGAGCTACGCCCTGTTTGTATCTGTATCTAGGTCCTCAGGCAATTGAACTGCTTGATAATCATTGATCATTCCACATGTTTCCTGAAGGCAAGGACACAAATTGATTCCTGGTCTGATCTTGGACTTCTTATTAACCAAGGAGTTGGCATTCCAGGTTACAAAAGAGAGGCCACACCTATGATATGAATCCCTATATTTCAGCAATGGAGTGATTGCTGAGGCAGGTTGAGAATGTTGGTCAATATTGTGGCCAGATGAAAGCATGTAACACTCCCATGCATGACTAATGGCCTTAAGTGAATTGAGTATATGAGTTTTCGATCCGTCTCTAACTTAGATCTCAAACCAAACCTTATGGGGTTCTGGTGTCGGATGATGGCATTGAATGAAGAAGGTAGCACAAAGGTCCTCAACAGGATACCTCTCAAGGAGATCCACAATCTGATCCCTCAGTTTTGACCCAATTCTAGCTGTGTGCCCATTCAGGAGAAGCCTAGTACCACCATCCATGCGAGCCTTCTGACAAAAACTTGGCGCAATGGAAGAATTTTCGAAGTGCAATCCAGCTGCCCCGCAGAATGGGAATCACACTTTTCTGAGAATCTTTCACTGCATGTGAGCCAGAACCTTCACAAACTGGCTGACCCTATCCTTATGAGCTCGCATATTTTCCTCGGATGAGGGTGTATATTTCTTAGCAGGGACTGCCTCCGACCAGCGCACTGCTAAAGTAGGTCTGGTTGCTAGGAACCAGGTCGTTTTAGTAATCGGCAGCATAACCTGCCTCATTGTAGCTTCAGGTCCCCAGTAGCAATATTCAGGACCTCTGGTGTTGGCTGCAGAAAAGAGTCCCATTAGAAACACCAATAAGATCAAACGGAAGCAACTGGCCCATTTTTTTAGAAAATGTCTAACAACTAACAGTGAAATATGGAAATCATGTGTTGAAAATGGACACTTTCTGCAAAGAGAAAAACAGTTAACAAAAGAGTCTGCGGTTGTTTTGAGCTTTGGCTCCTTTTCCCAACTCAGAGATAGTCAATCCCATGGATATACGGAGAGTGAAATTAGTCTTGAGGATAATTTTAATGAAAAAGTAATAGAAAAGAAAGGAAGAAAGAACTTACATTTATGTAGTGCCTTTCACAACCTCAGGACATCCCAAAGCACTTTACAGCCAATGAACTACTTTTTGAAATATAGTCACTATTGTAAAGTAGGAAACGCAGCAGCCAATTTGCACGTAGTAAGGTCCCACATACAGCAACGAGATAATGACCAGATATTCTGTTTTTTTTTTAGTGGTGTTAGTTGAGGGATAAATAGAGGCCAGGGACTCCCCTGCTCTTCTTCGAAAAGTGCCATCGGATCTTTTATGTCCACCTGAGAAGGAAAACGGGGCCTTGGTTTAACATCTCATCTGTAAGACTGCACCTCCAACATTGCAACACTCCCTCAGTACTGCAGTGAAGTGTCAGCCTAGATTATACATTTATAGTAATGAGTACAAAATGGGAAATCCATTTCCACTCATTCTTTGTGTCCATGCTGGGATTATGACCTGGACCCCATAAGAAATATTTCTGTTTGCTTTAAACATAATTTTAAAGCGGTCCTTTGCAAAATGGATAACGGAGGGGGACGTATAACTTCTTTCCGAGGGACCCAGCTGCTACTCCTGGAATCAACTAGTTGTGCTGAACTTTCCAGCCTGTCTATTATGGCTGACACATTAGATGTTCTTGGAGATTTGGAGATTTACCAGCATTGTACCAGGGATGAGGTTTTTCAGTTATGTAGAGAGATTAGAGAAGAGAAGGTTATGGGGAGATTGAATAGAGTTGTTCAAAACTATGAGGGGTTTTGATAGAGTAAATAAGGAAAAACTGTTTCCACTGGCAAGAGAGTCAGTAGCCAGAGAAAACTGATTTAGGATAATTAGCAAAAGAACCAGAGGGGAGAGGAGGAGAATGATTTTTACGCAGCGAGTTGTTATGATCTGGAATGCACAGCCTGAAAGGGTGGTGGAAGCAGATTCAATAATAACTTTCAAAAGCTAAGTGGATATATACATGAAAAGGAAAGATTTGCAGGGCTATGGGGAAAGAGCAGGGGAGTGAGACTAGTTGGATAGCTCTTTCAAAGAATTGGCAAAGGCATGATGGACCGAATAACCTCCTCCTGTGCTGTAAGATTCTATGGCGCATTGAAATGAAAGAACCTCCCCCTGATCCCTTCATCTTTGGCAAGATCTGCAGTAGAGCTCCTGGTAAGGTGCATCTCAGCAATTACATCAGAATGTGACCCCCCCCACCCATTTTTGGGACCATAATTGTCCTAGCGCTGTCCATAAAACTTTTCCAACCTCGTTGGGTGAATTTTCCAATCATCTCTGCTTGGGGTTGGTCGGTATGTAATTTGCACACGCCCGACTGTTAATTCGCTCACCCAATTTGACTTTGCGGGGTCAGCTTCATTACATAGTATGGGTAAGCTGAGAGACCATATTGGGCCTGACTGCTTAGAATGTATAAATTTAAAGGAATGCACCACTTAAAGGTAAGTGGCACCATATGGGGATAAAAATATCGATAGCAATTCCAAAGGATGCTAATATATTTTATGCATATTTTACCCTTTTCAAGGGTTGGTTGGGTTACAAAACTGCCTGGCAAAACCCAGTTGCTGGCACAATAAATATGAAGACAGGAAACTGAGCCCGTGGCCAAGTGGTAGGGTGGCACAACATTCCAACCCCTTATTTGATAATTGACAAAGTCGTCTAGAATGACATGGTACTGAACAGAGGTGCCCTGCTTTCCACTGCACGGTGCCCTCCTGATGAGTAGCATTGCAGCATACTTGGAAAGAAAGAAAGAGAGTGGATTTGCTATTATATAGCGTCTCTCACATCCTTAACACGTTGCAAAGCACTTCACAGCCAGTGAATACTTCTGAAGTGCAGTCACTGTTGTTTGTTGGCAAACGTGGCAGCCACTTTCCTGTGGTGCACTCTCTGCAAGCATCACCCCCCGTTGCGAGCATGGAAGCATGTAATCGGCCCTAATATGCACTCCTAGCTCACAATATTCCACATCAGGAGCACAGAAGATCAAAATTTCCTCCAGTATTCCAAATTTGGTCCCATCAATAATCTGGAATTTGCAGATGGAACCAGTACTTTTAGGGAGACTATGAGGAAAATTTGCTCCCTGCAAATGCTGGATCGTGAGATCACCCCTAATTTGTTCAACCTTAGAATTAAATCTCCATTTCTTTGATATTATAGTCCTTGAATATGATATTTAGTTTCCAGGAGAACATCTCTACACAATGCTGCTTCTCTTGGCAAGGAATGTGCAACAATAATTGTAAAACAGAATTGTGAGGGAATACTGGTGAGTGCTTTGTTAAAGAAGAGTCATCACCGTGGTGAATCATTTCACCAGGCTTACGAACATAGGTATGCACAATATAGAATATAGTTACATTACTGAATGTGTTTGCTAAATTTATAAACATTCTATGAAGTAAGAAATTTGCCTACACAACAACAGTGACTACACTTTGAAAGTAGTTCATTGAAAATGAGGCACTTTGGGTATCATGAGAACGTGATACAGTGCTATATAAATGCAAGTTTTTTCTGACTAAAATTAAAATTTAAAAACCACACTCTACTTCATGCTGCAGCAAATACACCCAGTGTGCTAAATTTCCCAGAAATAAAGACGCATTTTTGGAGCAGGACGTTCCTGACTGTTTCAAGAATGGAAAATGGCTGAAAATTCCTCGATGCCTATTTATCCACTTGAACAGTTATTTGTCAAACTGATGCATTTGTCAAGCAATGACCTGCAGCTGGTTCACAGGCTGTTGAGCTATCCTGTTGCCCAAATGCAGTTCCTTGGTCTTTCAACATGATTGACAGTGTTGCAGCTGTCTGATTGCAGAATTGCAGCAGCCATGGGTCAAATTTTGTGAGAGCAGAGTTTTCAAGAGAGCAGGATTGGTGCTTAGTGGAGAGGTGTACTAACATTTACAAGTGAGATTGGAGTGTGTATAGCATTTTCTACAGACCGGGGTGCAGCAGGCAATGTAGTGAGCATGCAGTGGGGCCAAGAGACCCGTGACATTAAGGGAGAAATAACAAGCAAAGTGGGGAGTGAAACCTGGTGACTTTACTGTAGATCAAGACCAAGATTATTTTAGCTTGAAAAATACAATTTGTTGCGAATAATGGCTGGTGAGGTTTGAGGCGTAATAGTGCTAAAACATTCTGAGATGCCAAGTGGTGTTTAATTGGATTTTGTTTGAGAGTAAAGTATAACTTTCAAGGTCAGGTCAGTGAACTAGTTGAATGGAAGAAATTATATCCTGCCACCACTTTAATGGGACTACAGAATCAACTCCATTATGGATTTGCATAGCAGTACAGAAGTTGCATAGCACAGACACCATTTTAGTGCCAAAAGTTGGCAATTAAAAAAATTCAGAGTGTTTGTTGGCAAATTGGAAAAATTAGTCTTGATATCAGATATGTGTTTTTCTTTTTTTTGAGGGAACTCATTGAACCTATCCCATGAGTCAAAAGAAAAGTAAGGTAAGGTTCTGCATTGTCATCCATCCTATTGGATGTCTTCATAAGTGAATTGTTGGATGGCATTGGAAAGGTTGGCCTTGGTGTGACTGTTTCAGGCACTTCTGAAGAATTCTTGTGCTCCTTTTCACGGATGATATTGTTGTTTGTGGATTCACCTAGGGGATTTAATTTTATCATTGCACAACTGCTGGCAAGGAAACCTTGACTGCCAAGAGGCGATATAAGGAAATCAGGTGGGCATTTCCTACAAATTTCCATTCAATTAATGGGCAGAAGATCATTGGGAGCATGCCTGTGATATCCTAATATGTGCTCCCAGCAGGTGAGACTCCATGCTTGGAGCGCAATTGTAAAATCGACCCTCTAGTGCACTCACCATTTTGAACAATATGCTAACCAATGGGAAAGGATGGTAGGTGCTTCAAATGTGATACAATGCCTTTGCACAACTCAAGAGGAGAGCTTGAAGGTATCGACTTATCAGTTGCTGGGGATTCTTTTGGATGTCAACTTCAACCTCTGCACGGTATTCAGGATTGCATTGATAAAAGGCAAAGGCCACTTTGTTCCTTCTCATTTTCTTCAGCAAAGTTCCAATGCAGGTTAAGTTTGTGGTATGCAACAACAACAACAACAAAAATAACTTGTATTTATAAAGCACCTTTAATGTAGAAAAATGTCCCAAATACTTCACAGAAGTAATCAGACAAAAATCAATACTGAGCCAAAAGAAGGAGATGTTGGGAGGGGTGACTAAAAGCTGAGTGAAAGAGGTGGGTTTTAAGAAAGGTCTTAAAGGAGGAGGGAGAGGTGAAGAGGTAGGGAGGTTCAGGGAGGGAATTCCAGAATTTAGGGCCTAGAAGGCTGAAAGCACGGCTGTCAATGATGGGGCAAAGGGAGTTTGAGATGCATAAGCGACATATGCCCAAACAGTTCTCCTTCATAGCATGCAATGGAATGGCTTCCTTCAGGCCATGGGTATGATCTAGGGCTAAGCTCGATTTGTGCTAAAATGTGGAAACTGTCGTAGAGACGGAGAGGCTCCAGCCTATAGCAACCTGTCGCTGTGCATCCTAGAAAGTGGAATCAGCCTCACCGTGGGTACATCTCTTTGTCAAAGATCATCACATGAGGACCTGGATTAAGCAATTGGTGATGAATAAGCCAGGTGCATGGCATAGGACTTGAATGTCTGCAACATCAGGCTGGTTGGCATACTGCAAGGAGTCCTACATAGATCTTTCCATGTTGAAAGTGGATGCGCATTGTATAACTGATGAGGAAACTCAGATTTGAGACAGCAGCTGCTGGATGATGTTACCTGGAGTCCAATATAAGAATACATGCATTCCAGTTTCATTGCCTACCGTTGTTAGGTTGCAAAGAGACAAGCAGCTACTGCTGAAGCTCTGCACCTCCAACTGACGAAACCATTGTTCCATGGGGTATGGTGGTATGGTGTATGGTGGTATGGTGGTATGGTGTGTGTGCATGCTGCAGTACAGGGGATTGTGGCACTACTCACACATTTTATGGTGAGTTATGCTGCTCACCATGTCATTCATGATGAGTTCTTGGCACCTGAGGCCTGATTTTAACCCATTGCACCGACAAAAACAATGTATGCGGGGGATTAAAATCACTGCAGCGGCACCTGATCCTTGATGACTTTGCCCCATGCACCATTTTAACAGGTGCAGTTTGGCCAGTGTGCGAGGCCCTTGCTACAGGCAGATGAGGGCCACATTGAGATTCAAAAGTCAGGGTCTGATGATGTCATTCAGACCCTGATGTTATTTTAACTAGTTTTCAGCGAGGCCAGCACCTAGTGGCGAAGTTGCCAGGGTTTGGGCAGGAGCTGGGCCTAATTTATTTAAATGAGGCCTGGGAGTTAAAATTGCACAGGCCTCACATCGGCAAGCCAGGGCCACACTCACCCCTCACCCCCATTTAAAATCGGGGCTCCGCTATCTGTCTAGTGACAGCTCAAACCCACACTTATCAATTATCTAATGACCAACTGGTAACTATCTAGCATGGGGAAGTGGAAGGTGCACAGGCCTCTTTGGGGTTGAGCTGGCTGCAGGAAGACAGTCATGGTGATGGAAGATTAGAACCGAGGCAACTCTTCATTGAAATACATAGAAGTTACAACACAAATACAGGCAGATCTGTAGTCCTACAGGTGATTGAACAGCCAGCCTTGGTCACTGAAGGGACTTAAGGGGTATATTCCTCCCACTCAGCAACAAATAGTCCTACAAGTCAATGTCCTAATGGGTATGATGTTCCTGACTGGATAAGCATCACTGTCCCCTGTGCTAGTAAGCTGCATGGTTTTACCTAATTAAATACCAGCCCACATTCGGATCGCTAAGCCTCGGCAGTTGTCAACTTGCACCTACGTTCACTGGACTTTAGTAGAATGGAGTACGTCTGTGAAGGGAGAGAATTTGTTTCTCCCATTCACAAACAGAGGGGTAAATTTTTGTCTTTAGCTCTACACCAGGAACTATAATGGGAATTCAGGTGTGAACCCCCCCTCCCACCCCCAACAACCTCATGATTTTTCACCCATTAAAATGAATGGATGGAAAATCGTTAGCGACTCTTGACCAAATTCCCGATGTACATTCTCGGCACATAAAGCTCGACATTGGGAGTACTAAAGACAAGAGTTTCCCCTCAAAACCGTACTTGTGTCGATTTCTGAGCAGCTTAGTTTGATGACGGGCCTTTTGAAATGGGATTTCACACATATCAGACACCCGGTTGACCAAAACAAAATTGAGGGAGGTTTGAGGAAAGGGCAGGTGAAAATATATTGTAAACATTATATGTAGGTATACCCTTAATTTGCTTAATTTGCTTTTTTTTCTGATTTGTAATTTTTATAACAGTGGGAAAAAAAGTCATGTTATGCTTAAGAATATGAGAATATCTTGTATTATCATTGTCATGTGAGAACACGTTGTCTTTTACATGAAATAATACCTGATGCTGTGCTAAGGGAATATTTCCAGCACCATTATGTATTGATAATAATATGAGACAGTTTCCCTTTAAATATTGTATCTCTGGAATGGAACAGCCCCTCCCCTTCCGGTGCTTTGTGACAGCTCCTTGCCGGGATAACAAAATGACCAGTGTGCATGCATTAAGGCATTTGGATCATTCATTTTTAAACTGACCTAATGCTGAAGCAGAATTTCAGTTCAGTGCATTATTCATTAAGCATGTTTGGTATAATTATTATAGCTTACACAAGTAGGCTTTTCTCTGTTTTATGTGTAGTTGGATAAATAGCAAAGTCTATCTTTAATACAATTATCTATTTGCCACAGGGCGCTATCTTAATCAAATACTTGCCTTCAACAGAAATAAAAGGATTGGTATTCTGCCTAATCTTTACGATCTACCCAGCTGTCATTATTCTGTCAGTTGGATTTATATGAAAGCCCAATTAGTCTGTTACTTGGAATATGAAGAACAGCAGGGAACACAACTGTGATAACATGCCACGGAGAAACTGAAAAACGTATCTGTCAGTACCAGGACTGCGACGATAGTGTCAGGTAACCAAGGTAAAGCACCTGGATGTCGCTAACGGGAAGTTAGGATGGCCTCTGAGACCAGGTCAAAGTTCAAGGACTATTCTGACGTCACAAATAGAGTGAATTACAATCACAGCTTCTGATGGGAGCATCGTGGTGAAGTAAGGAGAGCAGATGATTAATCACATGAATCATAGACATTTTCGAGAGACATTTTCTCCCTCTTGTGGATTATTACCACTATCGTCTCTGCTGAGGAGAAAAGCAGAAGATCAGAGGGAGTCTGATTCAGAGGTTCACTGATTCTGAACGGTGATAACAAATTAATTTTCTGGATGATATTGTTGCACTATATTGTATGAAACCCATTCAGTGATCGGTAAAAAGGAGCATGAAAAAGCCTTCGGGCTTACACAGAATATTAATTATGTAGACAAAGGTTATTTGTTAATTGAGGGCACAAGAGGAGGAAAGAGAAAAAAGTGACCGAGAGAGGCAGGAAAGCGAGAGGTGGAGAGAAAGGGTAATTGATTTTAGAGGGAAGACAGAAAAGAGAGATAAAAGAAAAAAAAGATTAAAAGGAGGATATAGGATAGAAACAGAGAGCAACAAAAGGAAACCAAAGGTACAAAAGAGAAAGGAAGAGAGGGTGATAGATTGACTGGGAGAAAGTGTGGCAAAGAGAGAGAGGGAAAGAAAAAGAGTCCAGCCAACAGCTGGAGCTGAGCAGAGAGTGATGGGCTGTGCTCCTAGTATCCATGTCTCTCAAAGCGGAGTGATTTACTGCAGAGATTCAGACGAATCAAACTCCCCACATCAGACCACCACCATCTCCCAAGGCACAGCAACAGTCCACGGCTTCTTCATCAAGACAGACGCGGCTGAATCGCTGCCCTCCGTGCTGGCATACCAGAGTCGGGCAACACGTACCTCTTCACGTCGAGAGAAGAAGGAAAACAGCAACTGCACAGAAGCTGAGACCCAAACCAGCCACACTAGTGTTAAGGTAACAGGCTCTGTTTATTGCCTTCAGCTTTGTATATTCCTGATACAGACACACACATGACAATTTATGGTGATGCATTCTTCCTTGAATTGAATTATTGAATCCACTGTCGTCAGAAAAATCAGTTTCAATTTGCATTTTAGAACATAGGTTAATAATTTACAGTAACAACTGACTTTTTCATACCTAGAGGTATATATAATTGGGACACATTCCATCTGGTTTTAGTTAACATTGCTTTCTTAAAATGTTAGAAAAAGGGCTAATTTTTGCCTGTTAAGAACGTTGATGATGAAGTTGTACAACATTGCACAGCTGCGCAGTTCAATTGAAAAGTGAGTATTTTAGGTGAGACTGGAGGGGAAATTTTAACTCGCCCAGCCCGGCAGAATCCAAGCAAAGTGGGAGTTAAAACGGAGTGGATCAATTCCCCGCTCCATTCTCACCCCCCAGCGAGTTCAATATTGTTGTTTTCCCCTCAATCAGGTGGGGGCGTCGTACACTTATGCAAAGCAGGGTCCTATGATGTACATAGGACCCCGACGGCATTTTAACCGCTGACTGAGCAATGCGCCCATCGTGGCCTCCCCGCTTAGTGAAACCTGGTCTGCTGGAAGAAGATGAGTGTTAAACTTTCCTTTGTGGGGTCAGGAGGAGCAGGGTCTTCCGGGTCCCTACAAGGAAAGTCTCGGCATCTGCTACACTTGGGTTCCCCCCATCCATCCCCACCCACGAGACCCTGCTGAACCCCCTCACCCCACCTCCCCTGACTTACCTTCCAGCACGTGGGCAATGTCTGGACTGCCTGATCTTCAGCAGCTGGCAGCTGAGCTCTTTCCGCCTGTTTCGGGCAGGCAGCTGACCGGCTGCCGGCAGTCGAAGGTTCCGCCGCTGCTCCCGGGCGAAGTTGCCCGCTCGTCCAGCCACTTCCAGGCCAGGAGTTAAATTTCCTCCTTTGGAGCTGCGGTGGGGGAGAAGGGAGGGGAGGGGAGGGGAGGAGCGGGTTGGGGTAAATTTCCACTGGGGTTCTCCCGATCATCCACTGTAATTTCGGCAGAAGATCCACGAAAACACCAGGGTTTCTGAGGATCTTCTACTGAAATTACGGTGGACGATTGGGTGATTCCTGTGGATATACAACTCCTGTTAGTTTAATGAAGGAGAAGATTTGGAAGTATCACCACAGCAATGAAAGAAGTGCAAAAGAGTTTCTGACTGAGAACGTGGGTGTGCAACCAATGAAAGGTCTACTGCAGTTAAGCAGGAAGGTGAGGAGAGGGTGGCCTGGGAACCCAAAAGATGTAGGATGCATGAGTCACAACAGGTACTACCCTAAGCAGTGGGGTATGTTAATTGTATCCATGTGATTTATATCAATTAGTGTTAATTGTATTCAGGTGGTGCGTATCAATTGGGATTGTGCGATGCGCTTCACCAGGTGTTCACACAGGAACCACTCCTCATGTTGGTTGTATCTGTGCTGATGGCTATGTGGTCAGGAGTGTGTGACCGGTGCTAATGTGATGTGACCGCTTCCAAACTTGTCCCTAGTGGTGAGCATATTATAAGGGGAGGCCCCTACCCAAAGAGAAAAGGAATGTGCTTTAGCATGACACATGCTGCAAATGGTTCTACACACATTGAGGGCAATACATTGAGTCCCATGTTGCTGCTGGCATTTCCTGCGTGTCACTGAGTCAGTGGGTTTGAAGGGGCAGCGAGAAGATGTTTAAGAGAACACTTGCCTTGTTAGGCTGGGACGAAGATGCCCAGTTGTCCCTAGCTCACACCTTCTACGGCTTCCACCTCCATGATTTCCAGAGGTTCTTCCATATGGCAGATCGGATGGCGCATGGTGGCAGGGATACCATCTGTGCACTTTTTCTTTTTCTGGTTGTGGGCAGACTTCTCTTTTAAAAGCAGACATAACACATACTTTCACCATTTGGATCTAACATTAATGCCATGGCCTACGTTCCATCTTGTGTGAAAGGATGACTGCACAGCATGCAAGTAATTTGAGGTGGCATTTTGACTTGGTGGCACAACAATACAACGGTTCGGTGTGACATTACCCTTCTCTGCACCAGCCACAAAGTTTAAGCTGAGGCATTGCAGACATGAAAACTTTGGCGTGTAAGATGTTAAGAGTTATGCCAGTGTTTTCCATGCTTCTTTGCTGATGTTGGGGCTAAGTGCTTGTGGCATGTAGTATGGACTTTGAGTTTTCAACCTGTAGGCAGCCATCCATCCCTTGGTATTCTTTTTCGCCCAAAGAATTTCTTCCTCATCTGTTCCCATGACTACGGACATGGAAGAAATTCTTTTTCGCCCAAAGAATTTCTTCCTCATCTGTTCCCATGACTACGGACATGGAAGACAGCTTTTACTCTCAGTTGCCTCCTGCCAGGCATGCTGCACATTTGGTCATAGAGGAGAGTTATCCTCTGTCCCAATTATGGCTGAATGGTCTGTTGAAAATCAGAAAAGCAAAGTCTCGTCAACTGGCAATTCAATCTTTACAGCATCAGTTAGCCACAGTATAGAGCATTGTTTCTAAAGAGCAGTAGCTCTTTAAGAGCTGCTGCTGTCCTCATTGTTCACCATGGTAATCCCTGCACTCATGGAAAATGCACAGGAAGCATGTGATAATTATTTAAATTAGATGACCTTCCTGAATCCGGTAATATAAGCTCCCCACTCCCCTTGCACAATTATTTCTGTGCAGACAGAGATCCTTGGACCATGTTGCCTAAAGTCACAGAATCAGCCCTTATCTGTCTTGTTTAGCTCTTTAAGAGTTTATGGATTAAGTATTGGAGAAAAAAGTGGAATCACAAATGCAGAATGGAGAGAAAGGGTTAAAGAAATGTGCTGAATTATTGTAGAATGATAGTTTTATAATGTTTTATTCATTCTGATGCCTCCAGGAAAACTATTATGATGTGAGTAACACATGGTTTTACTAAATTGCAGTATAGTTTTGCAAGTCAGGTGGTAAGGACTGGAATTCACATGAGTTGTACTCTTGAAATAAAAATATTCAGTAACATTAGCTACATGATTGTTTGTTCAACATTGATATGCTGCATTTGGGCTATCGTTATTTCAATTCTAATATTCTGATTCTGTTAGGCAGATTATAAACACTTCTTTCTCAGTTTAAAGAGCACATAAAGTGTGATCAGCAAACATTTGGATCACTGCTGATTTAAAGGGATACTGGGCCCTCCAAATTTATTCTGACCCCAATCCATTTTCCTGGGTGGCAACTATTTTAGCATGCAAGGCGGGCGCTAGGTGGTTCTCCCACCAGTGCTATGAGGAGAATGAGGCGGTGCTGCAGCGAGAGCACCACCGTAGTTCTCAAAGAGGTGACAAGGGATATTAAAGGGTCAAGAGTACTAAATGTACGTCAATGGGGACCGAATTGGAGAGAAAGGAAGCCCCTACTGGGCCCCCTGCCTCCATTTACAAAATCTGGGGCCTTGTTACCACTACTCTGTGCCTTCTGCCCCCTTTCAGCAGACAGTCTCAAAGACTGGTAGTAAGAGGGGCAGACGGAAGGGAAGTGGGTTGGGAAGCCAGGCAGCTTCCACTGCAAGGAAGGGCCAACCGGAAAATCCAGTCTACTTTCTTGATGATAGTGTCCTCAGCCTAAAGCAAATAGGGGCCTCATGAATCTATGCAAATCGGGGTCCTATTGCATCAATAGGACCCTGATTGCATTTGAACGGGGGCCTGAGCGGGGAAGCTGCGGCAGCTTTCCTGCCGGGTGAAACCAGGTCGGAAGCTGCCAGGAAAGAAGCAGAGGCCCCAAAAGATAAGTGGTCCTTTGTGGAGCTTGGAGAAGCATGAGTGCTCCTCCCAGGCCCCAGAAGGAAAGTCGTGGCCTCCCTTGCTGAAGACTCGACTTCCCCCCCCCCCCCCACCTCCCGTAAGACCCTTCCGAAACCCCCTCCTCACCACACTTGCAAGCTGGCAGGCAACCAAGGGCCGCCTGATCTTCCCCTAATGGTAGCCACTCTGCGCCCTCTTCCCATGCGGAATGGCTGGGAATTGGACTGGCAACATTTAAATGAGACCCGGCGGTTAATATCGCTGTAGACCTCCTGCTGCTGCTGCTGGCAGAAGGTCCAGCCCTTTATCCCAATTTTCAGAGTGATGTAGGACACAAGACAGTCGAAAGGGAGAAAAAGCGAAGGGAAATATAAAGAGAAACAAACTGAGAGGTAATCAAGGTTTTTTTACGTATTTATTTTATTGTTACTGTAAATTCTAATTTTCTTCCCTTTCCCTTAGTAAAAGCTGAGAGGAGAAGTTGGAGATTCGGCCCAGGCCATTACCAATGGCAATCCATATCCACCCACTAGGAAGTGCCTAAGTTATTCAACAATTATTCCACTGGCTTTACACATCCATTTGCGAGGGGTAATTCTCCGATGTTTGTGCTTTTGGCGGACAGCCTTGCCCGTCGCAAGTGCCTACCGCAAATTGTGCGTACAAGGCACATGATTTATGGACCTTTGAAATTAAAGGTCAGAAAATTGTGGTTAGCACATAGCGCATATTAGAAATTCAGTTATCAGTGAGTGAGGCTGCCCACTGGACTCACTGGCCAAATAGTGTCCTAAAAACATGTGTAGTGCAAATGAAAAATGGACACTAATCCTTTACTCACCTTCTGCTATTGAATTGCATAGCACACAAATTTCCTCTATGGCTATCTGGTGTCTGCACTTGATTGCACCTGGAGAGGGTGGAGCAATGTAAATTAAATGCAAATCAATATCAGAGGGCTTTACGCCCAGAGTTGCTCTAATTGCACCACGTGCAGTTCAGGGGCAAATTTATCCCAGAAAAACCTGCCACTACTGATTCCAGGGCTGCTGCCTTGGTGCTATCTGTCTGAAGGGATAGGCTAGTATAGTCCAGAAATACCTTTATTTTTGACTTTATGAACAAAAAATGTTCTTTCTACTCAAGTACTTATTGCAGAATGCTGTTAGTTCTTCACACCTAGTGATAGAGGGCGTGATCAGTACTGCCCCCCCTCCCCCACCCCGCTCCTTTTGCGATATAGCTTACTTAGAGGTAGAGCAGGGGAAATAACCACAAGTCCCCTTGCCAGCTGTTGAAGTCTGGCCTGGGCCTCTTTTGAGGCACAAAGACCTGTTTACCTACCTCAGGGTAGGAAAACCCTCTCTCCCTCGCCTTGCAACTGCTCCATGCCACCTTGAATATAAAAGGAAGCCTGATAGTCACTCCAGCGCTCTCCTCATATTCCTGCAGCATCATTCATCATACCACATTTAATTTCCCTGTTCCTCCACCTATTGCTTGGTATCACAGTGCTGCCTTGTTAACAACACCTTCCTCGGCAAACTGCAGGGGCATCTAGGCCTCAGCTTGTCGGGCTGCTTCTGTCTCAACCATGAAATAGCAGCACAAACTCGATCACAGGGAATTGAACCTTTAAATAAATGTGAAAACCACCAACATGCAAAAAACACAGCTTCTGGCATGCATACGTTAATTAAAAAAATTGCCTCTTTTCATCCTTCCCCATTATCTGAAAAAAAAATGGTCTCATCGCGAAAGCCCTTAAGGCCCGAACCTCCCCTTCTGACTTACTCAGCACCTGCTTCATTATAATGAGGCCCCAGTTGGGTGATGAAGATGTTGATGTAGCAGAGTGTATTTCCAGTGCGCTCTAGAATATTGCTCCTGGACAGTTCTGGAAGATCAGTGAGTAAGGATTTTTGCTCCTGCTCCTGCCGACCAGTAACCCAGAGTGCAGGCACAGAAAATTACTGCTAATTTAAAATTTGTTCGAATGGCAAAACTCGATTTGGTTAGAAAAGTTCTGCTACACATTTCCAGTTAATAAATTGGTTTACGTGAGGTTCATTTTAACTCCAGCGACTCATTTAAATAATCCAAGACAGTCTCCCACCCAAAACCAGCGGGAGTGACGTCAGCAGCGGAAGCAAAAATTGGGTCGGGAGATTTAAAATCTATCCCTAAAGATCAGTAATTGTTTTCATCGCATAAAGTTGGCGATGTCAGCCTTGGCTCAGTGGTAGCATTCTTGCCTCTGAGCCGGAAGGTTGTGGGTTCAAGCTCCATAATCTAGGCTGTTGTTTCAGTACGGTGGTGAGAGAGTGCTGTGCTGTCAGAGGTGCCATCTTTTGGATGAGATGTTAAACAGAGGTCCCATCGGCCTTCTCAGATGGAACCTAAAGATCCCATGGTCCTATTCGAAGAAGAGCAGGGGAGTTGTCTTTGTCAATATTTATCCCTCAACCAACATGACTAAAACAGATTATCTAGTCATTTATCTCATTGCTGTTTGTGGGACCATGCTGCACACAAATTGGCTGTCGTGTTTCCCAAATTACAACAGTGACTTCAGTTCACAAGTACATTGAAAGGTGCTGTGCAAATACAAGTTCTTTCTTAAACATGGAGGTTTAACATAAGCCCAAGATCTTTTCAGTGATTCATTTGTAAGCTTGTAGAGATTAGAATGTCTGGATACATCTCTTTGATATTATGCAGGGTGACATAGAATATTATGCAGTCTGGTGTCTAAATGTCTTTGGAAGACATGTTGACCCCACATTGTTGTATCATATGCCCTAGCAGCTGCTTCAGAATGGCATTGACAAGTGCCTGGGAACAGGATCTATTCATGAATGTTTCATGGCACCGGGCAGAAAGAGTAACAAAACAAAGAAATAATTAACAAACCAACAAAAAATAAATAAGAGAAAAAGGAAAGAAAGAAGCTAAGAAATGAATTGCATCAACTTGTACATCTAAGTAAAGCCTAGGGGTCAAATTTCATCATTACATTTGAGTTATCATCTGCATAAATTGAATGTCGGCCTACTGAACCAATGCTTCAGATATTTGGACCACTCGTGGGATTTTATAGAATGGCCAGAAAATAATTGTGGTGTGGTGCATTCTGAACCAAATCGCAATAGATGCCTCACCCCATGTAAATAGTTGAGGAGCAGCTGAAGACCATGGAAGAAGAAAAAAGATCCAGCAGCAGCAAAACAGGAAGCAAAACTGGCACATCTGGAGCTTATTGATCATTCTTTCATACAGTGAGGCCTCTGTGTGGCAATGAAACAGTTAGTATAAAAGATTTATATCTTGGACACCACATCAATCCTCATTGTTTTCTCCTCCTATACCTGGTGCACCCTGTTGGTTTGCCTTTCACCCCTGAAAGAGCTACTTTGCTACTGCCTCACTTTTTCCATTAGAGCCTGGAGGACTTCCTCTATGAATGTCACTTCCCTTTAGAATCATAGAATAATACCACACAGAAGGAGGCCATTTGGCCCATCATGCCTGTGCCGGTTCTTTGAAAGAGTTGTCGAATTATTCTCACTCCCCTGCACTTTCCCCACAGCCCTCTCTGCTCTACTCCAAATAATCTCCTTACTGCACAACTGGATTAAAGGAAATTGGGTCTTATATGGGTTTGGAGCTTCATTAGCTCATTAGCAGATGGCTCAGCAGCATTTGTGCAGGTGTGGTAGGATTGGCTGTTTCACTGTGTCTGCATTGTTACAAATCCCATTGCTCTGCTGAAAATCACACGTTTCTGAGATTGCATCAGTGCAAAAAAAATAGAAATTAAATAACCCATATTTCACCTGAAAAATGAAAATTCAATTTCCCTGATGGGTTGATTTCAGGATTCTTTAGGGAAATGTAACAAGTAAATATATAATACAAATATTTTTGCCAATGCCAGACAACAAATGCCTGTTTGCTGATTTAAACATAAACAGAACAAATTTGATTTGAAATTTGTACTGTAGGAGTCAACTTGTTTTAATGTTCCAAAGCTAATTTTAACACTATTTATAAAATTGTTAGACTTGAGCATAAATGACCATGTTGTTCATTTATGTATCAACAAGGCATTTCTGAAGTTCTGTGCATTCTCTATGTGTGGACTTGACTGAAGGTTTATGTTTATTAGATTTATTTTTCATTACAAATTTGATGTCACAATTTGAAGCATTTTTATTTATTATTTAATATAAGCACTATGTAGCAACAAAATTCTTGTAAACTTGCAAGTGTGAAAACCATTGGCCCAACAATGACTAAGCACCCAGTGTGTGTACTTCCAGGTTTTTATTCTGGATGTATCTGTTTTCTACATTTAGGGGAAAGGGAACAACAAATGTTTTTGAATATATAGAAAATAGATAGAACATAGAAGATGTAACACTGACCAAAAGATAACTAATGAAAGGCTATAGTGTCCTCACAAAGTGGAACAACCTCCTGACTCTAAAACTAAATAGAACAAAACATTTGGAAGGAAACAATGTAGTTTGCTGCATTCTGCACAACCTGGTAATGCTGAGGGGATTGGAGTTGGAAGAGGCACAGCAACAAGAACAGGCATCATCAGACAAGGAAGAATTGGACGGTGAGGGGGAACCACAGGGAGAAGGGCCAGAAGAACACATCGCAGCTAAACAGGTCGGGGAGCAGTTGATAGAGCAGTGCTTTCAGTGATCTACTCAATCTCCTTACCTGAAAAGCCCCTCAACATTACCCATTCATCATTCCCTTGATTCTGCATTAAAGAACATTAAACCATTCAGCCAACCTCCATGTCAATGAATCTCTGACAATGCAGACTAAGAAGCTGCATAATGAGAAGATTCTATAGACCAAAGTTGCCAATGTAATAAAGGTGTTGATTTCAATTGCAAGCACAATATTGTAATAAACTACTTTGTCACCCATTGTGCTTTTCTTTAAAGAAGGTTTGCTAACTCTACCACTCCTACGAGGTGCTCCTCTGGTGGCTTCGGCAGAGCTGCTGGAAGGCTATTGTCACTGACGTGGAGATGCTTGAGATGCACGGTCGAATCTCTAGGCCCATGCCTGGATCGGAGGGGAAGTCCACCGTGCATTTTTAAATGAGGCCGGGAGTTAAAATTGCCCGGGCCTCACATCACCGAACCAGGTGAAGCCTGCCACTCGCCCCGCCAGCTGCATGCCTGCCCCTCGCTCCAAGTTAAAATCGGGGCTAGGGGTCATATTGAAATGTGCATCTGTAGGAGTATTAATTTGCGATTTAATGCCAATAAAGGTGATTTTACGAGTGAATTTTGACAAGCAAAGATTAACTTAATTCTTTGAAATCTGCATGTGATTTATTCCCCACGTTACCAACAATAGGAAAGTATTGTCAATGAAAAGGTCTACCCACTGGAATAATATTCCTCCTTTTAAGTGTTGGTTTTTGATGGTAACATCTAATGGCATGTTTTATAAGAGTTCTTGGCTTTAAACTCGCACTATGCTGGAAATAAAGACCAGTCAGATGGGAGCAATGTCATCACTATTGATGTCTTTTTGATGTCATGGCAACTGCTGTTAGCAACCATAACTTGAAAGAAGTCTTTTTTGTATGAAAAAAAAGACTAGCAAAAGTAGAAGCACGCAGTCAGTGACACAGCAGTGGTTGAGTGTCTTGGGGAACAAGTAGTTCAGTAATGCTCACTTTAGACCTAATAAGTGTAAAAATCTAGTACAGCCAGGGCCACATTATACTCTCTCCATTCAGATGCAGTGGGAGAGCAGTTGACCACTTCCCGACTTGCTTTCACTAAGCATACAAACAGCATATAAACCATTTTATGGATAGCAATTGCTTCACTTAAAGAACAGACTGGATTACAAGGAATTACTCATCGAAAAGTGGTGTGGATTAGGACAGACTAATATGATGCTGTCTGCCTGCACCTCTCTTAAAAAATCAAAACAGAGTCAAACTGATAGGTGCAATGTTTCTACCATTAAATGCCACGCAGCTCCCGTATGATACCCAAATAGTAAACATACCAGTGCTATCTTTTACAAAAGCAGATACTACTAGACAGATTAAGTTTTGGGTGGGACCATTCCCAGAGAGCAAATAAGTGAACACGTTCACTGGACATGTTAACCTGTCACTTCTTTTTCAGGTGCTGAATGACTTGATATGTATTTTCAGCATTTTCTGTTTTGATTTCAAGTTTTTGGCATTCCATATTTTTCTTGTTATTAGTGCTATCTTTTATACAGTCTATGCTGCAGGTACCTGCATTAATCATCAGACCCTTCATTTGTAGCATCTGTTCTTTAAGTTGAAGGAAGAACTTACATTTTTGTACTTACATTACATTCATGTCCTCAGGACATTCCAAAGTGCTTCACAGCCAATGAATTATATCTGAAGTGCAGTCACTGTTGTTACGTAGGCAAATGTGGGATCCATTTGTGTACAGTGAATGAATATATTGGGCCGGATCTTGCTGGAAAAATAACGGTGTGTTAACGACGCACACCATTATTAATGTGCAAATCGGCCACCAAATTCAGGGCGTTAAGAGACATGCCGTGAGTTGCGAATCTGCAGAATTTGTGGTCAATTTATGCCACTCTGCCGTTTGCTTCGCACAAACGGCATCTTGCCCTTAGCCTCCCCGTTATTTTTAAGAACTTGCAGGATTTGCACATGAATTGCCCATTAAACTCGCAACAGAAAGTCAAGTCTTGTAATTAACAGCGTAAGTACCTTTTTAACGACATGATAATTGTAAATGCAATGCCAATCAACTTCTCTGGCACAGAAATGGAACAATTTAAAGTGTTCAATTTCATTCCTGCAGGTAGTAAATTTTTCTGAGAGATTTTTAAAATTTCACATTTTAAATTTTAAATTTACTTTTCCTTTCTGTCTCTTTTTTTCTCTCTCTTAATCCAATATTTCTTTCCCTCTCTTTCTGTACCTGATTTGACTCTAATTCACCCTATTTCTTTCTTCATCATTCCTCTGTTTCTTTCTCAATCCTTAAATCTCATTGGTTAAGGAGATAGACTGTTGGTCCCATCGTTCACCGAGGTCCCAGATGCCCCATTGCCCGGTTATCAGCTCACACTTCCAGCAACTTCCAGGGCAAAAAAATTTTGAGCTAAATGATGCTGAAAAAGGTCTATCTAATGGTGCCCTGCAAGATGCCTCGCTTCAGCAAAATCTGGTCCATTCAAATTTTGTCTATGCATCTACTGATGAGTGTGTGATTTGCACCAAATGACTGTATTCAGCGATGACACTGCTGGTTATTCAAGGAAACACAGTAGATGTAATGACATTAGGAATCTAAACCTAGCAAAAATATACGTATAATTGTTTATTTTTAATTCAAAAGTAATATTGTCACTGGATAAATAATTTAAAATGGGACGTTTATGATGTTGCAGAATTATAACTACATTAAAAAGTAAAATGACTATGTTTAAGAATGTCTGAAATGTTATAATGGAAATCAAACCAAAAAATGCTTTCCCTGATTTTACTAGCATCAAGTAATTTTGGGATCCTTAAAATCTCATTTCTTTCCACAATGCCTGATACATTTCTTTTGATAACTAAATCTACGCACAAAGGGCCCGATTTTACCAGGGGTGCGGGTTCTCGGCGGGTAGGCCAGCGCGCCCGGTGAAATTAGTGGGTTGCCCGCGCGATCGTAGCAGGCAACACACTAATTGGATCCACTTACCTGCTCCTCCGGGTTCCCCGATGCTGATCTGCGCGTCGGGCAGGCTGCGCATGCGCAGTAAGATCTGTCAGCTGGAGGCGCTCTATTTAAAGGGGCAGTCCTCCACTGACAGATGCTGCCACAAACAGCAAAAATTACAGCATGGAGCAGCCCAGGGAGAAGGCTGCTCCCAGTTTAATGATGCCTCACCCCAGGTATCATTAAATGGGGTGAGGAGGAGGGGGAGGACAGAGATCTTCCACCCGGCGGGCAGGAGGAAGCGGCCTGCCTCTGCCACCAAGAAGGCCTGGCTCGAGGTGGCAGAGGAGGTCTCCTGCGCCACCAAAATATCGCCCACCGGCATACAGGGCAGGAGGCGCTGCAATGACCTCAGTAGGTCAGCCACAGTGAGAACACTTACTCATTCCCCTACACTCCGTCTGCCACAACACTACCCCCACCCCACATCTCCTTCAGCACTGCCAACACTACTCTGTCACATCAGCCCTCATACCCACTCATCCTCATCTTACCTGCACCTACTCACCTCGCCAGTACTCATCCCGCCACTACCACGCAACCCAATCCTCATACAATCTCATGGCTCTATCCCATACTCACCCTCTCGTGCATCTCTCTCACGGCCAGCCTCATTCAACCTGCCACCACCTGTGCTGCAGCCACAGGGCAGGCATCACATATGTGCAGTAGGCAGCGTAAGACAAATGTGTCGTGAACATGAAGGGAATGCACAAGGGTGTTTAATGGTTTGTCATGGTTCTTACATCTATTGACTTAAAGAACAACTCACATCACACATTATATTGGCACCAATACTGCCATGTCTTCGCGAATCCTGTCCGGTTTGTGGAATAATGCCCGCTCCTGGGTATCCCTATGAGGACCCACCACTGATGCCACCCAGTGTGTCACTGTAGAGTGGGTGTAGGTGTATTTGCAGGGCTCTTCTGCGCAGACGACTGAGAGACATTGGGGATGTCCCCGGTTGCAGCCTGGAAGGCTGTGGAGCAGAAGTTCGGGAGGGCAGTGGTGACTTTGACAGCAACAGGTAGGAAGATGGTGCACGGGCCAGCCAGGAGCAGCTCGGCATGAAAGAGGCTGCAGATGTCCACGGCTACATGTCGACTGACTCTGAGCCTCCGTGTGCACTGCTGCTCAGAGAGGTCCAGGAGGCTGAGCCTCGGTCTGTGGAACATGTGGCGAGGGTAGTGCCCTCTGCGACGCATCTCTCTCTGCGGTAGCCCTCCCTCCTGCTGTACAGGTGGATGTGTCACAGCACTCTGTTGTGGAGCTCCACGTGTCAGAGGTGGACGGCATGGATGGCGAGGCTGGTGATGCCGTTCGCCCTCCGAGGAGGTCATGACTGCAGCTACGGCGGCCCCCATCCGCAAGATGTACATCTGAGGGGGTCCGCAAGGTAGGTACATGTCTCCGGACCCTGGGGTAAGTGTGCAGGTTGGTGACTTCGACCATCAGGAGGAGGGTGGTGGAGGCCAAACTTTGTCCCAGGTGACAGAGCAGCCTCCTGCAATGGCTGAGGGTCTCCACCGCCCCCCCCCCCACCTGTCAAATGGACCTTTGCAGCTGCCACAGGCTGACGGCTGCAACACGTCCATTTCAACTGGGACTGTTTCCCCCAGTGTGTGAAACAGTCCCATGTTTATCCAAAATCACACACAGTCCCTTAATCAGGTCAGTTAATGACCTGAACAAGCAAAGTAAATGCACTCAAGTGGCATCCCGCTGGCTTTAATTGCCTGCGGGATTCCCACCAGCGGGGAACCCGGAAGTGGGCGGGATCGAGGCGCGATCCGGTCCCGCTCCTCCATTTCGGGATTTTCGAGCCCCCCCCCGTCGAGAATGCACCCAAGAGCGGGTGCTAAAATCGGCCCCAAAGACTTTGCGTTCCCGGTTGGCAGCCTTACCAACTAGCAGCGCGTATCTGAAATTCAGGCAGGCATTGCGTGTTCAGACATACTGAGGAGAATTTAACTCTCTCCACTTGGAACAGGCGAGCAGTTAAAATGGAGCGGCTCCATTTCCTGTTCCGTTTCCGCTGATCTCCGATTCTAACTCCGCTGATTTTGACGGCGGATGAGGCCTAAATGCCCGATAAGCAACTTGCCTGTCAGCACTCATTCACTGTTGGTAGCTTATCGTCATATTGAAATGAAGTCCGACCACGAAAATGGTTTGGGCCTCGCACCATTTGATGTAGTTTACATGGATTTTAGCAAGGCTTTTGACAAGGCCCCACATGGCAGGCTGGTCAAAAAAGTAAAAGCCCATGGGATCCCAGGGTAAGTGGCAAGTTGCATCCAGAATTGGCTCAGTGGCAGGAAGCAAAGGGTAATGGTCGACGGGTGTTTTTGTGACTGGAAGGCTGTTTCCTGTGGGGTTCCGCAGGGCTCAGTAGTAGGTCCCTTGTTTTTTGTGGTATGTATCAGTGATTTAGACTTAAATGTAGGGGGCATGATTAAGAAGTATGCAAATGATACAAAAGTTGGCCCTGTGGTTGATAGTGAGGAAGAAAGCTGTAGACTACAGGAAGATATCAATGGACTGGTCAGGTGGACAGAAAAGTGGTAAATGGAATTCAATCCGGATAAAAGTGTGAGATAATGCATTTGGGGAGGGCAAACAAGACAAGGGAATACACAATAAATGGGAGGATACTGAGAAGTGTAGAGGAAGAGAGGGACGTTGGAGTGCATGTCCACATATCCCTGAAGGTAGCAAGACAAGTAGATACGGTGGTTAAGAAGGCATACAGGATACTTTCCTTTATTAGTCGAGGCATAGAATATAAGAGCAACTAGAGGTAAGGGATAGTATAAGAGCAACTAAAGAGGTAAGGGACAGTATAAGACATAAGGAAAGGGCATACAAAAAGGCAAAAAATGGCACAGATCCTGGCGAATGGTAAAGATACAAAGATCAACAAAGGGTTACAAAACAGATAGTAATAGCTACAAAAAGAGAGTATGAAAAGAAACTTGCAAGGGATATCAAAACCAATACAAAGAACTTTTATAGTTATATTAGGAAAAAGAGGGTGGTCAGGAGCAGTGTTGGCTCCTTAAAAACTGGAAGTTGGGATATTGTCATTGACAATGGGGAAATGGCGGATATGTTGAATAACAACTTTGCGTCAGTATTTACAGTAGATAAAGAGGATAGCATGCCGGAAATCCCAAGAAAACTAATATTGAATCGGGGACAGGGACTCGATAAAATTAACATAAGTAAAGCAACAGTAATGAAGAAAATAATAGCACTAAAGAGTGACAAATCCCGAGGACCAGATGGTTTCCATCCCAGAGTTTTAAAGGAAGTAGGTGAGTACATTGCAGATGCCCTAACTATAATCTTTCAAAGTTCTCTAGATTCAGGAACTGTCTCTCGAGATTGGAAAATTGCACATGTCACTCCACTTTTTAAGAAAGGAGAGTGAGGGAAACCGGGGAATTATAGACCAGTTAGCCTAACATTTGTTGTGGGGAAATTGCTGGAGTCTATAATTAAGGATAGGGTGACTGAACACCTCGAGAATTTTCAGTTAATCAGGGAGAGCTAGCATGGATTAGTGAAAGGTAGGTCGTGCCTGACAAAGCTGATTGAATTTTTTGAAGAGGTGACTAAAGTAGTGGTCAGGGGAATGTCAATGGATGTTATTTATATGGACTTCCAGAAGGCATTTGATAAGGTCCCACATAAGAGATTGTTAGCTAAGTTAGAAGCCCATGGAATCGAGGGAAAAGTACGGACTTGGGTAGGAAATTGGCTGAGCGAAAGGCGACAGAGAGTAGGGATAATGGGTAAGTATTCACATTGGCAGGATGTGACTAGTGGAGTCCCGCAGGGATCTGTCTTGGGGCCTCAATTATTCAGAATATTTATTAACGACTTAGATGAAGGCATTGAAAGTCTCATATCTAAGTTTGCCGATGGCACAGATTGGTGGCATTGTAAGCAGTGTAGATGAAAATATAAAATTGCAAAGCGATATTGATAGATTAGGTGAATGGGCAAAACTGTGGCAAATGGAATTCAATGTAGACAAATGTGAGGTCATCCACTTTGGATCAAAAAAGGATCAAACAGGGTACTTTCTAAATGGTAAAAAGTTAAAAACAGTGGATGTCCAAAGGGACTTAGGGGTTCAGGTACATAGATCATTGAAGTGTCATGAACAGGTGCAGAAAATAATCAAGAAGGCAAATGGAATGCTGGCCTTTATATCTAGAGGACTGGAGTACAAGGGGGCAGAAGTTATGCTGCAGCTATACAAAACCCTGGTTAGACCGCACCTGGAGTACAGTGAGCAGTTCTGGGCACCGCACCTTCGGAAGGACATATTGGCCTTGGAGGGAGTGCAGCGTAGGTTTACTAGAATGATACCCAGACTTCAAGGGTTAAGTTACGTGGAGAGATTACCAAATTGGGGTTGTATTCTCTAGAGTTTAGAAGGATAAGGGGTGTTCTGATGGAAGTTTATAAGATATTAAGGGAAACGGATAGGTTGGATAGAGATAAACTATTTCCACTGGTTGGGGATTCTAGGAGTAGGGGGCACAGTCTAAAAATTAGAGCCAGACCTTTCAGGAATGAGATTAGAAAACATTTCTGCACACAAAAGGTGGTAGAAGTTTGGAACTCTCTTCCACAAATGGCAATTGATACGAGCTCAATTGCTAAATTTAAATGTGAGATGGATAGCTTTTTGACAACCAAAGGTATTAAGGGATATGGACCAAAGGCAGGTACATGGAGTTAGATCACAGATCAGCCATGATCTTATCAAATGGCGGAGCAGGCACGAGGGGCTGAATGGCCTACTCCTGTTCCTATGTTCCTAAGAGCAGGGAGGTTATGCTAGAACTGTATAAAACACTAGTTAGATCACAGCTCGATCTGGTCACCACATTACAGGAAGGATGTGATTGAACTAGAGAGGGTACAAAAGAGATTTACGAGGATGCTGCCAGGACTGGAGAATTTTAGCTATGTGAAAAGATTAGATAGACTGGGATTGTTTTCTTTGGAACAAAGGAGACTGAGGGGAGATTTATTTGAGGAGTATAAAATTATGAGGGGTCTTGATAGAGTGGATAGGAAGGACCTATTTCCCTTAGCGGAGAGGTCAATAACCAGGGGGCATAGATTTAAGGTAATTGGTAGAAGGATTAGAGGGGAGTTGAGGAGAATTTTTTTCACCCAGAGGCTGGTGGGGGTCTGGAACTCACCGCCTGATAGGGTGGTAGAGACAGAAACCCTCATTGCATTTTAAAAAGTACTCGGATGTGCACTTGAAGTGCCGTAACCTACAAGGCTACAGACCAAGAGCTGCAAAGTGGGATTAGGCTGGATACATCTTTTTCGGCCGGCACAGACACGATGGGCTGAATGGCCTCTTTCTATGATTCTATGATTCCATCGGCCTGGTGGCAGGCTCACAACGGCCATCTCCCGTCTCACGCAATCGGACACGTGAAAATTCAGTCCCTGATTGTGGCAGTGTAGAAGGAGCCTTACTTTATATTTAACCTCACTCCATGTGCTTTGGGAGTGTTTTTTGTTGATATTGTTTGCCACAAGTGGAAAAATACTTCAATGGCCCAACACTGTTGACCCTCCTCATCTTGATAAGCACAAAAATTCATCCCATAAGAACTTATTTAGAAAACCAACATGAGCAATTTTTACATTACCCAGCAGCTCAGGAACCCACATGTTCCAATATGATACTTTCCAAACCAGAGTTCCTAAAGGTCCTTCTCTTTCCTCAGCTGAGTCTTCCCTCATGATGTGGAGATGCCGGTGATGGACTGGGGTTGACAATTGTAAACAATTTTACAACACCAAGTTATAGTCCAGCAATTTTATTTTAAATTCACAAGCTTTCGGAGACTTCCTCCTTCCTCAGGTAAATGTTCAGGAGCTCCTTGAAGCCTACGCATTTATACATATAGAACAATACATGGTGTTTACAGACTGCCCCTGCAACTGCCCGTTGCCAAGGCAATCACCGTGTCTTCCCTCAGCAATGGTTGACAGGCCCTTTGATTGAATCCATCACATTTTCCAAATGCAGCCGAAAGTGACTGCCAGGGACATCCGTTATGCTTTTCATCTTTTAATGCTTATGCTATTGCTGGTGCTGTTAGGAAGTTCAAAATATGAATGTTACTTCTATTGTACTGATCATCAAATTGCTTCTCTCCTGCTCACCCTGGTATATGTTCCTTATTCCTGGCCTGAATCTGGAGCCGACTCTTCATGCCCTCCTCCCTGTGCAGCCTCAATGCAGACTGGCATGTACTGCAGTGGGTGCGAGATGCTGGTGGCTCCCATTGACTCCTGCTCAACTTCAGTATGTTCGCTGCATGTCTTTCCTTGTTCAGTATTGGTATATGATGTCTGCTGGTTTCACCTCACCAATATACGGTCAGTAATAAAAAAACCTAAAGTTGTTTGTAAACATAAGTAAGTGTAGAGTATCTTAAAAAACAACAAGATGTGTAAACGGCAAACAGTAAACGTCTGTGGAAAGCCAGGATGGTGGAAACACACACTGAATCAACAGTAGAATCCTCAGAGCAATAGGCAAATCCAAAAATGAGTCCCAAATAACATGAAACACAGAAGCCAACCAAAAATGAATGACAAATCTACATGAATTACACTTGTGGCTGGCGGCAGGTGTACGTGTCCTGCAAATAGCTCGGCAAATTTCCAACCTGCCGAGGAAACTACCAATCAGACTTGTTGCTGAGTTCTTGGGAAGCACCAAGATACCCTATCCATACATCGGATAAATCTTAAGCTCCTGCCTGGTTGCCCCTTCCCCCACTCGTCCATCTCTCCCCCTCATTTGCTTCACTCCTCCTCCCCCTCACCTTCTTCTTTCCCTTTCCCCCCTCCTACTCCCTCTTTATTCCTCTCCTCTTTCGTTTTCCCTCTTTTCTCTCCCTTACCATCCTGCTCTCCCCTCATCTCTCCCTCACCCCTCTCCATTCCTCTCCCTAACTGCCTTTCCCTTCCCTACTCTTCCTCTCCCCCTCACAGTCTGCCTTCACTGTTATCAATCCCTCCCTTTCTCTCACCCCTCCCCTCCCTGTCTTGGTTCAATTATCTCCCTTGGTTGACCTGAAATGTTTCATTGGATTTGACTCCCCATGTGCAATGCCATGGGCGATCAACTAGCAAAAACTGCAACCAATGAAAATAAATTTCTCACGCAGGACCCCCACTGCATCACTTTACACATCCCCGCTAAATTAATATCATGGCCCCCACTCAACTGAGCGAAAAAAAAAAATCAAACCCCACCCACTGAGCAACAATTAGGAATCAAGCCAATGAGTATATATCCGAGAACAACCCCCAAGATGCACCCCTCAGTATAGGACGACAAACACTTAACAGAAATTCCAGGATAGGACAACAAACCTTCTCCTCCCCACCACTGAGCAGAAATTCTGGCATAGGATTACAAACTCTCATTAACCCCAACCACCCCATCTCAAAAATTACCGCGACTCCCCAGTGGCTGAAACACCCCCCGATGGCCGAGACCGCCCCCCCACCCCACCAATGGCTGAGATCCTTCCAGATGGCCGAGGCCCACTGGAGGGCTGAGAATCCGCCCCCCCTGCCCCTGCAGATCTCAGATTTACCTGGCGTCCGTTCCCCGGCTGCTTTCCCTCCCGACAGGCAGCCAGCCTTTCGATCTGGTTGGCTATTGCGCGAGAAACCCGGAAGCAAAAATAATTGCCTTCAATTGAGTTGCGATCGCAGATTCCGACGCACTCACTTCACTCCGGGTTTCCCGTGTGAAAATCTACCCACCCACTGAGTTCCCAGCTCCAAGTGAAAATCATGCCCAGGGTGTTCAAAGTGGAAAGTATTTCATTCCCCAGTACTAACACCCTTCTCTTTGATAAGCACAAAAATTCATACAAAAAAGTCATTAAACAGCGTGCTGATTATGTCTACTTAGAACACTGTTGTTCTGTATTCCAGGACATTATGAATATCTTGTTATCTGTGCTTATTATTAATGAGAAACATTTTCTCTGTTTTTGTCTGTAAAACTTCAGTCATAAATGTAACTTCTGTTTTTGTTGACCTACTTAGATATTGGGCCAGATTTTGCTGTAGTGGGCCATCTAACGGCGTCTGCCATTAGTTAGACTTGCCCCTGCACCCTTCAGCTCAAAACAATCTTGCCCACTAAGTTGCTGAAAGTGTGAGCTGATAACGGGCGCAGCGAGGGAAACAGGGCACCTGGGACCTTAGTGAACAGGACAACTAACAGGGATTCTCCTTAACAAAATGATATTTAAGGATTGGGAAATAAACACCAGAAGGACTGAGAAACGAGGGTGAATTAAAGGGTGTGTGTTTAATCTCACATCTGGTACAGAAAGAGAAATAAAGAGAGGGAAAGAAGAGAAAGAAAGGAAAAGTAAGAAAAAGATTTTAAATTTGACATTTTTAAAATCTCCTGAAACAATTCACAACCTGAAGGAATGAGACGCTACACTTATAATCGTTAATTTTCGTGCCAGAGAGGTTGATTGGCAGTCATTAACACTTATCACGTCATTAAAAGGGTACTTATGCTTGTAATTACTAGCCCTAAATATCTGCGGCAGGTTTAGTTCATATCTACCATGCAAATACTGCAACTTCATGACATTCAATGCAGGTCAATGGTGCGGCAGACAGTGAAACGCCATTTTCGCAAAGCTAATAGTGGAGCAGCGCAACTGGGACAGCAACTTTTGGATATTCGCGTTTAATCGCGCATCTGCCCTTCATCTGAAGTTGCTGTACCATTTACGCATAAATAATGGAGAGCGCCATTAGCCTCATCATTATTTTGACAGCAAGATCTGGCCCATTATTTTAAAGTGCTAAAAAAGCAGACTTACACTATTGTTCTTCCAGAAATTCTTGACTGTCAAAAACCTGGAAGTGAAAAATTTTGGTTGCATTTTTGCAAAGTGGATATCATTCATAGGAACATAACAACAGCAGTAGGCCATTCAGCCCCTCGAACCGGTTCCGCCATTCAATTAGATCATGGCTGATCTGTACCTCAACTCTATTTACCACCTTTGTTCCATATCCCTTGATACCCTTACCCAACAAAAATGTATCATTCTCAAGTTTTGAAAATTTCAATTGACCCAGAACCCACAGCCATTTGGGGGCGAGAGTTCCAGATTTCCACTACCCTTTGTGTGAAAAACTGCTTCCTGATTTCATTCATAAGTGGCTTAGAACTAAGTTTAAAATTATACCCACTTCTTCTGATTCTCCTGCCAGAGGAAATAGTTTATTGTGACAACCAGGCAGAAAATTTGCAAACAATAACTATGAGGCACGAGAAGTGGAAAAAACAAATATAAAAAGATCCCTGGGCAATGGTACAACAATGGACAAATTTGGCAAGTGCTACCATCCCACCTTGGTGGAAGAGCAAAATAAATAATATATAATAATTAAAATAAGAGATTTAGGGAGGCAAGAGAAAAAACAAAATTACTTAGTTCTTAACATAGAAAATAGGAGCAGGACTAGGCCATTCAGCCCTTCGAGCCTGCTCTGCCATTCAATATGATCATGGCTGATCCTTTATCGCAATACCATATTCCCGCTCTCTCCCCATACCCCTTGATGCCTTTTGTGTCTAGAAATCTATCAATCTCTTTCTTAAATATATTCAGTGACTTGTTCTCCACAGCCTCCTGTGGTAGAGAATTCCACAGGTTCACCACCCTCTGAGTGAAGAAATTTCTCCTCATCTCAGTCCTAAATGTCCTACCGTGTATCCTGAGATTGTGACCCCTCGTTCTGGATCCTCCAGCCAGGGGAAACATCCTCCCTGCATCTAGTCTGTCTAGCCCTGTCAGAATTTTATATGTTTCAATGAGATGCCCTCTCATTCTTCTAAACTCGAGTGAATACAGGCCGAGTCGACCCAATCTCTCCTCATATGACAGTCCTGCCATCCCAGGAATCAGCAGGTTCTGTAATGGGGGGGGGGGGGGGGGGAAGGATAAATAGTATTACAACTATTATAGTGCCTATATCTTTCAATATCAGCAAGGTATATAATATTTTTACTTTTTATCCGTCATATGATATTAATTACAGTGTTGTACTGTTACATTCAAGCTGCAGCAGAACAGTGGTACACATCAGAAACCAGGTCCCAGACCACTTGTGAGCAATGCCACGAGAAATAAATTACTTTAAATGTAATTAATATTATGGAGGTTACATGACCCACTCCGCTGGAATGTATCTGAAGTGCTGAGCTCCTGGTAGTGCCTATTCATTTAAATTTTAACCTTTCAGCACGGTCCCAAAACAACTTGCATAAAATTGTAAAAAAAAATTAAATGCTGTAAATGAGCATGGTGAAAAATTAGGCAGTAAGGGTCGTAAGTGGAATGATTTCAGGCAGTATCAATCCAGTTTCTAGTGGACATAGTCAACGGCACAAGAATGGCAACAGTTTGACATTAATTGGTTCTAAATTGGCAACATCACTGGGATGATAAATGGAAAAATGTTGCAATGGAGCAGTAGTGGCTGAGGTATATTATTGGAACAGAGTGGTGGGAGCTTTACTGTGCACCTAAATATGCTAAATATGACCAATGGGCTGCTTTCTTTCAATGACACCACCTTAGGATGTCTTTCTGCAGTAAAGCCCTGATTTTAACTGGGGGAAAGTGGTGAATGTGGAGCTAGAGGAGAGAGAGTCAGGCTCGCCCAGCTAGCTGACGTGAAATTCCCGGTCCTCATTTAAATATACAAGGCGCACGGGCCCCCTTCTTGTCAGGTGAGGGGGGGGTGGGGTTAAAATTGGGGCTTAAAGACACTATATAAATGCAAGTTGTTGTTTATCCTGGCACTGGTACCTGAAATGGATAGTGTTTCATTCACTGGCACTAGGATCACTCACCTTGATGAGTAACTAGACTCACAAAAGATGTTCAAAAAATAACGATTAAAATGGTTATTCATGAACAAGACAGAGAAAGAAAGAATGAACTTGCATTTATATTAGCCTCAGCACGTCCTCAGGACATCCCAAAGGGCTTGACATCCGGTGCAGTTACTGATTTGTTGGCAAAGTGTGAACAAGTAGATAAAATGGTAATTTCACAACTCAAACTTGTGACCAGCCACATAATGGTATTATTTAAGGAGGAGGGACAATCTCAGTCTCACTCCTAGTGTAAACAATTTTACACCAAGTTATAGTCCAACGATTTTATTTTTAATCCCACAAGCTTTCGGGGGCTTTCCCCTTCCTCAGGCGGTGTGGACACCGCCTGAGGAAGGGGAAAGCCCCCGAAAGCTTGTGGGATTAAAAATAAAATCGTTGGACTATAACTTGGTGTTGTAAAATTGTTTACAATTGTTAACCCCAGTCCATCACCGGCATCTCCACATCATCACTCCTAGTGAACATGGAAGGTTTTAACATGTATCCAAAACAACTTATCATTAGAATCATGACAACAGTAGGAGATATAACTGCAAATCATATAAAATAAAACATTTGAAAAACTTGCTGATTACCCACTCATGTTTGGTAGAGAACAGTTCCTGCTGAAATAATTTACAGTTTCACAGATTTCAAGTGATTTGATAAAATATTTTTCTGAGCATGGTTAGGCTAAAATTAATTGGTAAGAAAACCAGAGATCAATCAGGTCCCTAGAATCAACTCCAGAGGGGGGAAAATGGTAGGTGGAAGGATCTGACTACATGGTTTTTGAGTTAGGAGAACTGAAAGAGGGGGAAAGCCTTTACTTTACAAAGAGTCGCAAATTTAGATTGATGGAAATTACCCCAGAGAGATGCAACAGCTGCACAGAGCAGAGTGTGCAAAGGACTGAGCGCATCAAATCTAACTTAAAAGTTAATATTGGAGATTGGTCCAAGTATTTAATACTCCAAAAGAGACTGCAAAAATTCTGAAATAAAGATTCAGAAGTAGTTCTAATGATCTAATTGACAACTGTTAATGAATGGTGATAGAAGAGCTAGAAATCTAAACTCTAAAATTAAATGTCATGAGGTGACATGAATAACACTTTGTTTTTTGAAAGGGACCTTTTTGAAATTTTTGTCATTTGTTGCAGTCATTAGATTCTCTGGCTTTGAAATTGATATTTTGACATTTCAGGCATCTCCCTCTCAGTAGGAAAGGAGGATGACAAGGATAAAAGGATTGAAAAAGGGAATAAATCTGGGGAGTTGTGAATCTATAAAGGTATTACTTCACCTGTAAATGTTTCACCAATCTCATGGCTGGAAAATCACCATCAGCTACCTTTTTGATTGCAGGGTATTTAAATGTAAAAAAATATACAATTTAAAAAATAAGTATTTCTACTTAAAAGAGCAAAATATTCCCCGATACTTTAACGTCTAACGTTTAACATCTCACCCAAAAGACAACACCTCCGAAAGCGCAACACTCCTTCAGTACTGCACTGAAGTGTCAGCCTAGGTCTTGTGCTTAAGACTCTGGAGTGGAACTTGAACCTTCTGACTCACGGCGAGCTCCTAGAGGCACCTTTTACCCTAGAAATTGTAAAAAAAAATTTATTGTAGAAATGGGAAAATCAGTTGGACTAGAAGGGTTTCAGCACGATCTTATTCAACTGCGAGTTCTCGGATCTCCGCCTTACTCCTGGAGGCTGTTCACGTTAGTTTGAAACTCCAAAGAAACTATCTGAATACTATAAGCTTGGCCCTTACTTTAATGACCTGTAAGGAGAGGCAGTGGAATTGGAGGAAGTAGCTCAGAATGACTTGGATAAAATGTGTAAATGTGCAGAACAATGGAACGTACTTCACAAATGATTTTGAAATAGCCACGGATAAAGCTGAAAGGGATCTAGGAATTTCAGAGGACTCAACGCTCAACATGTTTTTTTTTATTCATTCATGGGATGTGGGCGTCGCTGGCAAGGCCAGCATTTATTGCCCATCCCTAATTGCCCTTGAGAAGTTACTGGTGAGCTGCCTTCTTGAACCACTGCAGTCCGTTTGGTGACGTTCTCCCACAGTGCTGTTAGGTAGGGAGTTCCAGGATTTTGACCCAGCGACGATGAAGAAATGGCAAAATATTTCCAAGTCAGGATGGTGTGTGACTTGGAGGGGAACTTGCAGTTGATGGTGTTCCCATGGGTCTGCTGCTCTTGTCCTTCTAGGTGGTAGAGGTCGCAGGTTTGGGAGGTACTATCGAAGAAGTCTTGGCGAGTTGCTGCAGTGCATCTTGTAGATGGTACACACTGCAGCCACGGTGTGTGGTGGTGGAGGGAGTGAATGTTTAAGGTGGTGGATGAGGTACCAATCAAGGGGGCTGGGATGGTGTCGAGCTTCTTGAGTATTGTTGGAGCTGCTCTCATTCAGGCAAGTGGAGAGTATTCCATCACACTCCTGACTTGTGCCTTGTAGATGGTGGAAAGGCTTTGGGGAGTCAGGAGGTGAGTCAATCACCGCAGAATACCCAGCCTCTGACCTGCTCTTGTAGCCACGGTATTTATGTGGCTGGTCCAGTTTAGTTTCTGGTCAATGGTGACCCCCAGGATGTTGATGGTGGGGGATTTGGTGATGGTAATGCCGTTGAACGTCAAGGGGAGGTGGTTAGACTCTCTTTTGTTGGAGACGGTCATTGCCTGGCACTTGTCTGGAGTAAAAGTTACTTGCCACTTATCAGCTCAAGCCTGGATGTTGTCCAGGTCTTGCTGCATGCGGGCACGGACTGCTTCAATATCTGTGGGGTTGCGAATGGAACCGAACACTGTGCAGTCATCAGCAAACATCCCCACTTCTGACCTTATGATGGAGGGAAGGTCATTGATGATGCAGCTGAAGATGGTTGGGCCTAGGACACTGCCCTGAGGAACTCCTGCAGCGATGTCCTGGAGGTGAGATGATTGGCTTTCAACAACCATTACCATTTTCCTTTGAGCTAGGTATGACTCCAGCCACTGGAGAGTTTTCCCCCTGATTCCCATTGACTTCAATTTTACTAGGGCTCCTTACCAATAAAAGCAGCAATCAACAAATTCAATAGAATGTTGAATTATATAGCCACAACAGTTAAAATACAAGTCAGTGGAAATCGTGTCCAAAGTGTATAGTACTACGGTTAGACCACATCATGAGTACTGTGTCCAGTTCTAGTCAGCAAGACACAAGGGAGATATTCAAATGCTAGAGGCAGTGCAGAGAGCCATTAGGGTGATGCCTTGCATTAAGCATCTGAGAAAAAAAACTAGAGAAACTTGGGTTCTTTAGTGGAAAGGGAGCATTTGAGAAGTGATTTGGAAAAGGTATACAAGACTGTTAAGGGATTTGAAAAAGTAAATCTGGATTATTACCTCAAATTGTGAGAGTAAGACAAGGGGGATATAGGTTGAAACTAGTAAAAGAGTATGAAATGTATGTAATGGACTTCCAGGAAATCAGTTGAGGCAAAAATCCTGGAATCTTTTCAAGAAACAATTGGCTATTGAAATGGACGGACTTTAGGATCTCTCCAGATGGATGAATTAAGGTGGGCCAAATTGCCTTTCTCATCTGTAATTGTCTTGTGAGCTTGTGGATGCGCTAACGACAGTCCTATCATATTGGTAATGTGGGTTGCAAAATTCTAGGCAAAAAGCTTGCAAGATTTTTAGAGCAGTTTTGTTCATGAGTAGTAACCCATTGGCTGTAAAGCATTTTGAGGCAGCCAGAAGCCGTGCTAAGGCTATATAAATGCAAATTATTGTCTTTCTGATATCCACATTGATCAAGTAGGTTTTATGAGAGGGTGTGGACAATATAACAAAAGTGATGAGCACTTTGAAATATTGTAGAACTAAAAGAGTGGCAGCAATAACACTTTTACATGATGTTAAGAAGGTGGTTGATCAGGTAAAATTATTTTTTGGTTGCTGCAGGGAAAAGTTAAGTTTTGATCACAACTATATACAATAGATATGATCCAATGGGGGTAATTTTAACCTCCAAGAATGGGTGGGCTGGGGGCGGGTGGGTAGTAAAAATTGTTGATTTCTTCAGCGGGATCATAACCCGGCTCCAACACGCCCACTTCTGGGTTTAACCCAGTTGCATTTGGATGCGCGTGCATCCGAAACCCGGAAGTCACGTCCCCTATTAATGCCGGCAGGCGGATCTTTAAAAGAGTAATTTACCTACTTTAGATACTTAAGGCAAGTAATTTTTTGTGGATTTTGAACCTGAAACAAATTTGACCTTGCCTGCAGGGGTTTCCCATGGCTTCTCAAACTCGCCAGTGAAATGGAGGCGAGATTCATGCAGAAGTTGATTTGGCCCTTTAAACCTGTGATTGACACATCGCAATAAAAGCTCAAGCATTGCAGCTGGTCTCTTAGTTCTCTCAGGCAAACGTTTGTCTGAGAGTTCTTCTTCCTTTGAGACTGAGAATTCTTTGTGGAGCAGCTTTGGGAAGACTTTGGAGCCTCTCAAACTGACAAGGACATCTGAGGAGGAGAAAAATGAACATCCACGTCAGCCACCTCGTGCGGTGTTGGGATCTGCTGGTGCACAAAACCGGGGTGTGCAACAGAAAGGGGACCAACAGAGGGGCCGACGTCGCAGGAGGCTTAACCCACGTGAGAGGGTCTACAGGTAGAGGCTGAGCTTCCTGGACCTCTCTGAGGAGCAGTGCCTACGCAGGCTCGGATTAAGTTGGCAGCTGGTCGCAGACATCTGCAACCTCCTTCAGGAAGAGCTGCTCCAGGCTTGGCCTGGTGGCCACGCATTGCCCATCACAGTTAAAGTCACTACTGCCCTCAATTTCTTTGTCTCTGGATCCTTCCAGGGTGCCACCGGTGATATCTCCGGGGGTGTGTCAATTGTCTGCACATAAGTATATAAGGCAGGTGACAGATGGCTTGTTTGCCAGGGCATCCGACTACGTGAACTTCCCCTGTGACAACATCAGCCAGAATGAGCGGGCAGTGGGTTTCACCTCTCTGGTTGGTTTCCCATGGGTGCAGGGCACAATCGATTGCGCACACGAAGCATATCCGAGGACCTCCAAATGAGCCAGGAGTCTTCATAAACTGAAAGGGCTATCACTCCATCGATGCACAACTGGTGTGTGACCACCAGAAGAGATTTCTGCAGCGTGCGTCAGATTCCAGGGCAGCTGTCATGATTCCTTCACCTTGTGCCAATCCAACTCTTCCAGACAGGAGGCAGACTTAAGGGCTGGCTCGTTCGAGTCAAGGGGTTAACCGCTGCAAACGTGGCTTACGTGAGAAACCTCACTAACGAGGCACAGCAGTGGTACAACCAGAGCCACATGACCACAGATGTGTCATTGAGCAAGCCATAGGCATGTTGAAGATGCGTTTCAGGTGCCTAGATAGGTCTGGAGGAGCCTTTCTGTACTTGCCAGAGAGTATCCAGAATAATCGTGGTTTGCTGCGTCCTGCACAACATAGTGCAGCAGAGAGGATTACAGGTGGAGGAGGTCAGCTCGTCAAGCATCATCTGCTGGCAACAACATTGAAGAAGATGAGGAGGGTGAGGACGAAGAGGATAAGGAGAAGGAGGAGGAGGAAAATGAAAATGGGGCACCCATCGCCAGACCTGCCATGCACATGGCTGCTCGATATGTCATGGATGCCCTCATCTCCAACGGGTTCTCATAATGAGAGTTGAAAAATAAAGAAATTGGCCACCACCAGCACCATCACCCACCCCCCGCGCCCCCACCCCTCCCTTTGCACAGAACAGTCCTTCAACCATGCATACACCCACTGCACACCCGGCCAATGGATCCTGTCATGTCTTGGCATTCATGATGAAGCAAATGATAAGGCGACTTCATACTCAGGATACAATAATGGCCAAGACGTGGAAGTGGTGATACTCAATAAATTTAACATGCCAATATAAGAAAAATTATAAATTAACAATGTAACATTTCTTAAAACACCCTTGTGTGTATACCTTTGGTGAACTACAATTGCTTAACCTTACGCATTCTACCGCTACTGCCTGGTGCATCCTCTGTGGCTTCAGCAGAGTTGGTGGAAGATTGCTCAGATAAATGCCCTGACTGCAGAGATGTTCTTGGCCTACGACCTCTGGGTTTTGGAGCCCGTGAGGGCCCCGCCAAAGAATGTTCCACCTGTACCTGTGCAGGGGCAGACTTGGCCATCGGGAGAGCAGGCAGCATTTCGGGTACTGGCAGCGGGTGAGATGTGTGAGTGGAGTTCCCACTTCCATGTCCCCTTTCGCCATCATCCCTCTCCCAGACCAGTGCCACTTCATTCCCACCGCTCTGCTGGACAGCAGCTTGGTGAACAATTGTGCTGCATTGTAAGATCACGGATAAGATATCTGTCAGCCTGTTTAAGGCAGCAGACATGTTGGCATCCAAAGTCTGCATGGCCTTTGTCATGGCCTGCATAGAATCATTTGAAAGCCGTGCTTGAAGCTCAATGGAGGCTGCCACTCTCTCCATTGCAGACATTCTCGCACTTACCTGCGACAACAATCCACTAATTTTGGAGCTGGACTCCATTCTCTACGCTTGTGGAGAGTGTGCGTGGCATATTTTCCAGTGCATCACAAAGCTGAATCTGTACCTCAATCGTTCTCCTTCTCAACGATGGTCCCCAGGGTTCAGCATCTGTGTCCAGCTGATCAGAGCTTGGAGAGGAGTGTGCCCCCTGGACGCAGACTCTCCACTGCTGCCCCTGCCATCTGTGTCTGCTCATTTGTGAGTGGTGAATCACAAAGTGACAACCCAACTATCTGCCTAACAGGACCCACCGAAGTGCCAGTATCTGCACTGGTGCATGGCTGTACGTCCTGGAGACGGTGCACCCTCAGAAGGATTGAGGCCATCTGAGGAATCGATGTCTTCCATCTCGCCACGTTCTTCTTCAACTCGTGAAGGCCCTGGAAGACAACAGAAAGACAATTTTTCATCTGCAACGTGACAATCTTTCCAATCACCAACCTGTCACACTTCAGTCATTGATGAAATAAGTTCATCATGTGTGTGAAAGATGTTAAAATTCTATCACCAGTCATCTGCAGGTTCCCAGTCTCTTCATCTCCGATGGATAGGGATGCAACTGTCCCATTATTTCCGCGGCCTCCTCCTCTGCATCTGTCAGCTGCACTATCCGTGGCGGTCCACCTCCAGCCCTCATCCTCTCCCTTGCGTTTTACATCGAGTTACATCAAAAATACAGACTGAAACGGACCATTCGGCCCAACTGGTCTATGCCGATGTTTATGCTCAACACGAGCCTCTTCCCTCCCTACTTCATCTAATCCTATCAGGATAACCTTCTAGTCCTTTCTCCCTCATGTATTTATCTAGCTTCCCCCTAAATGCACCTGCGCTATTTGGCTCAACTACTCCTTGTGGTAGTGCGTTCCACTTTCTTACTACTCTTTGGTAAAGAAGTTTCTCTTGAATTTCCTATTGGATTTATTAGCGACTATTTTATACTTGTGACCTCTAGTTCTGGACTCCCCCACAAGTGGAAACATTTTGCACTCTCTTCTCCTACAAGGGGAAAAAACACAGACCTGTGAGTGACTGGAGGTGCCGTATTCACCTGATGGATGAATTGCTTTGGGTGAGGTTGACTATGAAACAGATTCATCAGAGGGTGACTATCAGACAGATGCATCACATTGCATCAAGATTGGGTTTAGTGGCAGTGGTGGATGCATAAATAGGGAGTTGAGGTAGTACATAGAATGTGAAGGATGGTTGATGCTGAAATTAACTGGGTGTGAGGAGTGATGTGATGGAGCCAACACGGAGTTTGGGTGGGGGGTGTTGCACAACACAGGACATGGGTGAATCAAAAAATGTACTCACTTTTCCTGACCTGGTCAGGTCATTAAAACGCTTCCTGCACTGCAGACCTGGGCACCATGCTCCTGCTGCTGACCTCTTCTGCTAGGCCTTCTTGGTGGCAGAACCAGATTTCTTCCGATAAGTTGAGTACAATACCTCCCTCCTGCTTCTCACAGCACCCAGCAGTACTTAAAGGGATGCTTCCGAGAACCTGGGTGCTGCCTTTCCTCTATGTGCTTCCACACCTTTATTTCCTTCTTTCTCATCCAAAATCCATTTTTGCATTGACCCTTTAAATGGTGGACTTCAGATTGCATTATGCGAGTGCGCAGTACGCCCGCGGCGCAGCTTGGAGACGCGAAACCCAGAAGTGCTTTCAGTTTAGTTGCGATCGCAGGTTTGGACCCGCTCAGATTACTTCTGGGTTTCCCAGGCGATTATCTACCAACCTACTGAGTTCCCGGCTCCAGGTAAAAATGCTGCCCAATGTGTTAACTCAAGAGCTGGTGTCAAGATGCCGTCTTCATCCTTTAATTTAAACAGAAGTAATGCCATGAAAGTCCATTCGCCCCCTCCCCCGAATGGACTTTCATGGCATTAGAGCCCTTGTTAGTTTTCACCAAGTTTTCTGAAGTTCAGATTGGAACTGTGCAGCAGAAATTGACTTTGTATGCAGATGGTATTTTCGTTTTCGTGGATAATCCTGGCAGCTCAATTCTTCATCTCCTTTAAATTGCTGAAAAAATTGCAGGATTGTCAATATATAAAACTAACTGAGAGAAAACAGAAGCTTTATGTCTTTCTGTGACCCGCAACAAGGCACATTTAATGCATTCCATTTATATGGCCTTCTAAATGGTTAAAATATTTAGTTATCCTGCTGATGACTAACAATGATGAAATGAAGCAATGAAATTCTAAGCCACTCACATTTAAAATAAACAATGAAATAGATATAATGAATAGCCTACCCTTTTCATTCTGAGCAAGAGCAGAAATAGGATGAAATGTAATGTTATCATCCATCTGCTCTCCATGTTATCGATGGATATATTTTCAAATTTTAAAAAACTTCAGTTAGAGTTTTTACAAATGTTATTTGGAGAATGAAACAAACGAGGATGTGCCTAAATAAATTAAGTAATCAAGAGTAGAGTTATTTAAATATCCCTCACACTAAGCTATATTTTATGAATTCCAAGGGCATTTGTGATACTGTGTTGTGGTGATACATCCGCACGTTCAGTAACGTGCCTTACTGATTGGAACATAGCAACAGGAGTAGGCCAGTCAACCCCTACAGCCTCTTCCGTCATTCAATTAAATCACGGCTGATCTGTACCTCAACTCCATTTAGCTGTCTTTGCTCCAGGCCTCTTGATACCCTTACCTAACAAAAATGTAATGATTGCAGTCTCGAAAATTTCAATTGCCCCAGCATCCACAGCCTTTTGGAGGACTGAGTTCCAGATTTCCACTACCCCTTGTGTGAAAAAATGCTTCCTGATTTTACTCCTAAAAGGCCTAGCTCTGATTTTAAGATTATGCCCCCTTGTTCTGGATCCCCACCCACCAGAGGAAATGGTTTCTCTGTATCTAACCTATTGAGTCCCTTTATCAGTTTAAAGACCTCGATTCGATCACCCTCAACTTTCTAAACTCAAGGGAATATAAACCTGGCCTCATAATTTAACCCTTTAAGACCTAGTATCATTCTGGTGAATCTGTACTATACCCCCTCTAAGATCAATTTATCTTTCCTGAGATTCCATGCCCAAAACTGAACGCAGTACTCCAGATGAGGCTCTGTACAACTGAAGTATCATGTCCTCACTTTTGTATTCCAATCCCCTTGAGTTAAAGGCCAACATTTAATTCGCCTTTTTGAATTCTTTTTGTACCCGTGCACTAGCTTTTAGTGATTTGTGTAAATGGACACCAAAATTCCTTTGCTCCTCCATTGCTCCTAGTCTCTCATCATTAAGAAAATATTGGAAGTAAAAATTTTCCAACTTTTTGAGGTCTTTTGCAGAGCATGCATGAGTCTCATCACACTTCTTAATCACAAAGACTGTCTTTTTCTACCTGCTCCATATCTCCTGCTTCCTCTGTTATCTCAGAAAACCTTATCCATACTTATATCATCTCCAGACTCAATGCTCTCTGTTCTAACCTCCCATCCTTCACCCTCCACAAACTTTAACCCATCTAAAACACATCCTGGACCAACTTCCACTCACCCAGCACGTCCCATTCTCACTGAACTACACCGGCTACCTGTCCCGGTTTAAAGGCCGGTTGTTTGGAGTATAAACACCAACATAGACCAGTTGGGTTGAATGGCCTGTTTCTGTCTGTGAATTCTATGTAATTCTAAGCTGCTAGTTCATACACCCTGTCTGAAACCTAATATATGTGTGAAAGTGCTGTTATCCTGTGAATTTAACCTTTTGACAGCTGCATTTAGCTCAATATTAGCATTTTCAGCATATATTACATGAAAGTTCCCCAATGACAGCATAGCCTGAAATCCCAAAATGTCACAAAAATGTTTAAGTAAATGCTGATAAAATGTCATTTTAGAATTGTCTAGCAATAATATGGAATATTTAGCATTAATGTACAACATAACTGCAATTGCATATATTATTGTTGATAAAAAAAATTTAAAGGAAAAAAAGAACAAAAATGGCACAACTGTACCTTAGGAGACATTATTCTCTTTGGAAACTTAGTGTTGAAGGACAGAATAGTTTAATGAAATATTTCAGCAAATGTTACACATCTGAATCTGGCTGTATGATAGAATATCTAAAATTCAATTAGCAACCCTTCGTGGGATGGCTGATGAAGGTCACCCTTCAATAATAGCTGTTAAAGTCATATGTAATGTGAGTTCTTCAGTCTCAGTCTGCTCCCAGTGGACCAGAATGAACAACATAAACTGTTCTAATTCAGCAGACTGAAACACCCAGGTTGAACGTGTGAAGAATGGAAATCCAATATTGCCTAGCACAACAGATTGGGGTTCAGACAACAGCAATTGAACATACGGAAGAGAGTTTGTACATGATTGGCATAGCAACTGACTCCGATCATACCTAAATTAGGAGCACTTACAAGGTGCACATGTTAGAGCAAACTCTCTCAAATGTTCGTGATGTTCTTTTGATCAAAGTACTTAAAGTATCAACAAGGCCAAAAAAGCATATTGATGTTAGACAAGAAAATATTCAGTGATACAAAAAGTTGAAGCAGTTTTTTAGTGATCAGAGAACATATATCGGGGCATACTAAGGATGTAGTTTTTAATAATGAAAAAAAAAGAAAGAAATATTGAATAAAATGATTGAGGAAGCATTATAAAATATTGCATCTTCTGCAATGGGAGATCCACTAATTGGATGATCTTAAGTATATCGTGCTGTCCAACATCAATACCAGAACAATCCTATATATAATTTAGTTGTGTTTTATGAAATGTAAATAGAACCAATGTAAAATAAGGCCACTGTTGTTATGTGCTGGATACATTGCAAATCTTCAATTAAAGTTAGTTTGAAGGAAATGTATACTTGAATCCTGAATTCTAAGCTAACCTGATCCTTATTAAAATGAACACCAAACCTTATTCTTGTGTATCTATCTATATACTTATCTATTTCTTATTAAATAATTTGTGTCTGTGTACACATCCACTCTACAAAGCCTTACTTCTTGCTGTTACATTTTCATCACAGTATTGTGTCAAGTTTTCAATTATAAATTCCCATGTCCACTTTCTATGTTTTTTTAAAAGCCCATTCTGCCCTACCTCTGCCCTACTGGTCTTAAGTGCTTTTCAGCCCAATCTGAACCAACTCAACCCAGCACACTCCGACATGATCTCAACATGATCCCAGCCCCCTCAGCCCTGCCCTGAGCCTCCCCAATACTGACTGATCAAGTCCGTCTCTGGCATGTTAGGCCAATCTGGCCTGTTCCTGGCTCATCAGGCCTGCTCCAGTCTCAGACCAGTTTACTTCACTGTTTTTGTGTTTGTACTTTATTTTCTGATTTTAATTGAGAGTAACATGGATCCTTTAGTCCTCTTCCTGCTCCAACAATCCATAGACTGGTGCTGGCTGCTTCCCTTGTGTTGATGCATTCAAGTCATGCAAGCTATGAGTGACTAAAATTGAACTGCTGCTGAGTTTGCCATATTAGCTGTGTCATCAACCTGGACAGATCTTGGCGAGAATCACAAAATAAATGTGCCCGGTATTAGATGACTAAATTTAGATGGATCTCCCTTAATTGGCATTTCACAGGTAATTAACAAGCAGAAGAGGACTTGCACAAGGAATAAAAACGTTACTTCCCTGAACTGCCAAACAGGAATATAGCATATTTGAAACAGGTGTTAGGAGCAAACAAACCTTAAGTTATGAAGAACTACAGAAATTATGTACCTGTGATACTAATATTATGTTTCTAAGCCTGAACATGAAGCTTTGAGTTTATACAGGGGAGGGGAGGTCATTTTGACTTTAGGCGATAGTGTAAAACAGACAATATCAATTCAGCTGCCCGTTATATATCCCTCTCGATTTTCATTTCCATTGACTTCATGGAAATGAAAATCGGGAGAGATGTATAACAAGCAGCTGAATCGACATCGTCCGTTTTACACTATCACCCAAAGTCAAAATTCCCCCCAGGGTGGGGCAACACTTCCACCACGCTAAAGTTGCATTTTAAAAACGCTCAGTCCAATGTATCTCTGTGTACTTCTTAAACTTAGTTTTCAATGTTAGGAGAAAGTGGACCAAACCTCCCCCGCTCCATTGAAAATCGGACACCTGGGGAACAGAGCTCTGTCCACGTGTCTAGCTCACAAGTGCAGAGCTCCTTTGTGGCTGAGCTCAGTACAATCCGCAATTGGCTATATAATTCTGGTTTGCCAGCTGCATGTTGCACGCCACGCATATTGGCCTGAGACCTGTAGCTACAGCATAACTAGAGCCTTGATTGTACATTTTTATTGCTTTGCATTGTAATTATTATGCATGAAGTGGCAACTGTTTGCATTGTGTAAGCATAACGTGCCATTTATTCAGTGAAGTTGTGTCACAGTATGTGGAAAGAGTCATAACGTGAGGAGCCGCCCTATGAATCTTGAAGTAGTTCAAGACTGCCTCATGTTTGTTACTTTTGTTCAGGATACTGATTTAAAGGGACCATTACAAATGCATGCATCAGAACAAATTAAGTATTAACCACTGCTCAGCTTAAAAAAAAATCAAAAATGTAGGGCTTTTTCTTTTGAAGAATTTGTAAACGTTTGTTCCAAAATAATGAGAAAACTCATTTATTTACATAATTAACCGATTGCTAGGAAACAGTACATGATACTTCAATCAATTTTGATGCAATAGTACTTAGCTGTTGCCATGAATGCTGAATGTATGTGAAATCATTTCCAGATTGCTGGATTTTTAATTTTAAAGCTGTTAGTCGGTCTGCTAGACTGGAGGAGGGTCTAGACAGAGTAGATAGAGAGAAACTGTTCCCATTGGCAGAAGGGTCAGGAACCAGAGGACATAGTTTTAAGGTGATTGGCAAAAGAACCAAAGGTGACATGAGGAAAAAATGTTTTACACAGCGAGTGGTTAAGATCTGGAATGCACTGCCCGAGGGGGTGGTGGAGGCAGATTCAATCATGGCCTTCAAAAGGGAACTGGATAATTACTTGAAAGGAAAAAATTTGCAGACTACAGAGATAGGGCGGGGGAGTGGGATTAGCTAGATTGCTGTTGCATAGAACTGGCATGAACTCGATGGGCTGAATGGCCTCCTGTTCTGTAACCTTTCAATCATAGAATCATAGAATCATAGAAGTTACAACATGGAAACAGGCCCTTCGGCCCAACATGTCCATGTCGCCCAGTTTATACCACTAAGCTAGTCCCAATTGCCTGCACTTGGCCCATATCCCTCGATACCCATCTTCCCCATGTAACTGTCCAAATGCTTTTTAAAAGACAAAATTGTACCCGCCTCTACTACTGCCTCTGGCAGCTCGTTCCAGACACTCACCACCCTTTGAGTGAAAAAATTGCCCCTCTGGATCCTTTTGTATCTCTCCCCTCTCACCTTAAATCTGTGCCCCCTCGTTATATTCTATGATTCCTGTGGCTTTGCACATGGGTTATGAAGGCCAAATGTTGTCTTCAGGTCAAGCAGGGTTAGAGGGTGAGGAGATAATTGGACAGTGGTGAAGAGGGAGTCGTGAGAGAATGGGTGCGGGAGGAAGGAAGGGAAAGGAGAAGGAGGGATAGGAGAAAAGAAGGAGTGAGGAGGTGGAAGGAAGAGAGGATGTGGAGGGAAGAGGGGAAGAGAAAGTAGCTGGGCGGGGTAGGAAAAGTACCTCAGTGGATTGATGGGGGGGTTGTAGATGTTGCCTCTGGGGGTGGGGATGGGGGGGAAGCTACTTTGAGTGGGAGGGAAGGTGGAAAATGTCTCCATGGGAGAGGTTGGAAGAATGCCTTAGTGAGGAGAGGAAAGCCAACTGTCCACACAATAGGCCCCAATTTCTAAAAATGTTAATAGGTTCTGATATTTTAAAAACCAATAAGCTCCAGTTTTAAAACATTTAATCGGCCCCAATTTTTTAAAACACTAGTAAGCCCTAATTTTTAAAACCTTTAATAGGCCCAGATTAGTAAAAACAGTTTACATTGAGAACGCCTATCACAGTGCCATCTGCTGCAGTAACAGGTATTGCATGGAACATAGTGACCCACTTACGGATTTTAATATACTATAGATGAGAGAAAGCAATAAGAACAAAAGCTGCGAAAAGCGAGGTACGCTGTAGTTATTTCATAATTAAACTGTCCTTGTATGTGGATTGAATTTAAAGAGAAGTATTGCAAAAGAAAAGTCTGCACCTCACCCCATCATTTCTAAAGTTATTTAAATAGACCAGTTTCACTGCTACTCATTTTATATACTGACACCACAAACCTCCAGTTCTCCACACCTGAGCCCTGATTCTGTGTTTATCAGGAATCCAGAGGTTAACCGCATGAGTAAACGTGGTCGCAAAACTGACCTGGACTGTGAAAACTTAAAGAGAATTCAATGGAGGAGTAAAGTAGTTGGAACTGCATCTACCTGCTCCAAATAAATAGGAGTAAAGTATCCTGTTTTTAGTGAAATAATCTCATTTTTAATGCACAGATCTCTGTGCTCATCGATATCTAAGGAACGAATGTGGTGGAGTGACGTAAAAGATTGGGATCCACTTTCAGTACATCTTTGATAGGACAGGGCTTACTGGTTTGTTTATAGAGCATTCATAACTTTACCTTTCCCCGTCTATCAGATCTGGTACTGTATCATAATTCATCAACCCTGTTACTTTCTGTACATCATAAAAATTCTGCCTGTTGCACTTGACCACACAATCAGTCTCACACATCCCAAGCCAACTGTATTTCTGCTTGTGACTTCTGAATATCTACCAACAGAGCTGCTAAATGCGACTTTATTGAAAAGCTATCTTCCTGCCCCTCCAGCAGCTCATTCTGGTCCTTTTACAAAGCTGTCTCTCCTAATTCCAATGAACCCTTCTTTCCACCCTTTTCTATTCTGATGATACAGCTGCCATTGTTGCAAGGGAATTTGACACTTTGACTTTCGAGTACAACTCTGGCCAGTTCTCACATGTATTCTGTGTTGTGCTTCACCATTCGTTACCTTCATCACTTTACTGTGTCTCTCTCTTTTTTTCTTTCTAAGTTAGGCAGTAGTGATCTGTTGACTCAAGCTATAGAGTACAGGAGGAATTGAAGACAGGGGGAGGTAAGGAGTTCCAGTCAGCCAAGTGTGGTTAAAAATTACTTTTATTTGCCACCAATATGATTTCACCGAGTTGGTCATGCTTCAGAAATCAAATAAGCAGACTGATCCATTAGGCTAGAGGGTGGGTTTTTACACAGAAAATTAAAACTCAAAACTAGAAAAAAATTAAACTAACTGGCAATTTTCCTTCTTCAACATTTCTGCAATGAACAACTCCTGTTTATGTACCATGGGGGAGAATCTCAATGCCATTTCTGGTGTAATTTCAGTGTACAACTAACTTTGTTTGGTAGCAAAATGGAGTGGAAGCTGTTTCTGTTGGTTTTCTGTCTCAAATTCCCTCATACATGGTTCTTCCCGTGATCCATCTGCTGAGTCCAGAGTAACCTAATTTACATAAATTATAATAAGGGCCAGTGGCACTGGAGCTGTGAGTTTCCTGCTTTTACAATCACAAAACAGTTGGCGTGAGTTAGACTGAGAATCATAAGGCGCAACTGTTGCCAGAATCAGCTGAGACAGGCGGAAGCGAGGAGTTTCCGAGCCTGAAGATTGTGGAGCAATTTCTGCAGCTGGAAACGGAGTTTTTGCAGCAATTTTTGTTTTTGAGCCGGACTTGGTTCTCGCTGCTCCTGACAGTGTGAGACCACCAGGAGATTTTCACCATCTCTCACCCATTGTGAGGGCTTCTTAGAAACAAGTATGGGGTTCCCTATGGCCATATCTTTTTATGTCATTTTCATGAAGGATGAGGAGGAATAGCAGCACAGGATGGAGCAAAGGAGAGTCAGGCAGCATTTATGGAAGGTGGACCCCACCAGATATCAACTCGTCATAGAATACACTAGCAACACAGGTCACATGAGGATCTTACTGAAGACATATGTATAAGAAAAGAGTGAACTTCACCAAAGAGGTAACAGGGCAGCTGTGCCACCTGCTGCATGAGGACCTGCAGCTACACTCATCTGCCTGCACTGCTCTCTATGGCTATGAAGGTGACCAACACATTCAGCTTTTATGGCACAGGCTCATTTCAGGCAGCCATGGGGGACCTGTGTTACATCAGCCAGGCTGCATTACAGGAATGGAGGAGAGCTGGGGAATTCACCACTTTTGGCATCACAGCAAGGCAGCAGTGAGATAGGGCCACCACCTTTACAGGGTTCCTGGCTTTCCCAAGGTCAAGGGTGCAATCAATGACATCTACACTCACTGAATGCATAGAATGTACGCAACAGATCCTACACATCAACACAGGATATGCTAGTCATTGTCACAATACATAATCCTTCAAAATTCAGCTCTCCATGACTCTTCAAGGAAGAATATAACGTCAAAAGATGGCTTCTGGGTGACAAAGCCTACTCCATGTTCCCATGGAAAATGACCCTACTAAGAGTGGCCCAAAAAGCAGCAGAGCAGCACTACAACAGGGCACATGCCTCCACAAGATTGGTTATCAAGAGGACCATCGGGGTCTTAAAGTGATGCTTTCACAGCCTAGAAAAGACAGAAGGGACTCTGCAATATGCTCCATTTCATGTTAATAGTTGTAGTCTGCTATGCCCTTTACAACCATACAAAAAGGGCTCGACTTTGATATTGCTGGGGGGTTGGGGGCAACCCACCCTAGCTTCATTAGAGGCAGAACTACATGGAGGAAAGTATAACATTGACCTGCACTCAGAAGGCTCCTCAGTGATTGCTAGAAGGGGCGTCAGAGCACATCTCATCACTGAAGTCTCCTCTTCTACTTAACACAGTTTATATTTCACAGCAGACCCTTACCTCCTCCATTCCCTCAATCAAGTACCGATCCTACAACATGGCAACTTATCAGCCCTCTTTGCCCCTACATGACCTTACAATAATCATCACCTGATTGAATAAGTCAGCACCACATAGGAACAGGAGTGCAGGATAGTGTATAATATAATAGGAAAAATAGCTTAACAATATGGAAGCCAGTATTAATAACTTTGTATTATGAGAATGTATTCTCTGTGACATCTGCCGATGGACACTTTAGACATGGGAAGGCCACCTGTTGCGTCGCTAAACACGTTCTGCTTTACACCAACTGAAATAACTAAATTTGGGGATAAGATTTTGGTGCCAGTTAAAGCCCACAATGTTACAGAGATTCAAGTGAATATATCCCATCAAGCAGAAGCATTGAGAGCCGTAACCAAATTTGGACAACCAATTCATCTACCATTGTCCCCAAGTCTTAACTCAATCTTGGAAAGGAGTAGTACTTCTCAGAAACACTTATTTCACATGTTGCAGCTAAATGTTAAGATAAAGAGAAAGGGATTTCAGCCTTAGGTGGACACAAATGGTTGGATGTAGTATATAATGTTGGACAACACCTATGGGTATGGATCATCTCAATTTTATTTGTTATAGCCCAGGGAATAATGTTAGTCATTTTAATGGTTTTAATATGCGTAGTATAGAGAATATTGAAGAGGTTAAAAAAGAGAAAGAATATGATGGAGATGATTGCTTTAATGAAGGCTATGTAATATGAAGGGGAACCATGAGATAAATAGTTGAATGTGGAACTTTGGAAAAGGTATTTTCCTGAGTTCCAAGGAGGGGAAAGTAGGATAGTGTGTAATATAAAAGGAAAAATAAATTAAAAATACAGGAGTTAGTATTAATATTTTTATTTTATTAGAATGTATTCTGTGTAACACGTGGTTTAGATTAGGTTGTTAGGATTCCGCAGGGGGATGCTAAATAAGCAGGAGGTGCAGGTTAATGCAATTTAAGTAGCATCAAAGGGTTGATGTAAAGAGTTATAGCTAGTTTGGAGATAACATGTCTAGGTTTCAGTTGATATTATTCTGGTAAAGTGTGATGTTTATAACCATGCAAAATTGTGTTAACTTCGAAGGATAAGAAATAAATGATAGCCACATTCCAGTGAGAATGGAGCGTATGTGGTGTGACATTGCCCTCTACTGGTGTAGTAGCATATCACACATAAAGATCAGATGACAATGATCTTAGAATTGATACATTCAGAGCAAGTCGTATGACATTGTCCATCTAGGTGTATAAACAGGCTCACTTTTAGTAATTCTGTGGTGTTCCGTGCTGAAAACTTGGCTGGATTGGTTAGTTCCCAGCGCCCAATGGATATCCTACTTGTAAGTATATAGACATATACTTTGCTTGTATTTGCTGTCAATATTAATAAAATCAACAAGTTGATTTATCTTTGGTGTCCAAATCCACTCAGTTGATCTAACAAGGAGTAGGTCATTCAGCTCCTTGAGCCTGATCCGCCATTTGATTAGATCACAGCAGATCTGTACCGCAACTCCATTTACTCGCCTTTGATCATGTCCCTTGATACCCTTACCCAATAAAAAATCAGTGCAACTGTTCCTGTATGACTCTAAACTCCATGACAACAATGCATATTCTATTTAATTACACCAAAATACACGGGGAAAAATAAGTCGACCTACTCGATCCTAACCCCGTGCTTCCACTGGGTGGCTAGACAAGCCTTTCTTTCACCTTTTCAAATGTTTCTCCTGGATGCAACCTGAGGTCCAGTATCGTGAAAGGTGATTGGCTGCTTATGTTCTACAGCAGGCTCCTGGGACTGAGATAACCCTCCTCTCAAGGCACCTGGCTTCTGTCAGAGAGCTGCTGCTGGCTGTATCTTTGGAGCTTGTTCCTGGGCAGCCTGGTGTTGACTCCTATACTCCTTTGGCATGGTGCTCTGAGGAGGATGGCCCTGGATTTGTGACCCCACTGATCAGCAGGATAACTGGTCCAATGGCAGTTCTCAGATCTGAAAGCCCTGAGGGACTAAAGCATGCATCATAGAAGCAGGAATGCGGAGTGCTTGCTATTCTCTCCCCTATTGGCACCAGAGCTGCAATATGTGCTTTTATGCAGGCCCCGACTGGTCCCTGGCTGCTTCTTAGGTGGTGAACTGCTGCAGATTCCAATGAACCTGCCATACTGGAGGGTCAGCTTTAACTCTGGATGGGAATTAGGCAGGCGGCAAGCCCCCATGACGTTGTTGGCATGAGGCCCAGGCCATTTTAACTCCTGGGCCTCATGAACATTTAAAGGATGGGTTGCCCTCTTAAAGCGAGGTTGCATTCCTTGCTTGTATTTCTTACTGAACTACTGTGGAAGACTTGTTGGCCGCAGTGATGAGTCACAGGGTTGCCTAACACTTTTTTGATGCCTCTGTGGAGGCCCTGGTGGAGGAGGCCTGGGCCTGGAGGGAGGTACTGTTCCCCAGCACCCACAAGAGCATCCAAAAGGCACTAGCAAGCAGGTATGGACAGAGGTGGCAGAGGGGTCAGTGCTACCAGAACCTCTCCCAGGACCTGGGCTCAATGTAGAAAGAGGTTTAATGACCTCACAAGGGTAAGTAGACCTTTTCGCCACTCTCACCAGTACCTCACAACACTCCTCTTACCCCCTCCATCACATCTTTCAACATACAATCAACATGGCACACTAAAACTTGCTCATTCCAAACACTCACCTCTTCATTTTCTTTCTTCACACCACACACTAACACCATTCCTTTCTCACATACTTGCACAACCACCAACTGCTCCCTGCATTCCTTCCTCACCACATTCCATACACTTGGCTTTACATTCATCACCTCCCTATCCTCGATCTATCTTACTTCTTCTCCACCTCTCAATACATCCACTATATGCCTAAACCCCACAATCTCCACTGACCTTCTCAACACAAACTCACCCTCTCCTTCTGTAGGAGAAGACTGCACATAACGCCAGGGCGAGGTGCAAGATGGGTGGTGAGGTCCCCAACATCATTGCCCTCACATATGCAGAGCAAGAAGCCCTGGATATCATTGGCCTAGGCAGGGTGATTAACAGTGGAGAAGGAGAGGCTGGTGGCTTACCCAAGCAGGGTGTCTCCATAATACTTGTATCCCTTCATTCAACTCAGCACAGATGTAGCAAGCTTCAACTTGCATTCTCAAGACTGTCACTTGCTCATGTGCAGGTCCTCTCTCCTGTCCTAACTCTTCTTCCTCTTTTTATTACATCAAATCCAGGAGGGTCCTGCAGAAGAACAGAGCTTGGAAGAGGACAATCCTCTTGAGGATGCACTGTCAGGCACTCCAGCTCTCCCTGGCACCAGCTCAGACATTGGCAAATGGTGAAAGACCCCGCACCAGTGAGCACCAGCAGGTAGTGGTGGCAAGGCTGGAGGATGAGGCCATCTCCCTGCTTTTCTAAAGAGGACAGAGATAAGGGACTTTATGGGCCCAACCATGAGAAGAAAACTACTGGCCTCACACAAACAACTGCTCGAGGAATTGGAATCTGTGCCAATGTGTTTCAGCACTATGGCTGAGAGTGTGGAGGAGTCCCCATCCAGCCTCTGTGGTGTCACCTCGCATGGCATCACCACTCTGCAGTCTAGCCTGGAGAGTGTGGTCACCTCCAGGGACACTGCAGCCAGGCCCTCGCAGCAGTAGTCCATACTAGCTCTTTGCAGCTTTGGTGGAAGCTGAATCGGCTGCCATGCAGTCTCTGGGTTCCACAGTGGAGAGATTGATGGATCGAATAGATAGGGGCTTTGAAGACGTCTTCTGCAGTCTGCTGTCCTGCAGATCAGTGGAACTTATGAGCCCCCGCCCCACGCGAGTGGCAGTGGCCCCAGTACGTGCTGGCCTCTCTCAGGAGATCAGTAGGTCTGCACATTTGCACCCTCCCCCCCCTCCCCCGCCACACCCCCTCAACCAATACCCACCATGGTGCCAGCAGGTCAGCTGGGCCACACTATCCTGGCAGCAGAGCAGGATTGGCAGAGGCCTGGAAACAGGCCACTCATCTGCCCTCTGTGAATGATATATGGTGTAAAGAGACAGAAGAGAGGAACAGAGAGAAAGCACTTTAATAATTGAAACACAATCACAGTACTGTCCCATCTACCCTATTACATCGACATAACATTGTAAACAACCCAGTGAACTGAAATTAAAGGACTGGATTCAGACTAGATTTACTGGAGCTGTAAGAAGAAAATATTTTTGAAGGCATCCTAAAAAACCTTGTTTCAGACTCCATGAATCAAGCTCTTTATTAGAACACTCTGTTTCTTTTATGTATATCACACGACCTCCACACACTGTCCTTTGCCAGAGAACATAATGTACCCATTCAGCTTTTTTTTTAACCAGTGGCCAAGGCATCTTTCAAAGAGATATTTAAGGTAACAACTAAACATTGCTGATCTATGATTATAACATTGAGCAGAACAGAATTAAAAATAGAATGTAGTCTGAAAAATCAATTTATTACGAAGCATAGTTAACAGTTAAGCATTATTTTAAATAATCTTCCTTTGAAACCGTGCTATGCTAACCTGGGTTTTATAAACGCAATGGGGGTGAAAAGAAAATCAGACCGGGTGTAATATGGACTGCCGATTTGCTATCGCCCAATCTATGCTGCTGCCAAAGTTGAATTTCACCCCTAACGAAGTGGCGATGACATCTGTTTGCAATCCAGTCCCTGTGCTGCTACAGGCAGGATGGAATAAAATTGACACCTCCTTAACATAAATATAATTCATCATTAGATTTTAAAGCAAGAGTTCTAAATAATGTTTTCTCAGCAGGCACTGTTCTTTAGTGAGGGAGAAAGGAATAGAAGGATATGCTGATAGAGTTAGATGGAGGAGGAGCATGTGGAGCATAAACGCCGGCCGAATGGTCTGTTTCTGTGCTGTAAGTTCTATGTAGTTTATCGATAATAATTATATGACTTACAGCATTACTAAGAAATATTACATTAAAAGTTTTGCTTTGTAGAACTGAGTGCTGCATTGCACCTCTGGGACCTAGGTTCCGTACCAGCCCAGACTGGGGGGATGAAAATCTCCTCTGTCTGCTGGCTGTAAGGGTAAGGGTCCTATGTGAGATGGGTTTTGGCTGTCTCATTCCACATCCAAGTAGTCATGGGCCTACAACACAAATCTGTCCCTAATTCAGCACTAAAACCCAGGTTGTCACTCAGAGGTCTCAGGATGCCTGGTAGAAATTCAAAATCTTTGATGCCCTTGTCCCCAGTAAAACCTCACCCTGGTCATTCCCCTGGTATGGTCCCCATCTTCGCTCCCTCAAGTCTAAGGCGCACAGATTTGAGCATATCTGGCATACAACTGGTTTAGCCATCAACAGATCTAGCTGAACCACATCAAGTGCTATCAGGCCTCACTGTCCTCTGCCAAAACCGTCCTCTACTCCACGATCATCCTGGAGAGCAAAGATAACCCCCACCTTCTTTTCTCCAATGCCAACCATCTCCTTAAATTACTCTCCCCCCACCCCCTACGCCCCCCCGACCTCTTACTTCCAACAACAAGTGCAAGGAGCCCAAGTACTTCATTGTCACTAAGATTGAGATTATCTGTTCTGCTACCTCTGCTGCTTCTCCCTTCTCCTTGCACACCAAGCTCCCTCCCAAACTCCTTCCTGCCTATCCCTGAACCTCCATCTTTCTCTACTCATGCCTTCTCTGAGCTCATCTTGTACATGACACTAACCTCCTGCTCCTTTGATCCCATTCCCATTAAAATGTTGACCACCCAACTTCCTTTCCTGGCCCCCGTGCCAGATGATGTTGTAAATGGTTCCCTCTCCTCACGTACTGTTCCCCTTCCTTTTAAAACTATCATCATCACCCTCATACTCAGAAAAACCCACCCTCTATCCCTCTGCCCTTGAAAACTACCGTCCATCTCCAACCTCCCATTCTTCTCCTAAGTCCTTGAATTTATTTTTGCCTCCCAGATCCGTGCCCATCTTTCTGCAACTCTATGTTTGAATCTCCAAAATGGTTTTCATCCCTGCCATAGCAATGAAACGGCCCTAATCAAATTCACTGTAACTGTGGTACATTTTCCCTCCCCATCCTCCTTGACCTCTCTGTAGTCTTTGACACAGTTAACTGCACTATCCTCCAATGCCTCTCCTTTGCTATCCAACTGAGTGGGACTCCCCTCACTTGGTTCCACTCTTACCTGTCTAATCGTAGCCAGAACATCTCCAGCAATGACCTCTCTTCCCACCCAGCACCATTACCTCCGGAGTGCCCTAAGAATCCATCCTTGGCCCCTTCCTCTTCCTCATTTACATGCTGCCCCTTGGTGACATCATCCAAAGACATCATGGGGTCAGCTTCCATATATATGCTGTTGACACTCAGCGCTGCCTAACAACCAACTCTCTTGACCCCTCCACTGCCTCTGAGCTGTCAGACTGCATGCCCGATGTCTAGTCTTGGATGAGCTGCAATATCCTCCACTTAAACACTGAGAAGGCCAATGCCATTGTCTTCAGCCCTCACCACAAACTCTGTACTGTTGCCACCAATTGCATCTCCCTCCCTTAAGTCAGACTGTTTGCAGCTGCTGCATCCTTTTTGACCTTGACCTGAATTGGGGACCAAAATCCTCTTCATTTACAAAGACCGCCTACTTCCACCTCCATAACATCACCCGCCTCCATCTGTGCCTTAGGCTGTCTGCCACTGAAACCTTCTTTCAAGCCTTTATCACCTCCATATTCAACTATTCCAATGTTCTCTTGGCCGACCTCCCATACTGCACCCTCCTTAAACTTCAGCTCATCGAAAACTATCATCAGCAAACTGATGGAAGGTGTCGTCGACACTGCTATCAAGTGGCACTTACTCACCAATAACCTGCTCACCGATGCTCAGTTTGGGTTCCGCCAGGACCACTCGGCTCCAGACCTCATCACAGCCTTGGTCCAGACATGGACAAAAGAGCTGAATTCCAGAGGTGAGGTGAGAGTGACTGCCCTTGACATCAAGGCAGCATTTGACCGAGTGTGGCACCAAGGAACCCTAATAAAATTGAAGTCAATGGGAATTAGGGGGAAAACTCTCCAGTGGCTGGACTCATACCTAGCACAAAGGAAGATGGTAGTGGTTGTTGGAGGCCAATCATCTCAGCCCCAGGACATTGCTGCAGGAGTTCCTCAGGCAGTGTCCTAGGCCCAACCATCTTCAGCTGCTTCATCAATGACCTTCCCTCCATCATAAGGTCAGAAATGGGTTTGTTCGCTGATGATTGCACAATGTTCAGTTCCATTTGCAACCTCTCAAATAATGAAGCAGTCCGAGCCCACATGCAGCAAGACCTGGACAACATCCAGGCTTGGTCTGATAAGTGGCAAGTAACGTTCGTGCCAGACAAGTGCCAGGCAATGACCATCTCCAACAAGAGAGAGTCTAACCACCTCCCCTTGACATTCAACGGCATTACCATCGCTGAATCCCCCACCATCAACAACCTGGGGGTCACCATTGACCAGAAACTTAACTGGACCAGCCATATAAATATTGTGGCTACAAGAGCAGGTCAGAGGCTGGGTATTCTGCGGTGAGTGACTCACCTCCTGACTCTCCAAAGCCTTTCCACCATCTACAAGGCACAAGTCAGGAGTGTGATGGAATACTCTCCACTTGCTTGGATGAGTGCAGCTCCAACAACACTCAAGAAGCTCGACACCATCCAGGACAAAGCAGCCCGCTTGATTGGCACCCCATCCACCACCCGAAACATTCACTCTCTTCACCACTGGCGCACAGTGGCTGCAGTGTGTACCATCCACAGGATGCACTGCAGCAACTTGCCAAGGCTTCTTCGACAGCACCTCCCAAACCCGCGACCTCTACCACCTAGAAGGACAAGAGCAGCAGGCACATGGGAAAACACCACCTGCACGTTCCCCTCCAAGTCACACACCATCCCGACTTGGAAATATATCACCGTTCCTTCATCATCGCTGGGTCAAAATCCTGGAACTCCCTTCCAAACAGCACTGTGGGAGAACCTTCACCACATGGACTGCAGCAGTTCAAGAAGGCGGCTCACCACCACCTTCTCAAGGGCAATTAGGGATGGGCAATAAATGCCGGCCTCGCCAGCGACGCCCACATCCCATGAACGAATAAAAAAAATGCTAACCATATCCTACCCTGCAGCAAGTCCCGCTCACCCATCATTCCTGTCATTACTGACCTACATTGGCTCCTGATCCCGCAACACCTCCAATTCAAAATATTCATCCTTATTTTGAAATCCCTTCATGACTTTGCCCCTCCCTACAACCCCCCAGACTTTCCATTCCTCCAACTCTGGCCTCTTGTACATCCCCCGCTCTCTTCACCCCACCATTGCCATCCAGACTCCACGCTCATAAATTCCCTCCCTAAGCTCTTCCGCCTCTCCACTTCCCTCTCCTCTTTTAAGACTCTCCATAAAACCCATCTGTTTGACTAAGCTTTTGGTCAACCCTGCTAATATCTACTTCTTTGGCTTGGCATCCATCTTTGTCTGATTACACGCCTGTGAAGCGCCTTAAGTCGCTTTTCTATGTTAAAGGCGCTATATAAATGCATGTTGTTGAAGAAGGCTGAGGCACAGTGTTGGGTAGAGCAGAGAGAGCTTTGGTCTGTATCTGACTGTGCTATGCCTGACCTGGGAATACTTGGTGCTGACAATAGGTGTCTGAAATAGGAAGCATTCTATTCCCCTGCACTAACATCTCTCACCTTGTTAAGCGCAACTTATTTTTTAAGTTATACTCTGTATGACAATTTGATCATTTACCTGACATAACGAGATCATCTCCTGTATGAATACAATAAAGAAATGAGTAGTCAGAGGGTAAAAGCACCAGAACACTCTAGAAAGTGAATGCGTGGGACACAGAGACTCATAACGCTTAATCCACCGGTGGTATTATGATTGAAAGTCAACTGTCCTCGAGTAGTACCAGGAGAGTTGAGAGAGAAATACTGCATCTGAAAGTCACTTTGCTAAACACTATTTAAAAATAGGGGTTATACTTATCAATTGTGTGAGTGTGCATTAGGTTTGTGTTGTTTCCAATCACTCAAAAAATGAACTCAGATGGTACTTATTTCAAATTTCCTGATGATTGGTGCTGTCTGAAGTAGCTCTTTTTAATATTAGTTTTTTGAACCAACAAGCAGGCTGCAGTACACAAAGTTTGAGATGCTGAACTCGTCCTTCCTGTATTTAACTAAGGAAAAGAGAAGCAAAACATGAACATGCTAATTCTGGTCTGCACAACAGGACCAAGTAGACTGACCAAATATATACTTAGAAATGAAAATCACAGAGTCTGAAAGGCCAGAGAGTTAGAAAACCTTAAACCCCTGTGAACTGGGTTGGAATCCCACATAAAAGGAGTTTAGGCAGTCTCAGCCCAAGTCCTACTGGGCCATGACTCAGCACAGAAGTGTCCACAATTTGGCATTACGTTGGTAGTCATGGCTACAGGCTTTATGGTTGGCTGGGGGGGAAGGGCAGTAGCAGATGTTCTTCTGAGGTAGAGGAGAAAGTGTTTTTCTTTTTGCTTCTAACCCAGGCTATACCTAAAATAATTGTGCTTGACATTGGGTACAAGAAGTGGAATGTGTCTGCTCAACTGCAATGGCTTACACTACCTGGATCAGCACAAAAAGTTAGAAGCATTTAAATTTAAAACTGTAACTCAGAGATCACTAAACCCATAGGTTGAACAATATTGACCATTAATTGGTGAGAACGCTGTTATCCTTTTGAATAGAATTGTCCCATGGCAGTGTTTTTCAGAAGGCTCATTAATGGGATGGCTTGCCCAGTGAGATATGTTTAAAATTACACAAACCTTTGTGTGGGTGTACACTTGTGATCGTATTTGGAGTGCTTTCTCAATGACTTTCTCGATCAGAACATTTTTGCCGGATGACTTTAATATTCTTTTCAAGCATTTGGTTTCACGCAAACCTCTGCCTTAACCTCGCCCTTATTTTGGGCCAAGGATTGAATTTGAGCCGCTCCGGCCCTTGAAGCAAGCACCTCTGATGCATCCTTACAGGCGCAAGCTATTCACCCAAATTGTGCTAATGAACCCGTCCCTGTGATTTGGGAAGGGGTCTGTGTCCTGCGCTGCGGGCATACTTCAGTCTCACACCGATGCACTCCTGCCAGAGGAGCAGTGCTGTCAGAATTTCAGCTCCATTGACTTTAGTAACTTCACAGTTTAGGTGTATCCCCCTTTTTCTTTTAGCTGGGAATGAGGAATGGGTCTGTTGGCCTCTGGCGGGAGGGGAAGCAGGCCAACTGGATATGGTTCCTACATTAGAATATAACTATGCGCGGAGAGTTGGCCTGCTACTTCTCTTCGGGCCTGACCAACCAACCTGCTGTGTGGTTGTAACATTTTCTTCTTTTATTCCCAATCTAGTCCTTGCCTGAGAATCACACACAAACATGCACACACACAGATTTCCAGCAGAAGACAACGACAATCAGGGGCAGGGACCTTGGTTGGTTTTTCCCCTGCCCACTGTGGCTGATTGTCGTGTACTCTGACTGAAATACGCTAACTCAGGAACTGAACCTGGGACCTTTCTGCTCTATATCTTCTGTGCTGTACCATACTATGATACTAGTATATCTCTCAGTGGAGATAAAATTCCCTTTCGGTGAGGACACCAGACGGGCGGTTACAAATCAGTTGCCTGTTGTACATCCCGCCCAATTTTCCTACCGCCCGTCTCGCGCCCCTGCTGAAGTTGAGTTTCACCCCCGCTATATTTCCCTGCCATGCGAGGAGCTAATTTTATTTGAATTTACCTTCTACCTCACAAATCTATAGCTTTAGACAGAACAAAAAGAACACAATGGGCAAATGACTAATATGTTCTCCAAGGTTTAAAGGACTATTTTTTGTACCTTTTAAAGCTTTGAAGCCGGTTGTGTCAATCACTGCTGACCTTTGAAGCTCCTGCTTTGACGTCATCTGAATTTTTAAACAAATGCAAGCATCCTGCTGATAGCGTTTTCATGCAGGATTATTTAGTACAAGCACAGAAAAACATTTGTTTTTGTATTACCTACAGAAACGGGAATGATAACAGTAACAGCAAACCTCCGTGATAGCGTAAAACTCTGTGATCTTATTGTCAATGTACAGTGTAATGTAACTTATTAATCCATTGCTGCATGCACCACCTGGATCCCCATTAATACATATTGTACTGCAGCATGAGGACCCCTGCATGGCAATCGGCCAGACACAGAAACAAAGTATGAGGGCATTACTCAAAAGAAATCACATCCTCTGGTGGAATTGCAGATATGGGCAACCAATGAGTTTTTGAGTAGCTGCATACCTACTGCCATTAGGCAGTGACTTTTTTTTCTTTTAAACTTATGAACTTGTGAAGATTGAACACAATAAGAGCAGGGAGAATTCTGGAGATCATTTAATTTGAGGATCAGATTTGTATGGGTATGCTTGCAGACAGAGCCGGACGAAGAATCGTTGGGATCCTGGGCACCAAGAACATTCGGGGCCCCCACCCACCCCCAAACAACCCCACCCACCCCCAAACAACCCCACCCAATCTAAAACACAAACATGTAGTAAAATGCATGAAGAGGCCCGTGGATTGTCTATTCACTGTATTAATAATAGAGCAAACCTTTGCTTGTAAGGGTCTTCGTATCTGAGCAAATAAATGTTTTGTAGCTTAGAATCATAGAGTGACACAGCACAGAAGACGGCTATTTGGCCCATCGTGCCTGTGCCAGTGCTTTGAAAGAGCTATCCAATTAGTCCCACTCCCCTGCTCAAATAAATACTTTGTTACATGTGGACTGCAACGGCAAGTGTCAGTATTTATATTGCAAAGAATCTGCCAACTCTCCCTTGCCCCCTTCTATCAGTCTTTTTAAAGGCTACAATATTTTGATCCAGGTTGCATGCAGTTTTATCTGAGTTACGGTGAGTTTTACTGAGGGCCCCATATTTGGCTGGGGTCCCTGGGCACAGGCCCCATAGGCCCATGTGTTAATCCACGCATGCTTGCAGAGCATATCATAGTATCGTAGTATGTTAAAGCACAGAAGGAGGCCATTCGGCCCATCGTGCCTATGCCTGCTCTTTGAAAAAGCTATCCAATTAGTCCCATTCCCCTGCTCTTTCCCCATAGCCCTATAATTTTTTCCCTTCAAGTATTTATTCAATTCCCTTTTGAAAGTTACTAATGAATCTGTATCCACCACCCTTTCGGGCAGGGCATTCCAGATCATGTGTGTAAAAAAATGTTTCCTCATGTCGCCTCTGGTTCTTTTGCCAATCACCTAAATCTGTGTCCTTTTGTTACCGACCCTTCTGCCACTGGAAACAATTTCCCCTTATTTACTCTATCAAAACTGTTCATGATTTTGAACACCTCTATCAAATCTCCCCTTAACCTTCTCTGCTCTAAGGAGAACAACCCCAGCTTCTCCAGTTTCTCCACATAACTGAAGTCCCTCATCTCTGGCACCATTCTAGTAAATCTCTTCTGCACCCTCTCTAAGGCCTTGATAGCCTTCCTAACATGTGGTGCCCAGAATTGAACACAGTACTCCAGCTGAAGCCAAACCAGTGTTTTTATTAATAAAGCCAAGGATCCCATATACTTTTTAACAGCCTTCGCAACTTGTCCTGCCACCTTCAAAGATTTGTGTACCTACACCCCCAGGTGTCTCCGTTCCTGCACTCCCTTTAAAATTGTACTGTTTAGTTTATATTGCCCTCCTCAGTCTTCCTACCAAAATGTATCACTTCACACTTCTCTACGTTAAATTTCATCTGCCATTGTCTGCCCATTTCACCCATCTGTCTACGTCGTCCTGAAGTCTGTTACTATCCTTCTCACTATTTCTTCCCCAGGATTGATCAACTCACTGCCCTCATTGTTCCTTTCCTTCTATAGTCTACTGGGCTGAAAATCAGTACTAGGGTGGGGGGTTGGGGGTGAAATCATGCATCCTGGCATAAGTGCCAGATATGCCTGCCTGGCACCTCCACTATTACCCCTGCCAGAGTTTGCGTGGTCCGGCGATGTCCTTTTATTCACGTGGCAGTAGCAGATACGTGCACCACTAGAGGTGATTCATAGGTGCCAAAGAGGCCATAAACCGAGATGTACTGTTCCAGGAGTGTGTCGGAACCCTCCCCAGAAAGGTTAAGGAAATGACCCCTTGGCCCAATATGTGAAGGGACCGCTTTAAAAATAGTAAAAAAAAAATGGCCTTGGCTGAAATTTTCAGGGGTCCACGCCATGATCCTCAGCCTGGACTCCAAGGTGAGGATCACTATGGCCAAAGGGCAGCTGGGGATACTGCCGCCGACAATGTGTTGGATCCCTGTGAGGCCAGGGGCACAGGAACTCTCACCATTAGGTGGTCCTTAACCCTAACCCCACCCTCTCTTACGTTAGTGACCTTGAAAGGGGCAAGCAGAGGCTCCGTGCTCCGTGCCTTACGAGGCTAGGTCCCAACCTCATTTCCAGCCTTTCCTGCGCATTCTGCTCAGATTTACAGCGGGAGTACTCGGGATGGGCCACACATTTACGGCCCCTACAAGTTTTTGAAACCAATGCTTTGTGTCACCTGACCAGTATATATTAATTAATCTCATTTCTCTCCTATTCTTTTCAACTTTGGTTGTGTACTGCAGATGAGCTGTGGCCCTTCACCTAGGTTACTCTGCAAGAATACTTTTAGGTGGAAATCTTTTGCTAGTTTCATTTCCCTCAAAATTTTGATGATAGCGTTAATATTTGTAAGTATGATATCATTGGAGTTCCTCAATTGAATTTTAGTCTTATTGCTCAGTTTGGCTGTCCATGAGCCTGGTTGATAATTTAGTGATGATACTCATAGAATTACATAGAACTGCACAGAAACAGGCCATTCGGTCCAACTGGTCTCTGCCGGTGTTTCAGTTCCACACGTGCCTCCTTCCATTCTATTTACCTCATCTCACCCTATCGTATCCTTTTCCGACTACTCCTTTCTCCCTCATGTACTTAACTAGCTTCCCCTTAAATACATCATACTCAGGAGCAATTAGCTTTGCACCGAGAGTGTGTTTTTAAATAATTCTTCTGACACCTTCTAGAACTGTGAGGCATTATTCTTGCAGTTCTGACATATGGAAAGAAACTAGGAGAAGGCACTGCCAGTGTGAAGCCTCTATTTCTCCTACCATATCTTTTTCTATAAATCATGCAAGAAAAAAATAGAAGTAAAAAATATCCCCAAATCAATTTTAAAAAGAGAAAGAAACAAAATTCCCAAACACACGCAATATTTATTTGCCTGAAGAAACTAAATGTTCTGTAAAAAAATTTCTCGCATGCAAGAATAAATAGAGGGTTGCCATGGAAATAGAACACTCTGGCTGAGAACATTTGATTCAGGCAGGTCACTGCTGGTTGAGAGTTTCAATGAAACCATGCTCTTGCCTGGGTTAGAAGGACTGTAACAACATGAGTAATTTGAATATAAATAGACAACAGAATTGCAAAGACTCTTCAAAGATGAGGTTGCAAAATATGTTGAAGCAAACTGTTTAACATGCTAATGTTTTCTCAGTAATTTCAGGGACCAGCTTGATAAAGCATTATTAAACTGTAGGCATTTTCAGCTCAGTGTTTCTTTCTGTCAGGATACAGCAGGGATCAGTGTTGTATTAAATAAAAATGTATGGCTCCTAAGCACTGTGACCTTTTGCTGTGTAACAGATTCTTGCTACCTTATCAGGCGTTTTCATTTTTTATTTTGCTTTCTTTGAACCGTTGAGTAAAATTTCCTAAGTTTATTTTCTGCCTCACTGCACAGTTGCCTTACCTTTACCAGCATTTTTGCAAGACATGAAACATGTTGGCACTTTGCAATGTCTGCAACCTGCAAAGTACTTTTTCTTCGTTATTATTAGAAAAGCTAGGCAGAGGGCTTTCAAATACTATCAAAGTTCAGAGTAGAACTGCTGTCAGACTGCCTGTCTGTTATTGTCATGGATGAGCCAGAATTTCCTTCAATTGAACATCAAGAAGACCAAAGCCATAATTTTTGGCCCTTGCCAAAAACTCCTCTCACTTGTCACCGACTCAATCCCCCTACCTGAAGGCTCATTCAGGTTAAACCAGGCTGTTTGGACACTTGGCGTCCTGCTTGACTCAGAGACATCTAGAAACCAAAAATATAATAAAGAATAGCCAACACAGATTTCAAAAGGGAAGGTCATGCTTGACCAACCTTATTGAATTCTTTGAAGAAGTAACAGAAAGGGTAGACAAGGGTAATGTAATAGATGTAATATATTTGGATTTTCAAAAGGCCTTCACTAAGGTACTGCATAGTAGACTCATGACTACAGTCAGAGCATGTGGAGTCAGGGGGCAAGTAGCAGAATGGATAGCAAGCTGACTACAAAACAGAAAACAGAGAGTAGGGGTTAAAGGTAGTTACTCAGACTGGCAGAAGGTGGGAAATGGTGTTACACAAGGATCGATGCTGGAACCACTGCTGTTCACTATTTACATATATGATTTGGACTCAGGAATCGGAAATACAATTTCAAAATTTGCAGATGACACCAAACTGGGGAGTATAGTTAATATTGAGGAGGACTGCGACAAAATACAAGAAGACGTTAATAAACTTGCAGAATGAGCGTGGAAATGGCAAATGAATTTTAATATAGATAAGTGTGAGGTGATCCATTTTGAGGAGGAATAAGGAAGCCACATACTTCTTGGAAAATAATAGTCTAAATGGGGTAGAGGAGCAGAGGGATCTAGGGGTACACATTCACAAATCTTTAAAAGTAGCAACGCAAGTTAACAAGGCCATAAAAAATGCAAACAAAGCACTGGGGTTTGATTCTAGAGGAATAGAATTGAAAAGCAGGGACGTTATGAGAAACTTGTGTAGAACCTTGCTTAGATCACACTTAGAGTACTGTGCACAGTTCTGGTCTCCATATTACAAAAAGGATATAGAAACACTGGAAAAGGTGCAAAAAATATTTACAAGGATGATACCAGAACTGAGAGGTTATAACTATCGGAAAGACTGACTAGGCTGGGGCTCTTTTCTCTAGAAAAGAGAAGGCTGAGGGGCGACCTAATCGAGGTCTTTAAAATTATGAAGGGATTTGATAAGGCAGACATAGAGATGTTTCCACTTGTGGGGGTGAGAAAAGCTAGGGGCCATAAATACAAGATAGTCACTAATAAATCCATTAGGGAACTCAGGAGAAACTTCTTTACCCAGAGAGTGGTTAGAATGTGGAACTTGTTATTGCAAGGAGTAGTTGTGCCGAATAGCATAGATGCCTTTAAGGGGAAGCTAGATAAGTACAAGGGAGAAAGGAATAGAAGGATATATTGATGGGGTTAGATGAAGTAGGGTGGGAGGGGGCTCGTGTGGAGCATTAACACCAGCACAGACCAGTTGGGCCGAATGGCCTGTTTCTGTGCTGTAAATGTTATGTAATTCTATGTAAGTCCCATACCTAGACAGCTTAACTTCACCTAGCTACGTTGCCTGCCTCCGTCTCTACCTCACTCCCACTGCTGCTGATATCCTTGCGCACATCTTCATAAATTCTAAATTCAGTTTCTCCAATTTCCTTCTTGTCAGTCTTCCAACCTTCACTCTCCATTAACTCTAACTCATTCAAACCTCATCTCCAAGTTCTGTGCAGCACTAAAGTCCATTTGCCCTTTCCCCATCCTCTCTGACCAACACTGACTACCCATCTACAATTGAATTTAAATTCCTCAGCCATGTCTACAAGTCCCTCCATGGCCTTATCGCACCCTATCACTGCAATCTTCTCAAGCCTTGTGACTGTACCCTCTGGTCTTCTGGCCCCAACGTCTTTTGCATCCTACTCCTCCTTTACCCAACCATTGGCCTTCAGTCGTCTCAGTCCTACTCTCTAGAACACCCTCCTTAAACCCTTCTGCCACTTTACCTTCTCTCCTGCCTTTGCATGCATTCTCAAAACCCATCTCTTCGACGAAGCTTTCAGTCACCTCTCCTAGCTTTCCCAGAAAGACTCAGCTTGCATTTCTTTCGTCCTTTTTGAAACGCCTTGGGATATTTTTCCACATTAAATTGCTATATAAATGCAAGTTGTTGTTGTGAGACAGAACATGAGGTACATCAAGAAGTGGTAACCAAGAGTACGAAAGTTGGGTTTTAAAACTCTGTAATCATAAAAGGAAAGGAAGAATGAGGAAAGTAGAGATTTCCACAGTTTGGGGCCCTGAGAAAGAATGAGAAATGGTGCAGAGCTCAGTGCAGGGATTACCTTTGTAGTGCATTACACTGCAGTTAGCTTCATTTTTGACAATGGCAGGATTATGGTTCATTTAAATGGTTTGTGCAGCAGCAACAACAACAACAACTTGCATTTATATAGTGCCTTTAATGTAGTAAAACATCCCAAGGCGCTTCACAAGAGCCTTATCAAATAAAATTTGACACCAAGCCATGCAAGGAGATATTAGGACAGGTGACCAAAAGCTTGGTCAAAGAGGTAGGTTTTAAGGAACCTCTTAAAGGAGGAGAGAGAGAGAGAGACAGAGAAGCGGAGAGGTTTATGGAGGGAATTCCAGAGCTTAGGGCCTAGGCAGCTGGACGCACGGCCGCCAATGGTGGAGCGAAGAAAATCAGGAATGCACAAGAGGCCAGAATTGAAGGAGCGCAGAGATTTTGGAGAGTTGTAGGGCTGGAGAAGGTTACAGTGATAGGGAGGGATGAGGCCATGGAGAGATTTGAAAATAAGTATTAGAATTTTAAAATTGAGGCGTTGCCGGACCAGGAGCCAATGTAGATTCAGTGAGCACAAGGGTGATGGGAGAACGGGACTTGGTGCGAGTAAGGATACGGGCAGCAGAGTTTTGGATGAGCTCAAGTTTATGGAGGGTAGAAGATGGGAGGCCAGTCAGGAGAGCATTGGAATAGTGTGTATATGGCAAAGGGCCAATGGTGTGACATTGAAAAAACAGCACGTGAGAAGTTTGCAGCTTTCCTTCCCCACATGTTGACTTATAGATACATTGTGGTGCAGAAGAGAACTTTTAAAACCAGCAGTTATGTTATGATTTTTTGATTGAAAAGTTTTGTGAAATATTTTCTCTATATCCAGGTGGCAGATTTGCTGCAATTGAATTGTGGTCCCACATGGCAGACTGGTCAGAAAGGTAAAAGCCCATGGGATACAGGGAAATGTGGCGAATTGGATCCAAAATTGGCTCAGTACCAGGAAACAAAGGGTATGAGTCGATGGATGTCTTAGCAAATGGAAATCCGTTTCCAGTGGTATGCCACAGGGCTCAGTGTTGGGTCCCTTGCTGTTTGTGGTATATATTAATGATTTGGACTTGAATGTAGGGGGCATGATTGGCAAATTTGCAGACGACACAAAAATTGGCCGTGTAGTTGATAGTGAAGGGGATAGCTGTAGATTCCAAGAAGATATCAATGGGTTGGTGGAGTGGGCGGAAAAGTGTCAAATGGAGTTCAACCCGGAGAAGTGTGAGGTATTGCACTTAGGGAGGGCAAACAGTAAAAGGGAATACGCAGTAAACGGGAATATATTGAGAGGGGTAGAGGAAGTGAGAGACCTTGGAGTGCATGTGCACAGGTCCCTGAAGGTGGCATTACAGGTAGATAAGGTTGTGAAGAAGGCATACGGAATGCTCTCCATTATTAGCCGAGGTATAGAATACAAAAGCAGGAATGTAATGATGGAACTGTATAAAACGCTGGTAAGGCCACAGCTGGAGTATTGTGCGCAGTTCTGGTCACCACATTACAGGAAGGACGTAATTGCTCTGGAGAGATTGCAGAGAAGATTTACAAGAATGTTGCCAGGGCTTGAAAATTGCAGCTACAAGGCGAGATTGAATGGGCTGGGGTTGTTTTCCTTGGAGCAGAGGAGGCTGAGGGGTGACTTGATTGAGGTGTACAAAATTATGAGGGGTCTAGATAGAGTAGACAGGAAGTACCTGTTTCCCCTAGCGGAGAGTTCAAGAACTAGAGGACATAGATTTAAACTGATTGGCGGAAGGATTAGAGGGGACATGAGGAAAAACTGTTTTAGCCAGAGGGTGGTGGGTGTATGGAATTCGCTGCCCGAATTGGTGGTAGAGGCAGGGACCCTCAACTCTTTTAAAAAGTACCTGGACCTGCACCTAAAGTGCTGCAAGCTGCAGGGTTATGGACTGAGTGCTGGAAGGTGGGATTAGAATGGGCACCTGGTTATTCTTTGAGCCGGTGCGGACACGATGGGCCCAATGGCCCTCTTCTGTGCTGTATCTTTTCTATGGTTCTATGAATTTGAGAACGTGAATTCATTGTTGAGAATGGCAACACAACACACTTGTAATAATAAATAATATATAAACACTTGTAATAATGCTAGTTTCACACTTCGTAATCACCTGTATTTCCTGTGAATCAGCATAAATGGCAAAAATTTCCTCCAGCTAGCTCTGGGATACATTGGAGAGAACCAAACTTCATACTTCTGGTTGGCTGCTAAATGCAAGATGCCAACTTTACAAACTAGGCTTAGAGGCCAGAGTTATTGACATCATGGAGATGCTATACTCACACAAAGAAGTGACTGAATGAATTTCTGTGAGTGAGAAATAAACTTTCCATGGTCATATGTAGAAAAGGACTATAACTGGTCATTAATTGAGATGTTTGACGTTAATTTTTTTTAAAACTAAATGTTACTTTAATTATATTTAATTAGCAATTTTGTTCTTAAATTACCAAAGTATAATGTTAAATGTACATACTGCTGAAGAGTGTTACTAACATTCAGATATGAAACTGATGATATTTTACCATTGTGTGTGTACACTGGTGATCGTATTTGGAGTGCTTTCGACAACAACTTGCATTCCACCCTCCCCCCTAACCTTCAATTAATTCACTCCTTCCCTGCCAAAGTGTTAATCCACACTGGGACATATTTCAGTGAGTGTTAGAAACATAGAAAATTTACAGCCCAGTAGGAAGCCATTCGGCCCATCGTGTCCGGGCTGGTCAAAAAAGAGCTATCCAGCCTAATCCCACTTCCCAGCACTTGGTCCGTAGCCTTGTAGGTTATGGCACTTCAAGTGCATATCCAAGTACTTTTTAAATGTGATGACGGTTTCTGCCTCTCCCACCCTGTCGGGCAGTGAGTTCCAGACACCCACCATCCTCTGGGTGAAATTTTTTTCCTCAGTTCCCCTCTAATCCTTCTACCTATTACTTTAAATCTATGCCCCCTGGTTATTGATCTCTCTGCTAAGGGAAATAGATCCTTCCTGCCACTCTACCTAGGCCCCTCATCATTTTATACACCTCAATTAAATCACCCCTCAGCCTCCTCTGTTCCAAAGAAAACAACCCCAGCCTATCCAATCTTTCCTCAGAGCTAAAATTCTCCAGTCCTGGCAACATCCTTGTAAATCTTCTCTGTACTCCCTCTAGTGCAATCACATCCTTCCTGAAATTTGCTGACCAGAACTGTACACAGTACTCAAGCTGTGGCCTAACTAGTGTTTTATCCAGTTCTAGCATAACCTCCCTGCTCTTACATTCTATGCCTCAGCTAATAAAGGGAAGCATTCCATATGCTTTCTTAACCACCTTATCTACCTGTCCCGCTACCTTCAGGGATCTGTGGGTATGCACTCCAAGGTTCCTCTCTTCCTCTACACCTGTCAGTATCCTTTCATTTATTGCGTATTCCCTTGCCTTGTTTGACCTCCCAAATGTATTACCTCACATTTTTCTCCGGATTGAACTCCATTTGCCACTTTTCTGCCCACATGACCAGTCCATTGGTATCTTCTTGCAGCCTACAGTTTTCCTCCTCACTATCAACAACATGGCCAATTTTTGTATCATCTGCAAACTTCTTAATCATGCCCCCTACATTTAAGTCTAAATCATTAATATATACCACAAAAAGCAAGGGACCTAGTACTGAGCACTGCGGAACCCCACTGGAAACAACCTTCCAGTCACAAAAACACCCGTCAACCATTACCCTTTGCTTCCTGCCACTGAGCCAATTTTGGATCCAATTTGCCACTTTCTCTTGGTTCTCTTGGCTTTTACTTTTTTGACCAGCCTGCCATATGGGACCTTGTCAAAAGCCTTGCTAAAATCCATGTAGACTACATCAAACGTACTACCCTCATCGACCCTCCTTGTTACCTCCTCAAAATATTCAATCAAGTTAGTCAGACATGACCTTCCCTTAACAAATCCATGTTGACTGTCCTTGATTAATCCATGCCTTTCTAAATGACGGTTTACACTGTCTCTCAGAATTGATTCCAATAATTTTCCCAATAATTATTAACTGCTCTCCAACATCTCAGCCCCGATTTTAACTCGGGGTGCATGCGAGGGGCGAGCGACAAGCATGAGCCCTGGGCCATTTTAACCTCTGGGTCACCCAGCAGTCAGGTAAGTGCTTCGGGGGTGGGGGGGGGGGGAAGAGTCAGCAGGCAATTGCGGTCAGGTGAAGGAGGGAAGGCAGAGAAGGCCTCAAGTTCCTTAAAAAAGTTAAATATACTTACCTTCTCGGCCCCTTTCTGGGCCAGCTCATGGCGAGGCTGGCACAGGGTGCCGAATGCCCAACTGCGCATTAAAATCTCGTTGGGATCTGAATGACATCATCAGACCCCTGACTTTTGTATGTCAATAGGCAAGGGCTTTGCACGCTAGTCAGACCATGCCTGTAAAAATGACATGCTGGCCTTGGATCTGGTGAGCAGGGCACTGCTCCAATTTTAACCCCTGAATACCCCATTCTCGTTGGGCATGTGGCATGCAGGGGTTAAAAGAAAATATAAAAGAATAAATAAAACAATGACTTAATAGTCTCTTTAAGTTAACTTACATTGATAATTAATTCTAAGCTAGTAGATTTTCAATTAGCCTATGTTCTTGAATGACTGATGTTCTGTATAATCAATCACATTGTGATTGATTATAGCCTAAATTGTAATTAATTTCATTTCCAATGAAAGTGTGGTATTTAATGCAATTTCATTAGAAGCTATTAATAATTGATTTGTTACCAAAACAAAATACTAATGAGAAATGAATGAATGAATTTGCATGAGTTGCAAGCAGGAATTGGCTTAGGTCGCCAGTGGGAGCTGAGTTAATAAGGGGGATGCAGCTTGACCTTTGTATGCTTCTCATTTGTGTTATCTGCTGTGCAAAACAGCATGATTTCCTCCATAATGGCCTCCAGCAAGACACTCACCATCTCTATCTGGTCTTCCACAAGCACATTTTTCCCGCTCGCCTGCTCAACCATTTTAGGTTGTGAAGAAAAGATAGATTAATTGGGGAAAAAAGTCTCTTAATGCTTTTTCTCATCAGCTTACTCTCTTTTTTATTCCCATTAACACTCAGAGGAAATGCACCCCACGTCCTCACTGTTGAACTGACTGTTTATTTGGATGGCAGCCAATAATAAAGGTCTAAATCCAATATACTTAGCTTGCAGTATTTTGTCTATTACATTATAACTGGATGCATCTTTAGAGGATCAAGCATCTGAAAAAAATGCAATTAAAATAACTGTGTCAAATGTATTAAGTTAGGATCAATTGTACTAATTGTTGTCTTGATGAAATGTTTATATCTCAGAATCTTTTTGTGCCTTTAGACCATTTTTTCCCTGCGCTAGCATTCTGGCTGGGAGTGGAAACAGTACTTAATTTGTGCATAGCAGATGTGCCTCAGCTAGTTCAGAATTACTAAAATGTAATTTAAAAAAACAAGTATGTCAGCTGCTATGCAATGGGGTCCGAGAACTGATCAAAAGTGCTCAGTCGGTGCACATCATTTTGCTTCACTTTCTATAAGAGTATAGTTACACCACAGGTACCAATTTGAGACTTGTCAGAAAGAAAGAAAGAACTTGCATTTATATAGTGCCTTTTAACCTGCCGTCCTTACCCGGTCTGGCCTATATGTGACTCCAGGCCCACAGCAATGTGGTTGATTCTTAATCGCCCTCTGAAATGGCCTAGCAAGCCACTCAGTTGTACAATCTCGCTACAGAAAGTCACAAAAAGAATAAAACCGGACAGACCACCCGGCATCGGACCACTAGGCACCGGACACAACAAAGGCAAACCAAGCCCAGTCGACCCTGCAAAGTCCTCCTCACTAACATCTGGGGACTTGTGCCAAAATTGGGAGAGCTGTCCCACAGACTAGTCAAGCAACAGCCTGACATAGCCATACTCACAGAATCATACCTTTCAGCCAACGTCCCAGACTCTTCCATCACCATCTCTGGTTATGTCCTGTCCCACCGACAGGACAGACCCACCAGAAGTGGCGGTACAGTGGTACAGTCAGGAGGGAGTGGCCCTGGGAGTCCTCAACATTGACTCCGGACCCCATGAAATCTCATGGCATCAGGTCAAACATGGGCAAGGAAAGCTCCTGCTGATTACCACCTACTGCCCTCCCTCAGCTGATGAATCAGTCCTCCTCCGCGTTGAGCACCACTTGGAGGAAGCACTGAGGGTAGCAAGGGCACAAAATGTACTCCGGGTGGGGGACTTCAATGTCCATCACCAAGACGGCTCGGTAGCATCACTACTGGCCGATTCCTGAAGGACATAGCTACCAGACTGGGTCTGCGGCAGGTAGTGAGCGAACCAACATGAGGGAAAAACCTACTTGACCTCGCCCTCACCAATCTACCTGTCGCAGATGCATCTGTCCATGACAGCATTGGTAGGATTGATCACTGCACAGTCCTCGTGGAGACGAAGTCCCATCTTCGGACTAAGGACATCATCCAATGTGTTGTGTGGTACTACCACTGTGCTAAATGGGATAGATTCAGAATAGATCCAGCAGCTCAAAACTGGGCATCTATGAGGCACTGTGGGCCATCGGCAGCAGCAGAATTGTATTCCAGCACAATCTGTAACCTCATGGCCCGGCATATTCCTCACTCCACCATTACCAACAAGCCAGGCGATCAACCCTGGTTCAATGAAGAGTGTAGAAGAGCATGCCAGGACCAGCACCAGGCGTACCCAAAAATGAGATACCAACCTGGTGAAGCTACAACACAGGACTACATGTATGCTAAACAATGGAAGCCACATGCTATACACAGATTCCACAACCAACAGATCAGATCAAAGCTCTGCAGTCCTGCTACATCCAGTCGTGAATGGTGGAGGACAATTAAACAAATAATGGGAGGAGGAGGCGCCGTGAAAGTCGCCATCCTCAATGATAGCAGAGTCCAGCACATGAATGCAAAAGACAAGGCTGAAGCGTTTGCAACCATCTTCAGCCAGAAGTGCCGAGTGGATGATCAATCTTGGCCTCCTTCCAATATCCCCACTATCACAGAAGCTGGTCTTCAGCCAATTCGATTCACTCCACATGATATCAAGAAACGGCTGAGTGCATTGGATACAGCAAAGGCTAGGGCCCCGACAACATCCTGGCTGTAGCGCTGAAGACTTGTGCTCCAGAACTAGCAGCAACTCTAGCCAAGCTGTTCCAGTACAGCTACAACACTGACATCTATGCGACAATGTGGAAAATTGCCCACGTATGTCCTGACCACAAAAGCAGGACAAATCCAATCCAGCCAATTACCGCCCCATCAATCTACTCTCAATCATCAGCAAAGTGATGGAAGGTGGCGACAACAGTGCTATCAAGCGGCACTTACTCACAAATAACCTGCTCACTGATGCTCAGTTTGGGTTCCGCCAGGACCTCTCGGCTCCAGACCTCATTACATCCTTGGTCCAAACATGGACAAAAGAGCTGAATTCCGGAGGTGAGGTGAGAGTGACTGCTCTTGACATCAAGGCAGCATTTGACCAAGTGTGGCACCAAGGAGCCCTAGTAAAATTCAAGTCAGTGGGAATCAGGGGAAAACTCTCCAGTGGCTGGAGACACACCTTGCTCAAAGGAAGATTATAGTGGTTGTTGGATGTCAATCATCTCAGCCCCAGGACATTGCTGCAGGAGTTCCTCAGGACAGTGTCCTAGTGCCAACCATCTTCAGCTGCTTCATCAATGACCTTCCCTCCATCATAAGGTCAGAAATGGGGATGTTCGCTGATGATTACACAGTGTTCAGTTCCATTCGCAACCCCTCAGATAATGAAGCAGTCCGATCCCGCATGCAGCAAGACCTGGACAACATCCAGGCTTGGGCTGATAAGTGGCAAGTAACATTCACTCCAGACAAGTGCCAGGCAACGACCATCTCCAACAAGAGAGAGTCTAACCACCTTCTCTTGACATTCAACGGCATTACCATCGCCAAATCCCCCACCATCAACATCTTGGGGGTCACCATTGACCAGAAACTTAACAGGACCAGCCACATAAATACTGTGGCTATGAGAGCAGGTCAGAGGCTGGGTATTCTGCAGCGAGTGACTCACCTCCTGACTCCACAAAGCCTTTCCATCATCTACAAGGCACAAGTCAGGAGTGTGATGGAATACTCTCCACTTGCCTAGATGAGTGCAGTTCCAACAACACTCAAGAAGCTCGACACCATCCAGGACAAAACAGCCCGCTTGATTGGCACCCCATCCACCACCCTATTCATTCACTCCCTTCACCACTGGCAGACCGTGGCTGCAGTGTGTACCATCTACAAGATGCACTGCAGCAACTCGCCAAGGCTTCTTTGCCAGCACCTCCCAAACCCGCGACCTCTACCACCTAGAAGGACAAGGGCATCAGGCACATGGGAACAACACCACCTGCACATTCCCCTCCAAGTCACACACCATCCCGACTCGGTAATATATTGCCTCCCTCATCATCACTGGGTCAAAATCCTGGATCTCCCTAGCTAACAGCATTGTGGGAGAACCTTCACCACATGGACTACAGCGGTTCAAGAAAGCGGCTCACCATCACCTTCTCTAGGGCAATTGGGGGCAGGCATTAAATGCTGGCCTTGCAAGCGACACCCACACCCCATGAACGAATAAAAAAAAAAGTCCTTGGGGTGTCCCAAAGCATTTCACAGCCAATGAAGTACTTTGAAATGTAGCCACTGTTGTAACTTTGGGGAATGTACCTGCTTAGAATGATATGCAGCCAACTGTCCCAAATTATACGGCGGGTTCGGTATCAAGCTCTAGCCATGAAAAATAGAAGTTCATAAATGGAAATTTTTGAAAAGCAGCTTTAAAACACATATCAGGAATGGTATATCTTTGGAATAATCTACCTAACTAGGTAACAGAAGTGAAATATTTTGGTTACTTAAAATAAATTTAGTTGCCATGCTGGTGGAGCAAATTAGCTTTTCATTGAGCCAAAACATTTTTTTAAAACTCGTGTTGACTTACGGATGGGAAACCACTCCCACAGTTTGATTTCCTGCCTGGCAATGGCAGCAGGAGGGGGCGGCGATTTTAACCGTTGCCATCCTTCCTGCCTGGACAGGGTGAGAAGAGGGTGCAGAGTAACTGCCGGCAGACGAAGATCGGTGGCCACCCATCAGCTTCCAGGTGAGTGGCATTAAGGGTTTTCAGGACATTCTTGCAGAAACGAAGGGGTTAGTCAGAGACTGGGGAGGCCACAATTTTCCTTGTGGGTCCAGGAGGAGCGAGAAAGTTTTAGACTTACGAGAAGGGCCTCTTCTGTCTTTAGACCACCTGCAGACCTGCTTCTGCCTAGCAGGAAAGCCCCAGCAGCTTCTCCACTCAGGCCCTGGTTAAAATAGCATCGGGGTGCTATTGAGGAAATAGGACTCCGATTTGCGTAAATTTATGAGGCTCCCACGTACTGGTTTCCGCTGGGCAGGCAGGGTTAAAATTGACCCCATGTTGTCCGAATCATGAGGCACAATTTAATGGACAGGATAGTAGTCATTTATTGGTCATGATTTACAAACATGTTTAAAAGTTTCAGATTTACCTCTCTCCATGGTGATCGTGGTAGTAAATTCCATCTCTCAATGAATGTTGGTGACATCATTGTACCCATAATGGAGAGAAGCGAGCAACAAACTTATGGACTGAACACGTAAATTAACCTCTGGCTGTGCTTCAAGCATTGTCATCTGCAGATCTAGCTGTTCGCATTGGTTTTCAGCCTGTTTCGTCTTTCACGTTCTCTCCTATGGATCAGTTTAATGTTGTTACTTAAAAATTCCGCCAAACTTATCTAAAGAATCCAGGTCAAAACTATTGCAGTCAGATTTTTAGTTTCAAACTGCACCAAGCTAAATTATCACTGCTATGAGCTCAAACTTTCTTGATAATCACTTGATAATTAAAATTTTGATAAGGGATGCATTACTTGTCAAAATAACCTACAGAAACCCTGGGCTCGATTTTCAAATCAAATTGCGGGTGCATTGAGGGCGGTGGGGGGGGGCACCGAAAATTGGGGAAATCCCGAGCAGGTAAGGAAGCTGGCTCCAACCCGCCGACTTCCGGGTTCCCTACAGACGCGTCTGTGTGCGCGCGCGCGCCTCACGATTGGAACTCCCATCGGCAATTAAAACCAGTGAATGATAGTTAACTAGATACTTTAAGTATTTGAACTAGTTAATATCATGGTCATTGAGGCAGGGACCGATTTTCATTCAACCTCAGTGTGTTTCCCGTGCTGTGGGTAACACTCCAAGTTTTAGGACACATGATTCAGCCAGCAGCCGGTTGGACATTGAAATACTTGTTTGACAAATGGGGATAAAAGGTGAGTTATTGCAGCAGGGCACTCTGGTCTTTCAGACAAACTTTTGGCTGGGAGATCATTGTGATTACACTGATAATTCTTAGAGTTGTTCTGTTGACATGTATTTACCAACTTTTCGGACCCCTCAAACTGACACCATCAGGATAGGAGGTGCCATGGCTGCATTCACCACTACATCCGAGGACGAGCAATACCACCAGCATCGCCAGGCACGGCGTGCACTTCCGCCACTTGGAGCTCTACAACATAATGCTGCACCTCAGGCACCTGCACAAGAGCACAGAGGGGAACAACAGAGGGAGCGACGTTGCAAAAGGCACTGCCCTCGTCAGAGGGTCTACAGACTGCGGCTCAGCTTCCTGGACCTCTATGAGGAGCACTACGTCAGCTTCCCCAAGGACGACCTCAGCCGGATGGAGAGGGCAGTGGGATTCCACTCTGTGGCTGGCTTCCCTTGGGTACAGGGTGCAATCGATTGCACCCATATAGCAATCAGAGCACCTCCACACGAGCCAGGACTGTTCATCAACAGAAAGGGTTATCACTCCATCAACACTCAGCTCATTTGTGACCACTGCAAAAGACTCCTTCACGTGTGCGCCAGATTCCCTGGCAGTTGCCACGATTCCTTCATTCTGAGGGAATCCAACATCCCGCCCGTCTTCCACGCACTGAGCACCCTGAAGGGCTGGCTCCTCGGGGTCAAGGGATACCCCCTGCACACGTGGCTCATGACACCTCTGAGGAACCCCACCACCGAGCAAAGGTGTCGATACGACAGCCACATTGCCACCAGGTCTACAATTGAGAAAGCTATAGGGCTGCTCAAGATATGATTTAGGTGCCTTGATCATTCTGGGGGAGCGCTTCAATACGCACCAGACAGAGTGGGACGCATTATAGTAGTGTGTTGTGTCCTGCACACATGGCACAACGGAAAGGGCGTCGCTTGAGGAGACCCCATCCAATACTGCCATCCACATTGAGGAGGAGGAGAAGAAGGAGGAACCCATGGGCAGAGCAGCGGCTTACCTGGCTGCTCGTGAGGCCAAAGAGTCACTGATATATGAATGGTTCTCCTAACATCAGGAAGTGTGAAGAGTCCAGTCCTCAGACCACCTGGAAAGAGCAGCGCCCACACCAGCACCAACCCCCCCTGCACAAAACAGTCCTGCAACTACATATACACGCACTGTAGAGTGACCCAGCGGGTGGCATCAAATGAAACTCATGAAAGCCCCCTATCACCACAACCAGTTAAGAATGGGCAAGACATGGCACTGGTAGTGAGAATGATAACATTTAATGTGACTTTAACAAAAAACAAATATAAATGAAAAACTTGACAGTCTGTCAGACACCCTTGTGCATACTCTTCGTGATCACAATCGTTAGCCTTTCTCTTCCTACGGGTTCTACATGGTGCATCCCCTGTGGCTACAGCAGAGATAGTGGCAGGTTGCTCATGTTCATGCCCTGATTGCTTAGATGCTTTCAGCCTATGCCCTCTGAGTTTTGGAGCCTGTAAGGGCCCCTCCAAAGACTGCTCCACCTGCACCTGTGCAGGGGCAGACTCGGCCACCTGGGGAGGAGGCAGAATTGCAGGTACTGGTTGAGAGGGGGGCAAAGGGTGAGAGTGGGAGCGCTTTGAGTGGGGTCCCCACTTCCATGTCCCCTTTCACCATCATCCCTCCCCTGGACCAGGGCCGCATCACTCCTACCACTCTGCTGGACTACAGTTTGGAGGACATGTGTGATGCCTTGTAAGGACAGTGCTAGTGTATCTGTCTGCCTGTTTAAGGTGGCAGAATGTTGCTCACCCTGAGTCCGAACGACCGTTGTTAAGGCCTGAATGGACTCATTTGTGAGCCGTGCTTGAAGCTCAACGGAGGCTAGCCTTCTCTCCATCGCAGACATTCCCGCACTCACTTGTGACACTATCTCAGACATTTCAGCAGTTACGTGCGACACTATCTCAGAAAGTTACGCACGTCCCTGTGACAGTATCTCAGAGATTCCCTCCCCTACCAATGCCACCATTCCACTAATGCAGGAGTTGGACTCCTCCATCCTCTGCACTGCTGTGGAGAGTGTGCATGGCACCTGTTCTAGTACCTCGCAAATGTGCTGCTGTCTCTTGATCATTCTCCTTTTAAAGGATGGCCCCCGGGGTTCAGCATCTGTTATCCAGCTGAACAGAGCCTGGAGAGAAGTGCGCCCACTGACGCGGACTCTTCACAGCTGCCCCTGCCACCAGTGTCTGCTCGTGCACACATGTCTGTGGTAACTCACCAGGTGCCAACCCAATTAACTCACTACTAGGACTCACCAAGGTGTGAGTATCTACGCTGGAAGATGGCTCGCTATGATGTGACGGTGCACCCTCAGATACTGGCAGGTCCTCTGAGGAATCGCCCTCTCCCGTCACTGCAGTCATTGAAGGGCCTGTAAGAGAACAGAAGGCAATATTAAGCATCGTCACAGATGTGTCATGTTGCGATGAGCATACTAAGGTGTTCAAATGGCAAGCATTGTTAACACATTGTGTGTGATGAATGTTAAAGTTGTGTCACCAGACGTTTATGGGGTGCCAAACTCGGCATCCCCGAAGTACAGGCACTCGAGGGTGCGGCTGATCTGCAGCGCCTCCTCCTCGCGTCCGTGAGGACCACTATTTGTTGTGGCCCCCCCTCCAGTCCTCGCCCTCTCGCGTGCATTTTGCGCTCTCTTCTCCTAGTGACGTGATGGAGTAGTATTGGCAGTGCAGAATGAGTGGGGTGGGAGTGGGGGCGGTGATGTGGAACACGGAATGCAGGAGAATCAGTAAGTGTACTCACTTTTGCTGCCCTAATTAGGTCATTGATGCACTTCCTGCAGTGGACCCATGTGCGGGAGATGTTGCTGCTGCTGGTGACCTCCTCTGGCACTTCGAGCCAGGCCTCCTTGGGGCAGAGGCAAGCCACTTCCTTCCGTCTGCGGGGTAAAAGACTACGCTCCTCCTCCTCCTCACCCCGCCCAGCAGCTGCTGCAACGAGGCATCATTAAACCTTGGAGCAGCCTCGCCCCAGCGGTGCTGCATTGTGCCTTTTTGGTGTTTGTTGAAGCAATAGCATTGGAGCAATGGCCCTTTAAATAGAGCAGCTCTAGCTGACAGCCTGTCATGCGGTTGCGCAGTCTGCCCACTGCACAGCTTTCGGATGGCAAACCCGTAAGCTACATTAAGGGCCACCAATTAACTCATGATCATGTGAGAAATGGTAAGATTTTATTAGTCGGGTTACCCGTGCGCCCATTGACCCCCCCCACCACTGCCATCCCGCCGCCATTTTAAAATCGAGCCCCCTGACTTTGAGCAGAAGTAGCAGTTGAACTATATCCTACCATGAAAGACTTGCTTCCAAAGAGCAAGAGAGAAAATTAAGGAGAAAAAAGCTGCTCATCGAATTTATCTTATACTAAGTCAACTTGACTCCATTTATCGAAATCTATTTCAAGTTTGCAGGAAGAATTGTGGGAAGTGAGGTCTTTAATTCCACCTAATTTAGTCCTGTCAAAATTGAACAAATTCGGAGGGGGAGAGGAATAACATTTATTGCAGACTCTCAGCACCAGTACCAATGGAAAACACACAAAGGCCAACTCAAGGGCATACTACACCCCACACAAGCTCTATATATTTCAGATCTCTTACCAAATGACTGCTGAAGGAGCTGTGCCCAGAGGAACCTCCTGCCAAATATATTCTTTTCATCTTTAACAAATTATGGTTTCTTATGCTTGTAGAAGTATAAATGGTACTTGACATAACTCTGCAGTTGAACCCACTCGCTGCCTGATTGCACTCCCTGAATGTATTGCAATTTGAGTAGACCTCAAAGGAAATTGCTCTATCGCCCTTTGCAGCAACCAGCCAATGCATCCTGGCAAAGTGGAAAGATAACTAGCCCCCAATTTACTGTGTAGTGAGATAGTGGCATAGTGATGCTGGAACGACCATTTTAGAGCTGAAGTTTGGGATGGGACCTGTTTCCACTTGGATTCCCACCCTATTTTCAGTCCGCCATAATTCCCAGGCTCGGTCGGTGGGGCCATTTCATCCACCCACCCACTTCGTGTGAGAGATCATTTAAATAATCAGCAAATCATGGGATGGCATTTCCAGCTAGAAATCCCATGATTTGGACTGCAAACCTGAAGCCTTGTTAACCATTGTAACTGATGCCAAGATTAAAAAAAGACATAGCAGTTGCTAGGATCAGCTGAAACACTATGGTATGTATGTAGCTTGCAGCATAGGAGTAGGGACATAGAATCATGGAATGATACAGCACAGAAGGAGGTCATCTGGGGATATTTCAAGTTGCAAGTGAGACTTTGGATATTTTTATGTTTTGCTCAGATACAGAGAAGAACTGACAGTCTGAGTGCTAATCAGACCCCTACCCGGATTGAAGGCACCTAATTTAGCATCACTGCTTCCCCAAAGGGGATTCCTTTGTCCATAATAATGACAGAGGAGGAGGAAAACAGAATGGAGCTAAGGAGCATGTAAAGAGGTTGAGGCCAAGCAGATATTGTCCCCATCCAAAGAGTATATAGGCTCTGGGCATCTTATCAAAATCTGAGTGAGGAGCTTTGTATGTTAAGACTAAGGGGTGCTTTTTAACCCTACCTACACGGTGGAACCTGGGCAAGTAAGCAGTCAAAATCCACTGGGTGACTTACTCTCCAACCCTCCACTGTCCCGCCCGAATCCCACCGTTTCCGATTTTTACCAATACTTTTGGACAGGCGGATAAACCGCCCACTAAAAGTTGGTGGGGTTCTTCCTGAAATATGCAAATCGGGATTCGATTACATCATCAGGCCCCAATTGCAATTTTAACCTCAGCCTGAGTGGGGAAGCTGCTGCTGCCTCTCTACTGCACGAAGCCCCTGAAACTCCTGTCGCCACACTTACCTGAGTGCCACCAGGCATTCAAGGACTGTCCAATTTTCCACAGGCAGGCAGCCGTTTTTCTGCCGTGGCCTCATTCTACTACGGGCAGGTGGGAAATTGACTCGCCAATCCCAGTTTCTCACCAGAAACCTGCTGTGAGTTAAAATCCACCCCGAAGATCGACAGAAGAGACCACAGATAAACTCTGCCGGCTTCTGAAGGATACTATTCAACCCAGATCATCAGCCCAAACAGCTTTTTTACCACTCTGCATAAATTTTACCACCTGCTCCTTTCAAGCTGCACCAAGCGACCTTTGCACTATCACCTAAGGTTCCATCCAGTGTGCATTCATCAGGTGACAGTTACAAGCTTCAGAAGAGTTAATGAATTCATCCACTTTGGGATAAAGGAATCAATGTGATAGGGCTGTTCAGTTTTCTTATGTTGCTAAGTTCCCCAAAGAACAAAATGCCATTGATGGCACTTACATTGCCCTGTGAGCTCCAACAGTCAACCCTTTGAATGTTCTCCAGAGGAAGGAATACACTCTTTTAATGTACAAATTGTCTATGATCAGCTGCAAAGAATTCTTCATGTAACTACCAAATATGCAGGAATTCCAGCCTACCTGCTCTATTCAAGGAAGAGTGACATTGTTCAGGATGGCTTTTGGGCAATAAGGTTGCCCCCTGCTCTGGATCATGACCCCACTGGGAGTGCCAAGAACACAAGCAGAACATTGGTACAGTGAGGCTCATTCAGCCACTTGAGTTGCAATTGAAAGAACTACAGGGGTCCTGAAGGGGAGGTTTCACTGTCCAAACAGATCAGAAGGAGCACTTCAGTATGTTCCAAGCAAGTCTCCCACATTGTGGTCACTTGTGCCCTTCGCGACATTGTAATTCAAAAAGACCTGGAAACAGAGTTGCCGGAGAAATGGAAAGGCCCGAGCTGCAGGGAAGGCAGATAAACAAGGAATGGAGGCTCATGAGGAACATGACTCTGATGAATCATCATTGCTGGCTGCAAGGGAGATTTGGAGACAAATAATTAATGCTGCTTGCCCATCGACCTTTGTCAATACTGCTATTACTACAATTCCTCAGCTTTCATGACAATTGCTGTCTCTCAATGCTGAAAACAGTTTAGAGCCTCAATATTCAGAATTATCACTTTGCCCCTACCACACCTTATTTATTAAAAACTGAGTAAGTGCAACTTGTCTTTAATTACACATCTTAACAACATAAACTATACAGCCTACTACTTCTTTTCATGGTAGGTATGATTATCTTTCTCCTATTCTTATGCTTCTCCTAGTTGTCACCCGAGACCCTGTGTCACGGGATATTGTTCTCCCTGGCCTCTTTTCCCTGTCTCTGTTCCTCCTTATAAGCTGTTCATCTGTAACATCTTCTGGTTCTGCAAAAGGTCATCTACTTGAAAAGTTAACTCTACCTTCCTCTCTCCACAGATGCAGTCTGATCTACATACGTACGAACATACGAATTGAGAGCAGGAGTAGGCCATTCGGCCCCTCGAGCCTGCTCTGCCATTTGATAAGATCATGGTTGATCTGATTGTGACCTCAAACCTACTTTCCCGTCTACCTACTATAACCTTTGACTCCGTTGTTAATCAGAAATCTATCTAACTCAGCCTTAAAAATATTCAATGACCCTGCCTCCACTGCTCTCTGGGGAAGGGAGTTCCACAGACTCACGACCCTCTGAGAGAAAATATTTCTCTTCATCTCCGTCTTAAATGGGAGACCTCTTATTTTTAAACTGTGGCCCCTACTTCTAGTCTTTCCCACAAGGGGAACATCCTCTCGGCATCTACCCCTTCAAGTCCCCTCAGGATCTTATATGTTTCAATACGATCACCTCTCATTCTTCTAAACTCCAATGTATACAGGTCCAACTTGTCCAACCTTCCCTCATAAGATAACCCCCTCATCCCAGGAATCAGTTGAGTGTTTCCTGCATTTTCTGTTTTTATTTTAGATTTCCAATATCTGTAGTATTTTGCATTTTTTTAAGAATAGAGGGTGATCAGCACGGTGGTTGCCATAGGTCCTAGGAGAAAAAGGACAGCGGCAGTTCTCTTACCTTGCCTGTCCTCGTCAGGTCATTGAACTTCTTCCTGCACTGGTCTGATGCCCTGAGGTTCAAAGAGGTCCATCTCCTTCCAAGCTTTGGGGGTTTTCTTCCATGAGAGCCTAACAGTCTCACTCCTTATTTCCATTTCTTCAGTCAGGGTTTGAAGGCTTTGTGAACTGACGAGCTCTTTTTCTTGGTAAATTACAAAAAGTCCCTGTTAAGATGTCTGAGCACAATAACTTACAGAAAATCCAAACATTTACAGCTTTTAAAGCTTAACTTCTGATCCTCCAGGCTGCTACTGCACTAAGCTGCAATTTTCCACTCCCTCCAGTGTAGAATTCTCGTTTTACACAGGACTAGCATTTGTCCCACACCAGGTCAGTATGTAAATGAGCTGACCCTCTGATTTACAATGGGGTCAACACTGGGTCAGCAGCATTAAGGGAAGCGCTAAACTGGCATAATTGGCCCAATAGATTTTCAGGGTCAATATCTCCGTAATCCTTTGAGGACAGTGCAAACAGAATGCACAATTTACAACCTGTGATTAGATTAGCATGTGAGAAATTGTTAAAATATGGCCCTCTTTCCGCGAATACTGTCAAAGGATAAAAGTGACACAATCATCCTTAATGTGGAAAAACATCCCAAAGTGTTTTATAGAGACGTCATTTTTAAAGAATGGATGCCATGCCAAAAAAAGAGATATTAGGACCAAAAGCTTGTTCAAAGAGACAGATTTTAAGGAAGGTCTCAAAGGAGGAAAGGGAGGTAACAAGGTGGACGGGTGAGTGAAGGAATTCCAGAGGAGGCATGGCTGCCGATGATGGGGCGAAGGGAGGAGGCATTCACAAGAGGCCAGAGTCAGAGGAATGGAGAATTTGGGGGAGAGGGGTTGGAGGGTTGGAGGAGGTTATAGAGATTGGGGGGGGGGGGGGGTGGGGTGGGGAATGAGGCCATGAAGAGATGAGAACATGAGGATGAGAACTTTAAATTGGAGGTATTGAGGGAACAGGAGCCAATGTAGTTCAGTAAGGACAGGGAAGATGAGTGAGTGGGACTTGGTGCTGGATAGGACATAGACACAGTGATATTCCTCCTTGTTTGTGTCTGTTGATTCCTAGGTGTTCCACCTGAACTCATTGGAGTTTAAGCATAACATATCCAAATAACCATGTGAATGAGCACATTAACTGGGTGAGTCGATAAGAAAACAACCATACAAAAACCAAAATAAAGTAAAAGAGAATAACGAATAACAAGAATGTGTGTAAACGTATGTCGATCAAGGAGTCAGGTGATGATGTAGACTGTAAAAGTGAAGCTGGAGCAGTTTAGAACTGTCAGTTGAACCCAGCCCAGATTACAGGCTTAAAATTGCACCAGGGCATTTTCTGTGAGGGTTGGAGTCTGTGGGATAAAAATTTTGGGCGCATAACCGAAGGCACGCACAGAGAACACCCCAACGGGGAGGCGCGAGGCTCGCCTTAAATTGGGCTTTGAGCCTCATTTGAATAATTTGGGCGAGCTGCCGGCACTTGTCTCACCTCCAGAGGCAGCTCAACTATTGCCAGTGTTCTAATTTGGACCACCTGCCTCGCTGGCAGCGGCCCTCGGTTAACTTTCAGGATGGAGGGTAAGTTGGGGCCTTCAGGAGTACTTGAAGCCAGTAGGAGCACTTCAGAAATCTTCTCCACTGTCTCTTGGCTTGCAGTCTCTGGAGGAAAAAGCACTACTGTTAACTTTCATGTGCTTGGGTGGCATTCTATTTGCTACTCACTCATCTGCTACTTTGTGGATCTCTTATGAGGGAAGTGGTAGCTAGTGCAGAGATTGAAGAATACATAGGAACATAAATAAGAACAGGTATACATTGTCACAAATCCACTGAAGGCACAGAGACCCCCATCCCCAACTGCCAGGCCCAACTGGATACCAATTATGGCCTTTACTTCCTCCTCATGTGCTGTCTATTGCCGGATGTTGGCATGTCCTTCTCCAGTAGCCTGCCATTGTGTGCTGTCTTCAGGTGGAATGTATAGTGGTAATGGGCTGCTGCAATGCCCAGATCCTGCAGTCATAATCAGTCAGGATCTGTGGAATGGATGGTAGTAGTGATAGCTGTTTTGGATCGAGAGCCTAGGTTATGAGACTTCAGTGTACTAACATGCGTTAAAGGAAGTAAGACATTTAACATGAATGCTATCAAATAATTTTGCATCTGGGACAAAGCACATGGTGCCATGCGATACCCTGAAGGGTAATACCTGCCTATTGTTCGAGGGACTACCCATGTGCTTCTCTGTGATTCAATTATCTGCCTTGTTATTCATCTGAAAACACTCTTACCTTTGCTGACTGTGTGAGGTCATTAAATTTCTTCCAAACTCTCCACGAGTTATGGAGGTGCTAGTCCTAACGACAGCTACCTCCTTCCACATGGCCTGTGCTGTCCGGTGTAATTGCTTCTTGCAACTATTGCATCCCTCCATCTGGGCCAGCAGCATTTCCACATCAGCTTCTGAAAAGTTAGATGCTTGTCTTTTTCTGCAGTTTCAGCCATTTCAGTCCTCCTCCCAAGTGCCTGCATGGAGCTCTTTAAATATAGGAGTTGTGTCCTTGCTCCACCCCCTTCCTGAATTTTCTGGGTTCCCCCCAATATATCTTGCTCTCTACTGGTGGGCTTGCCACCTTTGTCACGCTAGCATTATTTAAATGAGCTGACCCTGGAATATCCGATGGGGTCAGCCTCCTCTGATTTCGGTGGACATAAGTCCCACTCCACCGCATTCCAGCAGAGCGGGCATCCAAGAATTTCCAGTCTACACAACTTTAGAAGGAGGAGACGATCTGAGTTATGTTGCTAGCTGTACCTCATATTGAGTTCAGTGTCATAAGAATCCAGGGCAGCCAGCCTTTAATGTTTCACCATCAGTGGCAGGACTTTCTGCTGTCATCGCCCCACCCTTTCAAATGCCCTCTCTATACCCTCCGCCTCGCTTCCTCTCTTCTCTCCTTTAAATGCTTCATCAAAACACACCTATTCAATTTTGCTTTTGATCATCTTTCCCAACTCCTCTGCTTATGTTCAGTGTCCATCTTCTGTGAGATGCCTTGGGACATTTTTCCACATTAAAGGTACTATGTGAATGCAAGTTTGTTTTGTTATGACAAAGTATCGCTTCACTACTCACATTAAAAAGATTTCATAATAAATTTTAAAAGTTCAGTGGTCTGCCTGGGCACATATAAAATGTACCTTTTTACTAGATGGGAGTTATACCATATCAAGAGCGAGGACCAAGTGGTGTGAGACTACCTGCCAGAGGTGGCTTCCCAACTTTTGGCTATAGTGTTCCTGGATGTCAGGTCACTGACCTGACTCCTGTGTTATAGTCAGTCTTGCATCAATTCACATCTTTGCATCGATGCAATAGCTGCAGTATTCAATGACATTGCATAAAGAGAAAAAGGAAATATTGAGGAGAAGAAAATCAAAATGTTAATGAAGAAGGTGTTACACCTGGAAAATGGGACTCATAACCTATCGTACCCTTGTGTTCCAGGTCTCAGCCAAGCTAGATATTTCCCCCAGTTCCCCCAAATTCAAGGGGACTGCTAAAAAAACAAGTGCACAATCTGCTTATACCCTCCCTGTGCGATTTAAGAAACTGGAGATTGGGAACTGTACCAGTACCAAGGAAACTGGCAAACATCAGTATTGTCATAAAACAAATACTGCCTTTTTATCCACTGTCACGTCTGACTTCATCATGTACCCGTGAAAGACTTATTGACATTCATGAAGACATTCCTTCAGCATGCGCTGGGTGATTTCAACCAAGAGGCTTTCACTCCAGTCCTCATTTGTCCTATATCTAGGGTAAAATATTTCAGCCAAATATTTCTTGTTCAAAAAGAACAGTTTAATTTGCAAGAAAATAAACCTGTGGTAAAATGCATTACTGAGGCTACTCTGTTAAGACCAAATTTAGCATAGTACTGATGCAGAAATCAGACAGCATTTGCTGATATTATTGACATGGTACAATGCCAGTGTCTGTGAGTTAAAGTTACGTTTCTGTCGTTATTTTACTCTTATGCAAATAATTATTACCACCTTAGCCTGGTAAATAGCATCATCATGACTACCTCTCCAAATTCTAATTAATTCAAAACTAACATAAAACACTGAAAAATAAAAAGAAACTGCAAATGTTGACAATCTGAAATAAGATCAGAATGGATTGATGGAAATAAATGCCAGGTCTGTCAGCATCTGAAAAGAGAAAAGGCAGGCTAATGTTTTGAGTGTGGATCCTTCATTAGAACTGGAAACTGGAATATAAATGATCTCTTCAATCAAAACAATACTTAAATAGCTCACTTATCTTCCAATTTCCAGTTGTGATGAGGGGTCCACACCTGAAACCTAAAAATCTTAAAACCCATGCCGAATCATAGAGGCCAGAGGGTTCCAAGTTTGATCCCTAATCTGTGCTGAGATAGCTGACTTTAAATGGGTCAGCAACTGGGACCCTACAACTGGCCTCCTTGTCTCTGAGCTAGGGAGTGGGAAATCAGCCAAGATAATTGAGAAACATATGGCCTGGGGTGTAAGTGCAGTGGAGCCAAGGTGGGCGGCAAACCATGCGGCCCCCACAGCATGAGGCCTGGGAGGTTTTGTTCAGATGGAAAGAAAGACTTGCTATTGGTTAAGGGGGCATTAGGGCGATTTGAGCTGAAGCTAGTTCTTGGAAGCAGAATAACTGAATTCTTTAGACCTTGATATTTGCACTTTGAGCTACAGTACATTGCATTTAATGTTTTGTGACAAACTGGCCATCTGCCTCCTAAACATCTTCCTCAATGAAATCAATGGAATGGAAATTGGGCGGTTTCTATAATGGGTGGGCGATCCGCTCTGCCAGGTTACTACCCAGGTGAAAATTACGCCCGCAGTCTTCCGAATACAGTTCTGTACAGGTCTTCCTCATCCACAGAGAAAGTCCACCAGCAACAAATAAAATCACAAACCACAGTTTTAAAACAACTGTGCACATACCCACCTATGGTTTTATAACTGCTGCTTCTTTTTAAAGAAGTTCACTAATGTAAATGAATGCTGGCAATTATGTAGTGCTGTAGTACCTCTGCAAGGTAAACTAATGAATTCTCACTTAACAATGACATAGAGAAGCTTATGTGTTTTTTTTATAGGCACACGCTTTTGAGCTATTGTAGAGTTGTAAAAACAGGAGCTTAAATGGTTGTCCTTCTAACGCTTTGCCATTAAAGGAGAACTGTTCTTATTGAAGAGTGTCTGGAATAGACTTTTCATTTGTTCTCAGGTCTTTTTTCTTTTTATTTAATAACTTTGAACAAAACAAGGGGAGACTTATAAAACTAAATTATAATATTATTCCTGGTGTCCACAGTACACTCCAATCCTTGAGATGTGGGTGACACTGGCAAGGCAGTACTTACTGCCCATTTTTGTTCCCCTGAGGGCATTCCGAGTCAATTACATATTGAGGGACTGGAGTCACATATAGGCTAGACCACATAGGGGTGGCAGGTTCCCTTCCCTGAAGAACATTAGTGAACCAGTTGTTTTTTTGACAACAATCCAGCAGCTTTCATGGTCATCTTTTGGTGCTAGCCCACAAATTGTCAGATTTATTGATTTGAATTTCACAACTTGGTGAGGTTTGAATTTAGTGTTGTTAGTCCAGTACCATAATCACTCGGGCTATTATATCTTCACTTACTTGCTAGGCTACTTCAGAGTCAACCATATAATGTGGGACTGGAGTCACATATAGGTCAGTCTGGGCAGGTTTGATGATCATTTTTCCTGGTGTTAGTTCATAATTTACCAGGTTTATTGAATTTAATTTCACAATTTGCCCATGGTGAGTTTTGAACTTACATAAGAACATAAGAACATAAGAAATAGGAGCAGGAGTAGGCCAATCGGCCCTTCGAGCCTGCTCCACCATTCAATAAGATCACGGCTGATCTGATCCTAACCTCAAATCTAAATTCATGTCCAATTTCCTGCCCGCTCCCCGTAACCCCTAATTCCCTTTACTTCTAGGAAACTGTCTATTTCTGTTTTAAATTTATTTAATGATGTAGCTTCCACAGCTTCCTGGGGCAGCAAATTCCACAGACCTACTACCCTCTGAGTGAAGAAGTTTCTCCTCATCTCAGTTTTGAAAGAGCAGCCCCTTATTCTAAGATTATGCCCCCTCGTTCTAGTTTCACCCATCCTTGGGAACATCCTTACCGCATCCACCCGATCAAGCCCCTTCACAATCTTATATGTTTCAATAAGATCGCCTCTCATTCTTCTGAACTCCAATGAGTAGAGTCCCAATCTACTCAACCTCTCCTCATATGTCCGCCCCCTCATCCCCGGGATTAACCGAGTGAACCTTCTTTGTACTGCCTCGAGAGCAAGTATGTCTTTTCTTAAGTATGGAGACCAAAACTGTATGCAGTATTCCAGGTGCGGTCTCACCAATACCTTATATAACTGCAGCAATACCTCCCTGTTTTTATATTGTGACCTCTGGGTTACTGGTAAGAGAACCATGACCACTAGGCTATTGTATCAAGGTGAGGCATGCTTATAAAAACATTGTTACACTCCTTACGTGTGACATCATCCTGACAAAAATAATGTGCTGTTATTTCAACTGTTCTTCCTCCCCTGTAATAGAGACAGTGACGAGCGAGGTGGGTGGGTGGATGCGAGGAAATCCCATTGGTATAACTGCTCGTGTTGAGAAAAACGTGTCATGAAATTAATAAATGCCAAATTTTATTTTTAGCCCAGTGCTTTCTCCAAACTAAGAGTTGATAGTGAAAGGTAAGTTCCCAGTGTAGAGATTCATGTGCTGAGAGTATAGATACGGAATTCAATTATGTACCCCTCCCCTTCGATTTTCCACCCATTAATATTAATGGATGAAACATCGTAGGGGCATGTGCCTGAATTCCTGATCTGTGCACCTGACACACAAAACTCTGCACCGGGAGTACTAAAGACTAAAGTTGACCTCTTAATATTAGAAGAACCTGTGGGGTTTTGGAACTTTAATGCTTCCCATTAATAAATATGTATCTACACTGGCCAAGCTTTTAATAACCTTGTGATGATTATCATTGATCTGATTGATAGCAAACCAAGGCAAAGTATAGAGTGTGTCATTTTCCATTTATTTTTCCAGCAGAGTATAAATTACACCTTCCAAATGTTTTACTGTTTCACTTTGGCATGGTCACATGATTTCATTGCTGAATTGTCTGATGACAGTATTACTTTTTGCCCCTGCAGGTTGCATCTACAGAAGTACGTTTTGGACCCATGAGACTGACACAAGATCCTTTTCAGGTGAAAGCTTGTAGCATTGTTAGGCGTTTGACATTTGTACAGTTGTATGTAGGCCAATATATATTGTGCCAATGGTTCCCATCCCCTGCTCTTCACCCCCGCCTGTAAAACACTGAGTTGTTCTTCATGAGGAGTGCTCCAAGATGGCTGTTGTTGTTCTTCTTGGTGTTGTGTAAATAAAGAATCCGACATGGGACCTTGCAGGTCTGTCTGACTGTGTATCACATTGTGCAGAACATTTACCAGCTGAAACATTGGGGGAGCCCCCACGCTTTATATATTTTAATTTTAGACTTAGAAACCTGGAGGCTAAATTACTATTTTCACTAGTTTTGTCAAAAAAATCAGCGTGAGTATAAAATGGTGTTCCCCACTTAAAACTCACACCAACCTTTTTTGTTAAATTTAGCAAAGGCCAAAATTTCACCTACCCCTTTGCTTTACTCCTCATTGGTCAGTCTGTTTGGGCTGAGTCAGCTATAGCAAAAAGAGTTAACAGACAGTCTTCTCCCAGGTTTCTTAACTGACCACTAGAATGTTTTGTGGGAGTGGTCTGGGATAACTCTTCTACTCTCTGTCCGTAAGGGGAAGTGATTGGCCCTCTTGTTTATGTTCCTCACAGCAATGTAGATGCTAGAAGCGGTTGCGATGCCAGAAGGGGCCCTCAGGTAGGTCCTGTGAGAGGAGGCTGGCAACGACCTACAGTTGTTTTGTGGAGCCAGAAGAAGCACTCCTGCTCCTTCCAATTCCACAAAACAGAAAAATGTACAAATGTTTTGGGCCTTTTCTCAGCTGCCTCCAGTGGTCCCTTTCAGATTAAGCCACTTGACCCTGAAGAAGTAATTGTTGTCCAATTTCACATTGGGGTGCTACAACCAGTATCTGCCTAACCAAATCAGCCTGCCTCCTGTTTCAGGAGGACACCCCGGGTGGTTAAAAGTTGCCTGATTCAATTTTGCGTAAGGCACACTTCTGGGGTCAATTAAGCGCAGGAGATCGCAAACCAATTTTGGACCGCATTGCGCCTATTTCATGCCCGAAACATGGGCATGTTAACGTCCAATTTCTCCGCTAGATTTATTTTTATAAGCTTTGGAGAAAGTAATATCTCTGGTGAATTACCATCTGTCCAGTATTACATATATATTTGTTTTTAGTCACCGACATGTAACTGAGTATGGCAAAAGTGATATTAGAAGTTGGATGTAGTCAATCTTCTCTCTCTGACAAGGGGGTAAAATTCCCATCTTTCCTTAATTTAAGCAAAAAAGTATAAAGCGCAGAAATAAAATTGTTTCCTCATGTCTCATTTTATTGTTGAAATTAGCCAGGACAGGAATTTTGTTTTAGAAATATTTAGTGTTGAATATGAGGCTAAAATATTTCTCAAGAAATATAAAGGAATTACGTTGAGTATAGTCCAAATGGCTGGCCTCATATGCTTCATTTAAATGCTGGACCTCTTGGTATACCTGGCAAGTGCTGAACTGGATGTACAATTTCCTAGAAGAATACAAATGTCAGATCATGATAATTGTGCAACCAAATTATTACAACTATACTGGACTCCCATGGGGAAGGATGTTTTGGTTCCACTCTGTTTACTGTCACCATCAGTGGCCTAGTGCATGCCATCAAAAGGGGTATTCTCTTTGCTGATGACACCATTCTCTACATAGTAATGACCTTCCTATCTGAAAGTCAAGTGGTGACCAAATAACTGTGCCAGTTTTACAAAGAACTGAATCATGAGCGTGTAATCTTCAGTGCTAAAAAAATGAAGTCAATAACTGTTAGGAAAGATTGGCTCAGTCAGTAGCAATCTTGTCACCGTGTCAGCAGGTTGTGAGTTCAAGCACCACGCCAGAGACTTGAGTACACAATTCAGGCTGACACTTCATTGCAGTACTGAGGGAGTGCTGCACTGTTGGAGGTGCCGCCTTTCAGTTGAGAAGTTAAACCGAGGCCCCGTTTGCCCTCTCAGCTGGACATAAAAGATCCCATGGCACTATTTTGAAAAGAGCAGAGTAGTTCTCCCTGGTGTCGTGGCCAATACTTATCCCTCAATCAACATCAATAAAACAGATTATCTAGCCATTATCTCATTGCTGCTTGTGGGACCTTGCTATGTGCAAATTAGCTGCTGCACCTCCTACATTACAACCGTGATTGCAGTTCAAAAGTACATAATTGGCTGCATAGCGCTTTGGGACATCCTGAGGTTGTGAAAGGCACTGTATAAATGGAACGTTCTTTCTTTCTATAAACTCTTTTCAGTTCCATACATTCAGCTTCTTGGTTTAGTAACAACACTTGATTTACACTGGGATAAACAAATAATGAGATGGCTGGCAAAACTGGTGGAGGAGTGGCTGTTTTTGTCATCATCGGTATTCCACAAAACTTCTGTCCACCCCCTGATGCAGTATTGTTGTTGTGTTCATCAGACTGCAAAGCATCCATTTGTTTGTGGATTCTTTAGAAGTGGTAGTTAATTCTAAGGCAGTTTGGGAAATGCACAATGAGTTGAACAAAGTACTAAGTTGGGCAGAAATTAAATTTAATACAGACAAATGTAAAATACTGAACATAGAAAGCAATGGTGTTGATATAGCTAAGGATGAAGTTGAAAGAAATTAGGGGTCTTAGTAGACTCGATGCTCAACATGTTCAACCATTGCAGGGCAGCAAACAGAATGCAGAACTATACTGCCAAAACAGTAGAGTATAAGTCAGGGAAAATCATGCTCAAATTGTACAGTGCCCTGGTTTAATCACACCTAAAGTACAATTCTAGTCAGCGAGACAACAAGGGAGATATTCAAGCATTGGAAGCAATTCAGATAACAACTACTAGGCTGATCACTGGTGTCAGATGATTGAAGTAGGAGGAAAGACAGGAGAAACTTTTGAAATGAGGTGTCTGAGAGATGAACTTATGGAGGAATATAAAATAGTAGATGGCATAGAAAAAGTAAAGCTATGAAATTAAATTGGAAGGCTAGAACAAGATGGCACAGGATCAAACTAGTTAAAAGGCATTTTTTTGATGGATGAACTAAAATTAGATGAATGGGTTTTCCCATCAGTATTTATCTCATGATCTTCCGATCGCTTACTGAACTGGGCTTTTGGAGCCTGACTTAGGCTATAGGAAATCTTGAGTTTCTCACTGATACCCAGTACAACTTCTTCAAGTCCTTGCCTATTCTTTGAAAATACCAGGGTCAGATCTGTTAGACATTTGTCATGCTTACAGTTATCGCCAGCCATGGCTTGCTATTATGTTATTAATATATTAGACTTTGAGGCACAAATATTTCTGACTTTGTAAATGCTACAAACTGAGCTCTGGGAGTAGAATCCATGAGATTCAGCCACTGTCTGTGTTTTAGAGGGCAATGTATAAGCATATTATAAATTATTGATAATGGATGCCTTTTTAATTAGCACCCTGTATAAAGCCCTAAAGTTAGCTTTTGACAGAGGAATTCCAGCCCAAGGCCCTTTGGAATTCACAGATATGTAAAGGGAACAGTACACCAGTCTCTGTGATTAGTCGCAAGCATTGGATTTCAAATGGTTTTTATTGACAAGCCTTGATAAAGGGGCAAGGTCCGTACTGTAGGACGTCAAGGTTGAAAAGAATATGGACTAGAGGAGGACCAATTGGGAAGGTGGGAGGGGGCCGAGTGGGGGCCGGCAACGGTCATCGGCACCAGCCGGCTCCATATTCAGATAAGTTTTTTTGGTGGAGACCTGCAGCAGTCCCTTTAAGGATCGCTGGTTAGGTCGCATGTAGACCACATTTTCCTGAACGTAGTCGGCCCGGCACCATCCGCGTTCAGGGCAGTCCAAATTTGCACTGGGGGCTTCAAACAGGCATTAGGCCCCCTATTTGCATATGTAAAGGGCCTAACGCCTGTATCAGACATGAGTCCTGGTCGCCTCTTTTTCTGCCTTCTCCAAGATGGTAGGTGGCGCACATCGGCGCGTAATGCATAATGCTTAGGCGCCTATTTTGTGTCTGAAAAACAAGCACACTGTCGTTGAATTTCTAGGCTCTAGGAGCTCTACCATCTGCCCAGTCCATCAGACTGTTTGAACATTCTAGTTCCATATTCAGTTTGTGCAGTATTTAGAAGATTATCTTTCATGGCACAATCATTAAGTTCACAAATACCCTATGGCTCTGACTCAAGTCCATAATTCTAGTATGCCTGGCATCAAGATTCACTGGCAGCTGAATCTTTCTAGTTATGGACCTAAATATTTGTACAGATGGAAAACCCAACATCAGTTGGTTAATTCCAAAAGAACAAATAGAAAAGCATGTGCAGGGCAGATGAGCACAATTCCAATTTTTTGCAGCCATACTTAGAACCCATTATTAATTTGCATAGACCTGTGCCAACATAAATGTTGGCATAAAATTAAATAATTCATTGTTGAAACCCCGTCACATACTTATGTAGATGGACGTTGAGGTTATGTTGATAGACTGATAAATTGCCACCTAATTTTACTTCTGTATAACATTAGCATATGTAGTAAAAACATAAAACACATTTATAAAGGATGTATTTATGATTTTATTACACTTAACTTACAGAAAGTTTCTTCCTCATGCTGAGCGTATATAGTAAGCAAGGAGTCCCCCTCAGGCTCAGCTGGTTAGCATATGCACCAGTTGTCAGTCAGTGTTTTGGAGCCAGTCAGTGTGTCAGCATTTGGTAACAAAAACCAGTGAAGACTGGGTCCCTCCTCACAGTTCTACTCCAACTTGAGTCCAGCTGTTATTGCATCAGAAGGGCCCTCTCTGCTCTGACTGCCTCTCTCCACTAATGACAAGGATTACAGCCTCTGTACGCTTACAGTATGTACAGACCACTATTATGCCACTAGCACTGGAAACAGTGCTAAGATTAGAGAGGAACCCAGTCTGATGCATTAGCAGCTGCACTTATGTGAGAGAAGGTAGGTGTAAATAGATGGCAATGCAAGGATAGCAATAGAGGAGAGAAGGAAATGGGTTGTGAAAAGCAGAGTGGGAAGGAGGCAGAAGCTGAAAGTAGTGCTTTCAGAGAGAAGAGAGAAGTAGCTGGGAGAGCACTTTGGGACAGGGATGAAGGAGAGTGCTATCATTAACTGAAAGGGAGTGGGGAAGTAGAGTGTCAACTTGAACTGGGGGGACGGGAGAGTGGCTGGCTTGAACTAGGAGATGGGAGAGTGGCTGGCTTGAACTAGGAGATGGGAGAGTGGCTGGCTTGAACTAGGGAAGGAAGAATGACCAGCTTGAACTAGGAATGGAAGAGTAGCAGCTTGAACTAGGGGATGGAAGAATGACCAGCTTGAACTAGGGAATGGAAGAGTGGCCAGTTTGAACTAGGGAATGGAAGAGTGGCCAGTTTGAACTAGGGGATGGAAGAGTGGCCAGTTTGAACTAGGGGATGGAAGAGTGGCCAGTTTGAACTAGGGAATGGAAGAGTGGCCAGTTTGAACTAGGGAATGGAAGAGTGGCCAGTTTGAACTAGGGAATGGAAGAGTGGCCAGTTTGAACTGGAGGAGTGAAAGAAATGTTGGAGGTGGCAGTTTGAATTAAGGGAGGAGAAGGTGAAGTGCCAATATGAACTGGGAAGGCTGGAAGAGTTGAATGGGTGCAATTGTTCTGTAAACTGAGTCCTGAGGAGGTAGAGTATGTTTGTGTACAGGGGTGGTAGTGAGTTAGATGTGGGAGAATAAACGTTGAGGTAACTTTTGGGTAAGTGACAGTCTGGTTGGTCTGCTGAAAATTCAAATATCACTTTGATTTTCCTTTTCTTAAATTAAAAATCTATTAATTGTGAACTGTAAAAGTACTTAAAATTAACTAGAACACATTGCTTTTAATAGAAAAGTTCAAAATTTTCAGGGACATATAACCCTGGGTGCTCCCAAAAATGCAACACTAATTTTGTGCGCTGTGCACTTTATTATAATTTTCAGATCAATCAGTTTGAAGTGTTTGTGGCTCTCTGAATGGTTGCTTTAAGCACGATTCACTGCAAGAAGTGATTGACTTCTAATGGTCTTGTTATAAAATTCCTCATCTTGACTGTATCTCTGAGAAAAACTGTGCCACAGTGGATGAAACGTTGTCACTATTTTTGGCTGATTTGGAACCAAATGGTGAAATAGTATAAATCAAAGGTAACTTCAGAAAACAAAGCAAAAGTTTGCAAATTGCCTCACTAGAATGGAAGATTTGTTGATTGTTTGAAGTGTGGAACAGACCGACTTTAAAAGCAGAGTCAATTCCAGTTTGACTAACTTGGGAAAATAAACCAAGATTTCAAAGCTATGATTCCAGTTGTAGTAAACTAATAAGTTCCTACAGCTTGGGTTAGGCTTAGGCTCGACTATTTTCTATTGAAGAAAAGGGTCGTATGTTCGTATGTTCTGGTAACTGATGAGTGTCCATGTAGAGACTGGACATTTTACTGTTATTAAGTCAAAAAAACTCAGAAGTGTTCTTCATTCAGGATATTTTCCGAAAGTGTAGACATCAATACGAGGGAGCGATGTGATAAAACTATAGACACAAAGAAAACCCATATTTGTTAAAAAACACAAACTGTATGCAGCACGTTGATTTTTTTTGTGTGGCGTTCAATAGATCGGACGCTTTGATGAAACAGTGGACAAAGTTCTGCCATGTATATTCCAGTCTAAATTTGGCAACAAAGACGGCAGTGACAGCATGTCTGTAATATTGATTCAGCAGTCCTTGTACTAAGATAAACTGATAGTACTCTGTCACCATAGTAACTACTTGTTTGGTATGTAACAACTTACTGTGCGTAAGATAAGACGAGTGCCGATGCTTTGGGCACAGCTGCTAGTGAGGCTCTGATGGTAGAATGTTGAATTTCACGAGGTAACACCATAGTTACACAACTTGGGAAAGATGAAAGTCTGTTGACCATTCACACAATCATACAGGCGGTGTTGTAGAAGTAATGTGTGGACTTTGGACTCCATAAAGTCTAAACAGAATTTTCTTTTTGAAATCAAATTCATCAAGAGGGAAAGATACCAATGGAGTAAGGCGTATTGATCACAATTAGGGAAAAATACTAGGATTAAAATGTGCTGTGTAAAACAGTAGTCCCACCTGCACAGGCCACAATCCCGGCACTTACACTACGATCACACCTGCTAATGCCCCCAATGCTCACCCTGCCAGAATATGTGGCATCAGGGGGAGGGCACCTAATCTGTATGGGGCCAGCAGATGCTTGCGCCACTAGGAGCAAATCTCGGGCACCCGCCTGAAACTCCACAAGCCAGAAGCTCCAGTGTGACTTTCTCGTTCCGAGGGTGGGTGGCTGGATCACCCCATCCCCACCCCCGCCACCACTCACAGATAAACCTCTGCAGGCTGAGATCTCAGCCCGCCCCCCCCAACTGGGGCCCACTTCCGCCTTTCAGCAGCCCGGTATGCCTTTTCTCACTCAGTGTACCAGCCTCTAAACGCTCGGTCCCTTTGAGGCCGCGGATGCAGAAACTCCCAGCGCAGGGAATCCTCACCGCAAACAAGGCTGCTGGGAAATCCATCGCACGTCTGGGACCCAGCCTATCTGGGTGTCGGCAGAGTTTGCATCTGTCCCATAGTTATGGCGGGTGTCTGCCGTAATGCCCTAGCAATTTCGGCCTCAATATGTTTGAGAAAAAAGCAATGAAAACTCCCATTTCAGTCATCAGAAAATAGAGCCCTGATTTTAAACCAACCCGCCCACTGGGAATGGGATGGGGGAGCGGTTAAAATCATGAGAACCAACTTACCGCCACATTCTTGCCGGAAACCAGCCGACTGCCATTTTTTACTGTGGAGCTGACTCAGGTCACAAACACACTCACCAGAAAGAGGCAGGTACCTCATGAACAAATTCAAACATTGGACCAATGGTGTCATTTGGACCCTGACGCGATTTTTACTGGGCGGGTCAGAAGTCCCGTCCAGCGGCAAACCCGCTGAGTAAAAACTAGTGGGATTGGCTTCACAAAATGGACTGACATAACTGAAAACTGAATTTAAAGGGGCACTCACCTACTTAGGTCATTAGGATCCGTGTGCCATTGTGACTACTGCATCCCCAAGCCAGTTCAGAACTTCAGGTTTGCATCTTACTGATTTTTGACCCCCTTACCCAACCTCATTAATCGCTCACTGCTTATCATGGGTGCTGTTTTAGCTTCACTCCTTTGGATTGGCAAACAGCTGGGGGAAGAGGAGCAGCAGCAGCCTGAAGAACCAGGACAAGCATGAGCTAGTCCTTAGAAGACAGCAGGTGAAGAGGCTGCTTGTAGAAGGCCTTACCCAGCCCACAGAGGCTACAAGGCAAGAGTTACTCCCTTGGATATTTCTGAGGAGCAGTGCAGGAGGAGGTTGCGCTTCACCAGGCAGGCTGTTGCTGACCTCTGCAGCCTGTCGCCTGCTGGACCAGGGGGCCATGCTTTTCCAGTGGCCATCAATGTCACCGCCGCCCTTAACGCCACAGGCTCCTTCCAGACTGCTACAGGGGACAACTCCCACATCTCCCAGTCCGTATCATCAATACACTTCTTGGCGGAGCAAATCGTTACATTACCTTCGCAATGGATGGCAACAGCCAGAACGAGACAGCTCTGGGGTTTTCAGCAGTGGCCGGCTTCCCTCATATACAGGGCATAATAGAGCGCACTCACCAGGGCACCAGAAGATGAGCCCATAACTTATGAACAGGAAGAGCTTCCACTCCATCAATGTTCAACTGGTATGTGATCACTACTGAAGGATAATGCAAGTCTGAGCCAGTTCTGCTAGCAGCTGCCATGACACTTTCATTCTGCGATACTCATCCATCCCCCCACTTTTCCACTGATCCAGGAATGTCAGAGGATGGCTACTAAGGGACAAGGGATACCCCCTCCAAATCTGGTGGATGACACCCCTCTGCAACTCCACCATGCCTGAGTAACACAGGGTCAGTGAGAGCCATGGGACCAGCATGAACATCATTGAGCATACCATTGGCATTTTGAAGCAAAGATTCAGGTGGTTTGATCGCTCTGGGGCTCCCTACAATATGGCCCAGACAAAGTGAACTGCATCATTATAGGTCACTGCACAACCTGGTAAAGAGGATTGGAACTGGAGGAGGAGGAGCAACAAGAGGAGGCATCATCGTCGCTGGGTTAAAATCCTGGAACTACCCACCTAACAGCACCTTCACCATACAGACTGCAGCGGTTCAAAAAGAAGGCTCACCACCAACCTTCTCAAGGGCAACTAGGAAGGGGCAATAAATGCTGGCCTTGCTAGTGATGTCCATATCCCGAGAATGAATTTTATAAAAAGACAAGGAAGAATTGGATAAAGGTGAGGGAGAATCATAAGAAGGAGGAGGTAGTAGAGAAATTGGATAGGATAACAATAGATAAATAGGAGGTACTAAAAAGGTTGGCAGCACTCAAAGTAGAACAGTCACCCAGTCTGGATGGGATGCATCCTAGGTTGCTGAGGGAAGTAAGGGTGGAAATTGGATAGTAACAGACATCAGGAGGACATAGACAGACTGGTGAAATAGGCAGACACATGGCAGATGAATTTTAACGCAGAGAAGTCTGAAGTGATTCATTTTGGTAGGAAGAATGAGGAAAGGCAATATAAACTAAATGGTAGAATTTTAAAGACGGTGCAGGAACAGAGAGACCTGGGGGTGTATGTCGACAAGTCTTTGAAGGTGGCAGGACAAGTTGAGAAGGCTGAAAAAAAAATTACACAGCAAGTTGTAATGATCTGGAATGCTCTGCCTGAAAGGGGGTGGAAGCAGATTTAATAATAACTTTCAAAAGGGAATTGGATAAATACTTGAAGTGGAAAAAATTTGCAGGGCTGTGGGGAAAGAGTAGGGGAGTGGAACTAATTGGATAGCTCTTTCAATGAGCCGGTACAGGCACGATGAGCCAAATGGTCTCCTTCTGTGCTGTATCATTCTATGATTCTAGGCAGGGCAGCAGAACACATTGCAGCTAGAGAGGCCAGGGAGCGGTTGATAGAGCAGTGTTTTTGTTGACCTCCTCAATCCCCCTACCTGAAAAGTCACAAAAAGTTGCTCATTCCTTGTTACCCCCTTCACCACTGGCTTGATTCTGCATTAAAGAACGTTGAAACCATTCAGACAACCTCTATATCAATGATATTCTGACAATGCAGACTAACGATCTGTAATGAGAAGAAACCATAGATCAAAATTGCAAATATAATGAAGGTGTTGACTTTAATTCCGATAAAACACAATATTGTATTAAATTCTTTTGTCACCCATGTGATCAAACCACAGTGTTTTTCTTAAAAGGAGATTTATTAACTCTAATACTCCTATGAGGTGCTTCCCCCTGTCGCTTTAATAGAGTTGTTGTAAGGCTACTGTTGCTCATGTGGGGGCTCTTGAGTTGTTTGTGGATGGTGATTTCTGGAAACTTTTGTCTTTTAGGGCCGGACTGCAGAATGCCAGGGCATTTTGGCCCAGCTGGCATTCCAATAGTTGATAGAACTGCTTATGTGAAACAAGCACTTTTACATCGAGTTACATCAAAACTACAGCACAGAAATAGGCCATTTGGCCCAACATAAGAACATAAGAATTAGGAGCAGGAGTAGGCCATATAGCCCCTCGAGCATGCTCCGCCATTCAACAAGATCATGACTGATCTTTGACCTCAACTCCACTTTCCCGCCTGATTCCCATATTCCTTGATTCCCCTAGAGCCCAAAAATTTATCCATCTCAGCCTTGAATATACTCAATGACTCAGCATCCACAGCCCTTTAGCGTAGAGAATTCCAAAGATTCACAACCCTCTGAGTGAAGAAGTTCCTCCTCATTTCAGTCTTAAATGGCCGACCCCTTATCCTGAGACTATGCCCCCTAGTTCTAGACTCTCCAGCCAGAGGAAACAATCTCTCAGCATCTACCCTGTCAAGCCCCCTCAGAATCTTATATATTTCAATGAGATCACCTCTCATTCTTTTAAACTCCAGAGAATATAGGAACAACTCCTCATCCCAAGAATTAATCTAGTGAACCTTTGTTGGACCACCTGTAAGGCAAGTATCTCCTTCCTTAGATAAGGAGACCAGAACTGTCCACAGTACTCCAGGCGTGGTCTCACCAAAGCCCTGTACAGTTGTAGCAAGATTTTCTTACCCTTGTACTCCAACCCCTTTGCAATAAAGGCCAACATGCCATTTGCCTTCCTAATTGCATGCTAACTTTGTGTGTTTCTTGTACGAGGACACCCAGATCTTTCTGAACACCAACACTTAATCGTTTCTCACCACTTAAAAAATATTCTGCTTTTCTATTCTTCCTACCAAAGTGAATAGCCTCACATTTCCCCACATTATACTCCATCTGCCACCTTCTTGCCCACTCACTTAACCTGTCTATATCCCTTTGCAGGCTTTTTGTGTCCTCCTCACAGTTACTTTCCCACCTACCTTTGTATCGTCAGCAAAATTTGATACATTACACTCGGTCCCTTCATCTAAGTCATTAATATAGATTGTAAATAGGTGAGGCCCAAGCACTGATCCTTGCAGCACCCCACTAGTTACAGCCTGCCAACCTGAAAGTGACCCATTTATTCCTACTCTCTGTTTTCTGTCCGTTAACCAATCCTCTATCCATGCTAATATATTGCCCCCAACCCCATGAGGCCTTTTCTAGAGAAAAGAGCACCAGTCTGTTCAGCCTTTCCTGAGAAGTACACCCTCTCAGTTCTGATTTCATCCTTGTGAATCTTTTTTGCACCCTCTCCAATGCCTCTATATCCTTTCTATCGAGTTGTGATGATCTGGAATGCACTGCCTGAAAGAGTGATGGGAGCAGATTCAGTAGTATCTTTCAAAAGGGAATTAGATAAACACTTGAAGGGAAAAAAATTACAGGGCTATGGGGAAAGAGTAGGGGAATGGGACTAATTGGATAGCTCTTTCAAAGAGCTGGCACAGGCACGATAGGCCGAATGGCCTCCTCCTGTGCTGTCAATACTATGATATTATGATAATATGGAGACCAGAACTGTGCACAGTATTCTAAGTGCAGTCTAACCAATGTCCTATACAAGTTTAACATAACTTCTCTGATTTTCAATTCTATCCCTCTAGAAATTAGCCCCAGTGCTTGATTTGCCATTTTTATGGCCTTTGCTACATTTAATCATTTGTGTATCTTTAACCCTAAATCCTTTCGTTCCTCTATGATTCTCCTTGCAGAACTAGGGGCTATAAATATAAGATAGTCACTAATAAATCCAATAGGGAATTGTGAAATTGTACTTTCGATTCCTGAATCCAAATCGTTAATATAAATTGTGAACAGTTGCCCCAGCGCCGATCTCTGTGGAACACTACTTCCCACCTTTTGCCAGTCTGAGTAGTTACCATTAGCCCCTACTCTCTGTTTTCTGTTTTGTAGCCAACTTGCTATCAAATCTGCTGCCTGTCCCCTGACTCCACATGCTATGACTTTAGTCATGAGTCTACAATGCGGTATCTTATCGAAGACCTTTTGAAAATTCAATTATATAACATCCACTACATTACTCTTATCTACTCTTCCTGTTACTCCTTCAAAGAATTCAGTAAGGTTGGTTGAGCATGTCTTTCCCTTCTGAAATCCGTGCTGACTATTCTTTATTAAATTTTGTTCTTTAGATGTCTTTCTATTACATCTTTGAGTAAGGATTCCATTATCTTTTCTACCATCGAAGTTAAGCTAACTGGTCTATAGTTCCCTGGACTTGTTCTCACTCTCTTTTTAGATATAGCAATAACATTAGCTGTCTGCCAGTCCTCTGGCACTATTCCCTTTTCCAATGAATTTTTATATATATGTAATAGTGCCTCTGCTATCTCCTCCCTAACTTCTTTTAATATTTGCAGAGACAATCCATCTGAACCAGGGTTTTATCTTCTCTAGGTTTGATTAGTATATCCATTATCTCCCCCCTTTCTATCTTAAATGTTTTAATATCTTTTTTGATCTCTTCTTCTAATGTCATGCTCATCTTGTTAGTCTTCCTGGTAAATACTGAGGCAAAGTAATTACTTAATATTTCTGCCGTTTTGCTGTCGTTACCTGTGAGTTTATCTTGTGCATCACCTACTGGCCCTATCCCTTTTCTGATTTTTCTTTTGTTATTTATGTGTCTGTAGAATACTTTACTATTTCTTTTTATAATCCTTGATAATTTAATCTTGTAATTCCTCTTTGCTTTCCTAATTGTTTTTTTGACTTCTTTCCTAGCCTCTTTGTATTCCCTTTTGTCATCCTCTCCTTTATTGTCTATGTACTTAGAGTATGCTTTTTTCTTTAGTTTCAATTTTACCCTTATCTCTTTATTCATCCATGGTGTTTCATTATTGGCTAGTTTGTTCTTGATTTTTAAAGGAATATATTTCTGTTGATCACCATTTTAAATATTTCCCACTGCTGTTCTATCTCTTTGTCAAAACTTTTTTCCAGTTTATTTTCCCTAGTTCCATTCTCGTCCCCATAAAATTAGCTTTCTTCCAATCTATTGCTTTGGTCTTTGTCTTACTTTTGTTTTTCTCAGTCATTGTTTTAAACCTTATTATGTTACAACCACTATTGCCTACACTTACCTCTCTTATCTGTTCTGGTTCATTTCCCATTAATAGATCCTCAGTGATTCCTCTCTTGTTGGGCTTCTCACATACTGGGGAAGAAAGAAGTCCTGTACACACTGTAAAAATTCCCTTTTCCCCATTCCCTTCCTCTTCTTGCCAGTTTATTTGGGGATTGTTGAATCTCCCATGATTATTATTCTTTTACTCATTTCATAGATTTGTCTACATATTTCATCCTCCACTTCCCTTCCACTATTAGGTGGTCTGTAGAATATACCTATTAACCTGATCGATCCCTTCTTATCACTTGTCTCAGTCCGAATGGATTCTGTTTCTACCTTAATGTTACTTTTGTCCCTTTTTTCTATTGCCATTATGTTGCCTCTAATTAGTTCATTTACCCCACCCCTCTTCTTCCTTCCCTATCAGTTCTAAATACATTATATCCTGCAATATTTAACTGCCAGTCCTGTTCCTTTTGTGTAACCATGTTTCAGTTACCCCTACTACATCTGGCTCCTCACTATAAATTATTGCCTCCAGTTCCCTGTTTTGTTTCAGATGCTGTGCACGTTGCTGTACAGGCAATTTAATTTGTTTTTAGTCATTGTTCCCCTCACTTTATTTTTAACAATCGTTTTGTACTTTTTTTTTATTCGTTCATGGGATTTGGGCGTCGCTGGCGAGGCCGGCATTTATTGCCCATCCCTAATTGCCCTTGAGAAGGTGGTGGTGGTGTATTTGTTGCCTGACCGTTTACGTTACCCTTATTCCTTACCTTGGTCTGACCTATACTCTCATTTCCTATTTCCTTTTTCTTCAGACTTATGTTATTTTCATCAGATCCCTCCCCCCATCTTACTAGTTTAAAGTCCTATCGACAGCCCTATTTATCCTTTCCGCTAGGACACTGGTCCCACTCTGGTTCAGGTGGAGCCTGTCCCTCATAAGAGACTATTAGTTAAAGTTGAAGCTCATGGAATTGAGGGCAAATTATTGACCTGGTTAGGAAATTGGCTGAGCGGCAGGAGACAGAGAGTAGGGATAATGGGCAGGTACTCAAATTGGCAGGATGTGACTAGTGGTGTCCCACAGGGATCCGTTTTGGGGTCTCAACTATTCACTGTATTTATTAACGACTTAGATGATGGGATAGAGAACCACCTATCCAAGTTTGCCGATGACACAAAGATAGGCAGCACTGTAAGCAGTACAGATGGAAACATAAAATTAGAGATATTAATAGATTAAGTGAATGAGCAATACTGTGGCAGATGGATTTCAGTGAAGGAAAGTGTGAGGTCATCCACTTTGGACCTAAAAAGGATAGATCAGAGTACTTTCTAAATGGTGAAAAGCTCGAAACAGTGGAGGTCCAAAGAGATTTAGGGGTCCATGTACTTAGATCATTAAAATGCCATGGACAAGTACAGAAAATAATCAAAAAGGCTAATGGAATGCTGGCCTTTATATCTAGAGGACTAGAATACGAGGATGTAGAAGTTATGCTACAGCTATACAAAGCCCTGGTTAGATCACACCTGGAGTGATGTATTCAGTTCTGGGCACTGCACCTTAGGAAGGATATATTGGCCTTGGAGGGAGTGCAGTGTAGATTTACTAGAATGATGCCTGGACTCCAAGGGTTAAATTACGAGGAGAGATTACACAAACTAGGGTTGTATTCCCTGGAATTTAGAAGATTAAGGGGTGATTTGATCGAAGTTTTCAAGATACTAAGGGGAACTGATAGGGAGATAGAGAGAAACAATTTCCTCTGGTTGGGGAGTCGAAGACTAGGGGACATAGCCTAAAAATTAGAGCCAAGACCTTCAGGAGTGAAGTTAGGAAACACTTCTACATACAAAAGGTGGTAGAAGTTTGGAACTCTCTTCCGCAAACGGCAGTTGATGCTAGCTCAATTGTTAATTTTAAATCTGAGATTGATAGATTTTTGTTAAGCAAAGGTATCAAGGGATATGGGGTTAAGGCGGGTATGTGGAGTTAGATCACAGATCAGCCATGATCTCATTGAATGGCGGAACAGGCTCGAGGGGCTAAATGGCCTACTCCTATTCTTATCTTTCTGTTTTCCTAACGGTACAGCTCCTACCTGTGCCAGTACTGGTGCCAGTGTCCCATGAAATGGAACCCCTCCTTCCCACACGAGTCTTTCAGCCACGTCATCTTCCTGATCTGTTTATCCTTATGCCAATTAGCATATGGCTTGGGTAGTAATCCCGAGATTACCACCCATGAGCTCCTGATTTTCTCTTAGCAGGACCTCTTCCCTTTTCTTCCCTATGTCATTGGGCCCAACATGGACCACGACAACTGGATTGTCCCCCTCCCTTTCCAAGTTCCTCTCCAGTTGCTCTGAGATATCCTTTACCCTTGCACCAGTTAGGCAACACACCCTCTTGGACTCTCGGTCACGACTGCAGAGGATGTTACCTATTGCCCTAATTATCGAATCCCCTATGACTACAACCATTCTATTCTGCTCCTCCTCTCCTTGGACTGCCTCTTGCTCCCCGGTGCAATGGTTAGCATTCTGGCTGTCCTCTCCGCAGCCTGCATCCTTATCCTTAGAGGTAGCAAGTACCTGTTAGATAGGACCAGTGTCTGTGGGACCTGATTCTCTACCTCCTCTTCATTCCCCTTACCCTGCTGACTAACGTGTCAGAGTGTCTCTAACTCGGACTCCAGCTCAAAGATTCTGAGCCGGAGTGTCTCAAGCCAGAGACATTTACTGCAGATATGGCAATCAGGGACAGTCTTGCTGCCCACAAACTCCCACATATCACAGTCCCAACACATAGCCTGCACGGTCATTTCTAGTTTTTATTTATCTATTTATTTATTGGTATTAATTTAATTCTAGAACTAATAGAAACATTTAAGGTCTAGATTATATTTAGTTGATGGATTTTAGCTTGATTTTAAATCAATTAGTAATTAATTATTCTGAATATTTGTTTATTTAACTATTGATTTATAATTTATAGTCTTCTTTTAGCTACCCTGAGGTCCGCACCTCTTTCCTCTTCATCGGAGCATCTCTTGTGCTGTCTCTGCCACCAATACCTGCTGTTGCTCAGTAGTGTCATAGAGTCATAGAGTGATACAGCACGGATAGAGGCCCTTCGGCCCATCGTGTCCACGCCGGCCATCAAGCCCTGTCTAATCTAATCCCATATTCCAGCATTTGGTCCGTAGCCTTGTATGCTATGGCATTTCAAGTGCTCATCCAAATGCTTCTTGAATGTTGTGAGGGTTCCTGCCTCCACAACCCTTTCAGGCAGTGAGTTCCAGACTCCAACCACCCTCTGGGTGAAAAAGTTCTTTCTCAAATCCCCTCTAAACCTCCCGCCTTTTACCTTGAATCTATGCCCCCTTGTTATAGAACCCTCAACGAAGGGAAAAAGCTCTTTAGTATCCATCCTATCTGTGCCCCTCATAATTTTGTACACCTCAATCATGTCCCCCCTCAGCCTCCTCTGCTCCAAGGAAAACAAACCCAATCTTCCCAGTCTCTCTTCATAGCTGAAGCGCTCCAGCCCTGGTAACATCCTGGTGAATCTCCTCTGCACCCTCTCCAAAGCGATCACATCCTTCCTGTAGAGCGGCGACCAGAACTGCACACAGTACTCCAGCTGTGGCCTAACCAGTGTTTTATACAGCTCCATCATAACCTCCTTGCTCTTATATTCTATGCCTCGGCTAATAAAGGCAAGTATCCCATATGCCTTCTTTACCACCTTATCTACCTGTTCCGCCGCCTTCAGGGATCTGTGAACTTGCACACCAAGATCCCTCTGACCCTCTGTCTTGCCTAGGGTCCTCCCATTCATTGTGTATTCCCTTGCCTTGTTAGTCCCTCCAAAGTGCATCACCTCGCACTTTTCCGGGTTAAATTCCATTTGCCACTGTTCCGCCCGTCTGACCAACCCATCTATATCGTCCTGCAGACTGAGGCTATCCTCCTCGCTATTTACCACCCTACCAATTTTTGTATCATCAGCAAACTTACTGATCATACCTTTTACATTCATATCCAAGTCATTAATGTAGACCACAAACAGCAAGGGACCCAGCACCGATCCCTGTGGTACCCCACTGGCCACAGGCTTCCAGTCACAAAAACAACCTTCGACCATCACCCTCTGCCTTCTGCCACTAATTTTTTTCCTTTAAGTACTTATCCAATTCCTTTTTGGAAGCCACGATTGAATCTGCTTCCACCACCCGTTCAGGCAGCGCATTCCAGATCATAACTACTCACTGCGTTAAAAAAGATTCTGCCACTTCTGCCACTAAGCCAGTTTTGTATCCAAAGTGCCAAGGCACCCTGGATTCCATGGGCTCGTACCTTCTTGACCAGTCTCCTGTGGGGGACTTTATCGAAGGCCTTACTGAAATCCATGTATACCACATCCACTGCGTTACCCTCATCCACACGCCTAGTCACCCCCTCAAAAAATTCAATCAAATTAGTCAGACATGATCTTCCCTTGACAAAGCCATGTTGACTATCCCTGATTAATCCTTGCTTCTCCAAGTGGAGACTAATTTTGTCCTTCAGAATTGTTTCCAATAATTTTCCTACCACTGATGTTAGGCTCACTGGCCTGTAGTTTCCCGGTTTTTCCCTACTCCCCTTCTTGAATAATGGTACTACATTAGCGGTTCTCCAGTCCTCTGGCACATCCCCTGTGGCCAGAGAGGTTCTGAATATATGTGTTAGAGCCCCCGCAATCTCCTCCTTTGCCTCACACAGTAGCCTGGGATACATTTCGTCCGGGCCTGGGGATTTATCCATTTTTAGGCCTGCTAAAACCGCCAATACCTCCTCCCGCTCGATGTTAATATGTTCGAGTATATCACAGTCCCCCTGCCGTATTTCCATGTCTACATCGTCCTTCTCCATAGTGAAAACAGATGCAAAAAATTCATTTAGAACCCCTCCTACATCTGCCGGCTCCACACACACATTGCCATTTTTGTCCCTAATGGGCCCTATTTTTTCCCTAGTTATCCTCTTACCCTTAATATACTTATAAAACATCTTCGGATTTTCCTTTATTTTGCTCGCCAGTGTTATTTCATGGCCCCTCCTTGATCTCCTAATTTCTTTTTTAAGTATCCCCCTGCACTTTTTGTACTCCTCTAGGGCTTTTGTATCTGCCAAAAGCCCTCCTTTTTTTCCTAATCCATTCTCGTATATCCCCTGACATCCAAGGTTCCCTGGAGTTCTTGGAACCACCCTTGACCTTTACGGGAACATGTTGCCATTGTATGTTCTCAATCTCCCTTCTGAAAGACTCCCATTGTTCCGATGCGGATTTTCCTACAAGCAGCTGATCCCAGTCCATTTTGGCCAGATCCTGCCTTATCCTATTAAAATCGGCCTTCCCCCAATTTAGAACCTTTATTTCCGGCCCCTCCCTGTCCTTTTCCATGACCACCTTAAATCTCACCGAATTATGGTCACTGTCACCAAAGTGCTCACCTACTAGCACTTCTTCCACTTGGCCGGCCACATTCCCTAGAATTAGGTCCAGTACCGCCCCCTCTCTTGTAGGACTTTCTACATGCTGGCTCAAAAAGCTCTCCTGGATGCACGTTAAGAATTTTGTACCCTCTAAGCCTTTTACACTCTGAGTATCCCAGTTAATGTTGGGGAAGTTGAAATCCCCCACTATTATTACCCTATTATTTGCACAATTTTCTGAGATTTGCCTACATATCTGTTCCTCTATCTCCCCCTGACTGTTTGGGGGCCTATAGTACACTCCCATCAAAGTGCTTGCCCCCTTTTTGTTTTTAAGCTCCACCCATATGGCCTCATTAGAGGAACCTGCTAATATATCATCCCTCCTTATGGCAGTAATTGATTCTTTAATTAATATTGCGACCCCCCCTCCTCTTATACCTCCCCCTCTGTCTCGCCTGAAGATTCTGTACCCCGGAATATTGAGCTGCCAGTCTTGCCCCTCCCTCAACCATGTCTCTGTAACAGCAACAATATCATACTCCCATGTGTTTATCAACACCTTCAGTTCATCCACTTTATTCGCAAGACTCCTTGCATTAAAATAGATGCCATCCAGCCTTGCCCTCACATATTTGCCCTGTCTTCCAAGCTGACTTGTTTTTTTCTCTATATTTGGCTGCACATCACCCCCTATTGTAGCTCCACTCTGTATCCCATCCCCCTGCCAAGTTAGTTTAAACCCCCCCCAACAGTGCTAGCAAACCTCCCCGCAAGGATATTTGTCCCGCTCTGGTTTAGGTGCAACCCGTCCGACTTGTACAAGTCCCACCTTCCCCAGAAGCAGGCCCAGTGATCCAGGAAACTGAAACCCTCCCTCCTGCACCAACTCTTTAGCCACGCATTCATCTGTTCTATCCTCCTATTTCTATACTCACTAGCCCGTGGCACTGGGAATAATCCAGAGATTACAACCTTTGAGGTCCTGCTCTTTAATCTGCTACCTAGCTCCCTAAATTCTTGATGCAGGACCTCATCTCCCTTCCTACCTATGTCATTGGTCCCAATGTGGACCACGACCTCTGCCTGCTCACCCTCCCCCTTGAGAATGCCCTGTCGCCGCTCAGTGACATCCATGACCCTGGCACCAGGGAGGCAACAAACCATCCTGGAGTCACGTTTACGGCCACAGAAACGCCTGTCTGTTCCCCTTACGATAGAATCCCCTACCACTATAGCTCTTCCACTCTTTTTCCTCCCAGCCTGTGCAGCAGAGCTACCCCTGGTGCCAGGAAGTTGGCTTCCTGGCACCAGGGGTAGTCAAGCTACATGATTGTGTGCGTTTGTTTAGGCTCATGAAGGGGTGCAAGTAACAGTCAAGTGACCCTGTTCAGAAAATATCCTATTCTCACAGTACCAGAGGGGTCACTGATTTCCAGCATTTGCTGCTCCAGCTTGGAGAGGTTAACAACACAAGACGACCATAAGACCATAAGAGATAGGAGCAGGAGTAGGCCATTCGACCCCTCGAGCCTGCTCCACCATTTAATGAGATCATGGCTGATCTGATTTTTACCTCAACTCCACTTTCCTGCCTTTTCCCCATATCCTTTGACTCCCTTGCTGATCAAAAATTTGTCTAACTCAGCCTTGAATGTATTCAATGACTCAGCCTCCACAGCTTTTTAGGGTAAAGAATTCCAAAGAATCATGACCCTCTGGGAGAAGAAATTCCTCCTCAATTCCGTCTTAAACGGGCGACCCCTTATTCTGAGACTACGCCCCCTAGTTTTAGATTCCTCCATGAGGGGTAACATCCTCTCAGCATCTACCCTATCGAGTCCCCTCAGAATCTTGTATGTTTCAATAAGATCTTCTCTCATTCTTCTAAGCTCCAATGAGTATAGACCCAACCTGTTCAATCTTTCCTCATAAGACAACCCTTCCATACCCGGAATCAACCTAGTGAACCTTCTCTGAACTGCCTCCAATGCAAGTATGTCCTTCCTTAAATAAGGGCATATTTCCTTAAAAAGAACGTAAGAAATAGGAGCAGGAGCAGGCCCCTGGAGCCTGCTCCACCATTCAATAAGATCATGGCTGATCTTCGACCTAAACTCCACTTTCCAGCCCTATCCCCATATCCCTTGATTCCCTTAGTGTCCAGAAATCTATCGGCCTCAGTCTTGAATACACTCAACGACTGAGCATCCAAAGCCATCTGGGGTAGAGAATTCCAAAGATTCACAACCCTCTGAGTGAAGAAATTTTTCCTGATATTGGCTGATTTTCTCCCGCTCTTGCTTCTCTCCCTTGTGCTGCAGAGGGTGAGAATTAATGAGTGTCTCCTGAAAAGGAGAGTGCAGATATGTGGGGCTTCTGCTTGTTGTGCAGATGCCGAGAGGGAGAAGAAGCAAGATGCAAGCAGGGTGAGGAAGTGTTGATTGGAAAGCACATGTATGGAGTGTGAAGTGAGGAAGGAGCTATAAGAGAAGTTGGTGATTTTGTAATGGTTAGTGAGTGAGAAGAGAATGCTGTTGGCAGCTACTGTGCACGGAGCAAGGAAGAGGTGAGTGTGTTTGTAATGAGAATGAGAAGTGGCTTAGGGTGGCCTTGTGCTGGGTGGTAAATACACTAGGTCCTTCTGAGAGCTAGAAACGCAGTAACTCCCATTCTCTCAATAACCCTGTAAGGAGCCAGTGGAGTCTCCTCCCCTTAAAAGGTCCCGTGGGAATTCTCAAGCAAGGGAAAGAGGTGACATACCCAGGTCCTGGTATGTTTTCCAGCACTGCTGCTGCACTCTGGCTGGAGTTGCTGCAGGAGTGCACTGGAAGGTTTAGAGATTTTCAGTCCCAATTTTTGAGAGGTCCTCTGTCTTTGTGATTCCCATTGACATTGTCTTGTTAGCATTTATTTTCATTCCATATTCCAACTTGCCTGATTTAGCATTTAATGCATCTCTTGTCATTTCTCTTTTGTATTTGAAATCAGTACTGTCTCATTGATGCACTTTAGGTTGTTTATCATTTTTCCATCGATCTTGAACCCAACTTCCAAGTCATCTGGACTGTCCCTCAGAGTGTATGATAATATATCGGGGTAGATCTTGACTTTGTGCGATTGTGTAAAAAGGGCGATAGGTAAACGGGTGATTGACTTCAATGGAAATAAAAATCGGGAGAGATGTAAAACGAGCTGCCAACTCGCTGTCACCCGTTATACACTATCGCACAAAGTCAAGATCTACACCATCCTGTCTTACTCCTCTTCTGATGTTTCTCCATTTTGTTAACTCATAATCTTCCATTACTGCTGCTTGTTGTTCCCAGTGAAGATTTCTAATGGGACTCATTTGCTTCTCATCAATTCCAACTCTTTGGAAGGTTTCTTGACTTTAGCTTATCTATCCATACTATTTTATATACTTTGATTAAGACAACCACGTGATATCAAGAAACGGCTGAGTGCACTGGATACAGCAAAGGCTATGGGCCCCGACAACATCCCAGCTGTAGTGCTGAAGACTTGTGCTCCAGAACTAGCTGCGCCTCTAGCCAAGCTGTTCCAGTACAGCGACAACACTGGCATCTACCCGACAATGTGGAAAATTGCCCAGGTATGTCCTGTCCACAAAAAGCAGGACAAATCCAATCCGGCCAATTACCGCCCCATCAGTCTACTCTCAATCATCAGCAAAGTGATGGAAGGTGTCATCGACAGTGCTATCAAGCGGCACTTACTCACCAATAACCTGCTCACCGATGCTCAGTTTGGGTTCCGCCAGGACCACTCGGCTCCAGACCTCATTACAGCGTTGGTCCAAACATGGACAAAAGAGCTGAATTCCAGAGGTGAGGTGAGAGTGACTGCCCTTGACATCAAGGCAGCATTTGACCAAGTGTGGCACCAAGGAGCCCGAGTAAAATTGAAGTCAATGGGAATCAGGGGGAAAACTCTCCAGTGGCTGGAGTCATACCTAGCACAAAGGAAGATGGTAGTGGTTGTTGGAGGCCAATCATCTCAGCCCCAGGACATTGCTGCAGGAGTTCCTCAGGGCAGTGTCCTAGGCCCAACCATCTTCAGCTGCTTCATCAATGACCTTCCCTCCATCATAAGGTCAGAAATGGGGATGTTCGCTGATGACTGCACAGTGTTCAGTTCCATTCGCAACCCCTCAAATAATGAAGCAGTCCGAGCCCGCATGCAGCAAGACCTGGACAACATCCAGGCTTGGGCTCATAAGTGGCAAGTAACATTCGCACCAGATAAGTGCCAGGCAATGACCATCTCCAACAAGAGAGAGTCTAACCACCTCCCCCTGACATTCAACGGCATTACCATCACCGAATCCCCCACCATCAACATCCTGGGGGTCACCATTGACCAGAAACTTAACTGGACCAGCCATATAAATACTGTGCCTACAAGAGCAGGTCAGAGGCTGGGTATTCTGCGGCGAATGACTCACCTCCTGACTCCCCAAAGCCTTTCCACCATCTACAAGGCACAAGTCAGGAGTGTGATGGAATACTCTCCACTTGCTTGGATGAGTGCAGTTCCAACAACACTCAAGAAGCTTGACACCATCCAAGATAAAGCAGCCCGCTTGATTGGCACCCCACCCACCACACTAAACATTCACTCCCTTCACCACTGGTGCACTGTGGCTGCAGTGTGTACCATCCACAGGATGCACTGCAGCAACTCGCCAAGGCTTCTTCGACAGCACCTCCCAAACCCGCGACCTCTACCACCTAGAAGGACAAGAGCAGCAGGCACATGGGAACAACACCACCTGCACGTTCCCCTCCAAGTCACACACCATCCCGACTTGGAAATATATCACCGTTCCTTCATTGTCGCTGGGTCAAAATCCTGGAACTCCCTTCCTAACAGCACTGTGGGAGAACCGTCACCACACGGACTGCAGCGGTTCAAGAAGGTGGCTCACCACCACCTTCTCGAGGGCAATTAGGGATGGGCAATAAATGCTGGCCTCGCCAGCGACGCCCACATCCCGTGAACGAATAAAAAAAAAACGCTTACCCACCTTCTTTCTAGACTGTAAGGCTTAAACATCTCTAATCTTTTCTTGAAACTCTTTACTCTTTGGGATCAGTCTTGTTTATTCTGTACCCTTTCTATGCCAGATATATTTTTTGTGGAACGATGGTCAAAACTGAACGTGGTATCCTAACTGGAATCTAACCAGTGCATCGTGAGACCTTAACATAACCTCTGTAGACTTAGAAAGCTAGATTTTTCTCATATTGCCCTTGGGCACAAAGGATCACCTGGGAGCAGCAAATAAAGGAAAATCAGGTGGGAAGAATCACACTTGTTTAATGGACCTCATCCAATTTTATGTTATTTTAAATTAATGGTTGGAAAATTGAGCAGACTCCCTAACGGATGTGTGAAGCTGCCAACCCATTTTTCCTGCATGTGCTGCACCCAGGAGAACCTTTACATGTAAGTGCAATAAGAGGAAAATCTGGGCCGTAGGCTATGATTTTCTGGCTCAGTGTTCTTGCTGCAAGTCAGGAGCTCTTATTGGGAAATTCTGCAACCCCAGCATGTGATTTTCTGACAATTAAAATGAATGGTTGGAAAATCACTAGCTCAATATGTGCTCCAGGTGTGCACCGGGAGAGCCAAAGTGAAAAATCCCAGCCACATTCTGTTGTTCTGGCTACACATCCCAGTATTCTATTAGCTTTTTAATTGCTTTGCCATATTGTCTGAATATGTGCACGCTGAGAAATAATTTCAATTAGATAGGATGGGAAGGACTAGGATCAATTACACAAGAGAAAAAACAGGTTAAATGTTAAGTGGTTCTTCTTCTGCCAGAGAATGGTAGATCTATGGAACAGGCTGCCGGCTTGTGCCATGGGTGCTGATTGTGTACATTCAACAGAGAGCTGGACCGGTTCCTGGCTGGGGCTGAGATTGCATCATACGAGAAGTAAGTACCAAATAATATGAGTCACAGTCAATGTGGTCTCGTGGACTAGTTTTGATCACCGAGAGCAATCGGAGAGGAATTTTCCAGATTTTCTTTTCATCCCCCTTAGGGTTTTGATCTTGGTTTTTGCCTCTTCCAGGACACTACATGGCCCCTCTGGGGTAAGGAGTCTCTTGGTGTGATGCATAGGGCATCACAACTGTATGGGACAACCTAGGTGGATGAACTGGTCTTTTCCTGTCTGACATTTTCATCTGCGCCTGCTGACTGTAGAATTAACCTAAATTTCCTTTCTCTACTGCTCTCTTTATTTGTGTTTAGTCAGCAAATTTGACCAGCGTACTGTCAATTTTGGTATCTATAACTACTATGTCGATTAGAAACAATAAGAGTACAAGCGTTGACCTTGTAGGACTCCACTTGACGCTTTTCCTCAGTCTGACGTTGTACCTTTGATGAGTTTTCTCAGTTTCCTATTGTTTAACCATTTTTTTTATCCAATCCCATGTTTTACCTTTGCTTTTAGTTTAATTACATATTCCTTCATATAGGATTTTGACAAAAGCTTCTGAAATCTAAATGAACTCTATCATACAGAGTGCATCCAGCTATGTGTTGTGTCAGCATTGCTTGTTTGGTAGGACACTTACCTTTGAGTCAGAAGATTGTGAGTTCAAACTCCTCCAGGACTTGAGCACATAATAAAAGATGGCACTCCAGTGAAGTTCTGCATTATTTGAGGTGCTGTCTTTCAGATGAGCTATTAGAGCCAATTCCCCAATCACAGATGCACACTTGCATTCTGGGACCATTCAACTAGGCCTGAGGTACTGAATTCAGCAAGTACAAAATGTCCTACTTCATGGAGGCCTCACACAGACTCTGCAAATGCCCCTTTACACCCCTCAATCTTAGTCAAATATATTTGAAATCGCCCAGTGTCGAAATCAGCTTTTTTTTACCTATTCATCCTGTCAGTACTGTTCCCCCATTTAAAATGGATACTGCTGGGATTTTCTGCTCTGATCTTTAGAAGTCTGATTTTTAAAAGAATGAGTAATAGTTTAGCATAACTTTGAACATTTTCCTATTGTGGTTTTCACATGGCTGTATCTCGATTATCTTTTGCTGTATTACTTGCAGCTGGTGTTTGCGGCTCTATTTTTGTATTGCAAGATTACTTTTGCAGATACCTTTTCCCACAGCACTGTTGATGTCAACAGCTGCTTAGTTAACAGTAACCAGCTTTTACAATGAGAATTCCAATGGGCCTTCCAATTCTAAAGGCTAATACAAAATATGGTGATTTATTTTCAAAAGAGTCATAGTAAGTAGTTGTGGCGGGTTGATAGGCTTGTATGGTAGTAGAAGCAGAATTGTTTAGCAATGGGCCCCGATCTTAACTCCGGGAGGGTTTTAGGTGGGTGGGTAACTATGTAAGTTAAAAACTCACCCACTGCTCCAGAAAAGAGGCTCGTGCTGTTTTAACTGCCAAGCCTCATTTAAATCCTGCTGGCCAACTTCCCACTTGTTCTGGGTGGGAAGCGGTGTAAAATTGCACAGCTCGGAAGCCTCCCGTCGACACCAGGTAGGTGGCGGGATCCTCATACTGGACCTATATTTTATGGGGTCCAATGTATTTTGCTTAAGACCACAGGATTGTTCATGCAGTGACACATTTACAGAGTTAAGGAAAAGGCTTGTCAATCAATGACAGATACAGTAGTCACCTCGGATACACAATGCCATCGACCATTTTCTTTTTACTCTCTTCCTTCTCCAACTCTGCCAAGACTTCACATTGCCCCTTTATTTCATTTTTCTTGGGATGTGGGCAACACTGGCAAGCCAGTATTTTTTGCCCATCCATAGTAGAGCATAAAGAGTCAACAACACAGTGTGGGTATAGGTGGCAGATTCTCTTCCCTAAAGGACATCAGTGAACAAGTTTTACAAATCTGTGGTGGGACTTGAACCCGTCCCAGGTCCAACTGGAAGATAGAACTGATTTCCACTTGGTTTCCTGACCTCTACCGTCCCACTGACGCCCCAAATCGAGGCAGTGACAAAATGTGAGTCAGTCCCATTATCTCTCACAGCATGTATGTACCGCGGTGAACTTTTGTCAACAACTTGTGACTCAGTTGACGTCAAAATGTGCTTCTCATTAAACTCTTCGCTTTCAATAAACATTCCAAAGCACAATAGCCTGGAAATGGAAATGACCAATAATGCGAGCTGAGTGCCTCTGCTGTTTTAATAGGGGTGTTAACTCGTGTACTTTAAACAGATTAATAGCTCTATTAAATAGTGGAGAGAGGAATTTGATATGTAAGTGTTAAACGTTTGTATGATAACATCGCCAACAACAAGTTGTAACCTAAATAAGCTACAGACTGGTTACTTGTATAAACTGTGAAGAACAAAGCAGATGACGTCTTTCAGCTGACAGTGGCAAACGGTAGCTTCACTGGTGATTTACAGCTGTACTGCTGGTGCTTTGTTTTATGTATCGTAAATTTGATCAATTGCAGCTGTTTATAAAGCACTGTGTACCTTTTGTATTTTGCATGTTTAATTTGATCTGTCATGAAATTCATACCATTAATGTTTCCACAAAAATACATTTCTTACGAAATGGAATCGTAAGTGCAATTTAAAGAAAGAATGTACTTGCATTTATGTAGCGCCTTTCACATCCTCAGGACGTCCGAAAGCACTTTATAGCCGATTAATTGCTTTTGAAGTGTAGTGGTTGTTTTGTAGCAGCCAATTTTGCACGCAGCAAGGTCCCACAAACATGAATGACCAGTTAATCTGTTTTTGGTGGTATTGGTTGAGGGGTATGTGTTGGCCGGGACACTGGGAGAACTCCTTTGATCTTCTTGAAATGTAATGCATGGAATCTTTTACATCTAACTGCGAAGGCAGATGGGGCTTCGGTTATACATATCTTCCAAAAGTTCCTTTTCTAGATTTGATTTCATTTTAGGATAATAAACTATAATATCCCATAAGAAGTGAGGCTTAATTTGTGTATACTAATCTTCTCACTGATAATAAGAAACTATTGGTAGAGAACACGTTCATACAATCTGTGTACCCATGCACCTTAGTGTAGCTGCAAGTACTCCATAAACTTTGCTAAACTATGTGGGTCAATACCACTTTCACTTTGAATTTTATAGCGTGGTTCTAATATTGTAACATCAAATTTAAGGGTAGATTTTCTCTCCCGAGTGGTGTTTGAGCGGTCAGCTGGAAGTGCACAGCTGCAGAACGCCTGTTAGTCCCGAAAGGAAACCCGGTCCACTTTGAGGGTCTAAGCTTCATTGCTTATGGTCGACGGGCTGCGAGCAGACAACCAGCGCCCTGGGAACAGCCCACCGACTCCAGGTCGCTGCAACATCAGGTGGCCCGACCGACCTCCGGGCTGCGAGAAGGTAGATGCGGGGAGGGTGTCCGTTCTCGGGCGAGGCTGGGACCTGGTACAACAGCAGCCCAGGTTGTTTTTGCGGAGCCCGGAAAAGCACTCCCGTTCGTCCCGGCCCCACAGAAATCTGTGTGTCCCTTTATATTGTGCTTCCAGAGGCCTTCTGAAATCAATCCTGCTAGATTTTACTCAGCAAGTTTGGCATTGGAGCTAAACTTCAAATTTTTCAAGTTAAAACCGCACAGGCCCTAATCACATCAAAGGATCCCAATTTGCATGTATTCACCAGGAACCCACCTGCTTCCGGCATGCACCGCAGCCACCAAAAAAAGTGCACGGTTAAAGTGGTAGCTGGCGGAAATCAAGCAGTAAGTTTTCGGAGGCAATTTTAACTGTGTGGCCGCTCCATTCCCGACAGGCAAATTCCATTTATGTTGAACATCCAATGTTGCATGGTGAGCTAGTTGACGATTGAAGACATTGCTTCTGGTCCTATAGCGAAGCCTGGTTTGAGTTGCTGTTCCATTTATGTAATTTAGATTGATAACATCTGTGATAGTTTGGTGCTGCAACATCAGGAATTAACAAAAGATTGTTTCTAAAACACTACCATTGAAAAACATTAACTGCCATGGTTTGTGCAGATCTTAGTTATATTTCATTAATACTCTTTAAAATTCTCTAATTGCATCTCTACTAGTGTGACTGATATAAGGCAACATTAGATTGATTATCTTCCATAGTGTGAATGCACCCTCAAAAATCAGCTGGACCTTTGAGTTCAAGATTCATTGTCCTCAGAGATTTGGCTGGGATATTACGGCTTCCAATAACTATCTTTATATCTGTAGACTGATTAAACCTGACTCAGTAAAGATGCGAAGCAGTGGGTTAGACCACTGCCTCTCTTAAGTGTTCTTATCTCACCTGATATAACTCATTTTTGTAGGTTCTACTAGTCTTTGCTAAAGAGGACAGCCAGAGTGATGGCTTTTGGTGGGCATGTGATAAAGCTGGATACAAGTGCAACATCGCACGGACACCAGAGTCAGCACTGGAATACTTTCTGGATAAACATCATGAAATTATAATTATTGACAACAGACATGCCAGATACTTTGATGCAGAAGCAGTTTGCAGGTAATCCAACAGGTCTATTGGAAATGGATTTGTAGATTGTCAGACATGATGATGTTTTTGGTTCTTGGAATCCAATATTTCTGATTTGGATGTTGGAATTGGGGTAAATGGACTGGATTTGTAACCCTGAAGTGAGTCTAATTTGGCCAATTCCCTAATTTCCCTATTTTAGTCAAGTCGCAACATGCTTGATTTCGTTTGGTATCTAGTTTCCTGGCATTCTTGCAGTGATCTGTGTCCAACACCCTAGCAGTATCGCTGTGGTCTGAGTTAGATTGTCTTACAGTATGGTGAAAAATCCACAGCTCATTGCCTGTCTGCAGGTAGTCAGTACCTGATTCTCTGGTGGTCTAGCTGTGCATCCAATTTCCTCAATGTCTGCTTATGTCTGTCACATTCCTTTGTGGTCAAATTGCTGTTCAATTTAGACATTTTGCCCCAAACCATTTACAAGCCAAGCATATTTGAGCACGAGTTTTCAGGAGGAGTAGATACAGTATCCTATTTCCAGTGCTTCCAATAAGTATTTTTAATGTAATGTAGAAAATTCAATTGGACGATAGATTAGCATTTTATAATCACCTTGTGAATACAGTCCCTTTTTCTAAAGTCCCATTACTCTTAAATGGATGATCTTTCACTTAAGCCATGATTTTAACCTAACCTGTCCAGCAGGAACGGGACAGGTGCGGGTTGGACACCCATTTTAGACCCCACCAGATTTTTACACTCCAGTTAAGCCAATCCGCCGGGCGGGTTAGGTTAAATTCGATGCTTTCATTCTTAAATCTAATTTATTACTTTTCTGTGCTCAGTTCCCATATGATGTCATTTTTGAACACAAAATATTTATGAATGATTATTACGGAGGAGCAATTTAGACTTCAGATTCAGAAAGGTCCATTTTAACTCCTAGTGGGAAGCCAGCGGGAACGGTTGGCAATCCTGTGGAGGAACATGGGTCGGGTTTTTACTACTAGGCCTCATTTGAATGCCGCCGGTCAGCTGCTTGGCTGTTTCTGGCAGAAAGCGGCAGCTGGCTGGTGGTGAGGAAGAAAATTGGGTGGCCCAAAGGCTGTCCGCTGGCATCAGGAGGAGGCTGCTGGCAGCAAGTTAAGTTCAGGGGAGGGGGTGTTGCGAGGGTCTCACAGCTGGGGTGAGGAGGAGCCTGGGGCAGCAGAGGCCCGGATTTTCCTTGTGGGGCCTAGAGGAACACTCCTGCTCCTCCTGGCCCCAATAAGGAAAGTTTTTGAACTTACCATCAATGGCGCCTCACTCAGGAGCAGGGTAAAATTGCATTGGGGTCCCATGTACATCACGGGACCTGGACTTGCATTTATGAATGAGGTTCCCATTGGAGTGCACAGATTGGGAAATGGAGCCGCTCCATATGAACTGCACCCTCGCTCCTTTCCCACCAATCGGGGAGAGTCAAATCGACCCTCAAGGGTCTGAATTTCAGGTTTCCTGAATTTGACACTCAAGATTCATGGTAAGTAGAGACACTGCTGCTGGATTGCCAGGGGTCAGAAGTGTGCTTAGACTAGTCTACCAGGGAATGGATGCACATCAATACTAGACCATAAGCATTGAACAAAAAATAAAGACATTTTATATTGTGCCTAATCACACATCGGAGAAACATCTCAAAATGCTTCACATATGATGAATTAGTTTGAAATACAGGGTCTGCAGCTGTGTAGGCAAACATGGCAGTTATTTTTCACATAGCAATGTCCTACAAAGAGCAATGAAATGAAAGGTCATCTGGTTTTGAGGCGGGAATGTTGGTCAGCACACCAGGAGAACTCTCTGTTCTTCTTCAAATAGTATCTTGGTATCTTATAACGTCTACCTGAATCACTGGAGTAGGTAGACACATCCTTATTTTAAAGAGTCATCCAAAGAACTGTAGCTCTGACAATGCAGCACTCCCTCAATACTGGAGTATCAGTCTAGATTATCTGCTCAGGTCCTGAAATGGGTTTGAACCTACAATCCTTGGGCTCAGAGGCAAGAGTGTAAGCTGGCACTTATGTATGCTTGTACATAGGATTTGTAGTGGCATTAGATTATTCAGTATTGAAATGACACCACCAACGAATGGCCATATACTGGCATTAAAGTATCAGGATTGGATGCATACTGCCACAATTCCATCAAGGATCGGAGATGCACAGGCACCAAACCATCAGAAATTGAATGCATACAAACTCTATTCAATCCTTTAAGGACCTCTGGTTAGGTGGCACAAGATCTGGAACAACTGGACGGAGCCATTTGTTGATGAATTTCAATCGGGGTCCTCAAACCGGCGTTAGGACGACAGCTGTTTCAGGCAGGTGCCCTGCACACCTAAAAGTCGTCGGCTTCCAATTTAGCAGCCGGCTTACTTCCGTGGGGTGGAGGAGATCTCAACCCAAAATTTGTCCCCCTATCTTTAATATTTCTCCCCCTTTATTTACTTTATTTCAGAACTGGTGGGCGGTCGGGCACTGCTTCCTCTCAGTGGGCTTTCAATCTCCACAAATTTACTCTATTGATCACTTCAGAATGAGAGTTAAAGAACATATCGTATTCATTTTATTATGAAATGTTTTACTGTAAGTTAAAAAAGGAAGAGAAATGCACTTTATAAATGTTTGACTGCTTTTCTCTCCTTAGGTCAATTCGAGCCACAAACCCTGGAAAAAACACGGTGATACTGGTTGTTGTTCCCCAGATGTAAGTACCTCATATTTCAATATATCACTGCATATCACTCAATAAAACTGCAATGGATGGAGTCAACCAAATCAGGAATTTTCCCTATGGAATACTGCTAAGAAAATGATTGAGCAAGCTCCACGTTCAAAGTTTATAACAGGTGTGTATATTAACATTTATACTGCATACTGCAGTCTCAGACTGGTAGCTGCAGTATGGGTTTCAGCCAGATAGTATCCACCTACACTGCTTGGTTAAAATTTCAATCCCTGGGCTCAGGAGAGAGCTCCATTATGTTTATAACCATGCACACGCAGAGTTAGCTCCCATTAGTTCAAATTTATGAAGCCAAAGTTCCTGGGGAGGACATAAAACGAGCGGATCACACACAGGGAGGAAGGAATTGGGGTGCAATCTGCGGCCCAAGAATCCAATCAGGACAGATGGACGAGATATTTTTGTTAAGTAAGGGTATCAAGGGATTATATAGCATCCGGCTACACTTCCAGTGGCAGAGCGAGTCTCTAAGAATTTCAGCCCATAAATGTTTAGAGATTCCAAAGTGTTTGCACCATCTAAATGTGTGAGTCAACTCCAGGGTTTATATATAAGAATATAAGATAAGAAAACCCAGAGCGAGAAAAGGCCATTCAGCCCATCCAGCCTGTTCCATCCAGAGCCCATGGATGATTATTCCACCATGAACTTCCCTCTCGCACCACCCACTGATCCCCCAATTTAAGGAGCACTAATCTCCTTCCTCAAACACCCCCGAAAAAAGAATGTTGCCAAATATCCCTATCATCCTCAATTTTGCTTCTCAAGAGAGATCGACCCCAGCTCTTTTTTAAAGATGAAATGAATACACAAACTGCTGGAAATATACTGGTCCATCAGCATTTGTAAAGAGAAAAGACAGGCTAAAATTTCAAGTATAGCCCCTGGTCAGAATCCAGACTATACCCGAAATGTTGACCTGTTCATTCTCTTTACAGATGCACATAGACATACCTGTTGTGTATTTCCACCGTTTTCTGTTTTTATTTCAGATTTCCAGCATTTGCAGTTATTTTTGTTTTTCCTTTTTAAGTGTGTCAAATGTTCCCAAATTAAGGATCTTCTTTGAGAATCAGGTCCACATGTCCAAACTCCAATCTTGCTCAAGGTTCACAGCAACCATAAATTAGTAGTTTAAAAGCATCCTTAGTTTTCTTTATAAAGGGATGATGATCTCTTCTGAAATTTCATTGGGAAAGCTTCCTTTTGGGCCTGGTAAACACACAATGAAATTGAGATTGAAAAACATCTCTATGTTGCACTATGTCATTGTGTAACTCATGCAAATTGTCATTGAGCAACCTATTTATCACCTGTGTGGTAGTGACCCTCTGTTTGAGATGATTTTCCATTTTTAAGTGTTAATAGAATTTAGCAATTGGGTTCATTCCAATGTGCGTGTGTCATAGTTCATGAGAAAATGGCAGGGAAATGGCTGCCGCCCCTTGGAGACCCAAGGCCCACCTGTTGTGATTTTCAGCCAGATCTGTAAATGGACGCCCAGAATTCCCACCCCAGAGAGGTGAGAGGCAACTTGCATTTGCAAATCAGATCCTACACCAATTGCAGGAGCCTGTTTGCAATTTTCAAGTACAAGTGCGCACAGAGTGCATGCTGCACATGCTCCACCTGGTGCTGATTGACCTAACCTGTGGTCCTACTGGATAACTCCCCTCCCATGCACCCCCCACCCCACACACACACACACACCTTTTACTGCAGGCAAAAGCTCAAAATCGCCCCCACTAGTTCTGTGGTTTATGAAACAGCACCAGACGGAACACTTTATTCAGAGGGAACAGTCATATGTGAACTTTACTTTCTGTTTCTTCCTGCAGGTCTAACGATCAAGAGGAGAGTTCAGTTTTGCCGCTCCTCAATGCAGGTTTCAACAGGGTATGAAATTCTATATTATTTGTATTCCATAAATCATTTCATAGTTGCAGCGGTTTGACGTAGCTACTGCAGACATTTACAGATGTTTATTCTTTGATTTAGGTGCACCTGGATTAGTAGTGCACAAAACGCAACTCTAGCCCAGCTTCCTTCTCACATCTGCATCTGCATCTGTACAATGTTCACAGCACATCTTTTGTTTGTTCAATTTAAATTGATGTATAAAGACATGAATGACATAGCCCTTGTTATTCCCACTAACAGTAGAGCTGAAGGACATGGACAAGCAAATTGTGGATTATTGTAAATTATCCTTTTTGAAATGTTACACGTTTTGAAAATGCAAAAAAAGCTCAATTAAATGATTTATATTTTTTTAATGTTTATTTTTGTTGACATTGATCGTTCCAAGAAAATTATCACAGCTCCCTGACTGCAGGAAAGTAGTTGTTTTAAACATCTGTTTTCGTGCATATACGAACTACAGAATCACTCCTTAGCCTGAGGCATGAAGAAATTACTTCAGGGTTCAAATACAAGAAGATGCAAATGAGCCACCATAGGCATCAAATACAAAGGCGCATTAAGGACGCCGGCTATTTCGGGCAGTTCAGGCGGCTGTTTGCACCTCGTTAAACTGCGATTTCTTTACAATCCCATTTATTCCCTATTACCCTGCTTCTCAGATGACTGTTTTATTGTTAGAAATTGATGATTTTCTTTGTAACTGGAATGTGTAATTGTATAAATGTAATTGATTGTTTCATGTTAGGAGATGAAAGGGAAACTGTGCAAATAATGTTCAAAATAGAATCCAGCTAGACGGTGGCTCTTTTAGGTATCAAAATCAAAACAGAGAAATAAGATTTTAAGGTACACCGTCACCGCCATCCTCACTGTCCATTCTATATCCTCCCCAAATGTGCAATTTCTAACTAATGTTATGGGATGTCTTGTCCCACTCTGTTGCCCGCCACCTCCAACATCACGGGCATCGGGTTACACCGGCCACCGCATATAGCGGGCAAATTGTGTTGATACCAATGCGCCCGCTATAAGCGGTGTGGACTGTGTTGCATCCTTTTAAGTCTGCAACCCTGTCACTTCTTGTTTCCCCTCTGTGTTTTAAAATTAAAGTCTAAGGGTAAAATAAAATATGTTTACTTTAGTTTAAAATGAATCATTGCCTGCAGTATTAAGAAAGTAACCTACTGTGAAATAATGACCCAACAAATAAGTTGTTATTATAACAGATTCTTTACTGCCATAGCCTAGCCAGTATTTGCATAATATATATTCCTGCAATCTACAGGCGTTTAAAGCCCAAGCTTGGAATCACCGAACAACCATTTCTAGATTCATCCCTTTTCAACTTGGTTTCCTTCATGATGGGCCTTGCCCCTTCACCTGGGTTCTTGCAAATGTTTGTTGTTCCACAACTACCAATTTTTGCTTAAAGAAGAAATATCAACATTAATATTTCTTTGGAAAAACAAGAATTATATATTATCTCTAATATTTGTGATATTTTGTGCCTATATTTGTTGTTACTTTCAAAAAATTTATTCTTGTTTGAACAGAGTGACATGCCTCATTCAAGCCAGCTTTAACAAAAGTCACCCTGGGGCAAAGCAAATGCAGAAATTTCCCATTTGTCCCACTCAGCAATCTTTTTCAATTTCTCCCTCTTCAAGACTAATGATCTTTAGCTAATATTTCAACATTCTGTAGTTCAGTGTGGCCCTCCAGAGGATGAATTTGATTTCTGCAGAACACATAATATTTGCTGTATCCCCCAACACAGGTTTAGTAAACTTAATTAATTTTCATAGAATCATAGAATCATAGAAGTTACAACATGGAAACAGGCCCTTCGGCCCAACATGTCCATGTCGCCCAGTTTATACCACTAAGCTAGTCCCAATTGCCTGCACTTGGCCCATATCCCTCTATACCCATCTTACCCATGTAACTGTCCAAATGCTTTTTAAAAGACAAAATTGTACCCGCCTCCACTACTGCCTCTGGCAGCTCGTTCCAGACACTCACCACCCTTTGAGTGAAAAAATTGCCCCTCTGGACCATTTTGTATCTCTCCCCTCTCACCTTAAATCTATGCCCCCCTCGTTATAGACTCCCCTACCTTTGGGAAAAGATTTTGACTATCAACCTTATCTATGCCCCTCATTATTTTATAGACTTCTATAAGATCACTCCTTAACCTCCTACTCTCCAGGGAAAAAAGTCCCAGTCTGTCTAACCTCTCCCTGTAAGTCAAACCATCAAGTCCCGGTAGCATCCTAGTAAATCTTTTCTGCACTCTTTCTAGTTTAATAATATCCTTTCTATAATAGGGTGACCAGAACTGTACACAGTACTCCAAGTGTGGCCTCACCAATGCCCTGTACAACTTCAACAAGACATCCCAACTCCTGCATTCAATGTTCTGACCAATGAAACCAAGCATGCTGAATGCCTTCTTCACCACCCTATCCACCTGTGACTCCACTTTCAAGGAGCTATGAATCTGTACTCCCAGATCTCTTTGTTCTATAACTCTCCCCAACGCCCTACCATTAACGGAGTAGGTCCTGGCCCGATTCGATCTACCAAAATGCATCACCTCACATTTAATTTTGTCAAATATAAACTAGCCCAAAAATTCTGTTAATCATAGATGCAGCAAGAAACTTAAGTAATTCAAACACAAGCTTTCACGAGGGTTTAGCTGGTTAAGGCAGTGAATAGTTGAGTGCAATTTTATAAAATGACTGCTCTAAACTTTTTAACCTTTACTGGACTTATTGGTGAAAACCATTGAGCTCCCTCTAGAATTATGTTTTATTCCAAATTTTTCCAAATTTAATTTGAAAATATTTCTGATTTAACTGTAAGATTTTAGCTTGTTGTAAACTTTTATGAGATGTCGATGTAAAGATTGTACCAATTGTGTAAACAATAATGGTGACTGTTTTGTTACTAACGTGGAGAGGGAGAATGGAAAGGAGGGAAGATACCAGAATCTAATTTTTCAACTGTATCGCAAATATAACTCGTAAATATAGAGTAGAGATAATATACATTTCTAATGGAGGGCATTTAATGCACTAACTGATACCAAGTTGGGAATTTCATTCAACCAAGGAGGCAGGGCAAAGAAGAGGCACAAAGCCGATCCCTAGTACCAAAGGATTGAATTAGGAACAAAAATGGGAGAAACTCGGGCTCCTCGGTCTTGACATGGGTGACTGAAAGAGGATCTTATAAAAATATACAAGATAATGGGCCGAATCTTGCAGGAAAAATAACGGTGTGTTAACATTATTAATACACAAATCGGCCAGCAAGTTCAGAGGATGAAGAGATACACCATGAGTTACAAATCTCCAGAACTTGCTGGTTGATTTACGCCACTCCGCTGTTTGCTTTGCGCAAACGGCATCTCGTCCTCAGCCTCCCCGTTATTTTTAAGAACTTGCTGGATTTGCACATTAAGGGGGTGATTTTAAACCCCAAGAATGGGTGGGTTGGGGGCGGGTGGATGTTGAAAATAGTTGTTTTTTCGGGTTGCTACCGCAAAATTTTTGGACTTGGCATTCCCAGTGGGAAGCCTGTACTTTTCCGTGCCGACTTTAAACCGGGATGCGGTCGCGACCCAAAAAACAACTATTTTCAATGCCCACCCATCCCCAACTCACCCGTTCTTGGGGTTTAAAATCACCCCCTAATTGTCCATTAAACTCGCTGCAGAAAATTAGGGCTGATGGTTAAGAGTTAAGTACCCTTTTAATGACGTGATAATTGTTAATGCAATGCCAATCAACCTTCTCTGGCCTAGAATGGGAACAATTTAAACTGTTCAATCTCATTCCTGCATGTAGTAAATTCTTCTTAAAGATTTAAAAAATATCAAATTTTAATTTTTTTTTACTTTTCCTTTCTGTCTTTTTTTTTCTCTTTCTCTTAACCCAATGTTTCTTTCCATCTCTTTATTTCTCTTTCTGTACCTGATTTGAATCTACTATTCAAGAAAAATGTATTAAAACATTTAAAAGTTTATTTTGTTAACTCTGCCTATAGCAAAGCCAAGGTGTTCAACAGTCGTGCTGATTTTGTTTCTGACAGCCCCATGTAGGGTTTTTAAAAACTTATTGAAACAACAATGGTATTTCTCAATAAAATAAAGAGGAATTTTCCAGTAGTTACCCAGTAGAGCTTACTGAAAATAGTTGTTGACTTCCCTCCAATTTTCTCCTGTCTCCTGAAAATACAAATTCAGGCTGGGATATGTCGCTAGGCACCTTCTGATACCTTACCTAGAACTTCACACAGGCTAATTTATCAATTGGAGCATCACATCACACCCAATCCTGTTCCCACCTAACATCCCCGCATGTGCACTTCCTAGCAGGAGTCACTGGATAGTGATCCAAATCAGGAACCGTGGCTGATTTTTCCCACAGCTTTGAAATCTTCTTGGATAAAGGGTCTGATTTGAGCAATGGGAGGCCTTCAAAGAGGAGATAGTTTGGGTACAGACTAGACATGAGGGGGAAAGGAAGAGCATCCAAAGCTAGAGCTCCCTGGATAACTAAAGATGCAGAGATTAAATTGAAACAGAAAAAGGATACTTATGATAAATGTCAGGTTCATTATTCAGTAAAGAACCAAGCTAAATACAGAAATTACAGAGGAGAACTGAAAAAGGAAATAAGAGGGGCAAAGAGAGTGTAAGAGAATAGATTAGTAGGTAACATAAAAGAGAACCAAAAGTCTTTTATAAACATATAATTAGTAAAAGGGTAGTCAAAGGAAGGGTGGGGCCAATTAGGGACCAAAAAGAGATTTTCTTATGGAGGTAGAGGGTATGGCTGGGGTACTAAATGAGTACTTTACATCTGTCTTCACTAAAGAGGATGCGGCCAATATCACAGCAAAGGAGGAGGTAGTAGAGAAATTGGATAGAATAAAAATAAAGAGGAGATACTTAATAGGTTGGCAGCACTCAAAATAGAAAAGTCACTCGGTCCAGATGGGATGCATCCTAGGTTGCTGAGGGAAGTAAAGGTGGAAATTGCGGAGGTTCTGGCCACAATCTTCAAATCTTCCTTAGATATGGGAGTGGTGCTAGAGAACTGGAGGATAGCAAATGTTATACCCCTGTTCAAAAAAGGGGAGAGGGATAAACCCGGCAACTACAGGCCAGTCAGTCTATAGTTGGTTGTGGGGGAACTTTTAGAGTCAATAAACCGGGACAAAATTAGTTGGCACTTGGAAAAATATGGGTTAATAAATGAAAACCAACACGGATTTGTTAAAGACAAATCATGTTTGACTAACTTGATTGAGTTCTTTGATAAAGTAACAGAAAGGGTTGATGGGGTTATTGCGATTGATGTTGTGTATATGGGTTTTCAAAAAGTGTTTCACAAAGTATTACATAATAAACTTGTTAACAAAATCGAAGCCTATGGGATTAAAGGGGCAGTGGCTGTGTGGATATGAAATTGGCTAAGGGACAGAAAGCTGAGTGTAGTGGTGAAGGGTTGTTTTTCAGACTGGAGGGAAGTGTGCAGTGGTGAACCCCCAGGGATCGGTGTTGGGACCACTGCTCTTTTGATATATATAATGATCTGGACTTCGGTATACAGGGCATAATTTCGGAAATGTGTTAAACAGTGAGAAGGATAGTAACAGACTTCAGGAGGACATAGACTGGTGAAATGGGCAGGCACATGGCAGATGAAATTTAGCGCAGAGAAGTGTGAAGTGATTCATTTTGGTAGGAAGAACGAGGAGAGGCAATATAAACTAAATGGTACAATTTTAAAGGGGGTACAGGAACAGAGAGACTTGAGGGTGTATGTACACAAATCTTTGAAAGTGGGAGGACAAGTTGAAAAGTCTGTTAAAAAGGCATACAGGATCCGTGGCTTTACAAATAGAGACATAGATTACAGAAGGAAGGAAGTTACGCTAAACCTGTCTAAACACTGGTTAGGCTCCAGCTGGAGTATTGTGGCCAATAGTTCTCCTTAGAGCAGAGAAGGATGAGGTTAAGGTTAAGGGACGACTTGACAGAGGTGTTCAAAATCATGAAGGGTTTTGATAGGTAAATAAGGAGAAACTGTTTCCAGTGGCAGAAGGGTCGGTAACCATCTGGAATGCACTGCCTGAAAGGGTGGTTAATTGTAAACAATTTTACAACACCAAGTTATAGTCCAGCAATTTTATTTTAAATTCACAAGCTTTCGGAGGCTTCCTCCTTCGTCACCTGACGAAGGAGGAAGCCTCCAAAAGCTTGTGAATTTAAAATAAAATTGCTGGACTATAACTTGGTGTTGTAAAATTGTTTACAATTGTCAACCCCAGTCCATCACCGGCATCTCCACATCATGAAAGGGTGGTGGAAGCAGATTCAACAATAACTTTCAACGGGAATCGGATAAATACTTAAAGGGGAAAAATTTGCAGGGCTATGGGGAAAAAGCAGGGAAGTGGTATTAATTGGATAGCTCTTTCAAAGAGCCAGCACAGGCTCGATGGGCCGAATGGCCTTCTGTGCTGTATCATTCTATGATCTATTATTCTATATGTGATGTGTATGTAACACAATGTACATTCCATGAGGTTGAGTAAAGTATGTTTAAAATAATTACCAGTATTCATGTCTGGGTTAAACCGTGAGCACCGATTTTTGTCTTCAGCCGTATAATGCTGTGAACAAGGACAAGCTGCCACTCAATAAATCACTTTAACTGCTGATTGCCTATTGAATGCTACAATGTATAATGAAATTAATTGATATAGTCTGTCTTTATTATTAAGGAACTCACTTGTGTTTAATGATATGTCAAAGTGAATCACCAGGCTGTTAGGTTTCCAGTGTTTATCGGAATTTCTGTCTCTCCATTCATTAGAATGTCTGCACTCTGTGGATAAAAGGTTTGTTCAGTATTTATCTAAAATAATTGAGCCATTCAAACTAAATCCAATGCTGCTAACAAAACTGGCCCATGTTCCTTCGAGCAATCCTTGGGCCAGTTGAATCCTGACATCTGCCTGACCTGTTCTGGCCTTGTTCAGATTCATTACACATTTTCTTAGGGCTCACTCAGTACTGTGCCATTATGCTATTCTACTGATATTAAAACTGATAAATTGAGACCACTGCCTTTAAAAACAAATGGGATCAAAAATCCTCGTCAGTGCAGTGGAGTTGATATCCCATTCCACTGCTGACCTCCTGCTCTTGATCCCACTGGAGTATTTGGAGTCAGATTGGGTTCTTTTGATTAAAAAATTTCAACAGGCACCTGCTGAGAGGTTGGGGGCAGAAGGTGAAGGGCTGAATGTCTGCTCAGGAGTGGCACTGGCAGCTCCCCCCTCCCCAGCCCCACCCACCTCCGGCCAAGCAGCAGCTCTGCCTGTGACCAACCTCCTTGTAACAGGATCAATCAAATGAATTGCTGGAGTCATTTCCAGGGTCCTCCAGGTCGTGATCCCGGCCCGGAGATCGCAGTGGTTCCCAGTCTGGAGATCCCAGCGGATCTCAGCCCAGAGATCCCAGCGGATCCCATCTCATGAGCCCTTGTCTGAGCCACAGCAACCTTCCACCTCCCAAGAACATTCTGATATTCTTATGTACCTTTCCTGCCACACACCCCCCTCCTCCTGCATTAACAGTCAAGTCCAACATCTCTCCTAATCCTTCCACCCTCCAATTTACTATTTCCGCCTCCTGCCTCGCAATCTCCAATGTTGTATGTCCGCCTTCTGCTAATAATGTTGATGGCGGCATCCTATAAGACCGTAAGAGATGGGAGCAGGAGTAGGTCATTCAACCCCTCGAGCCTGCTCCGCCATTCAATGAGATCATGGTTGATCTGATTTTTACCTCAAATCCACTTTCCCGCCTTTTCCCCATATCCTTTGACTCCCTTGCTGATCAAAAATTTGTATAACTCAGCCTCGAAGGGTATTCAATGACTCAGCCTCCACAGCTTTTTGGGGTAAAGAATTCCAAAGATTCACGACCCTCTGGGAGAAGAAATTCCTCCTCATTTCTGTCTTAAACGGGTGACCCCTTATTAGAGTGAGAATTTGCAATGTGACTTAACCTCCTCCAGTTCTTGCAGTCTCCCTTCTGTTGCGTGCCAGCTTGTCCTGCAAGAAGAATGGGAGCGGGTTAGTGTTGGCCCTGTAAAAGGGTTGTGAAGATGTGTGAGGCAGCTCAGCGTAGTGCACATGCTGAGAGGAAGAGGCAGCAAGTGTGTGCAAGAGAGGGAAGTCTTTGGATGTAAGAAAGTGCAATATACAGTGTGAAGTATCAGAGAACGTAACAGAAATGTGTCATTTATCTGTCTCCAAACAAAATGAAAGCAGAATGTTGTTTGTGCCAATTCTGAGGGCCATAGCAGGTGTTGAGTGTCTGGAGGTATTTTTCAACTTCACCACCTGGGCAGTAACCTGGAAAAGATGGTCAATGGAAGAAAATCAGGTGGGTTCTACAACAGAGAGGCAATCTGCTTCTTCAGGTTATAACCCAGGCGGTGGATTTGAAAATGATCCCCAGTGAGTGTAAGCAGAAGATGATGTAGTGAAGTGTCCCATTGTGATTGGAGGATAGGATTGCGTAGCAGGGTATAGAAAGATTGGTAGTACTGGGGGAATAGTGTGGTGTGGCAGGGCTGTATTCAGAGTGAGAGATGTGAAGAGGAGTCTTACCTTTGCAGTCCTGGTAAAGTCATTAAGTTTTTTCCTGCATTGCAGCCAGATCCGGGGAATGATGCTACTGCCATTGACCTTCTGAGCCAACTCTCTCCATACCCACTGACTTATTTTGCATTAATCTGCCATGTGAAGGAAAGAGGACTTCCTTTCTGGCCTTGGACTTCTGGACTTCTTCAATAAGCACCTCCATGACAGTCTCCATAAATCAGGGTGCCCTCACCATCGACACTGTGCCTGCTGCTCCAGAAATGCACTTTCCACACACTACCAATGAAAACTCCACCTCGTCTTTAAAAGGTGCAGGCCGGCTTTAAGAAATTATAAGTTTTCCCGCTCTCCCAAATGGCAAGCTGCCAATAAGCAGCATGATTAGTAGCTCACCAATATAATTTAAACAAGATCTGACTACCAAAATGGATTGGGCCTCCCACCGATGTCATCAGATGGGTGTAGCAAACGTCCAGCCCATCGCCCATCCGATCTACACCACATACGAAAATCTTGTCAAATCATAATCTTGAAAATTCAGCTACTGGATTCACTCAGATGCCCACATAAATTTGAACTTGTCATTCTTCATCAGTGTTTAAACAATCAATAGGCCTCAAAACTCAGAATTATTCAGTAGACCCACGAAGCAACCTGTCAATAAATTGCTCAGTCCAAGTTAGTTTGCACGTACGTGCTGAGAAAGTCCAGAAGGATGTAGATCCTGTACAACTTTGGACATCCTTGTTTTAGAATTGTAACGGTTTTGTAAAAATGAATGACATTTTTATTTTTATTAGGTCAATAGGGAAAGGGCAGGGGAGTGGGACTAATAGGATAGTTCTTTCAAAGAGCTGGCACAGCCATGATGGGCCAAATGGCCTCTTTTTGAGCTGTATCATTCTATGATTCTATGATTTTGAAAAAAATGCTGAAAATTCACAATAGGTCAATCAGCAATGGAAGGAGGTTGAATTATCTTTCAGTTTTCGGAGCCTTTCCAACATTTACAAATTCCATTTCAGATTTTTAAATACCTGCTTTTAATCTTATTTTCTCCTTACCCACAGCGTTACTTAGAGAACCCCAATATAACTGCGTGCTACAATGAACTGATTCAGTTAGAGCATGGAGAGGTGCAGTCACAATTCAAACTGCGGTACGTATTTTATTAATTAGCTGCATTTTACAGATGCAATTCATGGAGGTAAGTATTCAGGACAAAGCATTAAAAAAGTTAATGGGACCCAGATGATATGTATCCTAGAATACTGACTATCTTTGGAAGCAAGAATTATGCTGAAGGACTGGACAGTGGAAAATATTACATCCCTATTCAAGAAAGGAGAAAAGGATCAGACAGGAAATTATAGGCCAATTAATCTTATCTTGATTGTGGGTAAATTTCTAGAGTCCACTATAGGGATAAAAAACATGAGCTATTCAGGAACAGTGAACTTGGATTGGCAATGGGAAGGCTGTCCTTGACTAATTCAATTGAATGTTTTGAAGAAATCAAAGTGTATAGTTAAAGGGAATGTGATGGATTTCAGAAGGAGTTTCATAAAGTGCCACATAAGAGATCTGTTACAAAAATGAAGGCACGTGGTATTAAAGGGAACATAGCTGCATGGATAGAGAGATGGCGATAGCACAGAAAGCAAAGAATAGGTGTTATTTTATCTTGGTGGGTAGTGGTGTGCACTAGGGATCTTTTGTTTTCCATTTACAGAAATAATTTTGGGATGTGAACATTAAGAATCAACCACATAGTGCAGACTGGAGTTAAATGTAAGGGTGGTAGTTTTCCTTCCTTGAAAGACATTAGCGAACCAGTTGGATTTTTCACAACAATGTACTAGCTTCCACAGTGATGTTTTGGATGCCAGCAAACAAATTACTAGCTTTATTGCATTAAATGTCACAACTTGCCATGTTGGGATGGAAACTCATAACCTCTGGGGTTCTAGTCTAGTACCATAATCACTACACTGCTACACCCCAATTAATTTGACCATAGGTACAGAGAAATGATATCAAAGTCTACTAATACCAAATTGAGGGCATGACAAACCATGAGGAAGGAATACAGGAGAACATAGACAAATTAGTGGAGTTATCAAGTAAGTGGCAGAGGTAGTTCAATGCAGAGAAATGTGAAATAGTATATTTTGGGGAAAAGTTTAGTGGCAGCATGTGCTCTTAATGGTAAGACTCTTACAGGAAAAGCGGGATCTAAGGGTACAGAGAATACTTAGGGGGTGAATTTCTATGGGGGATTTGCCTGTTCATCGGCAATAACTTTGGTGGAAGAAGCTTGTAAATCCTGGAAAAATCGTTTAAACATCTATAAGGCAAATGGGATTCTGGGTTTTATACATAGGGGCATTAAATATAAAAGCAAGGAAGTGGTGTTGAATTTGTACAAAATATTGATTAGGTCACAGTTGGAATATAACAGGAAGAATATTAAAGCCATGGAAAGAGTACAGTGAAGATTCACTAGAGTGATGCCAGGAATAAGATGCTTTGATTATGAAGAAACCCTCAAAAATTGGTGATTTTTCACTGCTACAGAAGTTAAGGAGGGATCTAATAGAGGTTTTCAAAATAATGAAAGGTTTTGAGTGGGTAAATGCTGGTTGGCCAATCAATTACAAGAGGGAATAGATTCAGGATTATCAGTAGAAGAACGAAGGGGAAGTTTGAAGAATTTTTCACACAGAATTATTAGAATGTGGAACGCTTTACCACAAGTGGGTATTGAGGTAGAGACCATAATATCATTTTAAATGGAATTAGACAAATATTTTGAAAAGGAAGAATATAAAAGGACTCAGAGAAAGGTCAGGAAAATGGGATTAAAGTAGACAGCTCTAGTTGAAGAGCTAGCACCAGCACAGATGCGAAGAGCTGAATGGCCTCCTACTGAACTATTGATTGCATGATTCTATGTACTAAGGTAAAGAATCTGAATCTGTTTTAACTTATTTGCTGCTAGATACTACAACAACAACTTGCATTTATATAGCGCCTTTAAACGTCCCAAGCCGCTTCACAGGAGCTTTATCAAACAAAATTTGACATTGAGTCATGGAAGGAGGTATTAGGACAGGATCAAAGAAGCCGGTTTTAAGGACCATTTAAAAGGAGGGTAGAGAGGCGGAGAGGTTTAGGGAGGGAATTCCAGAGCATAGGACCTAGGCAGTTTTATGCCTGCACTCTTCGTATGGAGCATAAACACCGGCATAGACCTGTTGGGCCGAGTGGCCTGTTTCTGCGCTGTAAATACTATGTAATACTTTTTGGAATTTTAAATAGAGCTTTTCTAATAAAAATGCATGTATTACTCAAATATTTACATTACTCTGATCATTTTTCCAGGGCGTGCAGCTCCATATTCACAGCCCTAGAGCACTGCCAGGAGGCCATAGAAATTACAAGTGAGGACCATGTTATTCAGGTAAACTAACATCACCATTTTGTTAGAGCTCATGTATAAATGATTATTTTATACCAGTTACTTTCACATTAACATTTTGTGAAATCTGTATCCTTCTATTCTGGAATCTATTTCTCGCAAAGCTCATGCAGTTCTTCATCGGAACAAAGGTCTAGAAAAGAGTCTGCAGTCCATCTGGCCAATCCCAGAAACTAACGGGCCTGCCCACCTGATGGAAGCCCCGGGACTTACCCACCGTTGTGCTGCTGTCTTGCCGCAGGCTTCAATTTTTAACCTGCTCCAACAAGGTCCTACTTTAAATATGCAGATCTCGGGCTCTGATCTGGGTGGTGCAGTCAACAAGAGTTTTGAAATCCTTTTAGACTTTCATGACAAGTCATCACTGATTATAGAAATGTAAGAGGAGATCTGCTACTGTTTCCAGTGTCTGTAGTCAGGGCAGTTACGTGTCTCACCTTCATACTCAGCTTAACCCTTTTTCATCTTGTGAGAGGTTTGCTTTAGAAAGATCTTTGGAATTAAGAGTTATATGTTTCACTTCTTTCATTGGTAGCTGTGACTTCTTTGTTGCTATCAGATCATTGCCATGTATCCAAGCTACATGGCAATGGCATTTAGTTATAACAAGCTTTTATTCAGTCTTCCATGGCTTACCCGACAGAAACAGTACAACCTCTGACTGGGTGGTGCAGTCACTTAGAATACTGTAACCTGGGACCTCTAGGATCTGAATTTGAATCAAGCCAAACTAATAGGATGAAAGTCTCCTCTACTGGCTGTAAGTGCCTTAAGTTTGGTCACTGTAGATAATCTCAACCCAATCTCTAGTAGTTGGAGGTCCAGCAACAAAAAACTATCCCAAAAGTCAGAAAATTGGGACTAAAGTGGCAGTTGCATAAGAAAGGCCACGAAGAAAGCTACTTTGCTATTATGCAATATACAGAAGTTCATACTAAAGCTGTAATGATCCCCCTTCTGAGGATGGGTACAGCCATATTGTTGGAGCAGAAAAAGGGGAGCTTTACTCTGCATCTAGCTTTGCTATACTTCACTTGAGACTGCTTGATGGTGACACAGGGTGACATTTCCCCACACTGATATCCCTCAGCTTCATGAGATTAAAAATTCAGTTGAAAAAAAAACCTTAAGGAAAGACATTTTTAAAAAAATTAACATTCTTGTCTCACATCTCCCATACGTCAGCTCTCCTTCACCGTGCCTTATCAATCATCACACGCCATCCAGTCTCAGGATAATGCAGTATAAGATTTACCAACTACTTGTGTGACAGATGTCGAGGGACTTGGAGATTTGCAAATCAGTGTGGTTTTAGTATTTGCTTTCCCAGTGACTACATGTGAATATATATTTATAAGGATCAATCTTACCCTCCATCTGTTTGGGTGCAGCACAGGGAGCACCACATGGAACAGTCCTTATAACATGATTACAAATTAAGGTTCATGACTACAATAAAATCAAGTCAAAGTCTGCGTTTTATTGCTATTTCTAAGTGTTTATATGTAACAGCATTTGCTTTTTCATTTGATTCGGAGCAATCGGTAAATACCAGCCAGTTGTGAAGCTAACACAGTCCTTAGATTTATGTATTAAAATAGAAGATCCATGAGATGTTTCCATAGTAACATTTTCATACTGATTCTACATTAAAATGATTAGAATCTGACAATTACTTATCACATTTTTTTAAAAATTACAGTTTTGTCTCCTTTTCTCTCTCCCTCTGAAGACACTGTGGTCCCAATTTTAACCACGAGCTGGTTTTGGGCGAGTGGGCAGCAATGTGAGTTAGAAATTCACCCACCGCTCCAGGAATGAGGCCCAGGGAGTATTTTAACTCCTGGGCCTCTTTTAAATCCCGCCGGCCGGGAAGTCGGTGGGAAGCAGCGGAAAACCTCGCAATCAGAAAGAGTGGGGGAAGAGTCCGCAGCAAGGGAGGCCTAAGTCTTCCCCTACCCCCAGTGGCTCAGTGAGTAGATGCACCATGTGATGTGGTATTCAGCCACACAGAAGTTCAATCCACAGCCTGTGGTGAGTTAGCTGATTTCAGCCATGGACAGCAGTGGGGCATTAGGACTTGCCTCATTGTTCCTGAGCTGGGGAAGGTTCCTGCTCCTGATGGCTAGCAGGGACACATCAGGCAAAAACAGGATCAGCTTCAGCTGTGATGACACAACAGCAGTGATGCCACCCTTGTGGAAAAATAGCCAGCCAAGAACCACTGTCCAAGCTAGCATGTGAAGTTTGGCTAGTCGGGCAAGGTACCAGAGGGCCTCCACCGTCCATGGAACCATATACCAGTATGAGTCAGTGGGGGCGATTTTAACCCACCTTAAGTAACCAACCCAGATTGGTTACCCACCCAGAAGCCCTGGGGAGCTGACTACTTGGGCAGCAAGGACACCCGTCTAAAGCTGGTGGGGTCCTTTTTTACACATCCATGTCAGGTCCTGATGTCATTGGGACCTGACTGCAATTTTAACTCGGAGGCCTGAGCAGGAAGCCACAGTGAGTTTCCCGCCAGGCCAGAGAGGAAGAGGATCAGGGCCAGAAGAAGTCCAAAAAAGATAAGTTTTAAAATTTTTTTTTTACTTTCTTCATGGAGTCAGGAGCAGCAGGAGCATAAGTGAGAAGATGCACCTGCCAAAACCAGCGGTGCTGACCCCACCAAAGTTCATGGGATCATGGGAGGTCCCTTCATTTAGCTACCATTGGCGGGCGTACCGCCCCATTGGGGGCACATTTGCGGTGCCCGCTGTTTCAGCAATGCTGGAAAAATCCAAAGGAGGTGGACTGGCCAGGGAAAGTGGGCGATTTCACCTGGAAACAACTCTTAGCTGCTCCTGCACCCCTCCCCCCTTGTAAGAGGGTCACTTTTAAAGTTTAAAAAAAAATTTTGGCAAAGCTTCAGGGGTCCAGGCCATGACTTCCAGGTGGTCCATACATCCACCCCAGGGCAGCCATTAATTCTGGTCTTATTGCACCAACCATACCTCATGGGCCCAATAAAGCCTAGGGAGTAAGGAACTCCAACATTTTGACTCCCTTGGCCCTGCCCCCGTACATCGATGGTCATGTTGGGGGTGGGCAAAGTTTCCACCCAATAGGCCATCCCAGATATTTTTGGCTCTAGGGCGGGTCCTGGCATATCTAGCGCCTGGCCTAGTTTTTGGCTGTTCTAAAGACCTGCTGACGTTTCAGTGGGAATATGCCAGAACAGACGTGGATTTTCAGGGCCTACATAATTTGCTGTGCTAAGTTATTGATGAAAGAATTGCAATATTAATGATTTTACTGGGGAAAATGGCCTTTGATAGTGACACGCCATGAATGAAAATAATATGACTAGTGGCATGTTCCTCTGGGTACTGCCTTTCTCAACACAAACAAAAATGCGTAAGGGTAGGTTTGAGCAGAAAGTTAACCTCAGTCTTGATTTCCTTTGCAGTACGTGAATCCAGCATTTGAACATATGATGGGTTATCATAAGGGGGAGCTGGTTGGCAAAGAACTTACTGAACTACCAAAATGTGACAAAAATAAAGCGGATCTTCTTGATACAATAAATACATGTATCAAGAAAGGAAAGGTGAGTATTCCTTATAACTTTTCAAGTCTTTGATATATTTACCTTTTGAACTTGGTGATATGAACCATTCAAATAGTCACACAGGTACTGGTAGAAATTTAGTAACGTTTGTGAGGAAGAGCGGAATTCAACCCAATATGCATTGAGCCAGAAAAAAATTGAATTTACCTCAACAAAGTTTGGCAAGGAGAATCTCCCCCTTCAAATTCTATGCTGGCTATTTCTTGTTAAGTTATTATCATGCTTTCCTCGCCTATTCCTGGGAACTACAGTGTTCAGCATGCAGATTGACTGCAGACCAAAGAATAGCTCCTGGTTTCTAAGGAGTAGCGCTTGGTTCAGTCTGCTCCATCTTCTTCTTTAAGCATAATATGAGCTGGGGGACATAGTCTCAGGATAAGTGGTCGGACATTTAGGACTGAGAAGAGGAGGAATTACTTCACTCAGAGATTTTGTGAATATTTGGAATTCTCTACCCAGAGGGCTGTGGATGCTCAGTCCTTGAGTATATTCAAGACTGAGATCGATAGATTTTTGGACTCTAAGGGAATCAAGGGATATGGGGATCGGGCAGGAAATTGGAGTTGAGGTTGAAGATCAGCCATGATCTTATTGAATGGCGGAGCAGGCTCGAGGAGCCACTCATGCACCTATTTCCTGTGGTCTTATGTTTCTTACATTCCTGCTTCTGATTTGCTGCACCCTGCCTCACTCTGTTTGGCTAGTTCACATGCCAACTGACAAGGCAGCCATTCTAATTACTTTAGATTTCGGTTTGCTTGTATCGCTCTCAGTGTAGAAGCATATCTAGAGTTGTTAGCTGCATTCCTCTGCTGTTTCTCCCACCAATTTTTCCAGCTGAAACTGGAAGCTACCCATTGGGTTAGTGGTAGAATCATAGAATGAGGCCATTCGGCCCATCGAGCTATCCAATTAGTCCCACTCCCCTGCTCTTTCCCCATAGCCCTGCAAATTTTTCCTTTTCAAGTATGTATCCAATTCCCTTTTGAAAGTTGCTATTGAATCTGCCACCTTCAAAGATTTATGAGAATGCACTTCCGGATCCCTCTGCTCTTGCAACACCCTCAACATAGCACCATTTACATTATGCTGCCTCTCCATCTTGTTCCACCCAAAGTGCATTACTTCACACTTATCCGCATTAAATTGCATCTGCCACCTGTCTGCCCATTTCACCAGTCTGTCTATGTCCTCCTGAAATCTGCTACTATCCTCCTCACTAGTTACTACGTTGCCAAGTTTTGTATCATCTGCAAACTTCAAAATTGTACTCCCTATACCCAAGTCCAGGTTATTTATATATAACAAGTAAAGCAATGGTCCTAATACCGAGCCCTGGGGGACCCCACTGCATACTCTCTACAGTCAGTAAAACATCCATTCACCACTACTCTCTGCCTCCTATCCCTTAGCCAATTACATACCCAAGTTACCAAACTTAATCCTACGTGTTTCTATTTTCCGAATATGTCTATTGCGTGGTACTTTATCAAATTTCTTTTGAATGTCCATATATCCATCTACTGCACTACATTCATCAACCCTCTCTGTTACTTCATCAAAGAACTCAATCAAATTATTCAGATGCAAGGCAGGTAAGATCTCCCTCAGCCTAGATTATGTACAAAATACAAAGATAATTCAGTCATTTTTTTTGCACAAAAAAGTTTAAATTATCCAATAATTCAAATTAAGCAATATAAATAATATGGAAAATCTAATTTGAATAAAGTGACTTTTGAAGAGGGTTTGAGCCCATATCATGTTCACTCAGAAGCAGGAGTGTTACTAACTGAGTCAAGCTAATACTGTACAGTCCTTTTCAGGCAGTGCATTCCGGATCATAACAACTTGCTGCGTAAAAAAAAATTGTCCTCATCTCCTCTCTAGTTCTAGAAAAAAGTAGATAAAAGCAGCATATACTGCATTCAAGAGAAAGAAAATTGATTGAAATTACATTAAAAGGATAAATCTAAGTACCAAAATGATTGTTCAATTTCTGTGGGGCTCAAATGTAATTTCAATGTACAGTATTAGCTTGACTCAGCTGGTAACACTCCTGCTTCTGAGTGAACATGATATGGGCTCAAACCCTCTTCAAAAGTCATTTTATTTAAATTAGAGGGATCTGGAAGTGCATACTCACAAATCTTTGAAGGTGGCAGGTCAAGTTGATAAGGCGGTTAAGAAAGTGTATGGGATACTTAGCTTTGTAAATAGGGGCATTGACTACAAAAACAAGGAAGTCATGCTAAACCTTTACAAATCACTGGTTAGGCCTCAGCTAGAGTATTGTGTACAATTCTGGGCATCATACTTTAGGAAGGATGTCAAGGCCTTGGAGAGGGTGCAGAGGAGGTTTATCAGGATGATACCAGGGATGAGGGACTCAGTTATGTAGAGAGATTGGAGAAGCTGGGGTTGTTCTCCTTAGAGCAGAGAAGGTTAAGAACATAAGAAATAGGAGCATAATAGGAGAATAAGCCATACGGCCCCTCGAGCCTGCTCCGCCATTCAATCAGATCATGGCTGATCTTCCACCTCAATTCCACTTTCCTGCCCGTCACCATATCCCTTGATTATCTTAGAGTCCAAAAATCTAGCTATCTCAGCCTTGAATATACTCAATGACTCAGCATCCACCGCCCTCAAGGGTAGTGAATTCCAAAGATTCACAACCCTCTGAGTGAAGAAATTCTTCCTCATCTCAGTCTTAAATGGCCGACTCCTTATCCTGCGAATATGCCCTTAAGGAGAGACCTGATAGAGATATTCAAAATTATGAGGGGTTTTGATACACCAAGTAGAGAGAAATTATTTCTTCTGGCAAGTGGGTTGGTAACCAGAGGTCATAGATTTAAAATAATTGGCAAAAGAGCTAGAGGGGAAATGGGGAGAAATTCTTTCACACAGAGGGTTGTTGAGATCTGGAACGCACTACCTGAAAGGGTAGTGGAAGCAGATTCCATGGGAACTTTTAAAACGCAGTTGGACATGTACTTGAGGAGGACTAATTTGCAGGGTTATAGGGAAAAAGCTGGGGTGTGGAACTAAATTGGACAGCTCTTTCAAAGAGCCAGCACAAGCACAATGGGCTGAATGGCCACCTTCTGTGCTGTAAGATTCTATGATTCTATTCTATGATTCTTTTGGTGGTTTAGGTGTACGTTAAGAACCCAAAACACTATTTGCAAAAGAGCAGGAAGATGTTGGCCAACATTCTTTCCTCAACCAAAAGCACATTAACTGGTCATACCTGTTTGTCTTCATATATACACATTTTAACTATTGTTTTTTTAATAATTCTTGCTATAATGAATGCAGTGATTGTCAATCAATAGGAAGAAAATCCTTATATTTTTCCAATAGCTTAGGAATTTCTCTTTGTTCATTGCTCATTAACGTTTGCTGCTTAACAATTAGAAACAAGGCCACTGATTTAACTTTTTCACAGAAAAATGGACAGAATCACGGAATGCAATTGGTCGAAAGCTCAGAACCACATATTAAAATGGAATTTAACTTTAAATTACTGTAAAACTTTCTCTCTAGCACCCTCTCTAACTCTCACCTCCTCAAATCCCACACGACCCATCTATACCTCACTGCCTTCTCCATTCACCCAAAGGTTGTCTGATATGAAGACCTGGACAAGCCAAATGCCCTCCAGCAAGACCAAGGCCACCCTCATTGGCTCTCATTATCACCACCATGACTTTGGCCCCTCCTCAGCTGCCATCTCAAGCTGTGCCAGGAAGTGCAGCACCTTGGCATCCTGTTCAACCTCAGCTCAGCTTCCTCCCTCACATCTGTGTGATTTCCAAAACCGCCTTCCAGTATCGCTTACCTGCATCACACATCTCCTTTCTGGTTCCAAAACCATGGTCCATATGTTCAGTAGCTCAAAGCTTGACTTCTTCAGTGCCTCCTCCCTGGTGTCCCTGCGTCAACCCTCCACAAGTTTAATCTAGTCCAAAATGCCATGGCCAGCATCCTCAACCACACTAAGTGCCCCACTCCAGTCACTCCCCGATTCTCTCCAAGCTCCACTGGCTTCTCATACCTTGAGTTCAGAGTTCTTCAAATTCTTTTCAAATCCCTCCATGGCCTCACCCCACCATACTTTAGTGACTTCCTCCTGCTTTATTTCGCTGCATGCACCTGCCACTCCTCTAATGCCAAACTACTCCTGAACCCTCATTTCCTCTGCCCCAACATTGCTGGCAGCTCATTCATCCACTACACTCTTACCTTCTGGACCTCTCTATCCAGTCCTGTCCACCTCGCTCCCTGTTTTCAAAGTCTCCGTATATCCATCCTCTTCAACCATGCTTTTGGTACCTAACCTCGCCTCTCCATCTCTTTTACCCTTCCTCGTACTTGATATCCACCGTATACTTTTTCTGATTATTCTAAGATATTTTCCAACATGTGAGAAGCACTCTATAAAAGTAATTTGTTGTTGTGGTTGACATTGTAAATCAATGGTCCCATCCGTGTGCTAATCTCAGTGCAATCCCTGTTTCCTGTATATTTAGCAAGGCAAGGGATGGACTTTTCCAGTGAAAAAAAATTATTGTACACCAAATATGATTTAAAATGGCATTATCATTACCAATTGAGAAAGCAGTGAATGGGTTTTAGAAAGTAAAATTGATTTAATAAGTGTCATCACCAGCAGCAGCCTAGAGAAAACAAATTGGCTTAGAGCCCAGCAGGTGCCACATGTTCATGTATTTGATATTTTTAGGATTAGAGTCCATGTCATAAGTAATTCTTCAGTCCCTATTCATATTGTGCATCCATTATTGTGAGCACTAATGGTGTCACGAATACCCAAGCCCATAAATTCTACAGGGGCTCACCATGCTCTCCCGTTGTAACACCGGCCCCCATGATCCCTGACCCAGATCTCTATCCCCTAACTGCGACCCAGGCCCTGTTCCCCGACCCATTCCCCAACCTGAAACCTAGGTCCCAATCCTCAACCTGCGACCCAGGCCCCGATCCCCAATCCCCAACTCCCAACCCAGGCCCTGATCCACGACTTAGGCCCCGACTCCCAACCCAGGCCCCGATCCCGATTCCCGACCTCGGTTCCAATTACCAATCGAGGCCTCGGTCTCCGAATCAGGCCCCCATTCCGATCCCCGACAACACTTACCTGAGGGCTACTGTGATGCTGGCAGTGGCCCAAACATGGAGTTCTCTTGACCGGCGGGCTCTTGACACTTCACCGGCAACATTGAAATGAGGCCGAAGGCCCAATATCCAGAAAGCCTCAGGCCTCACCCTACAGGCACAGGGGGTGTGAACTACCCCCCCCGCCGCATATCCAAAAATGGTTGAGGCCCAATTTCTCGGCCACCTTGTTTACATGCGTAAATGGGATTTCTACCAAGAAAGTTACAGCAGCAACAACACTGAGGAAATTCCTGGCCCTAACTTACTTTTCTTAGGCTAGATTCAATCCTGGGCGTAAACAACAGGAGTAGCAAAAATAATTCCTTAGGCAACTGTGCCACTAAGCTTTTTAGAACTGAAATGTCTCTTATTTGCATAATTACAATATACTTTCAGATCATTCGTACTGTTATGAAATCCTTTATGTTAAAATCAAAACTGGACGACAGCACACAAATTTTGTACTTGAAACTCGTTTTCTTCAATCAAACCTTGAACTACATCTATCTTTCTTTCTATCCTCTAAAAGTTTTCAGTGTGGCAATCATACTCTAGACTTCACACATTGCACTTCAAATTATCAAAAGTACTTCTTTTGTTTCTGACCAGGAGATGAAAAATTACAATCACCTGGCAATCTGTAAATTTACCTCACTAAACAACAATTAAACTTTGATTGAGTTTAAAACCTCAGGATTTATTTAGACCACTTCCTCATAGGGAGTGCTTGAGCAGTGGTCTGAAGGGGACAGGTCTGTTTAGCAGCCAAACATCACTCTAGATTCCACTCTATAAGCAGCTACTATTAAAAGAATGTTTCAACTATTACAATGGGGTGCCGAATACTAAAGAGTTTGCATACCTCTGTGTGGTATCCTATTTGTGATAGCTATGGGAAACCCATATAAAAAAGTATATGCAGCATGAAAAAATATGCTCACACATTCCAAAATTGGCAAATAATCCATGTTGTCTTTTACAGGAATGGCAAGGAATTTACTATGCAAGGCGGAAAGCAGGAGACAGTATCCAGCAAGATGTAACAGTAACACCTGTGATAGGCCAGGGAGGGTAAGTATCAGAATTTACTACCAGGAAAACAGAAATCACCTAGAGAAACAAAAATAAACAGCAGCTTCTAGATTTAATGTCGCCTGGCATGTACAGGGCAGAGGGCAAGAATGTTCCATTTTTAGCTATCAATGTTCCAATTCTATATAAAAAAAGAACTTTTGTAGAATTACTGATAAACTTGCAGAGGCTTGATACCAAGCCTGTGAACCTACTTTGGGGCCGCTTTTCCTTCATCTAATGGTTAATTTTTAATCTAATAAAAAATGTTGCAGAATATTAACCTCTTTCTTCAGTAAGCTTTAACTTGCTCTTCTCTATGTGCCAAGGACATTGCACTGTGAGCTGGAATATAATAAATGTAATAAGGACGGAAGAATAAGGGTCATTGTATTGAACGTCACTTAGAATCTTCACAATACAACTGATGTAATTAATCTTGCAGCAATATTCAGAATTGTGTTTTGTCTTCATTCAATGTTGTAGTAATGTAATCTTGCGATCAATACCAGTGATTGAGTGTGACACTTTCAATTTTCCTCCATTAAGTGTGAAACAGATTAAAAGCCCATATAAATCCTTAGAGCTAGGTTTATTTGTAAGAGTGGCATGCATCGCAGTGGTGTAAGTGTTTAAGAAAACGATTGTCACTCCTAATGAATGACACTTGAGAGATCTCATTATTAATAGTTCAAAGTTCATCTGAAAAGTATCTATGTGCCAAAGTTTTTAATAGGACTGGTTGATCTCCCACGGGGGGTAGATTTAGACTTTGTGTGATGGTCTAAAACGGGTGAGAGTGAATTGGCAGTCCGTTTTATATGTCTCCCGATTTTTATTTCTATTGACTTCAGCGCCAGTCGCCCGCCTATGCCGGGAGCGAAAAGGCCGTAGCCATTTCGAGGCCCGGACCTCATTTAAATAGAACCAGCGAGCTGCCCGCCCTCAATGGGTGTCCCGATGCAGCTTTCAGGATTCAGTTTGGCGCAATATCGGGCGGCTCGAAGGCTGCCCAGCCGCCAGCAAGGTGAGTCCTTGGGGGCGGGTCATGATTGCGGAGCGGGGAGGGGATCCAGGGGTGGCAGCAGCCCACATTACTTTTTGTGGGACCCGGAGGAGCATGCCTGTACTGTCCTAAAATGGCAATGGACTGCTTCATTATCTGAGGAATTGCCAATGGAGCTGAACACTGTCCAATCATCAGCGAACAGCCCCACTTTTGAACTTATGATGGAGGGTTGGTCATTGATGAAGCAGCTGAAGATGGTTGGGCCTAGGACACTGCCCTGAGGAACTCCTGCAGCAATGTCCTCAGCTCGAAGGCTGCCCAACCACCACATCCATCTTCCTTTGAGCCAGGTATGAACCCAGCCACTGGAGAATTTTCTCTCTGATTCCCATTGACTTCAGTTTTACTAGGACTCCTTCATGCCACACTCACTCGAATACTGCCTTGATACCAAGGGCAGTTATTCTCACCTCACCTCTAGAATTCAGCTCTTCTGTCCATGATGACTCCTTCCATCACTTTGCTGATGATTGAGAGTAGGCTGATGAGGCAGTAATTGGCTGGGATGAATTTGTCCTGCTTTTTGTAGACAGAACCTACCTGGGCAATTTTCTACATTGTCGGGTAGATGCCAGTGTTGTAGCTGTACTGGAACAGTTTGGCTAGAAGCGCAGCTAGTTCAGGAGCACAAATCTTCAGCACTACAGCCAGGATGTTGTTGGAGCCTATAGACTTTGCTGTATCCAGTGCACTCAGCTGTTTCTTGATGTCACGTAGAGTGAATCAAATTGGCTGAAGACTGGCATCTGTGATGGTGGGGACTTCAGGAGGAGGCCGGGAAGGATCATCCACTCAGCACTTCTGGATGAAGATGGTTGCAAATGCTTCAGTCTTGTCTTCTAAGAACATAAGAAAAAGGAGCAGGAGTAGGCCATACGGCCCCTCGAGCCTGCTCCACCATTCAATCAGATCATGGCTGATCTTCGACCTCAACTCCACTTTCCCGTCCGATCCCCATACGAGGACGCCCAAGTCCCTCTGAACGCCAACATTTAATAGTTTCTCACCATTTAAAAAATATTCTGCTTTTCTATTCTTTCTACCGAAGTGAATAACCTCACATTTCCCCACATTATACTCCATCTGCCACCTTCTTGTCCACTCACTTAATCTGTCTACATCCCTTTGCAGATTCTTTGTGTCCTCCTCACAGCTAACTTTCGCACCCAGCTTTCTATCGTCAGCAAACTTGGATACATTACAGTCAGTCCCTTCATCTAAATCATTAATATAGACTGTAAATAGCTGAGGCCCAAGCACCGATCCTTGCAGCACCCCACTAGTTACAGCTTGCCAACCTAAGAATGACCCGTTTATCCCTACTCTCTGTTTTCTGTCCTTTAACCAATCCTCTATCCATGCTAATATATTACCCCCAACCCCATGAGCATGCACATGCTGGTCTAAGAACATAAGAACATAAGAAATAGGAGCAGGAGTAGGCCAATCGGCCCCTCGAGCCTGCTCCGCCATTCAATAAGATCATGGCTGATCTGATCCTAACCTCAAATCTAAAGAACACAAGAAGAAGGAGCAGGACCCGGCCACATAGCCCCTGGGCCCTCTCCGCCACCCACAGGGCATTGACCGATCCGAACTCAGCTTCATGTCCAATTTCCTGCCTGCTCCCCGTAATCCCTAATTCCCTTTACTTCTAGGAAACTGTCTATTTCTGTTTTAAATTTATTTAATGATGTAGCTTCCACAGCTTCCTGGGGCAGTAAATTCCACAGACCTACTACCCTCTGAGTGAAGAAGTTTCTCCTCATCTCAGTTTTGAAATAGCAGCCCCTTATTCTAAGATTATGCCCCCTAGTTCTAGTTTCACCCATCCTTGGGAACATCCTTACTGCATCCACCCGATCAAGCCCCTTCACAATCTTATATATTTCAATAAGATCGCCTCTCATTCTTCTGAACTCCAATGAGTAGAGTCCCAATCTACTCAACCTCTCCTCATATGTCCACCCCCTCATCCCCGGGATTGTACTGTGGAAAACCATAAAGAAATGCCTGACCATATTAACTTTCTAATACACCTAAACTATAAAGAGAGGCCTGACCATGTTAACTTTCTAATATGGTATTAATTTCCTAATACCCTTAAAACCAAAAAAAAGAAGAAATGCATGATGGATAAGTTGACCATGTTAGCTGACCAGCTGAATATAATAGAAAGCTTATGTTTTAGTTCTCACCAAAGACACACAGAAGAGCTATTGTCTGCTTATGAGATAATTGTCTGACTAACAAAAATGAATGACCATATAGCCTTGAGACTAGGTACAGACCCACTGATAAGAAAAACTGTTATTAAGGAAACATACTTTCCCAGACAGTGTTTAAAAAAATCACGAGGCAGTCACGAGGAACCAGAGGGTGGGTTCCCTATTTTGATTGACTAACCACTTGAACTAATAAAGAATGTACATGTACACCCATATTCTATGATAGACAGACATTACTAATTAAACTGTATAAATGTGAACTGTTTTCCTTTGTTCAGTGAAGAGGTTGTTCTGACCATTGTTTAGAACACGTCTTCCTTTGATATCAAGTTTCTTTTAATTAAAATTCTTACTTGTCTGAAAATAAGTGTTTGGAGTTAATGCATTGTATATAATAGGTAATTAAGTTTTCGACAGTACTGCCTCGAGAGCAAGTATGTCTTTTTTGAAGTATGGACACCAAAACTGTGTGCAGTATTCCAGGTGCGGTCTCACCAATACCTTATATAACTGCAGCAATACCTCCCTGTTTTTATATTCTATCCCCCTCGCAATAAAAGCCAACATTTTAGAAAGGATATGATTAAACTAGAAAGAGTGCAGAAAAGATTTACTAGGATGCTACCGGGACTTGATGGTTTGACTTATAGGGAGAGGTTGGATAGACTGAGACTTTTTTCCCTGGAGAGCAGGAGGTTTAGGGGTGATCTTATAGAAGTCTATAAAATAATGAGGGGCATAGATAAGGTAGATAGTCAAAATCTTTTCCCAAAGGTAGGGGAGTCTATAACGAGGGGGCATAGATTTGAGGTGAGAGGGGAGAGATACAAAAGGGTCCAGAGGGGCAATTTTTTCACTCAAAGGGTGGTGAGTGTCTGGAACGAGCTGCCAGAGGCAGTAGTAGAGGCGTGTACAATTTTGTCTTTTAAAAAGCATTCGGACAGTTACATGGGTAAGATGGGTATAGAGGGATATGGGCCAAGTGCAGGCAATTGGGACTAGCTTAGTGGTATAAACTGGGCGACATGGACATGTTGGGCCGAAGGGCCTGTTTCCATGTTGTAAACTTCTATGATTCTATGATTCCATTGGCCTTCTTGATCACCTGCTGCACCTGCATGCTAACTTTTTGATTTTCTTGCACTAGGACCCCCAGATCCCTTTGTACTGCAGTACTTTCCAGTTTCTCGCCATTAAGATAATAACTTGCTCTCTGATTTTTCCTGCCAAAGTGCATAACCTCACATTTTCCAATATTGTATTGCATCTGCCAAATCTCCGCCCACTCACCCAGCCTGTCGATATCCCCTTGTAGGTTTTTTATGTCCTCCTCACTCTCTACTTTCCCTCCCATCTTTGTATCATCTGCAAACTTTGATACGTTACACTCGGTCCCCTCCTCCAAATCGTTAATATAGATTGTAAAGAGTTGGGGACCCATCACCGACCCCTGCGGAACACCACTGGCCACAGGTTGCCAGTCCGAGAATGAACCATTTATCCCAACTCTCTGCTTCCTTGAGGATGGGGATGTTCATGGAGCCTCCTCCTCCCGTTAGTTGCTTAATTGTCCACCACCATTCACAACTGGATGTGGCAGGACTGCAGAGTTTTGACCTGATCCGTTGGTTGTAGGATCACTTTGCTCTGTCTATAGCTTGCAGCTTCCGCTGTTTAGCATGCATGTAGTCCTTTATTAAAACTTCACCAGGTTGAAGCCTCATTTTCAGACACACCTGGTGCTGCTCTTCTACACTCCTCATTGAGCCAGGTTTGATCATCTGAACTTATGATGGAAAATAAGCAAATGTGCATTATTTCAACTCTTTAATTTTCATTTTCTCTGTTAAAGATTCCCACTTGGTAAAAGCTGTTGAAATGGACTGACAGTTTGGACTGGACCAATAATTGGTTATTGTGTTAGTAACACAGTATAGAGCAGAATTTCCAATCAGCAAGCGAGTTAACGGCTGTGTAAAAGTAATGCAGGTGGAACTGTACAGTTTTGAGAAAACTTTGCTGATTGGAAGTTCTGATCTTATATAGTTTAATACAATTGTAAAGATCAAACTATAACTGATAAAGTTTTGACAAACAAATTTTGTGTATCTGTAGAAAGTATAGTCTAGAAATTACACTGCGCAATATTAACATGCAGATGCTTAACATATATTAATAGAGGCATTAAACCAGAAACTTCCATTTAAATAGTGGTTAAAGTATGTTCATATAAACACTTTAAGCATTCCAAAGATTCTTCATTGTTTTGTTCATAATACAAAAGAATGGATTGAAAGTGGCATAATGGCACACAGTAAATTGAAGCATAATGTGCCATGCCATGACAACAGAGGCTCTCCAGATGCTGTTGAAATGCTCTCTCTCCCCTGCCATTCTGCTGTGTTGTTTCTGCGAGTTGTTGGCTCACTTTTATGGTGACTAAAGAGACTGAGGAACAAATAGAAGGATACGAAACCCTGACAATGTAATTGGTGAGGTGGGAATCACATATTCTGGAGCTTGCTCCCTCACTGAATCATTAAAGAATGTCTTAACCATTGACAGTTACATGGGTAAGATGGGTATAGAGGGATATGGGCCAAGTGCAGGCAATTGGGACTAGCTTAGTGGTATAAACTGGGCGACATGGACATGTTGGGCCGAAGGGCCTGTTTCCATGTTGTAACTTCTATGATTCATTGGTGTTTAGTAAACTGAAGAAGCCGCATTACTGACTCCCTGTCAAATGCTTGTGATGTTTCATCTGATTCCTTCAGTAGTGTAATTGTACTTTTTCTATTTTCAATAGGAAAATTAGGCACTTTGTGTCCATTAAGAAATTGTGCAGTGATAACAATAAGCAGGTAAGATATTCAAATACTACATTGGTCATTTTTATTTTCCACTCAAGGGTCTTTTTATGACAGCAGGTGTAGCCTTTGAGATACTGATGAAAGTCATCACAGACTGTAATGAGGTTCTGTTGCTGTTTGTTAACAATAGTTGCAATTTCCATTTTATTAGATTTAAACTTGCTGGCATATCTGTTTATAATTAGATAGCTTTAATTGAGGCTTAAATAGTGAAACGATATTAAGCTCACATTCTCGCCTTACCTAATTACTGCTGTCCCTTTTGAAGCTGTTGCAGTCACTCTTCAATTTCTAAGCAATTAGCTTTAACTAGAGTTTCACCCATGCAACTCTTCATTATACTCACTTGGCTCCACACTTACAATCATTGTACCATAAAACCCTGCTGCTGTGATTGTTATTGTCCATTTAGATCTCTGAGAAATGTACCCTCTTCACCTTCCTGAAGCAATGCAAAAGTTTGGGCAGGATGTGGGGAAAGAGGGCACGAGGGGCAGCAGGAGGATTAGCAGCCAGTTTAGGTCTTCCATTCTTGGGTATCCTGCTCCTAAGAATTAAGATTTTTTTTCTTTTTACTAATTTTCTCTGTTTATTATTCTTCCCTCCCCTCCTCGCCTTAAAACGTTGATTCCTCAGTGGTCTTTGGTTCCACAGATGCCAGCCACTGATACCTCACTTAAGTGACCACTATTCATGTGTCATCATTCATCGTGAGTGCTGGCAGGCTATTCAACTGTGAGGGGTAAAATCCACATTTGTGAACTATTAGGAGAGGTCACTAGACAGCAATCAGGCGTGGGAATCCTGACTGATTTTTTTTCCCCTCTCCCTACCCCAGGAATGCTGGGACCAATAATAGCACCTCTACTACTGCTTGGCTATGATCAAATAAATCAAGCACAGAGTGGCGATCGAAAGATCAAATTTGATTAGGTCAAATTACCTGCTTAAAATAAATACCTTAACTACTCTGTTAAAATAATGCTCGCAGGATTTTGATACTATCCTGTTATAAGAGCACTACAAATAATGAACAGAGCAATTTCAAGCTCTTTGTAATTTGACCCCCCACCCCCTGCCATTTACTTTTCCAGTGAAGTTGAGCTGATTATTTGTACAATTACTTGCCAGCTTGAGGATGTGAAGCTTGTGATGTTCTCATACTTTTGTTGGCTGTGACCCATTCTGGAGAGGAGCAGTTCATGACTAACCATGGCCTATTGACTTTATGTGAATTATACTGAAGTTAAAATGAGAATAAATTGAGATTGAGCGCTTTCCACCTTGAGCATAGCTCCGGTTCTTGGGCAAGTTCATTACTAATCTCTGCTAGAATATGAAAGTAAGCAGATCTCATTAGTTCTACACCCAGTGTATTTCATAGGCAAGGTTTCTTGATGCAGTTACAGCTTATATTTGTTCATGTAAACCATGTCTGTCTGATTAGAGGCAGTTCAGCTTCTGAATCTTTGGTTGACTGTTCATAAACATAGTATATAATCTTTTATTAAATCCATCACACTTTAACTTAAATACTGTTCAGATTAAACAATGACATGCCACAAGGCTAAGACATACTTGAGGGCCTCCGGATGACATTGTAAACAGCATGAGTGGTTTATACAGTCATCTGAGTCGCAAGAATGTTACAGCCTTGAACCCATTTTTGAAAATTGTTTAAATAATATGTACTGTTTATCATTGTTTACCTAGTTAAGACGAACTAGTGTTTAGAATATTGCTGACTCTGTGTCACCATTTGCAGAATGCAGTTCTTCAGCATCTGGCCCTGAGGAGTTTTATTCTCTTCTGATTGAATTTGAACATTCAAGGCTGTGGAGATTCAACGGGGTCAAATTTAACTTTTGGGCGCTGGCCGGCTGCCCATTTAGGCGGCAAAGAGGCCCCCGTGATTTAGAGGCCCCGGCCTCGTTTAAATTTGGCAGGCGAGCTGTGGGGCACCAAACAGATGTCCCAATGCAGCTCGCCAGATTGAGGCCTCAAGTTTCGGGCTAGGATGGCTGCCAGCAAGGTAGGTTATGAAGGGGGGTTCCGCAATCGTAGAGGTTTGGGGGTCACAGGGCCATGGGGTGGAAGCAGCCCATTTTATGTTTGTGGGCCCCTGAGGAGCACTCCTGATCTCCAGGTCCCAAGAAAGTAATTTGACACTTACCTTTGGCTGGCCTCTTCGGTTCCATCGCCCGAAAGGCAAAAGAAAATCTAATATGTCTGAAAAAACTGAGATGAAAAGAAAAACTGTGAATGCTGGAAATCTAAAATTTAAACAGAAAATGCTGGAAATGCACACTAGGTCAGGCAGCATCTGTGGAGAAAGAAACAGTTAATGTTTCAGATCGGTGACTTTTTGTTAGAACTGTCCTGACGAAAGGCTATCGACCTGAAACGTTAACTGTTTCGTTCTCCACAGATCCTGCCTGACTTACTGAGTATTTCTAGTATTTTCTGTTTTTATTTCAAATTTCCAGCATCTGCAGTTTTTTCCTTTGAGAGAGATAAGTTAAATGTTTCTGATGGAGGCTCCCACATAAAACGATAACCTATTTTTCTTTTTAGGATGATGACTGACCTGTTGTGCATTTGCACCATTTTTAGTTTTTGCCCCTTAAAATAGCTACTTATTACTTGCAGGATTTCTTTTTTGAGCTTTATTTTGCTACATTAATACATAATTTTTCCCTTAATATAAGTGTACTTTATCAGTATGTATTTTTTGTGCTAGCTGTCTGTTCAAAGACAAGCAACAAAGTCTTGAATTATATGTTGTTTACCCAAACACTATTACACTTGATTAGGTTTTAAATGATAAAACATGTTGCTTGTGAATATTTGAAGCTTTAAAAGTCAACCAAGCACTGAGAAAATATCGAGACAGGTTTATTTTTGTGGAAGGCTTTCATTATTGGCTACACTTCAGGAATATGTGCTGTCACTGCTATGCTAATCATTCTCCAGGAAATAAATAAATCAAAAATCATTCTTCAAAATGAATCCCCTTTTTGATTGTATTTAGCTCTGACAAGGTTATTTAAAATCACAGGATAGTCAGAGATAAGAAAGACCATTCAGCCCATCTTAACTCATCCATCCAGAATGACCCTACAGTCCCCCATTACAGCATCCACTTGGTTCTTAACTGATTCCAGCCTTTACCTCAACTCCTCTATCTAGAAGTCTGTTCCTCGTGTTGATCATTCTTCGTGTGAAGAAGAATGTCCTGATACAAGATCTAAATTTGCCTTTTACTAGTTTAAGTCTTGGACCATTTTTTTTTCCTTGCAAATTAATTTAAAGTAATTTTCCAGATTTACCTTTTACATAATATTTACAATCTTACATACCTCTATAAAATCACCACTTAGATGCCTCCTTTCAAAGCTGAAGTGCCTGATTTTCTTCAGTCTTACCTCAAAACTCAAACCCTTGACACTGAGAATCCTTGTGACTCTTCTCTACACTGCTTCCAATATTTCAATGTCTCCTTTGCGTCTCGGTGACAAGAACTGGATGCAGTATTCAAGGTGTCAAACTATCCCTCTTTTCCTTGCCAACCTACATTGGTGTTTCTGCTGTCTTTCCAGAGTTTCCACAGTTCCTCTGCTGAGGTTACAGCAGACGATCAGGAGAATTCCCACGGAAATTCAAACCTTTTGAATCTACTTCAGCTTTGCACCAATCCTTTTTAAATTTCGCCTGACTGTGGACTCTTTTTAAAATCTTACTCTGCCTTTTTACACTACCTGGTTTTAGCTGAAGCTTCACATCACTGTGAGGTTCTAGAAGAGCGCAGTTGTCCCATTTGTTTTTATTCAGTTACTATATTCACAGCTGCCAATGGAGTCAGTGATATCCTAAATCTTTCTTTGGCTAACATTGAATTTTTCATCATCTGTATGCCCCGATGCTTGCAGATGTTTTCAAAAGTTTGCAGGAATCCACTCAAGCAACATACCGGTTGACCAGAAGTCGGTTAACTGTGACATCATTGATGAACTGTACTGGAGCTAATGGGGTGAATGTGGAATATAACAAAAGAGCTCATAAAGCACAATAGGGTAAAATTGTATTGTGTGATATTAGTGTACAAATGCTTAATGTCTTTATATGAAATTCCTTTGGTCACCATTTTAACTGTTAAAATAGAAGACAAAGGGATTTCATATGAACACGTTAGCTATTCACATACTAATTTGTGTGATTTCCCCCAACTGGTGTATAAGTCACACCCGTGTGTATCTCGGTCCCTTACTTTACAATTGGCATTTCAGTAAAAAATTCCTTATATTAAATTGGTGGACAAATTATCAACTTATATTTAGAAGATATAAAAACATGTGTGAAGGTGTGATTTATGAATCATAGAAGTTTACAACACGGAAACAGGCCCTTTGGCCCAACATGTCCATGTTGCCCAGTTTATACCACTAAGCTAGTCCCAATTGCCTGCACTTGGCCCATATCCCTCTATACCCATCTTACCCATGTAACTGTCCAATTGCTTTTTAAAAGACAAAATTGTACCCGCCTCCACTACTGCCTCTGGCAGCTCGTTCCAGACACTCACCACCCTTTGAGTGAAAAAATTGCCCCTCTGGACCCTTTTGTATCTCTCTCCTCTCACCTTAAATCTATGCCCCCTCGTTATAGACTCCCCTACCTTTGGGAAAAGATTTTGACTATCCACCTTATCTATGCCCCTCATTATTTTATAGACTTCTATAAGATCACCCCTAAACCTCCTACTCTCCAGGGAAAAAAGTCTCAGTCTATCCAACCTCTCCCTATAAGTCAAACCATCAAGTCCCGGTAGCATCCTAGTAAATCTTTTCTGCACTCTTTCTAGTTTAATAATATCCTTTCTATTTGATTTTGCAGCATATGCTGCTTAATAAGTTCCAAAACCTCAATCATGTAAATGATGTTCATTTCTTTTACCTTGGGCTTTTGATTGATTGTATTTCTCCTATTAGATCTACAATGTGCAGAGTGATGACAAATATACAGAAGAAAATTCTCAATCAGGTGAGACAAATCAAACTTTTTTTTGGTTTTATAAGTGCTGGAGTTTGGTCACTTCAGATATCTAAATTCCTGAATTTCAACCATCTGCAGATTCCAGCACGATGCAGTCTGCCCAGACTACCGCCAAATCTTTTGTGTGAATTTATCACTTAGCACCTTTTCCAATATTTTTCCCATAAGGCATTGCTTTCCTGTGTATGTCCAAAAGCGTAACAAAGAAAGGAATAGAGCCAATCAAATTCCTAGGATATATTTTTTTAAATAATGAAAAAATATAATCTGCCAAATGAATCCCAGACATTCCCCATTCCTTCTGGTTTTTACCTGCTTTTCACTCCCCTTACTGATTTTTTCCTTCCCTTTACCCTTCCTGTTTTCACCTGCTTGCTGTCTGCTTTCCTTACCTCTTTCTGGTCTTTGCCCACTTCCTATTCTCCTTCCACGCCCTTGTTTTATTCTGGGTCGCTCTCCAGGGATGGGTGCAGCAGAAAGATATCGCTTAAGGTTGTTCGTTTAAACACAGGTGGTTATCCCTATTTAAGGAGCCGGGCAAGACCTTTGTGGCTTCAAGGAAAAAATTGTACAAGAAGAGTTTGATATTTTTCTCAAAATGAGCTGCTACATCAGCAAAAGTAATTAGTTATTTCCTACTGTTATAGAAGTAAGACTTTGTCAATTAAAATTAATAGATAGAAAACCAAAGGGCGCCATCACTCTATATGTGCTCCTGGCATACACCGGGTGTGCAGAGGTGGAATTGTACCCCTATATTCCTCATAATTCGAAATAACACAAAAACTAGCATTTAACATATCAGCAGATAAGCTCTGGACACAGAGAGAAGAGTTACAGTCACCTGACTTTAACTCACCTCTTGCTGTCGGACTGCTATTCACAATCATCAGAAGCCGCATCTGCAAAATAATAAACTTTTCCACCAAGACGGCAGCCAGCCATAATAGCCAGTAACAAGAAATAAGAGGCGATCACAGCTAGCTGATTAAGGCCCTTCCTTTCCATGGGAAAAGTAATCGGCTTGAGGATCACCAGTGAGGAGTGAGGTAGGCTTTGCTTTGACTTATCCTGAGAGTTAGGAAATATTGCCCCAAAGAGGAGCTGGGATTAAATTCTACTTTAAATTAATTCAGGGAGTATCAAGAACTTTTATTTGTAAACATAGTAATTAAATCCTAATATATGTTAAATGCACTATTTGCTATTTAGTGCTGTTCATTGCTTCAGTTGTCAGCAAAGTACACACACCATTACAGTGCACAATCATTCGAAGCATGAAAATATTACATTTTACCCTGATTAAATTGATATAGCCAGTTTGCCTGTTGCATCCAATCCACCATCTTCTGTAATCTCTTTCTGGACTATAAAAGACAGTCTTGACACTTGCTTGTTGTAACTCAGAAAGAAGAAAATCTGTATCACCATTTACTTTCTTCACAGATTCACAGTCATTGAGACGTAAAGATAGACGGAAAGGTTCCATTGATGTCAGATCAATAACATCGAAAAGAAGTGATGGTAAGAATAACTTTATACAATTTTTTACCTGTGTTTTCACTGGACTGATTAAAATCACAAGATTTGTTCCATTAAAAAAATCCTTTCACAGAAGACAATCTTTATTGGTGAATGCTGGTCTTGTGCCATTATGCCTAGCATGGGTCAGTTATTTGAAGGGCTGAATGTTATTTTGTCGGCTTTTATTGAATTTATATTGAAGCTATACCCATCACCTAATCTTGTGCCACAAAGTCCCCGCTATATCCACTCAACACTCAATTGCCAAATCTGAGCCTGTTATCAGTGTGGGACATCTGAAAGCCCTTTCCTTGGCACTCATTTCAGCAGGAAGTTCACACAACCGACGACATTCCTCGATGGCAAGGATTCATTCCATGACAATCGAAGCTCCAATCACAAAGGTGAGTTTGACAAGCAATTTATTAAGGTAACATTTCCATTCCATGAACCGTATATATTTGATTGTTTTATACCTTCAGAATTTAGCAGAAGGCCACCACATTATAGGTCAATTATAGAGTCCAATTTATTAACCATTTCTGAATGTCTCTGAAGTTCTCAACCATATTCTCGCCTTGAATTCTCACCTTGAATGCTGTGTCATTCAAATATCACGAACAAATAATTGCATGTTGTATAGAGAAAAGTGCAAATTTACATTTACTAGTGAAAACATTTGGTAATGGATGGAATTTGTAATGATGGAAAAGCACAAGCACTATTTGAGATTGCACAAATGAATTGTGGAGGTCTGGTGCTGGAATAAATGAAGGGTTTGTATTATAGTTTTAGAGTTTTATGCTTACTGTTCAAAGCAGACCTTTGTGCTTAGCATGTCTGCTATAAAAAAGGAAGTTGGGGAAAGGTGGAAAGGGGGTCAGTCCTCCTAGAATGGGGAACCTCAATTTCCAAAATTGGACCAAAGTTACCTAAGAAGATGTATTACAGTGCAAGGATGGAAAAATGTAAAACCAAATCAGTGGGTGCCCTGGCAATGAAGGAGTCTGGGTGGATATTTGTTTCTATGTTTTAAAAACCCTTCTTAAAACTAAAACTATTGAGTGCCATGATGCCTGATCTCTTCTGGGTCATTGGCAGAGTTGCTGTAATTGGTCTCAGTGCTCCTGAGCTAAAGAAGGTAAGAATTCTAAGAGTGTCCACTCCTGGTCACTATCTAGAAACCCCCTACTGGGAAGCACACATGTGTGGACTTCAAATAAAGAAAAGATCAGGTCCAGCTATGATGACCCTACAAGCAAGTAGCTTGCCAAATAGTAACTTGATCAAGGTACTAGAGGACTGCTGGGATCCATAGAACAGTACCTCAGCATGTGTTAGCAAGTCCAAGAGAAAAACTTGGAGGGGGGTTACATAACAACATAACTTTCAGGGGCATAGGAACTTTTATCCTTTGTAATCCATCCGAAGTCCAAACACCCAATGGGCAGGTGCAGACATAAATGACTAGGCAAAGCAATGCAACAGAGTCTATTAAAATATTAATGATGCAAAGGGTTAAAATAATATATTTGCTGTCTGGTAAAATGCAGAGCTTTAGCATTGTATTAGCGTTAGGGATTACATTAGATCAATTTTGGGGAGAAAGTCTCTTCAATGTAGGTCTGTGGTTTAAAGGGTAACACCTTTTGTACACATGAGATAGAATCGTACAGCCCAGAAGGAAGCCATTCGGCCCATCGTGCCTGTGCTGGCTCTCTGAAAGAGCTACGAATTAGTCCCACTCCCCCGCTCTTTCCCCATAGCCCTGCAAATTTTTCATTTTTAAGTAGAGATCCAATTCCCTTTTGAAAGTAACTATTGAATCTACTTCCATCACCTTTTCAGGAAATGCATTCCAGATCTTAACAACTCGCTGAGTAAAAAAATGTCTCCTCATCTCCCCCCTGGCTTTTTTGCCAATTATCTTAAATCTGTGTCCTCTGGTTACTGACCCTCCTGCCAGTGGAAACAGTTTCTCCCTATCTACTCTATTAAAACCCCTCAACATTGTTGATTCTAGATTTTAAATTCAAAAGCTTATTAGAAGTGTAATTATTTTTCCTCCTTTTCTTTTCCTCAAAGGTCATCAATATAATTAACACTGCCCAGGAGAACAGTCCAGTAACAGTGGCTGAGGCTTTGGACAGAGTTCTGGAAATATTAAGAACAACTGAGCTCTACTCACCACAGCTTGGCACCAAAGATGATGACCCCCACACCAGTAATCTTGTTGGAGGTCTCATGACTGTGAGTTAGTAAGGGACACCTTTCAGCCTTGCATATTTTATTCAGCAGTGTACTTGCCATTGGGGCACTTGCTCAGAATCAGACCATCTGATATACCCACAATATAGTAGCTTCAGTACCCCTGGAATAGAAAGAAGGAAAAATCAGCCAGGAGTTCTTGTTCCTGGTCGCTCTTCAATAACCCTAGTAGGGAAAGTCTTTATACGGACTTACGAAAATGACGGGCAGGAAAAGGCCAGCTGGTCCATCAAACCTGATGATGCCTGGAGCAAACGCAGGGCCACCATAGCCAGGTGGTCATTCATACAGGTGTTTTCTTAAGATAGGTTTCAGCATAACACACTCCTGTATGGCTCACCCCTCACTGTAACATAAGGCCCAATTTTATCTCGGGGTGGGATCGTTCCGTGCAAGAGGCCTGGGTGAGCAACAAACTCACATGTCGAGGCGCAGAGAGGTTTTAACTCCCGGGCCTCACTTCCATATCCAAGCCCTGACTCTCGTCCAAACCCAAGGAAATTACTGCTTGGCCAACGGACGAGAGTGGTCTCCGGCAGTCAGGTAAGTAGTGGGGGGAGGCCGATCGAGGAGGCCCGGGGCAAGGGAGATCCAAGGCTTCTTTGTGGGGTCCGAAGCAGCATTTCTGCTCCTCGGGCCCACAAGGAAACCTAAAACACTTTTTTTTAAAACTTACCTTGCTGGGCCTCTTATGTCAAGTTTGGCCATCACTGCTCCCCTGTTCAGGCGCCCAGTCAAAATAGCAGATCGGGCCCTGATGACATCAGTGGAGCCCGACCTGCATATTTAAAGATGACCCCGCTGGCTTGGGGTGGGTATCCTTGCCGCCTGCAATTTTAAACTGTAGGCGATCGGATCGGGGCAGGAAAGGAGTGGGTAGTCTGCCTTAATAAGTCTGCCTTATCAATAATAACGTAGAACATTCAGACAGAGAAGAGGTGGGTGCTTCATATGCCTGTCTCACTTACACTACAGCAGTAGTTTACATGTGTGTCTGGGCTCCTTCCCAAGCTACCCCAGGAATCCCACCAGATGCGCCCATCTTAGGCCCAGCTGAGAGCAAATATAGATTCAGTTCTGGGCCTAGTGTAGGCCCCAACACTGAGGACTGGGATGGTAATCGATCCCAAAGGAATCAATCTTCTGTAGGTCCAGAGTGGGTCTATTGTCCTGGGGAAGAATTCAGAAAAATTAGGTTCATCTTTAACCTTCGGTCAATCTGGCCTCAGGCTCTCCCCCTTGGAATAGCAGGCATTTGGGACAGGGTCATGGCCAGGTCAAAGCAGCAGCCTTGCTGCACTTCTGGTGGTGCAATGGTCCCATGGAATTCTTTTCCTCATGTGACTAAAATTTTAGTAATTTTAATCCTGACACATAAACTCTTCAATACTTTCAAATAGATCCTTTCAAACTATTGCTAATCAGATTACTTACGTTAAACTTGACAATATTTTAAGGTTTGTCAATTATAATAGCAAAAAATTATTCTGTTTAACAAATAATTAACTACTATAGTATATTTTGATGCTGTATGTTAAGTATAATTTATTCATTCACAAGGTAACGCTGTTTCTTTGATGTTTCAGGATGGATTAAGAAGGTTGTCTGGCAATGAATACATTTTCTCTAAAAGTAAGTCTGACTTTCCTTCACTTTTTATGTTTTGCCAGCAATGTTGGAAGGTTAGAATACATCAATTGCAGAATTATTAGTTGTATTTGGCTACTTATTTTCTGCTAAACTTCCTAATCATGCTGTGCGATATTAGCATAATGTGTTAAAAGTATTTTTACAAAATTCTTTTGTCCTCTATCTTAACAAAGATGTTAATCTCTATATCAAATGGCGGCCCATCCCTCTACTCCACAGAGGGCACTGCACTGTTCCTTCATGTTATTTACTGTGATATGCAGGTCCTAATCTGCAAATCTTGGTTTACACCTTTTGAGCTTTCCCTCCATTTCTCAAAGAAATTGTCCACTCCATATCTGGAATGGCCTACAGTGTGCTACCAGTTAAAAGGCTGTTTAGCTGGCTAAGCAGTATTTTTACAGGTGCTTTCCAACTGTTATATGTTATTCTTATGACACCCTAACACACCAGATTCCCAAAAGCAGAGAGAGTAAAGTTGCACGCAACTGCACTTGTATAAAATAAGGGGAAAACGTAACTCCATTTAATGCATTGTCTGTGTGCCAAGAGTGATTGCCTTAATAACTCCTTTGAAAAGGAGCTGACTGCATAGTTGATCAAGTGTGGACGAAAGATAAATATAGATATGGCTGATCAAATGTGGGACACAATGTTTGCTGTGCTGCTGAAACCATGGAAATGTCATTTGTGATTGGAGCTGGTCAGAGTTAAATACTCATGGTTATAAAACATGAATGAATTGCTTTGAAGTGTAGTCACTGTGTTATGTAGGTGAACAGTGCAGCCATTTGTATCTCCATTGACTTCAATGGAAATAAAAATCGGGAGAGACGTAAAACAGGCTGCCGATTCGCTATCCCCTGTTTTACAATATCGTACAAAGTCAAAATTACCCCATTTGTGTGAAGAAAAAATTCCTGCTATCAGACCTAAAATTATCTTTTACTAGTTTGAACCTGTGTCCCTGGTTATACTCCCAGTTTAATTTAAGATGTGGAGATGCCGGTGATGGACTGGGGTTGACAAATGTAAAGAATCTTACAATACCAGGTTATAGTCCAACAATTTTATTTGAAAATCACAAGCTTTCGGAGATTACCTCCTTCGTCAGGTGAGTGAGTGTGGGACTCCTTGAACATTTTGCATTTATAGTCAGAGAACAATACCTGGTGATTACAGATAATCTTTCCAACTGCCCGTTGTCAAGGCAATCAAAGTGTTCAGACAGAGAGGTGTTACCTACAGGACCACCGAATACACAAACGGCCAGAACACAAGACAGAGAGAGGGAGAAACATCCGAAAGGAAGAGAAAGACAGAGAATGACCCGTTGTATTAAAAACAGATAACCTTTATTCGCTGGTGGGGTTACGTGTAGCGTGACATGAACCCAAGATCCCGGTTGAGGCCGTCCTCTTAACCGTAATCTTACAAATTTCCTTAAGATCACTTCTCGGATGCTTCTTTTCTAAGCTAAAAAGCCAAAGTTTCCCCAGTCTTTTCTCATAACTTAGACCCCTGACACTAGGGATCAGCTTCTGGGCTCTTCTCTGCACTGCCTCCAGCATGTGAATGTCTCTCTTGTTTCTTGGCAATCAGAACTGGACACAGTATTCAAGGTGCAGTCTGATTAGAACATTATGTTTGATCACTGCCTTCTCTGACTTATATTCTACTGTTTTGGCTATGTGGTTCAACGTCCTATTGGCTTTGTTGATTGCTTCTCTGCAATGGATGGACATTTTTATTGTCAAATCTACCAGGAGTCCTAAGTCTCTTTGAGCTTCATCTGTAGCTATTTCAATACCGTTCATGGAGTATGCATGTTGTCCATTTTTCCTTCCAGTGTGGAGCACTTTATAACTTGTCTGCATTAAATTTCATTTGACATTGTTCTGCCCACGCCCATATTTTGTCCAACTCATTCTGTAATTTCTGAGATACCTCTTCTGATTTCACTTCCTCTCCTATTTAGTGTCATCTGCACACTTGGCTATTGAGTTTCTAAATCCAGATTATTTGTGTAAATTAGAAATAGAAGTGCTCCCAGTACCAAGCCCTAATGCATCCCACTCAATACTTCCTCCACTCAGACATAGCTCCTCTAAAGAGTACTCATTGTTTCCTACTATTCAACCAGTTCATTATCCATTCCCAGGGTTTAGTCTGAATATTTGGAAGTCAAGGTACATCACATCCTAGCGCTTACCACTGTCCACATGGTTATCATGGATCTTCCCCTATGTCAATCCAAGCTGATTGCTGTTAACTAGGTTGTTGTTGTACATAAGAACGTAAGAAATAGGAGCAGGAGCAGACCAAATGGCCCCTCGAGCCTGCTCCGCTATGCAATAAGATCATGGCTGATCTTCGACCTCAACTCCACTTTCCCGCCCTATCCCCATATCCCTTGATTCCCTTAATGTCCAAAAATCTATCAATCTCAGTCTTGAATATACTCAATGACTGAGCATCCACAGCCCTCAGGGGTAGAGAATTCCAAAGATTCACCTAATTGGCCGACCCCCTTATCTTGAGACCATGACCCCTAGTTCTACACTCTCCAGCCAGGGGAAACAGCCTCTCAGCATCTACACCGTCAAGCCTTCTTTTATACGTTTATAAGAATATTATAAGAATTTTATACGTTTCAATGAGATCCCCTCTCATTCTTCTAAACTCCAGAGGATATAGGCCCATTCTACTCAATCTCTCCTTGTAGGACGACCCTCTCATCCCAGGAAAAGGAAATAAGGAAAGCAAAGAGAGGACATGAAAAAATATTAGCTAGTAATATTAAAGAAAACCCAAAGATGTTTTATCAGTACATTAAGAACAAGAGGATAGCTAAGGAAAAGGTGGGATCTATCAGGGATGATAAGGGTAACTTGTGTGTAGAAGCAGAGGATGTGGGTGGGGTTTTAAATGAATATTTTGTCTCTATATTGACGAAGGAAAGGGATGATCCGGACATAGTAGTTAAAGAGGAGAGGTGTGAAATATTGGATGAGGTAAACATAATGAGAGAGGAAGTACTAGTGGGACTGGAATCCTTGAAAGTTGATAAGTCACCAGGGCCGGATGGATTATTTCCTAGGCTATTGAAGGAAGCCAGGGAGGAAATAGCGGATGCTCTGAGGATCATTTTCCAATCCTCACTAGATACAGGGGAGGTACCGGAGGACCGGAAGACTGGAAGACTGCAAACATAGTACCATTGTTTAAAAAGGGTACGAGGGAAAGACCGAACAATTATAGGCCAGTCAGTCTTACCTCGGTGGTGGGCAAACTATTAGAATCAATACTGAGAGATAGGATAAACTGTCACTTGGAAAGGCGTGGTTTAATCAGGGATAGTCAGCATGGATTTGTTCAGGGAAGGTCATGCCTTACAAATCTGATTGAATTCTTTGAGGAAATGACAAGGAGGATTGATGAGGGTAGTGCAGTGGATGTTGTCTACATGGATTTTAGCAAGGCATTTGACAAGGTCCCACATGGCAGAAAGGTAAAAGCCCATGGGATACAGGGAAATGTGGCGAAATTGGCTCAGTAACCGGAAACAAAGGTAAAAGTCGATGGATGTCTTTGCGAATGAAAATCGGTGTGCCGCAGGGCTCAGTGTTGGGTCCCTTGCTGTTTGTGGTATATATTAATGATTTGGACTTGAATGATTGGCAAATTTGCAGACGACACAAAAATTGGCCGTGTAGTTGATAGTGAAGAGGATAGCTGTAGACTCCAAGAAGTTATCAATGGGTTGGTGGAGTGGGCGGAAAAGTGGCAAATGGAGTTCAACCGGAGAAGTGTGAGGTAATACACTTAGGGAGGGCAAACAGTAAAAGGGAATACGCAGTAAACGGGAATATATTGAGAGGGGTAGAGGAAGTGAGGGACCTTGGAGTGCATGTGCACAGGTCCCTGAAGGTGGCAGTACAGGTAGATAAGGTTGTGAAGAAGGCATACGGAATACTCTCCGTTATTAGCCGAGGTATAGAATACAAAAGCAGGGATGTAATGATGGAACTGTATAAAATGCTGGTAAGGCCACAGCTGGAGTATTGTGCGCAGTTCTGGTCACCACATTACAGGAAGGACATAATTGCTCTGGAGATAATGCAGAGAAAATTTACAAGAATGTTGCCAGGGCTTGAAAATTGCAGCTACGAGGAGAGATTGAATGGGCTGGGGTTGTTTTCCTTGGAGCAGAGGAGGCTGAGGGGTGACTTGATTGAGGTGTACAAAATTATGAGGGGCCCAGATAGAGTAGACAGGAAGTACCTGTTTCCCCTGGCGGAGAGTTCAACAACTAGAGGACATAGATTTAAGATGATTGGCGGAAGGATTAGAGGGGACATGAGGAAAAACTTTTTTAGCCAGAGGGTGGTGGGTGTATGGAATTTGCTGACCAAATTGGTGGTAGAGGCAGGGACCCTCAACTCTTTTAAAAAGTACCTGGACCTCCACCTAAAGTGCTGTTAGCTGCAGGGCTACGGACCGGGTGCTGGAAGGTGGGATTAGAATGGGCACCTGGTTGTTCTTCGAGCCGGTGCGGACATGATGGGCCGAATGGCCCCCTTCTGTGCTGTATCTTTTCTATGGTTCTATGGTTCAATCTATTGAACTTTCGTTGCACTCGCTCTAAGGCAAGTATATCCTTCCTTAGATAAGGAGACCAAAACTGTACACTGTACTCCAGGTGTGGTCTCACCAGAGCCCTATATAATTGCAGCAAGACCTCCTTGCTCTTGTACTCCAACCCCCTTGCAATATAGGCTAACATACTATTTGCCTTCCTAATTGTTTGCTGTACCTGCATGTTAACTTTCTGTGATTCGTGTACAAGGACACTCAAATCCCTCTGACTACCAACATTTCTTAGTCTGTCATCTTTTAAAAAATATTCTGCTTTTCTATTCTTCCTACCAAAGTGGATAATTTCACATTTCCCCACATTATACTCAATCTGCCACCTTCTTGCCCAATTATGTAACCTGTTTATATCCCTTTGCAGCCTCTTTGTGTCCTCCTCACAGCTTACCTAAATACCTAGCTTTGTATCATCAGCAAACTTGGATACATTACACTTTGTCCCCTCATCTAAGTGATTGATATATGTTGTAAATAGCTGAGGCCCAAGCACTGATCCTTGCGGCACCCCACTAGTTACAGCCTGCCAACCCGAAAATGACCCGCTTATTCCTACTCTCTGTTTTCTGTCCGTTAACCAATCCGCAATCCATGCTCCTATATTACCCCCAATCCCATGAGCCCTAATCTTATGTAACAACCTCTTGTGTGGCACCTTATCAAATGCCTTTTGAAAATCCAAATGTACTACATCCATTGGTTCTCCTTTATCTACCCCGCTAGTTATATCCTCAAAAAACTCGAATAGATTTGTCAAACATGATTTCCCTTTCATAAAACCGTGTTGACTCAGAAAATCATCATATGATTAGGCAAAGTGCCTGTTACTATGTCCTTAATAATAGATGATCCTGAAGTTTACTCCTGATAATCGATTTTGTTATTTTACTTGGAATTGAAATAAGAGTAATGGGCCTGGAGTTGCCTGTGTCTGTCATGTCATCCTTTTAAATATGTGCACCACATTAATCTGTTTCCAATCTTAGTTAATCCCCAGTGTCAAATGACTTCCTCATAATGATTAACAATGCTTCACAAATCTCATTCCAAGTCTTTCTCAGCAACATGGGATAAATAGCATCTATACCAGGGGATTCATTTGTTTTGAGAATTTTTATACTTCCATTTCACTGAAAACAAAGTTATTGATTTTACTTGTGACATCTTTGCGTAGAGGCCATATTGGTCATGTCTTCCTTTGTGGCTACATGGAGGAAATTGTCGTTTAGAACACTTATTATTTTGTGCTCATCCTCAGTATGAAGCCCAGTTGCATCTTTTATGGTTTTCACCTCTTCTTTGACTACGCTCCTGCTGCTGCGGAACTGAAAGAATTGTTTGCTGTTGTGCTTAGCCTCAGCTGCTATACTTTTTTTCTATTTTCTCTTTGCTCCTCTGATCATCCTTTGCATTTTACTTGTAATCATCCCAGTAACCCCCTTTTCATTTCTCCCTGTAGGATCTGTATAGGCTGTTTTTCCTCTTTATCGCACTTTTAATTTTTGTTTATTCTGAGTATGTTGGTTTTGGGAATATATTTAATCTGCGTGCTCGGCATTGTACCTTTAAAAGTATTCCACTTGTCTTCCATTGACACATTGTTGAACAACCTCCATCAATTTTTTTGTTTTAATTGTTCCCTCATTTCATTGAATTTAGCCCTTTTAAAGTGAAATACCTGCCTCCCGGTCTTAGATAGTTCTGACTCCAGGTCATGTTAAACTATCATTCTGTGATCGCAGTTCCCCAGGGGTGCTAAGGTTTGTACTTTACGCATATTTTCTGGATCTTTTAAGAATGCCTGGTCAAGATCAGCTTTGCCACTTGTGGCTTACTTGACATGTTGGGTCAAGAAGTAGTCATGCATTAGATCTACCAACCATGACATTAAACCAGGTTTATATTAGGCTGATTATAGTCTTCTATTAAAATAACTTTCCTATTCTCAAATGCCCTTCCTATCTCTTCATAGAGAAAATTGTTCTTTTTGTGCTGATCTGATGCTCATATTAGCCTGTTTTTTTTTTGCATTGTGATTTCCTGTAGCTAAGCCGTCAGAGGGATGAGTGCACAGGGGACAAGGAAGTACTACTACAATTATACAGGGTGCTGGTCAGATCTTATTTAGAACATTAGGGTTAATTTTACAAATTCACGCTGCTGTCTTAAGCTTCCCCCTCATTCTGGGCCTTGGTATCTCTCCTGACCTTAAATGGATCTCCCTCGTCTATTCTGTTCCTGAAGCTGCCTCCCAGAAGCTTGGTTTTCTCTTTCATGTTAAAATGCAACTAGTGCTTTAGAGCTATTTAAGTAATGTTGAGAGTCCTGACCTGTGGGTGATGTGCTTGATTCTGGTTCTGAGTTTAATGGATTTTGGATCCATTGACTTCAAACCCAGGTTAGTTCCTCATTCTGGGGTATGTTAAGCAGAGGAAGTGATTATAACTTGTATAATAGGTGGCCTAAAATCTATTCAATTACCTCTTGTTAAGAACTGAACATTTACAAACAATGATTTCATTAATGGAGCCATAGAACAGCCTGCTCCAAAATTTCTTGAGAAGTACAGAAAACACGTTCAGAACATGGGTAATGATACTTTAAGAAGGCAGTCATCTTGTATGTGTAATTATATTATCTTGTTTCTCCTTGTGTTATATAGACTGCCGGCAAACTGAGAAGACTGAGGGACCACTATGGACTTCTCTTGATGGGCAGATTGAAGAAGAACCAGGTAACTTACAGACAAGTATTTTTTTACTAACAAGCAACGAAATAAATTTGCAAATAGGGTTCCTTTCATTTTTAAGTTAATTTCCAGCAGTCGCCTTTATTTTCCTCTTCTTTTAGGTCTTCCAATCCTACGTTCTATTTTCCAACTGAGCAGACAATGTTGCTGCATAAAACAAGCAGTAGGTGTGCAAGAGTAGTTTGGGTTCAGATTGTCCACTGTCCCTGTGGGGAAGTACGTTATTCCCACTCAGCCCCTCCCTGACAACCAGGCCCGGAGTTCTGAATCTCACCATACGATAAGTTGTAAGCACAGACCTGCTTGCTATCACAGAGTTGCAGTGCATTAGTGCACCACCTTCTGCCACTGCAACCTGGGTACCACAGGACCTCCATGTTTTAAATCATGCATTCAGGCTCAGTGGAGGAGTCCTGTGCTAAGAATGAAGGGAAGGGGTACAGAACCCACCACTTAAACAGTCCACACTTATCCCACCTATGTCAGGCAAATGGTGCTAACCATTTCCCATTACCATAGGCGTCAATTACAAAGGCACTGCTTATAACATATTAAGTGTGCCAACTATTTCGGACTGTTCAATAAGTACTTACCCTGTACTTACTGATTTTAAAGGCTCTGCTGATTTCAGGAAAATTCAGGTATTCAAGCAGTTTCAATCAACTGTTTACACCTCATTATAGTGCAATTCCCTTAGTGATGAGATTCTGGATGCAACTGCTAACAATTAGGAAAAGCAGTTGCTAAGTGAGATTCCCCATTTTAAAAAAAAAATGTTGGTTTCTTGCCTTTTTGGTTTTACCGTGCACCATGTATAGCAGGCAAATCGCGTTAACACCAACCCGCTCGCTATGAGCAGTGGGGACTGTACTTTTCTTATCTAAAATGAGCAGGATGTGGATACTCTGGGAAATCTCTTTATATATCGCTTTACTTAAAATCTGTTCCGAGAAGGGCCTAAATTAAACTCGGGCAAGAAGGGACAAATTTCCTTCTCCTGTGCTTAAAATTTCCATGGCCAGGAAATTGATGAGCTGTTCCTACTCCCCCGGCGTTACTTTGCTGGAAGTGAAGCAGAAACCTCGTTTACCAAGTAACGCTGATGGAGCAGAAGCCGCTCTGAGGAATTTCCAGCCTCAGAGCATGTGGAGTCAGGGTATATGTAACAGAAGGGTTAGCAAGTTGGCTACAAAACAGAGGCGGGGTTAAGGGTAGCGACTCAGACTGGCAAAAGGTCGAAAGTGGTGTTCCACAGGGATCGGTGCTGGGACCACTGTTGTTCACAATTTACATTAATGATTTGGACTGAGGAATTGGAAGTACAATTTCAAAATTTGCAGATGACACCAAATTGGGGGTATAGTTAATACAAAGGAAGAATGCATCAAAATGCAAGAGCACATTAATAAATTTGCAGAATGGGCGTGAAATTGGCAAATGAATTTTAATATAGATAAGTGTGAGGTTTTGGTAGGAAGAACAAGGAGGCCACATAATGCTTGAATAATAAGAGTCTGATAGAGGAGCAAAGGGATCTAGGGGTACAGATACACAAATCGCTAAAAGTAGCAAGGCAGGTTATTAAGGCCATAAAAAGGGCAAATCAAGCACTGGGGTTCATTTCTAGAGGGATAGAATTGAAAAGCAGAGAAGTTATGTTAAACTTGCCTTTAATTAGAAAACATATCTATAACAAAGATTTAATATCAACATGTTTGTTTTCAAATCCCTCCACGGCCTCACCCCTCCCTATCTCTTTCAAAGAGCTGGCACAGGTACGATGGGCCGAATGGCCTCCTCCTGTGCTGTAGCTACTATGACATGAACCTTGGTTAGACCACACTTGGACTACTGTGCACAGTTCTGGTCTCCATACTATAGAAAGGATATAGAGGCATTGGAGAAGGTGCAAAAAAGATTCACAAGGATAAGATATACTTATCAGGAAAGGCTGAACAGGCTGGGGCTCCTTTCTCTAGAAAAGAGAAGGCTGAGGGGTGACTTGATGGAGGTCTTTAAGATAATGAAAGGACTTGATAGGGTAGACGTAAAGAAAATGTTTCTACTTGTGGGGGAGTGCCAAACTTGAGGTCATAAATATAAAATAGTCGCTAATAAATCCAATAGAAAATTCAAGAGAAACTTCTTCACCCAAGGAGTAGTACCACTACCGCAAGGAGTAGTTGAGGCAAATAGCATAGATACATTTAAAGGGAAGCACATGAGGGAGAAAGGAATAGAAGGATATGCTGATAGGGTTAGATGCTGAAGTAGGGAGGAAGGAGGCTCGTGTGCAGTATAAACACCAGCAAAGACCAGTTGGGCCCCAAATGGCCTGTTTCTATGTTGTAGTTTCGATGTAACTCGATGTTCCTAAAGTTTTATGTTTCTTCCTATATGAAGCTTATTTGCATATTTGTGACATAACAGTATCAATATGTGACAGTGATAAGGAATGGTTGCCTGTAGCACAAGCAACATCTTGTCATTTTACATGTTAAAATGTCTTTGATGGAAAAATTGCTGAGAATCTTTCACAACACATTGGACATCAGAGGCAAGAACCATTTTCTTGCCATATTGTCATACCATAATGTAATTGGTGTAATTGTCCATTGTCTACAACATCAAAACCACAGCTGGGCATCATTAGCACTTGTTCTGCTCTTTCCCAGTATACCAAGCATATTCTCCTGCTGTTAATGTGTGAGGAATTTATAACGGCAGTGGTGGTCACGAAACCACATTCGCTCTACTATTTTACTCTTATCTAGCATGTCTGTGGTAAGGATTCAGCTCCAGAGCAAAATTGGTGACTTCAAAATTGGTAGATTGCTCATTACTGACACACCCTTGTACAGAACCCAGGGCTCCAGAGGTGAGCTTCATGCTGCTTTGACTCCAGTGTTGGTGCGATAATGGAAATATTCTATAGGTTTGAAATTGGAATCTCTGTCCTATTGGGTGTAGGTTTTTGACTGGGAACAAGGTGGTGAAGTTTACTGGGGATCCAGGTAAGGGTAGGACAAAGGTTCTGGTCCACTGCTTGCTGGTAGGGGGAAGATTTCCTCTGGTCAGTATGACAGTTTTAGTACCATGCATACAGCAGGAAGATTTCAGATCATTCTTCCTAGTGAAATTGCAAATGGACTCTTTTCTAATGATCTTACAATTTTGCAAGAAAAGCAAACGTATGGAGTCTTCCTGCAATGCTTCTCATGCCACTATCCCATCGTGACCAGAAGAAATTGTTCCTCCTTTGGTGAGGATTTGGTGCACTGTCAGGAGAAAGCATAGAGTTGGCTGCTCCTCATAGAAAGAGAGTGATAATCAGTGGGGACTCAACAGAGCTGCTCTCACAACTCCCGTCAGCTAGTTTCAGAAGGGCAGTGGCAGAGGCCTGGAAACTCACCTGATTGACCTCTGGGAGAGATTACATAGAATGTACAGCACAGAAACAGGCCTTTTGGCCCAATAGGTCCATGCCGGTGTGTTTATGCTCCACACAAGCCTCCTCCCTTCTTCATTTAACCACACCAACACATCCTTCTATTCCTTTCTCCCTTATATGTTTATCCAGCTTCCCCATAAATACATCTATGCTGGTCAACCTCGACTACTGCTTGTGGTTGCGAGTTTAACATTCTAACCATTCTCTGGGTAAAAAAGTTTCTCCTGAATTCGCTATTGGATTTATTAGTGACTATCTTATATCTATGGCCCCTAGTTCTGGTCTACCCCGCAAGTGGAAACATCTTCTCCAAGTCTACCTTATCAAACTCTTTCATAATTTTAAAGACCTCTATTAGGTCACCTCTTAGTCTTCTCTTTTCTAGAGAAAGGAGCCCCAGCCAGTTCAATCTTTCCTTATAGGTATAACCTCTCAGTTCTGGTATCATGGTGGTAAAATTTTTTTGCACCTTATCCTTTTATAATATGGAGACCAGAACTGTTCACAGTATTCCAAGTGTGGTCTAACCAAGCTTCATAGAATCACAGAAAGTTATGGCACAGAAGGAGGCCATTCGGCCCATCGTGTCTGTGCCAGCTGAAAAAGAGCAATCCCGCTTAATCCCACTTTCTAGCACTTGGTCCGTAGCCTTGTAGGTTACGGCACTTCAAGTGCATATCCAAGTACTTTTTAAATGCAATGAGGGTTTCTGCCCCTACCACCCTTTCAGGCAGTGAGTTCTGAACCCCCACCATCCTCTGGGTGAAAAAGTTTCTCCTCAGCTCCCCTCTAATCCTTCTACCAATTACTTTAAATCTATGCCCCCTGGTCACTGACCCCTCTGCTAAGAGAAATAGGTCCTCCCTATCCACTCTATCTCGTCCTTTCATAATTTTATATACCTCAATTAAATCTCCCCTCAGCCTCCTCTGTTCCAAAGAAAACAACCCCAGCCTATCCAATCATTTCTCATAGCTAAAATTCTCCAGCCCTGGCAACATCCTTGTGAATCTCCTCTGAACCCTCTCTAATGCAATCACATCTTTCCTGTAATGTAGTGACCAGAACTGTACGCAGTAGTCAAGCTGTGGCCTAACCAATGTTTTATACAGTTCTAGCATAACCTCCCTCCTCTTATATTCTATGCTTCGGCTAATAAAGGAAAGTATCCTGTATGCCTTTTTAACCACCTTATCTACCTGTCCTGCTACCTTCAGGGATCTGTGGACATGCACTCCAAGGCCCCTTTGTTCCTCTACACCTCTCAGTATCCTCCCATTTGTTGTGTACTCCCTTGCCTTGTTTGTCCTCCCCAAATGCAATACCTCACGCTTCTCTGGATTGAATTCCATTTGCCACTTTTCTACCCACCTAACCAGTCCATTGATATCTTCCTGCAGTCTACAGCTTTCCTCCTCACTACCAACCACATGGCCAATTTTTGTATCATCGGCAAACTTCTTGATCAAGCCCTCACATTCAAGTCCAAATCAATAAGATATACCACAAAAAGCAAGGGATCTAGTACTGAGCCTTGCAAAACCCCACTGGAAACAGCCTTCCAGTCGCAAAAACACCAGTCAACCATTAGTTTTTGCTTCCTGCCACTGAGCCAATTTTGGACCCAACTAGCCACTTTCCCTTGGATCCCATGGGTTTTTACTTTTTTGACCAGTCTGCCATGTGGGACCTTGTCAAAGGCCTTGCTAAACTCCATGTACACCACATCAAACGTGTTACCCTCATCGACCCTCCTTGTTACCTCCTCAAAAAATTCAATCAAGTGAGACACGACCTTCCCTTAACAAATCCATGCTGACTGTCCTTGATTAACCCGTGCCTTTCTAAATGACGATTTATGCTCTCCCTCAGAATTGATTCCAATAATTTGCCCACCACCGACGTTAGACTAACTGGCCTGCAATTACTTGGTCTATCCCTTTCTACCTTTTTAAACAACAGTACAATGTTAGCAATCCTCCAGAGCTTCTATACAAGTTTAACATAACTTCTCTGCTTTTTCAGTTCTATCCCTCTAGAAATGAAACCCAGTGCTTGGTTTGCTTTTTTTTAAATGTCCTTTTTAATCTGCGTTGCTACTTTTAGTGATTTGTGTATCTGTACCCCAAGATTCCTCTGCACCTCTACCCCATTTAGATTCTTAGTTTCCAAGCAGTATGTGGCTTCCTTATTCTTCCTACCAAAATGTACCACCTCACACTTATCTATATTGAAACTCATTTACCAATTACGCGCTCATTCTGCAAGTTTATTAATGTCTTCCTGTATTTTGTCGTAGTCCTCCTCAGTATTAGCTATAACCCCAATTTTGTGTCTTCTGCAAATTCTGAAATTGTACTTCCAATTCCCGAGTCCAAGTGATGTATGTAAATGGTGAGCAACAGTGGTCCCAGCACCGATCCTTGTGGAACACCACTTCCCACCTTTTGCCAGTTTAAGTAATTACCTATAATCCCTACTCTTTGTCTTCTGTTTTGTAGCCAACTTGCTATCCATTCTGCTACCTGTTCCTTGACTCCACATGCTCTGACCTTAGTCATAAGTCTACTATGTGGTACCTTATCAATGGCCTTTTGAAAATCCAAATATATTACATCTACTACATTACCCTTGTCTACCCTTTCTATTACTTCTTCAAAGAATTCAAAAAGGTTGGTCAAGCATGATATTCCCTTTTGAAATCCATGCTAACTATTCTTTATTATATTTTCAGTTTCTAAATGTTTTTCTATTATGTCTTCGAGTAAGGAGTCCATTACCTTTCCTACTACCGATGTTAAGCCAATTGGTCTATAGTTCCCTGGACTTTTTCTGTCTCCCTTTTTAAATATAGGAATAATATTAGATGTCCGCCCGTCCTCTGGCGCTATTCCCTTTTCTAATGAATTTTTATAAGTAACAGTGCCTCTGCCATCGCGTTCCTAACTTTTTTTAATATGTGCGGATGCAATCCATCTGGACCAGGGGTTTTATCCTCTCTAAGTTTGATTAGTTTATCAATTATCTCCCCTCTTTCTATCTTAAATGTCTTTGTCTTTCCTGATCTCTTCTTCTAATGTCACGCCCACCATGTTAGTCTCCCTGGTAAATACTGAGGCAAAGTAATTATTTATGGTATGGTATTGAGAGACTTGAGACAAGGGAAGAAGAATAAAACAATTTGCTGCCCCCGTCCCAAAGAAAGAAAGATGATTTAGTAACAGATACCAACAAGTTAATGTCACCATATTGACACCTGTGCACCCTTGGAGGAAGCATCCAGTGTTATCGTAGAAGTCCACTCTGTGTAGGAGGGTCCGCAGGACAGCTCCAGCAGATAGTTAAGAAGCAGATTTAGTTTGGGTACAGATAGAAAAATGTATTTATTTCCCAATGTAGTATGTTAGATATAAAGACATTTTGGCCCCAATATTTATGGGGAGATGGGGAGGGAGCTGGGCGGAGGAGCAGCGGCCAGGAAACCCGGAAATACAGGTTTCCCGCATGTCCTGCCGAATCTAACACCAGGACGGATTTAAATTTTTGGACTTCATTTCCCAACCGCAGCTTGCCAAATTGAGATGCTGGCTGGCGGGAAGGTCTGTGGTACCAGGCTGCAGCAGGGAGCGGAGAGGAGGGAGCGGAAGAGTTTGTGGGTTGGAGAGGACATGGTGGGGGGGGGGGGGGGGTGGTGGCGAAGACATCCAGGGGGAGGGGAGCGTGAATTGATTGTCGGGGCCGGAGACATCGGGGGGAGGCATGGATTGATCGTGGAGGCCGGAGACATTATGGGGGGGAGGGGTGAAGACATCGGGCCGATTGGTAGCGGGGAGGGTGGGTGGATATCAGACGATCACAGGGGTCCAATTGGTAGGCCGGGGGGAAGCACTCCTCCTCCTCCTGGCCCACAAGCAGTGCTAGAAAGGCACTTACCTGTTGGATCCAGTTGTTCTCACCTCCCTTCAGCTGCCGGGTTACCAGAGGCCTGGGAAATCTGAAACACAGCGTAAATTTGAGGCAAACAGCCTCATTAAAATAATCAAATTAGGGACCTGCCTCCAGAGAGCAGGTTAGTCGCCTGCCCCCCCAACCTGCCTCTGATAGAACCGGAAGTGGGCAATTTGGAGGCGGGTTAGGGTCGGGTTTTCCACTTTTTCCCCCGGGGGGGTTAAAATTACCCCCTTTTGTATTGGGATATGCTCTAAGTTGGTCTTTTTCTTTATTCTGACAGACCTGCAGCAAAGTCACATGCCAGTTGCCCTTAGCGATGTGCCACCTCATGTAGCAGAATTGCTGGAAGAAGAAGAAAGCTGGGACTTCAATATTTTTGAGCTTGAGGCTACAACTAACAAAAGGTTGGTGCCAATCTTGAATTGTGTTGCCCTGCAGGCTAAATGCAGGATATTCCTTGACTTACCTTAAATTACATGTTGGTCATGTGATATGTACATTGAGTCCATTTCTTTCATTGATGATTTGGCATTAAGGGTGAGTAGAAAGTACTTTTTATTTTTTTTAAGATAATGTTCTTTGTTACCTTCATTTATTCAGTTGCTGAATTTATTTAACATAATTAACCTTATATTAATTTTAGCTGTATGATTGTACTTAATGGTGGACATTACAGTTCAATGGAGTATTTATTTAAAGGGTTTACCTTGTCATTGAGATTCTTGGTGAACTTGGCTTCAATGGTTTAACCAGCAAGTACGGTTCTTTGTGTTCGTTTTTTTAAAAGAACAAGTAAAAATCAGGTTTAAAAAATGAGATTTTCTGTGGGAAAGTACAGTATCACTAATAACTCTGGGTACGGTAGCATAGTGGTTATGTTACTGGACTAACAATCCAGAGGCCTGGACTAATAATCCGGAGTCATAAATTCAAATCCCGCCATGTCTAGTGAGGAATGTAAATTCAATTAATTAAATAAAATCTGGAATAAAAAACTAGTATCAGTAATGGTGGCCATGAAACTACCTGATTGTCGTAAAAACTCATCCTATATGTGACTCCAGACCCACAGCAAAGTGGTTGATTCTTAATTGCCTTCTGAAATGGCCCAGCAAGCAACTCAGTTGTACAATGTTGCTACAAAAAGTCATTATAAGAATAAAAGCGGATGGACCACTCAGCATCGGACCACTAGGCACTGGACACAACAAAGGCAAATCGAGCCCAGCCAACCCTGCAAAGTCCTCCTCACTAATATCTGGGGACTTGTGCCAAAATTGGGAGAGCTGTCCCACAGACTAGTCAAGCAACAGACTGAACATAGCCATACTCACGGAATCATACCTTTCAGCCAATGTCCCAGACTCTTCTATCACCATGCCTGGGTATGACAGACCCACCAGAGGTGGCGGTACAGTGATATACAGTCAGGAGGGAGTGGTCCTGGGAGTCCTCAACATTGATTCCGGACCCCATGAAATCCCATGGCATCAGGTCAAACATGAGCAAGGAAACCTCCTCCTGATTACCGCCTACCGCCCTCCCTCAGCTGATGAATCAGTCCTCCTCCATGTTGAACACCACTTGGAGGAAGCACTGAGGGGAGCAAGGGCACAGAATGTACTCTAGGTGGGGGATTTCAATGTCCATCACCAAGAGTGGCTTGGTAGCACCACTGCTGACCGAGCTGGCCGAGTCATGAAGGACATAGCTGCCAGACTGGGCCTGCGGTAGGTGGCAAACCAACACAAGGGAAAAACCTACTTGACCTCATCCTCACCATTCTACCTATCGCAGATGCATCTGTCCGTGACAGTGTTGGTAGGATTGATTACCGCACAGTCCTTGTGGAGATGAAATCCTGTCATCGCACTGAGGACACCATCCAACATGTTGTGTGGCACTACCACACTGCTAAATGGGATAGAGTCAGAACAGATCTAGCAGCTGGGCATTCATTAGGCACTGTGGGCCATCAGCAGCAGCAGAACTGTATTGCAGCACAATCTGTAACCTCATGGCCTGGCATATTCCTCACTCTACCATTACCAAAAAGCCAGGGGATCAACACTGGTTCAATGAGGAGTCTAGAAGATCATGCCAGGAGCAGCACCAGGCCTACCTAAAAATTATGTGCCAACCTGGTGAAGCGACAACACAGGACTACATGCATGCTAAACAGTGGAAGCAACATTCTATAGACAGAGCTAAGCGAATCCACAATCAACGGATCAGATCAATGCTCTGCAGTCCTGCCACATCCAGTTGTGAATGGTGGTGGACAATTAAACAACTAACGGGAGGAGGAGGCTCTGTGAACATCCCCATCCTCAATGATGGTAGAGTCCAGCACATGAGTGCAAAAGACAAGGCTGAAGCGTTTGCAACCATCTTCAGCCAAAAGTGCTGAGTGGATGATCCATCTCGGCCTCCTCCTGATAGCCCCACCATCACAGAAGCCAGTCTTCAGCCAATTCGATTCACTCCATGTGATATCAAGAAACGGCTGAGTACACTGGATACAGCAAAGGCTATGGGCCCCGACAACATCCCGGCTGTAGTGCTGAAGACTTGTGCTCCAGAACTAGCCGCGCCTCGAGGCAAACTGTTCCACTACAGCTACAACACTGGCATCTACCCGACAATGTGGAAAATTGCCCAGGTATGTCCTGTCCACAAAAAGGTCAAATCCAATCCAGCCAATTACCGCCCCATCACTCTACTCTCAATCATCAGCATCAGAGCTGAATTCCAGAGGTGAGGTGAGAGTGACTGCCCTTCACATCAAGGCAGCATGGCACCAAGGAGCCCTAGTAAAATTGAAGTCAATGGGAATCATGGGGAAAACTCTCCAGTGGCTGGAGTCATACCTAGCACAAAGGAAGATGGTAGTGGTTGTTGGAGGCCAATTATCTCAGCCGCAGGATATTGCTCCAGGAGTTCCTCAGGGCAGTGTCCTTGACCCAACCATCTTCAGCTGCTTCATCAATGACCTTCCCTCCATCATAACATCAGAAATGGGGATGTGCGCTGATGACTGCACAGTGTTCAGTTCCATTCGCAACCCCTCAAATAATGAAGCAGTCCGTGCCCGCATGCAGCAAGACCTGGACAACATCCAGGCTTGGGCTGATAAGTGGCAAGTAACATTCGCACCAGACAAGTGCCAGGCAATGACCATCTCCAACAAGAGAGAGTCTACCCACCTCCCCTTGACATTCAACAGCATTACCATCACCGAATCCCCCACCATCAACATCCTGGGGGTCACCATTGACCAGAAACTTAACTGGACCAAACACCTAAATACTGTGGCTATAAGAGCGGGTCAGAGGCTGGGCATTCTGTGGCAAGTGACTCACCTCCTGACTCTCCAAAGTCTTTCCACCATCTACAAGGCACAAGTCAGGAGTGTGATGGAATACTCTCCACTTGCCTGGATGAGTGCAGCTCCAACAGCACTCAAGAAGCTCGACACCATCCAGGACAAAGCAGCCCGCTTGATTGGTACCCCATTCGCCACCCTAAATATTCACTCCCTTCACCACCAGTGCACCATGGCTGCAGTGTGTACCGTCTACAGGATGCACTACAGCAACTCGCCAAGGCTTCTTCGACAGCACCTCCCAATCCCACGACCTCTACCACCTAGGACAAGGGCAGCAGGCACATGGGAACACCACCACCTGCACATTCCCCTCGAAGTCACACACCATCCCGACTTGGAAATATATCGCCGTTCCTTCATCGTCGCTGGGTCAAAATCTTGGAACTCCCTACCTAACAGCACTGTGGGAGAACCTTCACCACACAGACAGCAGCGGTTCAAGAAGGCAGCTCACCACCACCTTCTCAAGGGCAATTAGGGATGGGCAATAAATGCTGGGTTTGCCAGCGACGCCCCCATCCCATGAACGAATAAAAAAAAAACTCACATAAATTTATATACACTCACTGACTTGGGAGTAAATTCTGCTCTCATTGTAAAATTATATTTTACTACATTGCAATGGTGACTGCACTTCAAAAGATCTTCATTAGCTGTAAAGCACTTTGGGACATCCTGAGGATGTGAAAAGCACTATAGAAATGCTAGTCTTTTAAAATGGAAGGAAAAATAGAGATGAGTAAACAGGTGAGCGGGAAACAAACCAAAACATCTGGCATTTTAACACTACTCTGTGTTTTGCTCCCATCATAATGGACAGAAAGGCAATGAAAAAATAGAAATACTTATTAAGGGCTGTGAAGATGAAAATGACCATACCAGACACGATCTCAAAGAGATGTATAAAAGCAAGTCTGAGAGATTCAAAAATCACAAGATTCAGAACATTTGGGGATTTGGCAAGTCTATTCATTTTCAGGTAGAATTCTATAATAGCTGAGTAGAGGCAATTGGAAAATCTGCAAAAACAGAAAACAATTTTTTTTTAATTAGAAAAATTATACAGTGGGGCAGTGGGTTAAATCAATCTCCTGTCCAACAAGTGAATATTCTCCTAGGGTAGGGGAATGGGGAGATTAAGTGAATCACCGTGTTTTAAGCGGCCCTAAGATAAAATGCCTGGTGATAGAATTTTGGAACCAAGTCAACCTTCTGTAGCAGACCTGGCAATCTGATACCAGAACCAAGCAGGTCCACAGTACCTTCCAGCGTAATGCTTGACCAGCCACCCTACAATCCAATGTGTAACAGCCCCGGCTGAATGAGCAGTAGGAAGCTTATCATTGGTCTGAGCAGTTAGGCTGTTATAGCTGGTTAAACTACTGCACAACTTTGGGGGCCCCTAAACCTTAGCTACACCAACCTACACCGGAGCTCTGTGGACTTGGATGAGCATGGAAAGTGTGTGTCTTCCTTATTGTGTGAACAGAAACACAACCTGTATGGCTTTCTCTGTAGCTTGGTTTGGAGACCGTTAAACTTTATGATGGGTTTCCATGCCAGTCGGACACCGGCTGACTTAAAAAAAAAATCAATCAATCTCCTGCCAATCCTAGACTTAGATGTAAATCCAGCCCAGATGAATCATTAGGGTCAGAGGATTGAGGTATGAGGAAAGACAAGAGAAATTTAGGCTGGTCATCCTTGAAGAGAAGCAACCGAGAGACAACTTTATAGAGGTATATAAGATTTGAAAATGCGTGAAAAGGTAAATCCAAAAAACTTTGGACTTTACAATAAACCATAACAGGAAACAAAGGGACACAGGTTCAAGCTAGCAAAAGGCAAATTTTGAACTGATATAAGGAAGTTCTTTTTATGCAGAGTGACCAACACCTGGGTAGAGGAGGCAAGAACCCTAGAATCATTTAAGATACATATGGATATATTAAAATTTTAACCTAAACTGAATGTATGTCACCTCTTGAATACGTCCAACCGGCCTGTAACCTATGAAAAATTAAATGGAAAAATGTGAAATATTCAGGAGGAGTATCCAAACTACAGCCTACGGGCCAAATGTGGAATAAATCCTTAATGGGAATACCAAAATCTGTTAGTATTTGCAGTTTGAAATATACACATATTACTAAGAATATTAATTTAAACTCTCCTCCTCCACCATGGTAACAGGCAGAAATTGGTGAGAAATCCCGCTTACGGCATAAATGGTTTCCACCAAAGTCACGGTGGCAGAGCAGAAGCCCAGAGGAAATTCCCAACTTAAGTGTGGCGTACGAGGCTCCATGTTGTGCACCCAACCGCCCATGGAAACAAAATGTTTGCTTGCTCCTGCTTTAAACTCTGCAAATAACTGGTTAACATCTCATCTATTGGATTAACTAGTATTACATTGGAAAGTATTTCCTCCCAGAATACTCTTACCTTTTAAATTACAGAAATAATCATTTATCAAAAATCTCCTATTAAGATATAACCAAACAGGCCCAGTCAGTGAGTGTGTATTAATACAGCAGGCATTATTACTCTTTTTGCTTAGAGAGAGATTACCCACTTACCTGCAGAGGTCAATCTCCATTAGGCATTGGACGCCTGTTAGGTATGGCGCTGATCCCCATTTCGCTGGCAAACACCCAAAAACATTTCAGCAAGCAGTGCTCAGTCTCTGCAGTCTCCTGATATCCTCCCCACACCCCTCTACCTGATACTCATTTTATCCAAGTCAGAAAGTTGAAAGGCTGAGTAAACATTCCACGTTTGAACATAATGCCATCAGGCCCCAAGACTGAGCCACCTGACCTATAGATTCTTTTAGTTTCTGGACATCGATCAAGACCTGACATAAACTAATAACAGTACATAGAAGTTTTCAGTCAATATGGAGTAAACAATGGATTGACAGCGTACTGTCCACATCCAGAAATATTATCAATACTCATTAAGTTGTTGCAAGCACCCACTGTCTGAGATATTGGGTCCTCTCAAGGATGTGGGACACGAGTATCAACCTCAATTTTTCTTAACAGGATTTTACTATTAAATGTGCAAAACTTAACGGGACTTTGTACTGAAAGTATGGATTCTTCATGAACTGCCCTATCCTATGACATTTTCAAAGCCTTGGAATTCAGTTTTTTCCCCAATGCCTGTGTTCTGTTACATTATTTGGTAATTGTTGGCATGAACACCAGTTAGATTTAATTAAAGCAAATTGCCTAATTTACATATATATATATAAAAAAATAAATAAATAAATTCCCCATTTAATATCTAAGCTCCTGTATTGTGGAGAGTTATGATAATAGATGGGACAGCTCCCTGCAATGCAAGAAATTTGAATCCCAATTTAATTGGCTGCAAACATTATGCAGCCAAGCGAGCCACTGACAGGCAAATTCCATCAACAAGTCCCAAGAAAGACAAAGGGAGTGCATCGCATTACATTTCCATGTATCAAAACAATGTCAAGTAAACAAAAAAAATGCTTCCAGAGCTAATATGTAAGCATCCTGAAAGCAAGTAATTCAAACAAGTTGTCTTTTGTAAATTGATACATTTTTACATAAAAATCAGCAGAATTGTTAAAGCAGAAATTATAATCAGTAGTAAATGATTTACTTTGTAAACAATCTTTTCTGTTTTGTTTTAGACCATTGCTCTATCTTGGTTTAAAAATCTTAACGCAGTTTGGAGTATGTAAATTTTTGAACTGTTCAGAAACTACTCTAAGATCATGGCTGCAGGTCATAGAGACCAATTATCATGCATCAAATTCATACCACAATTCAACACACGCAGCTGACGTATTGCACGCCACAGCATATTTCCTGCGAAAGGACCGAGTCAAGGTAAACCTTTATACTTACTGAACAAGTACATTGGCATCTTGCTATAAAACCTGGTTTTGATGGACATTGCTTGCAGCTCCCTCACTAACAAAGGAGCCATAGAAAATATCTAAGGTCAATTTCATTTCTACAGTTAGTGATAGAGACATTTAAGTGTCTCTCTTTCTACATTTTATATTTCTTTGAATGGCACGATTTAACATGATAACTGCTGATTATTTTGACTTTGGCTACACTAACACACAAAAGTTGCAATTTGTGACCTAATGTACTATGGTGAGATGTCTGGACAGTTGGTGTGGGAGGGGTTGGGGAGAGGGAGGGAGATAAAACAACACTGTTGTCTTCAGGGTGGAAAGTCCTATTTTAGCAGATTTCTTTCAAATTGTGATAGAGGGTGAATGTTTGCGATGGGTTTTCTTGCTCAGCTGCTATAATTTTGGTGGAAGAGCCATTTTTCCTGGGTTTTCATGGCTGTTATGTCAAAGTTACAGCAGACGAGCAGGAGACGGCCCGTGGAAATTCATCCCGTAAGGTAAGTAAGGTAATATCAGTAATACACAATCAGTTCTGTGGCCACATGGTTGGCATTATTAAAGGCAAGTAGCAACAACTTCAAAAGAACTAATGCTCAACTAGTCTGCAGTAATCTTGTCCGGTCTCAATCAGGTTCTGGGTGCCATAGACAGAACAACGCTCCATTGGCAGTCGTTTTCTGTTTGCTGTGTCAGACCCTTCACTGTAACATGATTTATCCATGGTTCACATCGACAGACTCACAAGAGTAAGCCTGCTAAGACACTGCGGTACTATGTATTAGAAGAGTTATGAATTAGAGCACAGGTGAGACATAAAGGGTTAAAAGCAGGGAGCATGAAACAATACAAGAGTAGTTATGAAAGTAGTTGGTTAGAATTGAATGAGGATTCTCAGAAAGAAGCTCTGCTTTAGGGTTTAAAATTTAAATGTGAGAGGGCAAAAAGCACTCAATTAGAAGCCAAAGTATAATTGCCTATTATGGGCTTTTTCACTGTATTTTTGATTTTTTTAAAATATTTTACTTTTGGTATTTGCTAATAATTGTGCCTCATATTACTATTTAATTGTGAAGAAATATATTACTTGCTTTTGTCTGTGAATCTCTGGTCTGGGTGGTAATACCTTCCATTTGAAAGAGAAGTGGCATAGCACAAGACTGCTCTAAATCCAGTGAGCAGATCACTGAAAGTGGGGGAATTGTTAGCTCCTCAGAAACACAACTCTGCAAAGGCAGAGTATAGCAAAGGTACACCTTTTGGAGAGAAGAAAACAAACTTTAACAGTGCCCTTTGATGGAGGATAAATACCCTCAGCATTTTTTAATAAGTGGATCTGCTGCAATTCAAATTATTATGACAAGACCTTCAAATATCTGAAAATATTTTATCGTTATTTTGTTAATGTGTTTTTTATTTTTAAATGTCTTGCATTTCTTATGGAAATATTAATATTTTATAATTTGCACAAAACCAATTATCAATGCTTTCATTTATGATTAGCTTCATGAATTTCTCATTGTTGCATAATTGTTAGAATTTCACTGAAACCAGGCACCAGTTAATGTTTTCTTTTAACCTGGGTTTGTGCAGTCTCACATTTAATGCTATGTTTTCAGGGGAGTTTGGATAAGCTGGATGAGGTTGCAGCTCTCATTGCAGCCGCAGTGCATGATGTGGACCACCCAGGTCGCACCAACTCCTTCCTGTGTAATGCAGGAAGTGAGCTAGCAGTACTCTATAATGACACAGCAGTCCTGGAAAGTCACCATGCAGCCCTGGCCTTCCAACTTACAGCAGGAGACAATAAGAGCAACATCTTCAAGAACATTGAAAGGTTAGATTTACTGATCAATAGATTATCAGCCCACTGAAAGTCCTCAGTGCCAAGACAGTATGTGCATTTAGTTTGTTACATAGTACAGTGACAGTCAATCTATAAATTCAACTGGTTAAAAGTAGGACTTTAAGAGGTAATTTTTTGCTTTTGCTCTTCTGGGGAATGCCGAGGGCCCATAACAATATATCAGAATATCAATACTTAGCATTTATATAGCACCTTTAATATAGTAAAACATCTCAAGGCAGTTCACAGGAGCGTAATCGTACAAAAATTGACACCAAGCCGAAGAAGGAGATATTAGGACAAGTGACTAAAAGCTTGGTTAAAGAGGTAGAGTTTAAGGAGCTTCTTAAAGGAGAGAGAGGCAGAGAGGTTTAGGGAGGGAATTCTTGAGCTTAGGGCCTAGACAGCTGAAGTCACGAACATATCAAAATGACGGGCAAGAAAAGGCCATCTGGTCCATCAAGCCTGTCCCACACTCATGATGGCTGGAGAATCATGATTAGACACTAAAAGGGGGGGGGGGGCATAATAATTTTAAGATATATTTACACAAGGGTTCATGGAGTAGGGGGTAACATATTAGTATGGATAGAGGATTGGCTAATGGACAGAAAACAGAAAGTAGGGATAAACGGGTTATTTTCAGGTTGGCAGGCTGTAACTAGTGGGGTGCCGCAAGGACCAGTGCTTGGGCCTCAGCTATTTACAATCCAGATTAATGACTTAGATGAAGGGACCGAGTGTAATGTATCCAAGTTTACTGACGATACAAAGCTAGGTGGGAAAGTAAGCTGTGAGGACACAGAGTCTGAAAAGGGATATAGACAGGTTAAGCGAGTGGGCAAGAAGGTGGCAGATGGAATATAATGTGGGGAAATGTGAGGTTATTCACTTTGGTAAGAGGAATAGAAAAACAGAATATTTTTTAAAAGGTGAGAAACTATTAAATGTTGGTGATCAGAGAGATTTCAGTGTCCTCGTACAAGAAACACAAAAAGTTAACAGGCAGGTACAGCAAGCAATTAGGAAAGCAAATGGCATGGTGGCCTTTATTGCAAGGGAGTTGGAGTACAAGAGTAAGGAAGTCTTTGTATAGGGCTTTGGTGAGACCTCACCTGGAGTACTGTGTACAGTTTTGGTCTCCTTATCTAAGGAAGGATATACTTGTCTTAGAAGCGGTGCAACAAAGGTTCACTAGATTAATTCCTGGGATGAGAGGGTTGTCCTATGAAGAGAGGTTTAGTAGAATGGGCCTATACTGTCTGGAGTTTAGAAGAATGAGAGGTGATCTCATTGAAACATATAAGATTATGAGGGGGCTTGACAGGGTAGATGCTGAGAGACTGTTTCCCATGGCTGGAGGGCACAGTCGTAGAATATGGGGTTGGCCATTTAAGATTGAGATGAGGAGGAATTCTTCACTCAGAGGGTTGTGAATCTTTGGAATTCTCTATCCCAGAGGGCTGTGGATCCTGAGTCGTTGAATATATTCAAGGCTGAGATGGATAGATTTTTGGATTCTAGGGAATCAAGGGATATGGGGATCGGGCAGGAAAGTGGAGTTGAGGTCAACGATCAGCCATAATCTGGTTGAATGGCAGAGCAGGCTCGAGGGGCCTTATGGCCTATTCCTGTTCCCATTTCTTATGTTCTTTACTGTTACTAGATTTTTTAAAAATTAAGAAAAATATATTTTTTTTAAAAATCAAACAGCAGTAAGACTTTGCCACAAGATTCAATTAATGCTGAACCAAGGACAAAATGTCAGTTTGTAATCATTCATCCAATTTTTTCCAGGAATCAGTTTCGAACGTTACGACAGGCAATCATTGACATGGTTTTGGCGACAGAGATGACAAAGCATTTTGAGCACGTGAACAAATTTGTGAACAGCATCAACAAACCTATGACTTCTATTGATGAAACTAGCTCAAATGTAAGGTCTAAACCTCAGCATCCTCAGTATGAACATCATTATGTATCAGCAACATGTAATGCGCTGGCAGTCAGAATCAAGACTAGCAGCTACAATTGGCACAACAGACCCAAAAAGTAGATCCACGTCATAAAATTTATGTAATAATATTATAAGTGTTACCCTTAATTGATTTCAAGACAGTAATTTAGTTTCAGGGCTCACTGACATTTTGACTATAAACTGCACAAGCTTCCTGCTCATAGTTGATGATATTAGCTGAGCCGTTTGATTAGAGTACTGCTTTATAAATACACCCAGGTTCCTATCATTCTATGTGTCCATGATTCTGAGATCAGTATTTTAGACTTATACTAACCAAAAAAAATTTTCTTTTTCCTCAGAATGTGGGTGACACTGGCAAGGCCAACAATTGTTGTGCATTCCTAGTTGCCTTTGAGAAGGTGGTGGTGGCCTGCTTATTGATCAATGTGGTGCAGGTGCTCCTATAGTGCTTAGGTTAGGAGTTCCAGGATTTTAACCCAGGAACGGCGATAAGTGTCCAAATCAGGACAGCGTGTGACTTGGTGGGGAACTTGGGAGGTGATGGTGTTCCCATGCGCCTGCTGCCCTTGTCCTTCTAGGTGGTGGAGGTTGTGAATGGGCGGTCCTGCCGAAGAAGCCGTGGCAAGTTGCTGCAGTGCATCTTGTAGATGGTACACACTGCAGCCACGGTACGCCTGTGATGGAGGGGATGGATGAAGTGCCGATCAAGCAGACTGCTTTGTAAAGACATTCACTAGATGGCATCCATTTTCACCATCATATTTCTGATTGACGTCTATGCAGTCGATCGGCATTAATAAACATTAATCTTTAATCATAATTTCTATAAATGACAACTGTTCATATAGTACAATAAGATAAATGTGTTTTACTAGTATTCTTTTAACATTAGTTTCAGTTTGCTAAACCTTTCATTTTATAGTGGGAAATGCAAGTTGAAAATAATAAATGCCATAATTTACAAAAAGTATAATTGTGGCAGAATTGCAGAATTCCATTTTTATTATTGCAAAAATGTATTTGACATGTAAGTGCAATGGGAGGCTAAAGCACAGCATGTAAAGGAACCTGGTTAATGCTGGCATAATTACCAGTTAATGGGAGGTAACCCTATCGCTGAACTTGAGCATCATGAGTACCATGCATTCTGTTCACCCACATAAAGTGTTGTGAGCAGATGACACGTCGGGAAGTCCACAGCTTTTCTGTTGGTTTTATCATGGGAAATCTTGGAGTAATCTGCTCGTTGCATCACCTCATGCACCACCTTTCCCAATCATTAGAAAAGGCAAGTCCTGCAAGGAGTGATGGGTGAGTTAGGCAAAGAGAAGAAAAAAAGTCTGCAGCTAATTCAGGAAAATTCCTCCTGACTGCTTTATCAAGCAAGCTCCAGGAGCCCATGATGCATAAATAAACCAACCTCCAAATGTCCTTTTGGAACACTGGACTGTACAAAACCAGAATCAGCCATCTCGATCTATTGGGCTGGTCCTAAAGATCACAGATTTCATACACCATTTTATCTCTCACACCTTTTACTAGTCCTGTCTGCCACATATTTATCCTTCACTCCTGAAATTTACAGCATCCTCTGCCTCTCTTGGTAGGCTATTTTAACCTATTCAACGCCCTTTGTGTAAAGCAATTATATATTACCTTATCCCAAACTGTGGTGGCTGGCTGTCCCCTGCCTTAAGCTACCTTTTTCCATGTTTGGCGTAGCAGCCACTTCTCAGTCCCTTTAAATGTGTGCCTTCTCTGCCTGAATGCTTGCAGAAGGATTTGCAACCCTGGACAATCAAACTGGCTTTTCTTACTCAGTAATGCCCAAACCTTTAGCAATTTGGTGAGTAATCAGCAAAGCTTTACCCTCCCAGTGCTACGCTACATGTTCAACAGGCTTCCTGCCACAGGTAAAAGCTGATTTAGTACTGCTTTCTTCTCGTTGGCTGACCCACAGTTTGGAATACAATTCCTACAGTTTTGGCAACAGTTTGAAAATCAATATTGTATGTAAACCAGAAGTACATCCTCCCAGGAACTTTTGGTGACCTATATTTTATCGTTGAGTAACACAGGCTTATGAGTCTTGAACAACAACTTCATCAACAGATAGATTTTGAGAAGGCTTTTAAAGGAGAAGTTAGAAGTGGAGAGGCAGAGAGGTTTCGGAAGGGAATTCCTGAGAATAGGACCTAGGTGACTCAAAATTCTGCTGCCAATGATGGGGCAAAGGGAGGCAGGACATGCACAAAACTCCAGAGAAGACTATTTGCTGAGAGGATATAGGACTGGAGGAAATTACAGAACTATGGAAGGGTGAGGCCATGGGAGAGGGGCAATATAGGTCAACAGGATGAGTGCAACAGAGTTTGGACAAGGGCACTGAAAATGGCTTTAATTTGGCACTATGTTTAGAATCTCAGACAGTTCATAAGAATAACTGGTGAGGGGATTGGAAATGTCACACTGCTGCAGTTGGGGTATTCTACTGATTTTGCAACTAAAGTACATAGTTGAAGCAGCGTAGAGGAAATTTCACAATGGATCTCATCCATTTCTACATGAGCTGGCCATGCTCAGCGTTAACATCGGTACCAAAGAGAAAATGTTCCATTCTCAATTACTCGCATTCTTCCTCTTGAACACGGAAGTAACCAGAAATAGAGTTTCATTTTTAGAAAGACTTAACAGTAGTATAAATAATTTTTAATACAATGGCCCTGAATTTCCTTGGGCATTTTCCTAATCTCCTGGTGTAATTTTGGTGGGAGGTCAGCGGAAACCCCAGAGAATTGGTGCAAATAGCTGAAACCGGCCAGTTATGCCATTTCTTTGGGGTTCCGCCAAACTCCCGCCAAAGATATGGCAGGAGATTGGGACAACCTCCACAGAAATTCAGGGCACAAATGTTTACAGAGCAATAAAAAGAAGTATGAGGTAGTGTTCTATAATGTGGAATAAATGATTTAACCTTGCAACCTAAATTGCTGCAACAGATTTAAATGGCTAGTAATTATGTATAAATCACTAAATGTTTCCACTTGTGTTCCACAGAGTGAAAGCAGTGACGGTGAATGTCCGTCGAGTATTAAGGACTCAATGGAGAACAGACTGCTTATTAAACGCATGATGATTAAATGTGCTGATGTTGCTAACCCTTGCCGCTCAGTGGAGCTGTGTGTCGAATGGGCGGGGAGAATTTCAGAAGAATATTTTGCTCAGGTAATATTGCAACATTTCAAAATTATTCAAGGCTGTGGGGGATCATACCCAGCTGAGTATGAGAATTATGTCAATGTTTTAAACTAATGCAGAGGAACTGATTTTCTATTTACCATTTCTTCATTTTGTAAGCATTCCAGTATGGTTGAACACTGTTTATTTTTTTATTTTTTTATTCGTTCATGGGATGTGGGCGTCGCTGACGAGGCCAGCATTTATTGCCCATCCCTAATTGCCCTCGAGAAGGTGGTGGTGAGCCGCCTTCTTGAACCGCTGCAGTCCGTGTGGTGACGGTTCTCCCACAGTGCTGTTAGGAAGGGAGTTCCAGGATTTTGACCGAGCGACGATGAAGGAACGGCAATATATTTCTAAGTCGGGATGGTGTGTGACTTGGAGGGGAACGTGCAGGTGGTGTTGTTCCCATGCGCCTGCTGCTCTTGTCCTTCTAGTTGGTAGAGGTCGCGGGTTTGGGAGGTGCTGTCGAAGAAGCCTTGGCGAGTTGCTGCAGTGCATCCTGTGGATGGTGCACACTGCAGCCACAGTGCGCCGGTGGTGAAGGGAGTGAATGTTTAGGGTGGTGGATGGGGTGCCAATCAAGCGGGCTGCTTTATCTTGGATGGTGTCGAGCTTCTTGAGTGTTGTTGGAGCTGCACTCATCCAGGCAAGTGGAGAGTATTCCATCACACTCCTGACTTGTGCCTTGTAGATGGTGGAAAGGCTTTGGGGAGTCAGAAGGTGAGTCACTCGCCGCAGAATACCCAGCCTCTGACCTGCTCTCGTAGCCACAGTATTTATATGGCTGGTCCAGTTCAGTTTCTGGTCAATGGTGACCCCCAGGATGTTGATGGTGGGGGATTCGGCGATGGTAATGCCGTTGAATGTCAAGGGGAGGTGGTTAGACTCTCTCTTGTTGGAGATGGTCATTGCCTGGCACTTATCTGGCGCGAATGTTACTTGCCACTTATGAGCCCAAGCCTGGATGTTGTCCAGGTCTTGCTGCATGCGGGCTCAGACTGCTTCATTATCTGAGGGGTTACGAATGGAACTGAACACTGTGCAGTCATCAGCGAACATCCCCATTTCTGACCTTATGATGGAGGGAAGGTCATTGATGAAGCAGCTGAAGATGGTTGGGTCAAGGACACTGCCCTGAGGAACTCCTGGAGCAATATCCTGCGGCTGAGATAATTGGCCTCCAACAACCACTACCTTGCTGGAATTATGTTTTTCATAGCTTAAATGATCATACCGTTCAGCATTATTTTTTAAATGTTTCCGCATTCATGTGGGGGAATAAAACAAATGAAACACTTAAATTTATCCAAATGTAGCCATACAAATCAGAGAAGACCCAGGTTCAATCCATCTGTGCTGACTTAGTCCATCTCAGCCAGGGACGCAGTGGGGACACTGAAGTTGGCCTCAGCGCCCCTGGGTGGAAAAAAAAATCAGCCAGGGTCCCCATTCCTGACTGATATCCTGCTGGAAGTGCATATGTTTAGATATTGGGTGGGGGAAGAAATCAGGTTCAGCTGTAATGCCCTTCACAGTGGATACTCTGACAATACTCGCTGTCATTACAAATTACGTGAATAATGGTCATTTGGGCAAGGTACCAGAAGGCAACCACAGCCCATAAAACTGTACTCCAGCAAGGAGTCAACATCTTCAGGGGACGAGGGGAGGGAAGAAAATTAAGTTTGGGGGGGGGGGGGAGGGGGGGAGAAAGAGAGAGGGAATTAAAATCTAAAGCAAGACATTTCATCTGTATTAAACAGAACAATCTGTGTGTATGTTTATAATCAAAAGAGATACTAGGTGTAATTTTCTAATTCACACTTCTGGTGGGGAGGTTTGCCCATTGGGAGTGCCTATCGGATATTCAGACTGCACCCAATTTTCTAATATCTTCTCCAGGTGAGTGAAATTCCCTTCTGCTTACAGGATCGCAAAGTCAGAAAATTCCCCAGATTGTTTAAATCCACCATATTTGAACATATGGCCCCTTACATTGGTCATCAGACTGCACATTGATCAAAGTGTGAGGGTAAAACTAAATTACAGGTTTCATGTCGTTGCACTGATACATTATCCTCTTTACTGTATTGATGTAACAATTACTTTCTTTGTCAATAGACAGATGAGGAGAAAAGGCAAGGTCTGCCGGTTGTGATGCCAGTCTTTGATCGGAATACCTGTAGTATTCCAAAATCTCAAATATCGTTTATCGATTATTTTATAAATGACATGTTTGATGCTTGGGATGGTAAGAATTATTTTGATTTTTTTTTTCTTTTAGAGCTGCACTTGTAAGTTTTTTAATATATAAATAAATGCTGAGTCACTACATTGTGACCCCCATAACCGCTTTGGGGTGTATACTTCTCAATTCAGCCCAGTGCAGAGGAAGGGTCCTGAATTTTCTTGGAATTTCTGCCACTGTAACCTGGTCGGAGGTGGAGTGGAAACCCCGTTCACAGGTGTAAATGGGGTTTTTGCTGCATTTCCGATGAAGTTACGGTAGCACAGCAGCAGAAAGTCGAAGGAAATTCAGGGCCATAATTTACCTTGATGTGTTGTCCACCCATTATTATTTACCTGAATAACTTGAAAATGTTTCTTCAGGAATGCCACAGGCTCACATCGGAGTGGTGGGTTACGGAGTTTTTGTCCATTTTTACCCACATTAAAATATTCAGTTGCAACCCTGTCGGGCCTGGGCACTTGGCCACAAGCTGAGAAAGTGGGAAACGTCATCCCAAGCAATTCTTGCACTTTCCTTCCCAGCTAGTTGCAGAATGTTATTGTCAGAGGTTTGGGAGCAGAACACTTGTCAGGGAGTGGTAGAAGGGATTGGGGAGAATACGTCCTATTGGCAGGTATTGGATTTCTGCCATATATGAGCACGGTAGAAACTGTACAGCGATGTATAAATCCTAAATGAATGTCCTAATATAAAACAATGAAGATTATTTTGCGCACACAGTACCTCAGTGTAGTACATTGTAACTGTGTTTATTTAAAAAGTTTATCAGTTAATATTTTATATTTCTGTGTTTAATTAGAAAAGTTAGTCATGAGTAATTAGATAGAGTGTATGTTGAATTAAATATTTTTCAATAATTTATGATAATTTTCATGCAATTTTAACTGTCTTCCTTTCAGCATTTGCAAACCTTCCCAATTTAATACAGCATTTAGCAGAGAACTACAAGTACTGGAAAACCCTAGACGAATCCAAGTATAAAGGTCTGCGACCTCCACCTGACCTTTAAAAGTAAAGGTGAAAGGACAACATATTTTGTTTGCTAACCTCACTTTAAATCGTGACTCAAGCAAAGCCATGAAGAGATTCTATTTTAGTTCAAGTGACTGTAAAACTGAATTGTAATATAAATCCCATACAATGCAGGAAGCCTTGATGTACATGGTGCAGGAAAACAACGTTGAATTATCAAGGCGGTGTCCCAATTACAAGCAGAATAGCATAGGACTTGGAATTTCAACACTGGCTTTGTCATGTTTAAGCAAATTCTAGTGCCATTCCAGAAGAATATCACACAGTTGAGAGAAGGCGTAATGAAAATACTGCTTCTGTAATTATTACCCTAAAGCCATAAGTTTATATGTAAGAAAGCCTTTCATTTACTACAGTATTCTTTTCTGGTGTATGGATGAACTAGGGGTAATATTCTGACTTGGCAATTTTTCACCAATTTACCATCATTTAAAAAAAATGACAGTTGGGACATAAAGGCAGCTTTGGGCAGTAGTAATGACAGTTTACATATTCTATAAATATTTAACATGGAAATAAATCTTTTCTCCTAGTGAAATAAAAAATCTGCTCAACAAATTATTGTGAGGAGATCAATTAATTTATATCACACTGTATATTCGGAATTGATATATGGTATACTCTACCACCATTGTAAGCTATACATTGCCTAGGCTTTAACCTGTGACAACAGCCTTAAGTCAATGCTGTTGAGATCGTTTTCTTTTCAAAACATGATTGAATGACCAAATAAAATATTTCTGAATTCCATGCTGATTTATGTAGAAATGTGCACTAATACTTATGGGTTTTACCCACATTAGTGTCCAGTGCAATATATGTAACAGCCCCTATGTAGCTGCGCAATATTACAGCATTATTCTGGATAAAGTCACAAGATAGAGGGAGACCATTTGCCCCATCTTAGCGCATTCATCTAGACATCTCCTAAAGTCTCCCTATTGCAGTATCCAATTGTTTCATAAATGATTCCTGGGTTTTTGCCTTCATTATGCTATCAACGGGTCTATTCAATGTATTGATCACTCTTCGTGTGACAAAGAGCTTCCGGATATTAGTCCTAAATTTACCTTTTACTAGTTTGAACCTGTGGCCTATTGACATATTCATGCAATTTACTTTAAAGTAATTTTCCAGAACGATTAACTATGTAAGATCACTTCTTAGATTTCTCCTTTTAAGGCTGAAAATTTCTCCAGTCTTCTCTCATAATCCGGGCCTCTGACACTAGGATTCAGCCACGTGGCTCGTCTCTGCACTACCTCTAATACTTTAATGACTCCCTTGTGTCTTGGTGACTAGAACTGGGCATGGTACTCAAGATACGGCCTGACCAGAGCACTGTGCAGTTTGATCATGACTCCCTTTGACTTGTATTCTGTTGTTTTTAATATATAGTTCAGCGTTCTATTGCTTTGTTGATGCTGTTCTGCATTGGTTGGATGTGTGGAGTGTTGAGTCTGCTAAAACTCCTTTTTCAACTTCATTCTTAGCTATTTCAATACTATTTACAAAGTACATGTAAAAGAAAGGAAAAATGATTGACATCAAAAATGTATGGAATCACAACATATGCATACAAAGTAATTTCTCAGTTGCAACTGGTACGAGTCAGCTGCATTGTGTTGATAATATTAGCAACAGCAGGATCTATGGGACAAAAGAGCATATGAGGCTGAGTGAATGAATGAAGCTGAACATTCTGGAATCTGTTACCTTGCACTTGTGTGTGGGGGGTGGGTGACCAGGCAACATACTGTAAAGTCACATCTACAAACAAAGCAAGACTGGAAATTAGCATAGAGGAGTGAAAGAAGAAACCGCACTTAGCAATGAGAAAAATAAACACGAAGGAACAAAGACAAAATTACAGGTAAAGCAAGTATCAACCTCTAATGTGAAACATACATATACTAATATGTATGTATGTAAATAGAAAAATTGTAACAAAATATACAACTGTTTATAGACAATGCTGCAGTAATTCTGTTCACTGCTGGGACAAAATGTGCAACAATAAAAAAGTAATTAAAAACAATACTGTTTTATCAATGTACCTCAGTGTGAACTGTGCCCTAAAATTATGTCATCTTCCTCCGTGCACAGGTTTGCAAAGCACTGGTGGTGAGATTTGGGTGGACCCTGCATTTGAATCATCCTCCACGGGGTGGTACTCTGGCTCGGCAGCCATCACAGTCACAGAGCCCTGCAGAAAAGCCTTCAGAGCATTTGCGAGAGCTCTAAATGGCAACATCCTGGAGCAGCATGAAGCAAAGTTGCTGGTTTCCCATGGGTGTATAGTAAGCAGGTTGACTAGAGAGTCTGTTCTTCCAACTGTTCCCAGTCTAATTACATAATGAATGCAAGGTAACTTTGATTACCTTGGGGGGGTCCAGCACGATGGGTTACAGTCTCAGGATACGGCGTAGGACATTTAGGACTGAGATGAGGAAAAATTTCTTCACTCAGGAGGGTGGTGAACCTGTGGAATTCTCTACCACAGAAGGCTGTGGAGGCCAAGTCACTGAATATATTTAAGAAGGAGCGAGATAGATTTCTAGACACAAAAGGCATCAAGGGGTATGGGGAGAGAGCGGGAATATGGTATTGAGATAGAGGATCAGCCATGATCATGTTGAATGGCGGAGCAGGCTCGAAGGGCCGAATGGCCTACTCCTGCTCTATTTTCTATGTAACATGTCAGTGTGTATCTGGCTTGTTTCCAGATTGCACATTTTTATTGGGCATTCCTAATCTAGGTGAATACTCTTCCCAGGCAACTCTGAGATGGTGGTGGGGGACTTCACATGGCTAACATGTCTTCTGACAAAGACTCACCATGTTGTATGGAGTACATCAGAGAAGGCCTTATGGAGGACTGAGTAACAGGAGAAGAGCATTCTGACCAAGCAGCAGCGTAGTAAGTGATGGTTTCTGTTGTTTCCCTGAAGCCTAAGAATTCAACATCCTCTCGTGCCTGATCACCCTCTGCCTCCAAGTTAGTTATAACCTGTAGGTTGGGCACAGTGGAGCTGGATGAAGATGACTCATAGAAAGTTACAGCACAGAAGGAAGCCATTCAGCCCATTGTGTCCGTACCGGCCGAAAAAGAGCTATCCAGCTTAATCCCAATTTCTAGCACTTGGTCCGTAGCTCTGTAGGTTATGGCACTTAAAGTGCATATCCAAATACTTTTTAAATGAGTTGAGGGTTGTCTCTACCACCCTTTCAGGCAGTGAGTTCCAGACCCCCACCACCATCTGGGTGAAAAAATTTCTCCTTAGCTCCCCTCTAATCCTTCTGTCAATTACTTTAAATCTATGCCCCCTGGTCACTGACCCCTCTCTAACTAGTCCCATCATAATTTTATACACCTCAATTAAATCTCCCCCCAGCCTCCTTTGTTCCAAAGAAAACAACCCCAGCCTATCCAATCTTTTCTCATAGCTAAAATTCTCCAGCCCTGGCAACATCCTCGTAAATCTTCTCTGTTCCCTCTCTAGTGCAATCACAGCTTTCCTGTAATGTGGTGACCAGAATTGTATGCAGTACTCAAGCTGTGGCCTAACCAATGTTTTATACAGTTCTAGCATAATCTCCCTGCTCTTATATTCTATGCCTCTGCTAATAAAGGAAAGTATCCCATATGCCTTTTTAACCACCTTATCTACCTGTCCTGCTATCTTCAGAGATCTTTGGACATGCACTCCAAGGTCACTTTGTTCCTCTACACCTCTCAGTATCCTCCCATTTATTGTGTACTCCCTTGCCTTGTTTGTCCTTCCCAAATGCATTACCTCACACTTCTCCAGATTGAATTCCATTTGCCACTTTTCTGTCCGCCTGACCAGTCCATTGATAATTTCCTGCAGTCGACAGCTTTCCTCCTCATTATCAACCACACGGCCAATTTTTGTATCATCTGCAACCTTCTTGATCAAGCCCCCCACATTCAAGTCTAAATCATTAATATACACCACAAAAAGCAAGGGACCCAGAACAGAGCCTTGCGGAACCGCACTGGAAACAGCTTTCCAGTCGCAAAAACAACTGTCAATCATTACCCTTTGCTTCCTGCCACTGAGCCAATTTTGGATCCAACTATCCAGTTTCCCTTGGATCTCATGGGCTTTTACTTTTTTGGCCAGTCTGCCATGTGGGACCTTGTCAAAAGCCTTGCTAAAATCCATGTACACTACGTCAAATGCGTTAGCCTCATCGACCCTTCTTGTTACCTCCTCCAAAAAGTTCAGTCAAGTTAGTCAGACACCACCTTCCCTTAACAAATCCATGCTGATTGTCCTTGATTAACCCGTGCCTTTCTAAACAACGATTTATGCTGTCCCTTAGAATCGATTCCATAATATGCCCACCACAGAGGTTAGACTGACTAGCCTATAATTACTCGGTCTATCTCTTCCTCCTTTTTTAATCAACGATACAACGTTAGCAGTCCTCCAATCCTCCGGCACCATGCCTTTAGCCAGGGAGGATTGCAAAATAATGGTCAGAGTTGCTGCTATTTCCTTCCTTGCTTCTCTTAACAGCCTGGGATACATTTCAAAAATGCTAAACCCCATAATACTGCCTCTCTCACTATGTTTATCCCGTCCAATATTTCACACTCATCCTCAACTACAATCTCTGCATCGTCCCCCTCTTTTGTGAAGACGGACACGAAGTATTCACTGAGAACCTTCCTCCACACATAGGTTACCTTTTTGGTCTCTAATAGGCCCTACTCTTTCCTTAGTTATCCTCTTGTTCTTTATGTATTTATAAAACATTATGGAGATTTCCTTAATTTTACTTGCCAGTATTTTTTCATGTCCTCTCTTGCTTTCCTAATTTCCTTTTTAATTTCACCCCTGCACTTTCTATACTCCTCTAGGCTTTCTGCAGTATTGCGCTCTCGGTGTCTGACATAAGCTTCCTTTTTTTGCCTCATCTTACCCTGTACACTCCTGGTCATCCGGGGGCTCTAGATTTGGCAGTCCCACCCTTTGTCTTTGTGGGAACATGTTTACTCTGAACCCCTTGAATCTCCCCCTTGAATGCCTCCCACTGATCTGACACTGATTTACCTTCAAGTAGCTGTTTCCAGTCCACTTTTGCTAAATCACTTCTCAGCTTAATAAAATTGGCCTTTCCCCAATTTAGAACTTTTACTCCTGTTCTATCTTTGTCCTGTTCTATCTTTGTCCTTTTCCATAACTATGCTAAATCTAACTGAATTATGATCACTACCACCAAAATGCTCTCCCATTGATACTCCTTCCACCTGCCCAGTTTCACTCCCTAAAACTAAATCCAGAACTGCCCCCCCCCCCCCCCGCCTCTGTTAGGCTTGTTACATACTGGCTAAAAAAATTCTCCTGAATGCAATTTAAGAATTCTGCACCCTCTATACTTTTTGCACTGATTGTGTCCCAGTTAATATTAGGGTAGTTGAAATCCCCTATTACTGCCCTATTGATTTTACACTTCAGAAATTTGCCTACATATTTGCTCTGACTGTTTGGAGGGTCTATAGTACACTCCCAGCAGTGTGACTGCCCCTTTTTTGTTTTTTTTAGCTCAACCATATAGCCTCATTTTATGATCCTTCTAACATATATAATCCCTCCTCACAGCCATAATTGTTTCTTTAACCAATATTGCAACTCCCCTCCATTTTTTTTATAAATCCCTCTCTATCTTGTCTGAAAACCCTGTAACCAGGAACGTTGTGCTGCCATTCCTGCCCCTCTTTAAACCATGTTTCAGTAATAGCTAAGATATCGTACTTCCACATGTCTGTGCCCAAAGCTCATCTGCCTTATTCACTATACTCCTTGCATTGAGGTATATACCATTAAGCACTGCCAAACTCCTTTGTTGTCTAGTTTCTAACCTTTGTTTCCTCTGCCTTCCAAACTCACATACTAATTTTCTGCCTTCCATTTCCAACTCTGCTTCTCTCCTGAATCTACGCTCAGGTTCCCAGTAGATACATGAAGGACATTGTTCAAATAATGGCTTTATTCAACTCAAAATTATGAGGAGTCTTTTCAAATTACTTGTCCTCTATGTACAAGGAAGAAAAAACTTGCATTTATATAGTGCCTCAGGACGTCCCGAAGCACATTATTGCCAGTGAAGTACTTTTTGAAGTGTAGTCACTGTTGTAATGAAGAAGGAGATTGTTTAAAAATATCAGCAGAGGTTTGAGTTTAAACCCAGCCCGCTCAGCGGGAACAGGGAGGGTGGCAGCAGGGGAAGTGGGGTTATGATGCTCATGCCATTTTCCCACCCTCACCATTTTAACTTGCATTAATTTAGACATGGGAAGGTCTGATTTCAGTGGCAAAGTCACATCCTGATGACGTCATTGGGGCGTACATGCTATTTTAACCGTGAGCCCTACTGAGGCCCGCAGAGTCTCAAACCCGCCAACGAAAGCTGGCGGCAGCCAGGATCCTAGCTACAGGAAGCCCAGGTAAGTGAGATTTAATTTTTTTTTGTTTGTTTAACAGCTTCCTTATGGGTTAAGTGTGGTCTTCCTGGCCGCACAATGTTACTTTGGGCTTACCCTGTCCTGGGTTACCCCCCCCCAAACCCAATTGCAGACTTTATGAATTCCGCCCCCCCCCCCCCTTAGCTTGCTGAGGACTGTTTCCGGGGTCCCTGGCAGTGGCTTGACCCACCCCTTCAAATTTTGACTTGTGCCCGACGGCAGTGACGTCATCCTTGTTGGCTTTGGGCGGTAGTATCGGTGAATGGAAATGAAGCCCAGGAATGAACATCTCCTAGGCCTCACACTCCAGGGCCTCGACGGTTCAGCCGTGAATTCCCACCCCCAGTTATAAGCACTTACCAAACTATTCGGGTTCTGAAAATAAGCCCGTTTGAGGAATTAAATGCTACTGTTTGCTGATCATGCACTCAATAAAAAAAAAGTTTTGTTGCTTAGTTGCTTCCTTATTGTGCTGTCGATCTTGTTTTGGATCTCACTTCTATCTCTGAAATTATTAATCCATTCTAACAGTCATTTAGAGGGCATTAAATTTTTATACTCTACTTTATAGAGCTGATACCCCAATGAAGAGATTGCAGAATTGGGCAGGTAGAATTGGGCACCAGCACCTTTGAGCTTCCACTTTCACTAATGCACAGGTGCAAAAAGTAACCAAAAGGGCTAATGAAATGTTGGCCCTTATCTCAAGGGGGTTAGAATACAAAGGGGTGGGAGTTATGCCTCGGTTGTACAGAACCTTGGTCAGACCCCCATCTAGAGTACTGCATTCAGTTTTGGGCACCACACCTCAAGAAAGATATATTGGCCTCGGAAAGGGTATAGTGCAGATTCACCAGAATGATACCGGTGCTTAAAGGGTTAAATTATGAGGACCAGTTGCATAAACATGGCTAATAGGCCCATAATTTTAGAAGGTTGAGGGGTGATCTTATCAAGGTGGTTAAAATGATAAAAGGATTTGATAGTGTAGATACAGAGAAACTAATGTCTCTGGAGCAGGAATCCAACACAAGAGGGCATAATCTTAAAATTAGAGCTTGGCTATTTAGGAGTGAGTAAGGAAGCACTTTTTTTAAAAACAAAGTAGTGAAAATCTGGAACTCTTACCCCAAAAAGCTGTAGATGTTCGGTCAAATGAAATTTTCAAGACTAAAATCGATAGATTTTTGTTGGGTTAGTGCGTCATGGAACCAATGTAGTTGAGCTACAGATCATCCATGATCTAACTGAATGGCGTAACAGTCTCAAGGGGCTGAATGACCTACTCCTGTTCCTATGTTCCACTTCCGTGATCAGAATAGTTTTTAAGGTCATGCTGCAAGTTTGTGTGACCCCATTACAGCCCTGAATGTAATGCAAATTAAACTCTGTGCACCTGTTAGCTTCCATGCTGTTCACTTGAGAATGGCCATTCTTAAAGTTGACTTGACTGTTTAGTCAAAAGTTGATTTTTGCTGTTTTTTTTGACATGCCATAGTGCCGTTCCTACGTTATTGATTTCCCAATAGTTTTTCTGCTGCGTGATGCTGATTTTCTGCAGTATGGGACTCCTTTTGCACAGACCTCCAGCCACAACATGTTTGTTGCCATCTGCTGCAAACCTCAGCTCTAACCACACTGTTCAGTGTGGGGCCCACTAATGGCTGTCATTGATTTGGAAGAAGGGGAGGAGGAGGAAGAGTTCGTGCAGTGGGAGCCTGATGCGCAGATAAGATCTAACACAGGGACAACCGTGCCTCTTGCAATGAAACTCATGGCATTAAGTGTTCACGCCACTGGATCCTTTCAAGCTAGCACTGATGATATTTGCCACGTTAGTGAGGCTTTATGCAGGTCACAGAAGCTTTGTTCGCCAGGGAAACATCTGTGCCACTTTCCTCATGGAAAGGTGGCAACAGCATGAGTGGATGCACAACTTTTAGCAGTTGGCACGTCTACCTCAAGTGCAGGGCCTTATCGATAGAGTCCTTGAGGGCTACCTAGGTACCGACAACAACCCACTGAATATATGAATAGGAAAGGTTTTGATTCCAGAAGTGTACAGGTGGTGTTGGACCACAGGAATAGAATCATGCAAGTGAACTTGTGATACTCAAGTAGCAGTCACAATGCCTTCATTTTACACCAGTCAACTGTACCAGCACTATTTCAATGAGCAGGCAGCCTGGACGGATGGCTGTTAGGGGATTAGGGCTGCAGTCAAGAACCCCCGAACAGAAACTGAAAGAAAATTCATCAAGATTCATGCCTCTCCCAGAATTCTAATGGAACATACAATTGCAGGTTGAAACAATATCCCACTGTCTGGACTGATCAGGTGGGAGCCTGCTCTACAAGCCTGAGGTGTTGAAAATTATCAGCATCCGCTCTATACTGCATAATTTTGTAATTACCTAGATGACCAGGAAAATCAGCCTGCAGGCTCTGCAGAGGAGGAGCAAGGGGAAATGGGCATGACTGAATACAGTCAGAAAGACTGATGCAGCAATCACTGATTTAATTTAAAAGATGAACTTGTGGCCTGCATTAACAGTTCTCTCCCTGTCTGTACTACACTAGCCTCATTAACAAACATACTCTGCCCAACCATTGCTTGTACTACCATGCGTTCCTGTATCTCACCTCCCGTAACATTCATATGTCCCTTCCAACAATGAATATATACAGTACATTGCAAAGGTGTAACCAGTTTAGTTCCCTACTCAAGTTCTGTATCTCTGCTTTAATGATTCTTTAACCGATGATTTTCCTATAAGCTGCCTACTGCATGTGAGGTCCCACCAGTGTTACAGGGTCTTATAAAATTTTGCTCTTGATCTCTATTTTCCATCCTTTGATGCCACCAGTGTGGGATGTCATGTTCATTATTGCAAGTCAAACTGATCGGTTAACACACTGCATATTGGAATTTGTATAGTTGCTGCCTGGGCAATAGCTAAATGCACTTGCTACTACATAACTATCTACAGCACCAAGAGTCAAAAATTGCCCCAAGGACTCTTCTGGTTTACTAGATCCAACTGAAGTGACCTGGGTTAGAACAAGCATTAGTCTGTACTTTTTTTTAAAAATGACAATTTGTGATTTGGTGCTAGAGTCATATATATATATATAATTCACAATATTGTATACAGAACAGATTTTTGGACATGTTCTCACATGTATATGAAAATAAAGAGGGTCTAGTTCCATTAATTTCCCCAATTTGGCACTAACTGAGTACCTGAAAATATTAGTCGGCCCAGACAGCTCCCAATCCCATATGGATACAGCTTTTATTACAAAAGCAAAAATTTAGAGGCAGTTATTTGCTCCTCCTCTTCACATGCAAGTACATGAAGAGTACTTTGAGTTTTGTATTTGAACTAATTTCCCGTCATTAATCACCATCACTAATAGGAGGCGGCAGGAAGTAGAGTATTGTGGTTTAGCATTTATGATGTAATGGATTTAACATTAGAGCCTTTGGATGCTAGTCTTATGTCAGTGCAAGTTTTATAGTCTTGTAACCAATGCTCTAAATTAAGGAGGGAGAGAGAAAACAGGGAACTACAGGCCAGTTGGCTTGACATCAGTTGTCGGGAAAATGCTGGAATCCATTATTAAGGAAGTGGTGACAGGGGACTTAGAAAATCATAATATGATTAGGCAGAGTCAACATAGTTTTATGAAAGGGAAATCGTGTTTGACAAATTTATTCGAGTTTTTTGAGGATGTAACTAGCAGGGTAGATAAAGGGGAACCGGTGGATGTAGTGTATTTGCATTTTCAAAAGGCATTCGATAAGGTGCCACAAAAGATTGTTACACAAGATATGGGCTCATGGGGTTGGGGGTAATATATTAGCATGGATAAAGGATTGGTTAACGGACAGAAAACAGCGAATAGGGATAAACGGGTCATTTTCAGGTTGGCAGGCTGTAACTAGTGGGTTGTCGCAAGGATCAGTGCTTGGGCCTCAGCTATTTACAATCTATATTAATGACTTAGATGAAGGGACTCAGTGTAATGTATCGAAGTTTGCTGACAATACAAAGCCAGGTGGGGAAAGTAAACTGTGAGGAGGACAAAGAGAGTCTACAAAGGGATATAGATTGGTTAAGTGAGTGGGCAAAAAGGTGGCAGATGGGAGTATAATGTGGGGAAATGTGAAGTTATTCACTTTGGTAGGAAGAATAGAAAAACAGAATATTTTTTTAAATGGTGAGAAACTATTAAATGTTGGTGTTCAGGAAGATCTGGGTGTCCTTGTCCATGAAACACAAAGTTACCATGCAAGTACAGCGAGCAATTAGGAAGGCAAATGGTATGTTGGCCTTTATTGCAAGGGGGTTGGAGTACAAGAGTAGGGAAGTCTTGCTACAATTGTACAGGGCTTTGGTGGGAATGCACCTGGAGTACTGTGTACAGTTTTAGTCTCCTTACCTAAGGAAGAATATACTTGCCTTAGAGGCGATGCAACGAAGGTTCACCAGATTGATTCCTGGAATGAGGGTTGTCCTGAGGAGAGATTGAGAAGAATGGGCCTATATTCTATGGCGTTTAGAAGAATGAGAGGTGATCTCATTGAAACGTATGAAATTCCTTGACAGGGTAGATGCAGAGAGGCTGTTTCCCCTGGCTGAAGTGTCTAAAACTAGGGGGCATAGTCTCAGGGTAAGGGGTGGGTGATTTAGGACTGAGATGAAGAGAAATTTCTTCTCTCAGAGGGTGGTGAATCTTTGGAATTCTCTGCCCTAGAGGGCTGTGGATTCTCAGTTGAGCATATTCAAGATGTGGAGATGCTGGTGATGGACTGGGGTGTACAAATGTAAGGAATCTTACAACACCAGGTTATAGTCCAACAGCTTTATTTGAAAATCACAAGCTTTCAGAGTGTGTGATTTTCAAATAAAACTGTTGGACTATAACCTGCTGTTGTAAGATTCCTTACACGAGTATATTCAAGACGGAGATCGATAGATTTTTGGACTCTAATGGAATCAAGGGATATGGGGATCGGGCGGGAAAGTGGAGTTGAGTTTGAAGATCAGCCACGATTTTATTGAATGGCAGAGCAGGTTCAAGGGGCCGTATGGCCTACTCCTGCTCCTATTTCTTATGTTCTTAAATGAGTTAGTGTGCCTTCTTGCAGCAAGCAAACAATATTAGGAATCAAGGATGCAAGTAATTGGATTACGTTAAATATCGAGAAATATGAAGCTGCAGTGTACTAAATTACATTATTGTTCTGGCAGTTTTAAAAAGTATACTGTTTTTGCAGGATGTATATGTAAATCATATACAAGTGCAGATATTTAGCAAAAAAAATCAAAACAGGATGAATATGTCTGATTATCAATGTTTCAAGTCATTCAGAGGCATCCTTACATGAAGCAACTCCAGTGCATCTCCTACATTCTTGATGTTACTGTTAATGACAGACTAAAGTGTTCATTGATTTTACTCTGAATTAAGAGCAGACACAGCTCAGTAATATTTTCTGTGATATTGTGTTTTATTAAATGAGGGTTTTTCTATCAGATGATAGGTAATTGTTTGTCACTTTTCAACCTGAAAACTTATTTTCCAGTGACATGTTGCAGCTTTTGAGGAACCTATTGCAGCTAGCAAGTTCGTACAGATAAAGCCATCATGTGTAATGTATTTAAAAACAGAAAGAGCTGGAAATACTCAGCAAGTTAGGCAACATCTGTGGAGAAAGAAAGAGTTAACGTTTCAGGTCAATGACCTTTCATCAGAACTGGAAGATTTAACAATTTAAGCTAGTACAGAGCCAGGCAATGTGGTGCGGGGTGGGAGGCGGAAAGAGGGGAGGAAGTCGAGGGGAAGGAAGAACAAAAAGGTCTGTGATAGGGTGGAGGGCAGGAGTGATTAAATGACATAAGGGATGATGGTGCAAGGCAAGAAAGGTGGTAATGGGACAAGAAACAAAAGATGGTTCTAGAGGAGCTGCAAATAGCAACAGTAGAACCATACGAGCACCTGCTGTTCGAAAAAATTGGAGCAGTGGTTATGATCTGAAGTTATTGAAATCAATGTAGAGTCTAGAAGGATGTAAAGTGCCTAAGTGCTGTACCTCGAGCTTCATTGGAACAGCGCAGGAGGCTGAGGATTGAGAGGTCAGAGTGGGAGTGGGACAGGGAATTAAAATGGCAAGCGACCAGGTCAGGTCACGCCACGCTTGCAGACTGAGTGGAGATGTTCAACAAAGCGATCGCCCAATCTGCATTTGGTCTTCCCAATGTAGAGACCACCCCATCATGAGCAGCAAATTCAGTATACTAAACTGAAAGTAGTAAAAGTAAATCGCTGTTTCACCTGGAAGGATTGTTTGGGGCCCTGGATGGTGGGAAGAGGGGAGGTAAAAGGGCAGGTGTTGCATTCCTGCGCTCGCACGGGAAGGTGCCCTGGGAAGGAGAGCTGTTGTTGGGGGTGATGGAAGAGTGGACCAGGGTATCGCAGAGGGAATGGAATGCTGAAAGGGGAGGGGAAGATGCGTTTGGTGGTAACATTGGGCTGGAGGTGGCAGAGGATGATACATTGAATGTGGAAGCTGGTGGGTGGAAGGTGAGGACAAGGGGGACCCTATCATGGTTTTGGGAAGGAGGGGAAGGGCAGAAGTGCGGGAAATGGGATGGACACAGTCAAGGGCCTTGTCAACTACGGTGGAGGGGAATCCTCGGTTGAGGAAAAAGGAAGACATATCGGAAGCACTGACGTGGAAGGTGGCATCGTCAGAACAAATGCAACAGAGATGGAGAAACTGGAAGGATGGAATAGAGTCCTTACAGGAAGCGGGGTGGGAGGAAGTGTAATCAAGGTAGCTGTGGGAGTCGGTGGGCTTATAATAGATATTGGTTGACAGCCTATCCTCAGAAATGGAGATGAGGAAGGGAAGGGAAGAGTTGGAGATGGACCACGTGAAGGCGAGGGAATGGTGGAAATTAGAAACAAAGTTGGTGGAATTTTCCAATTCAGGCAAGAGCAGAAAACGGCACCTATACAGTCACCCGAGTAGGACTGGAACACAAAAACGTTCCACGTATCCCACAATAAGGCAGGCATAGCTAGGACCCAAACGGGTTCCCATAGCGATACCTTTTATTTGGAGGACGTGAGTGGAGTCACTTGTGTAATGTATATATGATTTCAGTTTTAATTTTACCAAAACTGGAATCATAGGCTACCAACTAAAAATAATATGTTCCTATATCAGCGCACTATCCAGGCCAGATTTGGGTGTACAATGCTACGTCTGGTTCACTAGAGGGTACCACCTCACTGCAGATCATTTTAAAACCAGAGGCAAAGTCTAATTTGCTACAGGTCATGTCTGCTTCTCAAACACAATTATCTATTCAACCCTGAAAAAAAATTAAATTACCATTTTAAACATGCAAGAGTACATCATTTTTTCTACTTGTTAATCAGCAGCACTGCATGTACCAGTTTTAGAACCAGAGGTTTATAGAAACATAGAAAATAGAAGGAGTAGGCTATTCGGCCCTTCAAGCCTGCTCAGCCATTCAACGTGATCATGGCTGATCCTCTATCTCAATACCATATTCCCACGCTCTCCCCATACCCCTTGATGCCTTTTGTGTCTAGAAATCTATCTCGCTCATTCTTAAATATATTCAGTGACTTGGCCTCCACAGCCTTCTGTGGTAGAGAATTCCATAGGTTCACCACCCTCAGTGAAGAAATTTCTCCTCATCTCAGTCCTAAATGTCCTACCCTGTATCCTGAGACCGCGACCCCTCGTTCTAGACCCCCCAGCCAGGGGAAACATCCTCCCTGAATCCAGTCTGTCTAGCCCGGTCAGAATTTATATGTTTCAATGAGATCCCCTCTCATTCTTCAGATGCACAGATGGACGCCATTCGCCCCCATCGTGTCTATGCTGCTCTTTGCTAGAGCAATCCAAAACTAATCCCACTGCCCCATGCTCTCACCAAAGCCCTATAGCTTCCTCTGCTTTAAATGTTTACTCAAGTATTTACTTCTCCCTTGAAAGTTTAGTATACTTAGGTTCACCTCATACAAAGAGTCCCTAAGTACTGAGATGGAAATAAAGAAAATGCACATCATTTTCTTTGTCATTACCATTAAAATATGTGAGTGGATTTTTTTTTTTAAAAGTAATTTGTTTTCTGTCATTGGCATTGCCGGATTTTACAACAATTCTAAGGCAGGTCAAAGAAAAAAAAAATTGAGATTTAGTGGAACTATCACCAGGGTTCTCCCGATCGGCCACTTTAAATTTGGTGGAAGATCAGCAGAAATCCCGGATAAACCACGTAAATGGGGTTTCCACCGACTTTTGACAAAGATTATCAATGATACTCAAAGCCAATCTTCAAATTGAATTCTGTTCTAGGAATGTTATTTTCAATGTTTGGAACGTCCTCTATATCAGACTGAGTTACAGTTAATAACAGAGGATAAAACCAGAGGTTGATAGAAATGTCTATGCCTATGAAATTAATGTTTTTCTTTAGTGTAACACTTTGAAATATCTATATTTGGTTTTCTGGTTAATTTTATCACTGATGTGGAACAACTATTAAATAATATTTCTCTGGTGTTGTAGCTGTACCTGAATCCAAGGACTGCTGATTCTTCTTTGATTAGAAAATCTGTAATTGCATGAATTGTTTGTACATTAGAGTGAGACCAAAAATAGTTAAGTTTCTAAAATATTTTTTAAACTTGTTCGAGAAATCATTTTGAAAGTATTCTAGAACAAAACAAATATTTTTATAAATCACTCCGTCACTGTAACTGAAGGTTTGTGACATTTTACAAAACTAATTGTAACATCCCCTATAGATTAAAGTTAAATAATATTAGAATTAGTTTTACTGAATTCCTTCAATTGACATAGGATTCAGAATCCAGAGTCTATGACAAGTTATGAAAATGAAAAAGCCTACAAATTGTGTATACTCCATGAGATGGATCAACATGATAAAGAATGAATATATTAATATTTGATCCTTATATCTAAATATGCAAATCACCTATATACACATAACTAGTCAAAGTACATTGCGAGATGGATATTTAACATTCATCGGTGCAAGAAAATACTACAATTAACGACAGAGGCAAATATACAAAGAAATATATATTTGGCAAAGCGTAGGGTAGAAAAGACAATCGTTTCTTACCAATTCAGACTAGATATTGGAATTGTTAACAGTTTTGTATTTTTTTTGTACTAAGCAACAAACAAATGGAAAGGAACTCAGTTTCCGTGCACAGAACTGTATATAATTCTATTTTACACACAAATGTATCTAAGGGGTAATATTCACAGCACATGATATTACATTGTAATATGTTACATTGCGTCTTTTGATGGATTTGTTGCTTTGTTTGTAAAGTACTGTAATACATGAAGTGTATGTTTAGAATTTGAATATGCACAATAAGTTGCATTGACCTTAAACTACTGAAAATTAAACAATGGCAACGTCTTAATGTAGTATTAGTTTTTTTTAAAAAAGATTTTAAACACTGACATGTAGATTGTCTGTGCATGTATGTGCCAGAAACTACTGCAAAGAATGTCATTTTGTTCTCTAGTGATTGGACATTTGAATGTAAATATTTCAGTTTGTTGATTATGCTTTCCATCTTCACAGCAGAAGATATTTTAATTTGTTTTTATTTTCTGTATCTGTTATTTGCAAAACATACCAAGGCCATTGAGTCTTGTACATTATTGGCACAGTAACAGCATTGTGAAATCATCAACTTCACAGAACTTGCTGACTTATGCATACATATTTTGTGCATGTATCTATATCAGAAAATAAAACGTTTAAACTCAAGGGAACTCCACATTATTAAAGTATTATTCAAATTTACAGAGGATTTCTAGTTTTGTGATGTTTATTTGAAAGAGTCAAATATATTGAATATACAGAGACTATCGGGCGTAAAAATCCTCAGCCCTTCTGGCATACTCCTGCCAGAACTCCGGCTTAAGTTGACATTTACCACATACAATATGAATTAATAGGAATAGTTCCCACTTACATCCTTCAATTAATACCTTCAAAGACTCCCACTTGCAATGCTTACCACCACACTTGGGGAGGTGTCCGCCACCATATCCTCCTGGCTAGCCTATTGTGCAAGATGATAGGTAGAGCACACTAGATCTGTCAGTGAGTCCAACACACAATATTTGCATCAATCACTGTGGGGTCAGTTACAGAATAAATTAGATGCCATATATACTTGTGTATAAGATGGCCAATTTAGGTGACTGGAGTTGTCTTAAATACAAGATATAAAGTGGATGGTACTGTAACACTCTGGGGGGTGGGGGGGGGGGGTTGGAGGGAAGGTAACGCACTTACTTGCTCTTGGCTCTTGTAAATTCTAGACTCTCTTGAAATAGTATCCCAATCTCCTTTCTGGTTTTGTTCCCCAATTGACTTTATGTGCAGCACAGCATTACAGCTCAAGGAACAGTCAGTACACATTAAATCAAATTTCCTGTGATTGTTATCTGCTATTTGAAATTAATTGAATCCTCATACACAAATCACCTTATACTCAACTATATATATGAAGCTCTTTCCACTCTGCTCAGACAATGAGCCGTAAATCTAACCTCAACAACAATAATGTTTCTGTTTCCCACATTAGCCATCCTCTTTACCCAATTGAAACTACCAACTTTTTGTGCTGTGAAATCAGAGGCACTGGGATGAGACTGCCCACACCAATGAACCTTAGCCAGGAGAGAAGGGAGACTTTTCATCCCGCCTATCTTGACCAAAACAGATAGTCACCTATAAATCCAATAGGGAATTCAGGAGAAACTTCTTTACCCAAAGAGTGGTAAGAATGTTGAACTCACTATCACAAGGAATAGTTGTGGTGATTAGAATAGATGCATTTAAGGGAAAGCTGATAAGCACGAGCGAGAAAGGAATAGAAAGATAAGCTGATAGGGTTAGATAAAGAGGGTGGGAGGAGACTCGTGTGGAGCTTAAACGCCGGCATAGACCAGTTGGGCCGAATGGCCTGTTTCTGTGCTTTAGATTCTATGTAATTCTATGTATCTAGGCTGGAGTTGAGCCAACTGCTGGAGGTGAAAGGATATTCTAATCGGTTAAGCTATCTATTTCCCAAAAACATTTGTATTTCGGCAAAAAAAGTAACACTGTAACAATCAAATTTATACAGAGGAACCTAGCACATTTTCTAGAGAGTAGATCACCCAGCTATTATTTGTACTGAAGATTATTGTGGAATTCATCACATTACACATGAAATTGTTTCAGTGTTTGAGTGGTTCAGAGAATACATGGGACACCACACCAGGTTTGTGACTTTGTGAAAAATATAACCAAAGGGGACAAAGCAGTAAGATTACATCAGTAAGATCAAGAATGTCCTAAATGTTGCAATCCAACATAGCCCACAGTGTGTTTGGTTTCAGACCTTTTTAAAAAGAAATTGCTGATGGGAGAAGTAGAGAGTCAAACCTGTGTCCATCGCTGTCACAAGTCAACTGTAGCATTGTGCAAATTTAATTAATTGTCTAGATACTACAAACATAAAAAATGCAAGTACCCAAATTAGAAGCGCTCATGACCCTCCCCACCAAAAGAAGTAACTTCACTTCATTTAAGATACAATCTGAACATTGGACAAATCACACAGTAATGAACATGACATATTGTCTAAAAATGCTGCACTTGATCATTGATTTCTTTTTCTATTTACCACATCCAGACTAAAGTGAACATTAAGAAGTTTGCTGGATGTTATTACTCGTCAAAGTAGTAAAACATGTACATGCTCCAAATGAAGTTTCACACTCATGCAAAAGGGATATATCTGTTCATATTAAAATTACAAGTTAACACAGTTATGAGTTTGTGTCATAGCATTTAAAAGACTTCCACCACTCCTTTCAGTTTCTCTAGGCACCTAAGTAATTATTAAAGTCAACCACCCACAATGATACATATTTGTTCAGGAGTCAAATATTTTGAATTTTGCACTCACTATGTCAATCGATAAAAAAATTAAACAGCTTTATGAAGCAACACAGTTAAACAGAACATGGCGATTTATTAAGTTGTTGCTCAGATTTAAACCCCACCAAAAAAAAGGTTAGAATACAAAAGAAAGTTGTAAATTGATTTCAGGTTCTCAGTCCTGGCTACTGTCTGACCGATTGGATATCAGCTACAAATTATAAAATTACCATTAGTTAAGACTACTTAAAAGGGGAATTTCATCAGCTTTTGTCCAATAGCTTACACAGCAGTTTTAGTGTCCGCTTGGCTCGGATGATAGCACCCGACTTTGGGTGAGAAGGTTATGTTCAACTTATACTAGAACGCAACACAAATTAAGCAGGAACTGAGCTCGTGTCTGACTGTTAAAGTGTACATTAAAATGCCGTAATGGGAAAATGGTAGGGTTGATCTTCTGGAAAGGTGGAAGCAAATAGGTTGAGAGTCCTTCTTCATCCAAACCCATCTGACTTGATAGATAAAAGTTCCTTCTGTACTTATTGATGTAGAAAAGACAAATGGACATGTCAACGCAACAGGTTGGCAATGGTGTTCAACAAGCACAACGATTCAGGTGAACAAGAAGACCAATAGTCATTTCAGTTCCTGGTACAAGTTACATTATGGGGCAGATTTTCCAAGTCTTCTCCCGCCAACAGCGCATATCGGAAAATCATGGGTGATATACTTACGATTTACTGATACGCTCTAGCACTAGGCAAAGCCTTGGAAAATTTACCATTGGTGTAAGTATTTTGCTAGGCCTCTTGCTTCACCTAGCATGGAAATTTGCAAAATATGAAAACATCTTAAATTTAACATTCGTATACACAATTTCAAACCAATAGTGATAAAGATGGTTACAATAAGATATTTATGCCAAATGTTTTAAAATTTAAAAAACGTAATTTTTATGCCAAAAGCCTAGAGATTATTGCCACAGCTCCTATAGCACACAATTTTTATTCTGTAAATCAGATAAGCAAAATTATTTGTTCCTTAGACTACTTGCAACATTAAGATAATGTAAACCCAGAACTGGTAATAGAGGTAGTTATCCATGCTTGGCAGAAAATTTACTTACGATTATAGATCTACATAACCACTCCACAAGTACTGCATTAACATCTTAGCAACACTTTGAAACCTTCAACGATATCATGAAGATGTATAAATATACTTGCTGCAGGTCGTTCGGAGCCATTTAGTGTAGTCCATATGTCATGTAGCATTCATTTTATATGTTTCACAATTATCCCAACATTAAGCATCATACTGCTCATCCTGTTCTAATTTTTGGAATAATGTCTTGCTCCGCAACCGTGATTCCCTCTCTCCATCTTTCCATAAAATGATGAGGTGGTCTGTAGAACAGGTTACCATACCATGGTCTTTAAAATATAGGAACATCTGAGAATTAACAAAAAAAATACATCATTTAAGAAACTATAGATTAACTTGCTTAGAGTTAGTAAAAGGGAAGTACAACATTCTTCAAATCGGTCAAAGCAATTAGAATTAATTTTAAGGTACTCTGTAGGAAAGAAAACAGTGTCACAATACTGTCGGGTATTTACTCTCACTTTAGTGGAAACACTTAGTTCAAGTTTCCTGGAACGCACTTTAAGAATTACTGAAAGTGTAGTGGAAGGTACTATAAATTTAAGTAGTAGGCTAGAAGTAGCCACACCTCTAATCAAGCTGTTCCAGCTGCTACAACACTGGCATCTACCCGACAATCTGAAAATGTGGAAAATTGCCCAGGTGTGTCCTATTCACAAAAAAATGCAGGACAAATCCAATCCGGCCAATTACCGCCCCATCAGTCTACTCTTAATCATCAGCAAAGTGATGGAAGGTGTCGTCGACAGTGCTGTCAAGCGGCACTTACCAATAACCTGCTCAGTTTGGGTTCCGCCAGGAACACTTGGCTCCAGACCTCATTACAGCTTTGGTCCAAACTTGGACCTCTATCACCTAGAAAGACAAGGGCAGCAGGCACATGGGAACACCACAACCTGCATGTTCCCCTCCAAGTCACACACCATCCCTACTTGGAAATATATCATGATGTGGAGATGCCGGTGATGGACTGGGGTTGACAATTGTAAACAATTTTACAACACCAAGTTATAGTCCAGCAATTATATCGCCATTCCTTTATCGTCGCTTGGTCAAAATCCTGGAACTTCCTACCTAACATGTACTGTGGGAGAACCTTCAGCACATGGATGCAGCAGTTCAAGGCAGTGGCTCATCACCACCTTCTCGGGGTAATTAGGGATGGGCAATAAATGCTGGCCTTGCCAGTGACACCCACATCCCAGGAACGAATAAACAAAAAGTAAGTGGTGGAAAAGGTGGAATGAGTGCACTAGGCTGTGTATGCTGGAATACATATGGTCATCATAGCAGATGAGTTCAGACAGGACTTTTGTTGTGAATGTCTACTACTCAGATGAAGGAAAAGATAGCAGAACTAGTGATTAGGACTGACTGGATATGGCTATACGTACATTGGTTAATTTCCAGGCTCATAAATGATAGGTTCATAAGAAAACAATGGACAGGTTTTAGGCACAGAAGGCAAAACATGGGGATCAGTTGGAAGAGATGAAAAAGGAACTCATGAGGGAAGCGGAAAGTCAATAGATAATCAGAGATAATAAGAAGCGGGTTCCTGTTAGGAAGACAGACAGAGCAGAAAGGCTTCACAGGAAACAGAATAATGGATTTCAGGATCTGGATAAAAATGGGGGAAGATGCAAAGGAAAAGAAGGGAGAAATAATCCGAGCAGCATTGTGGGACAAGGGCAAAATGGTGGGGAAGAGAAAAAGGTAGCCTGATATTCAACGGTGGTATTTGTAGATAGTTTCGTTTGTGGCTGTCACAAGTATGGCAATAGTTAGTTCTCCAGGTGCCAACTTTGTGCACAGAGGGGAGGTTGGTTAAATATACAGTGAAAGAGGCAGTTGGGAAGCCTGTGGTCGTCATTCATGCAACTGTAGCCTAACCAACGACTTGTACAAAGTACAAATTCAACATCACTTCCTTATTTTTATATTCAATGAACCCATGTATAAAACACAGAATCCCATTTTTCTTTTTGATATTTTCTACCTTTAAAGATTTATGTACTTGCATCCCTGGATCTCTATGTTCCTGTACACTGTTAAAGGTCTTACCGTTGAAAGGCATTCGATAAAGGTGCCACATAAAAGGATGCTACATAAGATAAGGGCTCATGGGGTTGGGGGTAACATATTAGCATGGTTAGGGGATTGGTTAACAGACAGGAAACAAAGAGTAGGGATAAACGGGTCACTTTCAGGTTGGCAGGCTGTAACTAGTGGGGTGCCGCAAGGATCGGGGCTTGGGCCTCAGCTATTTACAATCTATATTAATGACTTGGATGAAGGGACCGAGTGTAATGTATCCAAGTTTGCTGATGATACAAAGCTAGGTGGGAAAATAAGCTGTGAGGAGGACACAAAGAGTCTGCAAAGGGATATAGACAGGTTAGGTGAGTGGGCGAGAAGATAGCAATGGAGTATAATGTGGGGAAATGTGAGGTTATTCACTTTGGTAGGAAGAATAGAAAAACAGAATTTTTTTTAAAATGGTGAGAAACTATTAAATGTTGGTGTTCAGAGAAACTTGGGTATCCTCGTATAAGCAACACAAAAAGTTAGAATGCAGGTACAGCAAGCAATTAGGAAAGCAAATGGCATGTTGGCCTTTATTACAAGGGGGTTAGAATACAATGATCGCAATGAGATACACTGCCGCTTTAACAATCCGCCTGCCGGCATTAAATGGGGACAGGACTTCCGGATCTCGGATGTATGAGTGCATCCAAACGCGCCTGGGTTAAACCCGAAAGCAAGTGCGTTGGAGTCAGATTGTGATCCCACTTACAAAAATCTGTTATTTTTACCTCCCACCCGTCCCCAGCCCACCCGTTCTTTGGGGTTAATATTATCCCCGTGGCCTCTGGTTACTGACTGAATAACCTGTGGAGTGTTTTTTTCTAGTTTGTCAAAACTCCTCATACTTTGAAACCCTCCATCAGATCTGCTCTTAACCTTCTTTGCTGTAGTGAAAAGATACCCAGATGCTCTATATCGATCATATGCTTCTTTTTTAAAACTCAAATTGCTAGTAAAAAAGGGAGAACTTGCATTTTAAGAGCAAAGAGGGGGAGGAATTTTTGAAGTGTGTTCAGGAGAACTTTCTTGACCAGTACGTTTCTGGCTCAACAAGGAAGGAGGCATTGCTGGATCTGGTCTGGAGGATGAGGTGGGTCAAGTGGAACAAGTATCAGTGGGGAAACATTTAGAGAACAGCGATCATAGTATCATAAGATTTAGATTAGCTATGGAAAAGGACAAGGAGCGCTCGCTCTAGAGTAAAAATACTTAATTGGAGGAGGGCCAATTCAGTGGGATGAGAACAGATCTGGGTAAATTAGAATCAAAGGTTGGCAGGCAAAACTTTAACTGAACAATGTGCGGCCTTTAAAGAGATGATTCAGGTACAGTCTAGGTACATTGCCACAGGGGGAAAGGTACGGCAACTAAAGCCAGAGCTCCCTGGATGACGAAAGAGATAGAGAGTAAGATGAAGCAGAAAAAAGGGGCGTATGACAGATGTCAGGTTGGTAATACAAGTGAGAATCAAGCTCAATATAGAAAGTTCAGAGGGGAAGTGAAAAAGGAAATAAGAGGGGCAAAGAGAGTATGAGAATACACTGACAGCTAACATAAAAGGGTAGCCAGAAGACTTCCATAGGTATATAAACAGTAAATGGGTAGTAAGAGGAGGGTTGGGACCGATTAGGGACCAAAAAGGAGACATATGCATGGAGGCAGAGGGCATGGCTGAGGTACAAAATGAGTACTTTGCATCTGCCTTTACCAAGGAAGATGCTGCCAAAGTCACAGTAACAGAAGAGGTAGTTGAGATACTGGATGGACAAAAATTGAAAAAGTGAAGGTACTAGAAAAGCTAGCTGTACTTAAAGTAGATAAATGACCCTGTCTGGATGGGATGTATCCTAGATTGCTGAGGGAAGTAATGATTGAAATTGCAGAGATACTGGCCGTAATCTTCCAATCATCCTTGAATACAGGGGTGAAGCCAGAGGACTGAAGAATTGCAAATGTTACACCCTTGTTCAAAAAAGGGTGTAAGGATGAACCCAGCAACTACAAGCCAGTCAGTTTAACCTCAGTGGTGGGGAATCTTTTAGAAACAATAATCCGGGGTAAAATTAACAGTCACTTGGGCAAGTGGGGATTAATTAAGGAAAACCAGTATGGATTTGTTAAAGGCAAATCATGTTAAACCGACTTGATTGAGTTTTTTGATGAGGTAACAGAGAGGGTCGATAAGAGCAATGTAGCTGATGTAGTGTATATGGACTTCCAAAAGGTGTTTAATAAATGCCACATAATAAGCTTGTCATCAAAACTGAAGCCCATGGGCCAAAAGGGGTAGTGGCAACATGGATACGAAATTGGCTAAGTAACAGGAAACAGAGTAGTGGTGAACGGTTGTTTTTCGGACTGGAGGGAGGTGTACAGTGGTGTTCCCCAGGGGTCAGCACTAGGACCACTGCTTTTTTTGATATATATTAATGACTTGGACTTGGGTGTACAGGGCACAATTTCAAAATATGCAGATGACATAAAACTTGGAGGTGTAATGAACAGTGAGAAAGATAGTGATAGACTTGAAGAGGACATAGACAGGCTGGTGGAATGGGCGTACACATGGCAGATGAAATTTAACACAAAAAAGTGCAAAGTGATACATTTTGGTAGAAAAAACGAGGAGACACAATATAAACTAAAGGATACAATTCTAAAACGGGTTCAGGAACAGTATATGTGCACAAATCATTGAAGGTGGCAGGGCAGCTTGAGAAAGCGTTTAAAAAAGCACACGGGATCCTGGGCTTTATAAATAGAGACATAGAATACAAAAGCAAGGAAGTCACAATGAACCTTTATAGAACACTGGTTTGGCCACAACTGGAGTATTGTGTCCAGTTCTGGGGACTGCACTTTAGGAAGGATGTGAAGGCCTTAAAGAGGGTGCAGAAGAGGTTTACTAGGATGTTTCCAGGGATGAAGGACTTCAGTTACGTGGATAGACTGGAGAAGCTGGGGTTGTTCACCTTAGAGCAGAGAAGGTTGAGAGGAGATTTGATTGAAGTGTTCAAAATCACGAAGGGTCTAGAAAGAGTAGATAGAGAGAAACTGTTCCTATTGGCAGAAGGGTCAAGAAGCAGAGGACATAGATTTAAGGTGATTGGCAAAAGAGCCAAAGGCGACATGAGGTAAAACTTTTTTTTTCACACAGCGAGTGGTTATGATCTGGAATGCACTGTCTGAGGGGGTGATGGAGGCAGATTCAATCGTGACTTTCAAAAGGGAATTGGATAAGTACTTAAAGGGAAAATAATTTGCAGGGCTACGGGGAAAGGGACTAGCCGGATTGCTCTTGCAGACAGCCGGCACAGACTCGACAGGCCGAACAGCCGCCTTCCGTGCTGTAACCATTCTATGACTGTACCTTTCATGACCTCAGGACGTCCCAAAGTACTTTACAGCAAATGAAGTACTTTTGACGTTTAGTCACTGTTGTAATGTAGGAAACGCGGTAGCCAATTTGCATACAGCAAGATCCCACAAACTAAAATGACCAGTTAATCTGATACAGTGATGTTGGTTGAGAGATAAATATTGGCCAGGACACTGGGGCGAACTCCCCTGCTTCTCTCCGAAATAGTGCCATGGGATCCCCTATATGGAACCATATGTAGCAAAAAGGGGCTGCGAATCTATAGCCATTCTGGTGGACTGCCATTAATACAGCAGCAATCTGCCAGGACACCCTTACATCAAGGATTTCTGTAAAGCTCTGTTTGTGGGGGGTACCTCTGCCCGCCCCTACGAGAGAGTCAACATAATGGAAGGTACAGCACAGGGGGACACCACTTGGCCCATCATGTCTGTGCCGGCTCTTTGAAAGAGCTATCCAATTAGTCCCATTTACCTGCTCTTTCCCCATAGTCCTGTAAATTTTTTCCCTTCAATTATTTATCCAATTCCCTTTTGAAAGTTGATATCGAATTTGCTTCCTCCACCTTTTCAGGCAGTGCATTCTGGATCATTACAACTCGCTGCATAAAAAAATATTTCCTCATGTCGCCTCTGGCTCATTTGCCGATCACCTTAAATCTGTGTCCTCTGGTTACCAACCCTCCTGCCACTGGAAACTCTGGTAATACCGTTCATGATTTTGAACATCTCTATCAAATCGCCCCTTAACCTTCTCTGTTCCAGCTTCTCCAGTCTCTCTACATAACTGAAGTCTTTCATCTCTGGTACCATTCTAGTAAATCTCCTCTGCACCCTCTAAGGCCTTGACTTCCTTCCTAAATTGTGGTGCCCAGAATTGAACACAGCTGAGGCCTAACTAGTGTTTTAAAGGTTTAGCACAATTTCCTTGCTTTTGTATTCCATGCCTCTATTAATAAAGCCTAAGATCCTATATGCTTTTTAACAGCCTTCTCAACTTGTCCTGCCACCTTCAAAGATTTGTGTATGTACACCCCCAGGTCTCTCTGTTCCTGCACCCACTTTAAAATTGTGCCATTTAGTTTGTATTGCCTCGTCTCATTCTTCCCACCAAAATGCATTACTTCACACTTCTCTGCATTAAATTTCATCTGCCATGTGTCTGCCCATTTCACCAGTCTGTCTATATCCTCCTGAAATCTGTTACTGAAGAGGGAAAGAGAAGACGGACTCTCTAACTTAGTAGTTCGCACGCCCCAGCCCTTAGTCGGGACCCAGCATCAGCACCTGATCCTAGGAGGCATACATCTGACACCCAAAAGTAGGGTTCATCTATCCAGCACTGGAGCCTGGACCCCTGAAGTTCAGGGAAGCAAAATATATATATATTTTTTAAAAGATATTATGTGACCCCCCTGCCACAGGGGGCATCTAGCATTCAGATGGATGAGGCCACATACTGGCAACCACTTCTCCCAGGTCTAGCAAGCTTTAGTCAGCATTTCCAGCCTCCTCAGTTAAGGGGGGGGGGGGGGGGGGAGAGGCAACACAGATGTGTCCTGAACCTGCCAAAGGCCAGCTCCATTTGCCCCCTCACCATGCCTGCAAACTTCAGTACGTTGTCACCTCAAAAAAATCCATTAAAACTTTTCTGCTCATTGAACTGTGAGTACAGCATCATCAGCGCTTAGCCTACCTGCCCAATTTTATACTGTGTACATACTCCCTGCAAGGGACCATTCCCCAAGCTTAATATCAGAAAATCAGCCTTCATGTCTCACTTCTGGAACAAAAATGAAACCAACATTCTAATTTGTGGATCACTACAATTGTCGTCCTCCCCTAATCCCCTTGATGGGAAATAAACTGAGACATTGAAAAATTCCCTTGCAAGGTATTATGGGCAACAATTTATACTAGAGAAAAAGTGCTCACACTGCACGATTACTCACCCGCACTGCACCCGAATGACCAATCAAATCACCAGTTAACTCCAGGGTCTTTAACACTGAATATTCTAACTTGCGTTTTGCCATCTGGTTCTGCTGCTTGTTTGGCCTGCCAATTCCCCACATGCTAAAGAGCCCTAAAAACAAACACACACAATATAAGCAAGGCTCATTACATCGTACTATATAAATAAGTCAATAAATGCATCACGAGTGTTGAACATTTCTCACAAATTACCAGGTTGACTATCTCTGCAAACAGAGCCGGATGAGACAGTAAGGTAAAATGTTAGTGAAGAGGTTTAGCCAGAAACAAACTAACCCAAAGATGGGCAGGAAGAAAGGCTTCACTTGATGGGTATTTTAAAAAGGAATGCCAGTGTAACTTTGGCTTATCTGATGTAACATGAACTTTGCATTCTGAATTATATACATACATACAGGAAATAAATGTCTTAATAGGAGTGCTGGACTAAAGCCATCAACTCACTTTACCAGGGTGGAAGTCTGCCAAGAGATATGGAGTTAAAGTTGCAACATGTATAGCTGTTTAGGAATTAGGTTTCTCTTTTCAAAGCAATACTGGTTGAATTAAACTATTGGAGAACATGCCAAAACTCAGCTAGAACAGTTTAAAAAGCAAAACATAGCATCCAAGTGGCATAAAAACATCTTAACAGAGCAGAGTTCAACAATTACTGCCAAATATGTAGCATAACAAACTCCAATGCAATCAGCAGAGTTCTCCCCCTTCCTGACTTTGAGCAGTAATCAACAATAACTCTTGAGGTCAAAGTTTCAAAAGTAAGCATATGGGAAACAGAAAGGAGTAAATGAATATTTTACAATGAAAGTACTTCCATAACATTACAGAATGATGGAAACAGACCAGAAAATTGCAGATCCAATAGATGGTTTGTGCCGAGTTCACTTTATTTAAGGTGGCAGTTGGGATGTTAAATTTGGCCTTAATGTCCTTGGGCTATGGAGAATTTTTTTTTAAGTCAGGATTCTCCTGGTAGCTATCCTGCTGGAAAACAAACATGCATAAGCATTCTGACGAAGGGTCATCGACCAGAAACGTTAACTCGGTTTTTTTCTCCACAGATGCTGCCTGACTTGCTGAGTATTTCCAGCATTTTCTGTTTTTATTTCAGATGTCGAGCATCTGCAGTATTTTGCTTTCGATATGTAAGCATTGGACAGGAATAGAATCAGACTCAGCTGTGATGTCTGCCCAATCAGAAGAGCCAGTTGGCAATCACCGCCTAGGCTCACATATGAAGAATAGCCAAATGGACAAGGTAGCAGAAGGCTAGAAGCAAACCTCAGCAAGATTCAGCACTTTCGGAAGAGGAAAGGGGAAAATTGGAAACAAGGAGATGGAGATAACTAGATGCGACAGAGCATCAAATGATTGTGCATCCACGTGATCTGTGCTACAGTTAAGATATGCAAACCTTAGAGAAATCCTACAATCTGCTGACAATAAAATCGGCTAAACTTTTAGTTCAAGACAGGATACCAAACAGCACAAAGGACCTAAAGCAAAATTCTTCTGCATTAGAATCACCTGTACTTGGCTATGCACTTGAAGTGCATAGCCAAGGCTACGAACCAACTACTGGAAAGTGGGATTAGACTTTCTCGACCAGCACTGACACAATGGAACGAGCTGCCAGAGGCAGTAGTGGAGCCGGGAACAATTTTGTCTTTTAAAAAGCATCTGGACAGTTACATGGGTAAGATGGGTATAGAGGGATAACGGCCAAGTGCAGGCAATTGGGACTAGCTTAGTGGTATAAACTGGGCGACGTGGACATGTTGGGCCAAAGGGCCTGTTTCCATGTTGTAAACTTCTATGATTCTATGATTCTAATGGGCCGAATGGCCTCCTTCTGTGCCGTAAATTTTTTATGATTCTATGTTCTATGTTCTATGTAATTACACTATACTATTGGTCCAAAATCAGTAGCTATACAGTGCTAAGCACAGGCAACAAAACTCCAGCTGTACTGTAAGCTGTGATTCACTATCCAGCCACACTTAACAGCAGAGCTCCACTACCACAGGAACTTTTTAAAAAAAGTTAGGAGTGCAGGTGACAGCATCCAACTTCTCATTAGATTGGACACTCTGTAGCGAGTTTACACTGCTTGGCTTTAAAAGAGAGGACTTACATTTGTACAGCACCTTATCACGCTCTCAAATGTGCCAAAGTAGCTCACGTATAATGAATTACATTGTGCAGATATTATGTTGGTATATGTGGCAGCCATTTTGCACGCAGCAAGGTATCACAAACAGCAATGCGACGAATAAGCTATTTAATCTGCGCTTTTTTTGGGTGGTGTTGGCCAGTATACGGAGACAGTATCTAAACTAACATCAGTTAAGTGTGAAGTGTTAACATCTCATCCAGAAGGTCAGATACGTGCAGATTGGCATTATGACTCAGTAATTTTACCATCACTTTTGTGCCAATATGCATCGCAAACCACCTTGCATCAACACAAAAGTGGCAATGTAACTGCAATCTTTTTCTTACGATTAGGAAATGGGTGTCTCATATTTTTAGCAGCAATAAGGAGCCACCCAGCAGATACACCTCACTTGCAGTTCCAATATGAGCTCTTTATCACTTATATAGCAGAAAATCTGAGCCAAACCACCATATAACAGAACAATTTAACAGAATTATTTATCCTTAAGGACCATTAAAGTGGTGCTTTTTAAAAAAAAATTAGTTTCATCAAATTGGTTTTGGTGTTGTAGAAGAGCAGAGAGATTTGGAGGACAAAATTAAGGAAAGATTGGTCAGAAATGTTGAGTTCTTCAGCTTGCGATGAATCACCTGATGTTCTCAGGTAACCAGTAATGATCATTTTGATTAAGTTTTATGACCTTGCTGTGGAGGAGTCTGTACTTGTTGGTAGATTTGGATTTCATCACTGCCACTAATAGAGAGTCAGTTGCTAAATCTTAATATGGTTTTAAAACAGTACATTCTTGGCAAGTAGTAGCAGCTATACAAAGTTTGCCACAATGCAAGACTAAATAACAACCTACTTTTGCTTCACATTTCAGCTCATCTCTTGCATGCAGCTGTTCTTCATTCAGCAGATAATTTGGAAACAGCTACTGTGAAGCAGTTCATCATTAATATCATCAAGCACCCAAACCGAACGAGAAACACATATTATGATGTTTGTGATGAGACCCATGTGAAACTCAGTAGGCCAATCACTATGGTCTCCATGAGATGGTTCAGTTTTCATTTCGCTGCAGTGACTATGGAAAAGGTAAGAGAAAAAAAACTTGCATTCATGTCCTCAAGACATTCTAAAGCACTTCACTGCAAATGAATTGCTCTAAGTGCAGTCACTTGTTTTAAAAGCCAATTTGCGCAAGGCATGGTCCCACAAAAAAAAATTATCTGGTCATTTATTTAATTGTTGTTTCACATTGCAGTGATACCAAGACTTCAGTTTAAAAATATTACACATTATATTTATGTTTCACCATTATCTCTAGTCCTCCCTACTTCATAAAAGCAGTTTGATTTAAACCAATATTATTTACAAAACAATCTACAACATCAATTTACCCTACCTTGCGATAAATTTCAATCACTAACCAAAGAAGAACAAACTAATGCTTTTGATAGTTTTATGTAATAATCAATATTACATTATAGTTCAAAAAAGTTTAATACAGCATGGCATCAATATGATTCCTTATTTCATTGGCCCAAAATCTCCTAGAAACTTGCGCCATTTCAAAGGTACTGGGTTTATTTTACACCGTAAAAGTCCAAGAAATTATGGCGTAAGTGAGTTAAGGCCTTCACACAAGGCCATAATTTCCTGGAACTTTTACACCACTCTGCCAGTACCCTCGCCGTAACAGTGCAAAATTGATCATAGCCCCAGCCAAATCACTGGCAATTGCGAATTTCCTGGATTTACGCCAGCTTTCTCGCCGCAGCCATTTCGGCAGAAAAATAACGGTACAGGTGAATGTATTTAAATTCAAGAGTCAAAATAATTGATTAAAGTAAAATAAATTCTTGATATTTTTAATTCCAACTATAACCCATCAAATACTTTTTCATCATTGTGTGTTAGGTTAAGTGTATAGTGTGTGCATGAAGTGCCTGTTTAAAGCAGCCACCAGAATGTCACTCGAGCCAATATAACATTGGACATATTTCAGGCACCTTTGGAACATGGGACATAGCCCCGAAAAATTGGACCTTCTCAATCATCAGCAAAGTGATGGAAGAAGTCGTCAAAAGTGTAACCAAGTGGCATTTACTCACCAATAACCTGCTCACCAATGCTTAGTTTGGGTTCCACCAGGACCACTTGGCTCCAGACCTCAATCCAACATGAACACAAGAGCTGAATTTCAGAGGCGACGTGAAAGTGACTGTCCTTGACATTAAGGCAGTATTTGACTGAGTGTGGCATCAAGGAACACAAGTAAAACTGGTGAATGGGGACCAGGGAAAATTCTCCAGCAGGTGGAGTCATACCTGGCACAAAGGAAGATGGTTGTCGTCTCAGCCCCAGGGCATTGCTGCAGGAGTTCCTCGGGGCAGCATCCTAGGTCCAACTATCTTCAACTGCTTCATCAATTTCCTTTCCACCATCATATGGTCAGAATTGGTTCTGTTCATTGATGATTGCAGAGTGTTCAGCTCCATTGGCAATTGCCCACATGCAGGAAGACCTGGACAACATCCAGGCTTGGGCTGATAAGTGGCAAGTAACATTTGCGCCACACAAGTGTCAAGCAATGACCATCTCCAACACGAGAGCAAATAACCATCTCCCCTTGGCATTCAATGGCATGACCATCGCCAAATCCCCCACAATCAACATTAACATTTTGCCGTGGCTACTAGAACAGGTCAGAGGTTGGTTATTCTGTAGTGAGTGGCTCACATCCCGACTCTCAAAAGCCTCTCCATCACCTACGGCACAAGTTATAGAGTGTGATGGAATACTCTCCACTTGTCCGGATGGGTGCAACTGCAACAATACTTGAGAATTTCAACACCATCCATGACAACGCAGTCTGGTTGATCAGCACTCCATCCACCAGCTTAAACATCCCCTCACTCCAACCGCGGCCCTGGCTGCAGTGTATACCATCTACAGGATGCACTACAGCAAGTCACCAAGACGTCTTCAGCAGCACCTCCCAAACCTGCAACCTCCACCACCCAGAAGGACAAGGGCAGCAGGTGCATGGGAACACCAACCCCTCCAAATTCACCTTCAAGTCACACACCATCCTGACTTGGACCTATATTGCCATTCCTTCATCGTTGTTGGGTCAAAATGCTGGAACTCCCTACCTCACAGCATTGTGGACTGCAGCAGTTCAAGAAGGCCCACCATCACCTCAAGGACAACTAGGGATGGGAAATAAATACTGGCCTTGCCAGCGACGCCTATATCCCAAGAATGAATACACTTTTAAAAAAAAAATCTACCTATGCATACAACATAAAGCTGCACTAACCTGGTGTAGCAGGCTCAGCTGGAGGAAGCTCCTGTAATTCCCAGAGGCGAACACTGCCATCCTCAGAGCAGGAAACCAACTGGCTGCAAAACATATTGAAATGTAGACATTATTTTCAGAGTACAGGACATCCAACAGCTATCACTTGTCAGCCATACAAAGAAAATTGGTTTTATTGTTACATTCAACATACACTAAATGTCAATTATTGCATTTTGTACAAGGCATTCTGAACTTAATTACGGCAACACTTTTAAGTGAACAATGCAATGAGTATTAAATGCTTATAACAAGAAAATACTAATCCAAGTTTAAAACTTTTCCACAGATTCAGTAAAATAGCAATCTGCATTACAATATTTCAGATTTTGCATTCTCAACTTGTGTAAAATTTAGAAATACATACCTAAAGAAATGCTATGCCTGAAGGCACAGCAAAAGCTCTTAACTTTTAAATTGAGGGTATTTTCTGAACTGATCTTGGAATTTAACTACAAATCTACAGTTCAAGTTAATGACCATCTACATTTTCCAAAGTGGTTTAGATACTACAGAATCATTTAAAATGAATCAAAACAAATGTCAGTGCATTTTAAAACAGAACTGTAAAGAAACACTAAATATAGATAGAAGATGCTTGGAGAAAACCAATAGTTTAAGTACTACTTCATTTGTAATCATCTTCCTGCCTCTTGTATTTTATAATATCTAACAGCATGTTGCTTTATCCTTAATAGGTCACTATAAAATTCAGATCAAGCTCCATACTTGTTTGGTAATTTTGCAATGTGCAATACACGTGAATCATGTGCCACTTGCTGATATGCAATCACTGTTTTTGTCTGAAGGTTATACACGTAGATTCCAGTCCCAATGGCAGCAAAAACGTTCTACAAGGAAAAAAAATATTAGAAATGAAAGTCTAACTTACCACAAATATTATTTAGCTTAACAGCATATCCTTATAAAGAGGTATGGTGTCTCTACATTGAAGGGTTTGGCAAACTCCTTAATTGTTGATTTGATGGGCTGTTTTGTAGCATAGATGAGATCAATCACCATTAAAAAATGGGGGAAAGGCTGAGCCTTGTCCACTTTAATAAGTGATTAATTTAATTTTTTATCTTTTATGTTCTTCCCATTATACTTCAGTCAAGAAAGGAAGAGAGAAAAAAGCTATCTGAATTGTAGATTCTCAGCAGTTACAATCAAAGCTACTCATCAGTTGAGCAACAGCAAGGTGTGCTTTATTGGTTGTTAGAGACATTAGAGCTAGCAAGTGGCGCTTTTTCGTTCCATTTTTAACACAGTAAAATCAGAATTATATATAATCTTCAAGAGTTGAATGTTAAATAGCTGTATTAAGTTTTGGGATAAATGTCAGCGCATTTTACTTTACCTCTCTATCTGAGGACAGATGATGGATGCAGGTTTCATGCTGGTATGGGGTCCGTGATATCTTTATCTCAGCTGGTTTGTCAGACTTTGGAGCAGCATTCCAGAATTGGGATTCAGATGCTTGAACTGTCCAATCCAGTGCATCCCAAATTATCAACTCACCCACGTGGGATCCAGTTGCAAATGTATTATCTATTAATGGAAACACACAATTCACTGTGATACCACATTATTTTATGTGGCAGTGTATCTGTTTCACTGGAATCTTGTCAGAGTGTTCTGGACTGCTCTAAGTAATGATCTCAGTTGATGCAAACAACTCAAATAAAATCTTGCCTACAGAATATTCCTCTGATAATCCATGATCTGACTCAGAACAGGAATCAGACAAATCCTTAGGTCCTGCTGATAAAAATCAGAATCAAGACAACAGAAAACATCAGCAGCATAGCAGCAACCAAGGCACCCAAAGGAGACTAATTGCAGTAGATTTTGTCAATCTATTCATCTCCTGAGATTCAGGAGAGGAAAATTACTTCTACGAAATTTCAAAAGGTTATCTCCAGACTGCCATCGGAAGTCACAAGTCTTCATTAAACCCAATTCCCCCAATGACACTTGATTAATTTGTAAGAAATGAAGATGTTTTCTCCAAAGAAGCCAGACATGACTCTAGCCACTTAAAATAAAGACGACTGCAAGTACCAAGACACACTATCAAGCCAGTTTTCAATGGCACCGAAATCATCTGCCTATAGCGGAGAAAGACACCAAGATGTCGATAGAATGCCCACCTTGTAGTTTATGAATATACTAGGTCCGATTCCTCCGTCCTGTTTGCCAGAAGAGCAGGTAGGCGGATATGGCACAAAGGAAACAAGAAACTGGGATGGAGGGGGAGGGGCGTCCCTGCTCAATGTTTTTCACGGCTGCAATTCATTGCTCTTCGATTAGCTGTAGTGCTTGCACCCATTTCATGGGTAAGCCTCACTAACAAAGAAAAATATCCCAGATGCTTCACGGAGGTGTATTCAAAGAAATAGATGCTGAGCAAAAGGAACAACTATTAGCAGGGTTGACCAAAAGCTTATTCAGAGGTGAATTTTATGGAGGGCCTTAAAAGGAGGAGAGGGAGGTGAAGATGGGTTGAGGGAAGGAATTCCAAAACGTGGAGTCTTGGCATGGCCACCAATAATGGGGCAAAGTGGGGGTGGAAGGTAAGCACAAGAGGCCAGAGTCAGAGGAACGCAAAGTTCTAGCGAGGTTGTAGGGCTGGAGGAGGTTACAGAGATAGGGAGGAGCAAGCCCTATGATGGGATTTAAACATAAGGATAAAAATTTTAAAGTTGAAGCATTGGGGGACAAAGAGTCAATGTAGGTCACCGAGGAAAGGGGTGATGGTTGAGCAGGACTTAGTATAGGATAGGATCTGGGCAGCAGAGTTTTGGATGCGTTGAAGTGAACGGAGGGTAGTGGTGGCAGGCTGGTCGGCCAGAAGAGCATTGGAATAGTCAAATCTGGAAGTGATGAGTGTTGCAGCAGCAGATGAGTTCAGGACAAACGATGTTACAGAGGTGGACGCAGGCAGCCTTTGTGACAGAGAGGATTTGGGGTCGAATAGGACACTAAGGTTGTGAATAGTCTGGTTCAGCCTGCATCAGTGGCCAGGGAAAGGGATGGAATCTGTGGTGAAGGTAGGGAGTTTATGCCAGAGGCCAAAGGCGATGGCTTCAGCCTTCACAATGTTTAACTGGAGAAAACTGTGGCTCACCAGAGAGTGGATACCGGATAAGCTCTGTGTTACTTCCAGTACCCTAAGAAAAGGATTTTTCTGTATTGCATCAAATTTACATTCACCTCCAGCTGAGTAAGGAATAGTTAATGCAATAAGTCCAGAAAAACCCAAGTAAAATAATAAAATGAATTTACCATTTATACTGATTAGTGCTCGAATATCATCTTCATGGTTTGAGAGTCTTCTCATCTCAATAATTTCCCAAGTCTGAGATTCTGATGATGATGGTATCAGCTTGAAAATAACTTAAATGAGAAGATAGCAAAGTACAGTCATATAGAAAATAATCTAAACAAGCTTTCAGTTTCAATTCTTTTTTAAATGCAACACAGCAAATTGATTTGCATATGGAGAACAATTTTGAATTAGTTTGGATAGTTTGCAAATTAGAATCTTACAAAAAAGTAGTTAACAGGTGGTTCTCTCATTTCAATTCTCTCTTTTTTTTTATTAAACACCTGAATGTGCTTGTTCAACTTTAGTAAAAGTCGTACTTAGCTCCTTCCTGATCACTGCAGCAATGTTGTTTTTCGGTAGTTCTATCATCGAACTCACATCTGTTTAAAAAAAATAACAAATTTAGTAACTATTATGTGTGCCAGGTGACACATAATATTCTTCATACCAATATGTAAGAAGCTCAACAAGGCAGAAAGCACTGCTAGACCTAGTAGTGGGAAATGAACCACAGTAGATAAGAGGTAAGCGTGCGAGAACATCTAGGGAGTAGTGATCCTCAAAAAACCCACCCTTGACCTCTCTGTCCTTGCAAACTACCACCCCAACTCCAACCTTCCTTTCCTCTCCAAAGTCCTTGAACGTGTCATTGCCTTCCAAATCTGTGCCCATCTTTCCTGCAACTCCATGTTTGAACCTCTCCAATCAGGTTTCCGTCCCTGCCACAGCACTGAAATGGCCCTATCAAAGTCACAAATTACATCCTATGTGATTGTGGTGCACTATCCCTCCTTGTCCTTCTTGGTCTGTCTGCAGCCTTTGACAGTTTACTACACCATCCTCCTGTAACGGCTCTCCTCCACTGTCCAGTTGAGTGGGTGTTCCCACACCTGGTTCCATTCCTATCGATCCAGCCATAGCCAGAGAACCTCGTACAATGGCTACTCTTCCCATTCCAGCACCGTTACCTCTGGAGTCCCCCAAGAATCTATCCTTGGCCCCCTCCTATTTCTCATCTACATGCTGCCCCTCATGACATCTTTGAAAACACGTCAGATTCCACGTGTGCGCTGATGACACCCAGCTCTACTTCACCACCTCTCTCGACCCCTCCTCTATGATTTGTCACATTGCTTGTCCGACATCCAGTATTGGATAGCAGAAATTTCCTCCAATTAAAGAAAATTCCTCCAATTGGGAAGACAAAAGCCATCGTCTTTGGCCCCCACCATAAACTCTGTTCCCTAGCCACCGATTCCATCTTCCTCCTTGGCCACTGTCTGAGGCTGAACCAGACTGTTCACAACCTCTGTGCCCTATTTGACCCTGAGCTGAGCTTCCGACCCCATAATCTCTCCATAGCCAAGACCGTCTACTTCCACCTCCTTAATGTCGCCCTTCTCCGCCCCTGCTTCAGCCCACATGCTGCTGAAACCCTCATCATCCATGCTTTTATTACCTCCAGACTCGACTATTCCAATGCTCCCTGGCCAGCCTCCATTTTCCACCGTCCATAAACTTGAGATCATCCAAAACTCTACTACCTGTATCCTAACTCACACCACGTCCCGTTCACCCATCACCCCGCACGTGCTGACCGACACTGGGCCAGGTTCAGCAAAGCCTCTAATTTAAAATTCTCATCCTTGTATTCAATCCCTCCATGGCATCACACCTCCCTATCTCTGTAACCTCCTCCAACCCTACAGCCCTTCGAGAACTCTGCATTCCTCCTATTCTGGCTTCTTGTGCATCCCTGATTTCCTTCACTCCACCATTGGCAGGTGTGCCTTCAGCTGTCTAGGCCGTAAGCTCTGGAATTCCCTCCCTAAACCTCTCCATGCCTCTATCTCTCCCTCTTCCTTTAAGGCGCTCCTTAATACCAAGTTTTTAGTCATCAGTCCTAATACCTCCTTTTGCGGCTTGGCGTCAAATTTTGTCTGCTAAGGCTCCTGTGAAACACCTTAGGATGTTTTACTATGTTAAAGACATTATATAAATGCAAGCTGTTGTTTTTTAGCCACAGTTAAGTCCTCAAGTTTCACTCACCCCATTGCTGGCTGCTCCGCTCTCTCCCACTCACCCGTTGCTGCTGCTTCCGGCTCAGCAAAAAATGCTGGGACCCATGCTCATCCCATTCCCCAGTGTGTGTCTCTCTCTCTCTCTCTCTCTCTCTCTCTCTCTCCGAGCCCCCATTCCCTTGTCTCCCTTTACCCGACCCCCATTGTGGACAATTTTCCAATCAACTATCTCAGCAGACCAGGTAACTTGCTGCAGGGAAGGTCTTGAAAATCTACTTTTGTGTAAACTTTGTTTCTTCTAGCTTGACTTGTAGGAAGTTTTGTCAAAATGTCTGGTATATTTAAAAAAATTAACCAAATGCCAAGTCAAGAAGCAAAATTTAAAAAGACTGGGACAAAAGAACACTGATGTAACGGTATTAAGTATTACAACTATAAAAAAAGTGGAAAGAGGGAGCCTTTACTTGAAGAATACCAATGGGAGACAATGCAAGAAAAGGATTGGTCTAAAAAAGGTAGGGTTTATTCATCAAAGAAGGCAGCGAAAAAGACCTAAAATCAGTACACAATAGTTGGTGGCAAAGTTCATAAGCAGCAAGTGCTCCAACTGTTAGAAATAAATATACGTTATCACCCTCAAATCAACAGCTTTGATGCTTTTGGTATGTTGATAATAGTTTTATCTGATTTTATTCTACAATTTTCCATCTAAGATTGGTTACCCTGAGCAAGGTCTATTAATCCAGTTTCGTGAAGATTATCTTGGATAGGAACATATTTGCCATAAAAAGTGAAACATGAAAGGGAATGTCTGGATTAGTGCAGTAATTTGAAACACAATACCTGCATCTTTAAAGCGAAGTGTTTTGCAGAGCAACTCTGCATGACAGTTCCAAATGCATACTTCGTCCCCTCCAGACAACCAAACGTCAAGTCTTTCGATAATCATCAGACACTGCCAAAGTAAACCAAATAATAAGGTTGCTAGTGCAATGAATTTTGACAGATTAGTCTCCAGTAGATCTATGCTTACACAATCTTTAGTTCAAATCCCTAGACCGGCATATTGTAAAACATACAGATCACTTGGTACAACAATTTTGAATTGGGTTACAACATACTGTTTTCATGCATGGAATGGAAAGGTGTACATAGTTATTAAAACTAAAAAAAAGTGATTCTTGGAATATGTCCAAGATAATGAAAGGTTAGTCTTTAGCTCACCTGACAAATGCCTCAATTATATTAATGCCTTCCTTGTGATGCATTTTATTTCTATTCACTGTTAAATTCAAATTACTAAAGTAGAGAAGCATTAGACTGTTCTCTGTATTTGTTCAAATATGCAAGGCAGTGAGCAAGTTGACCATACACACTACTAATCAAGGCACATAAACCAATTATCCAATCAATAAATAAAAGCAGGGTCGATAGCATGCAGTCAAGGTTACATGATATACCCACATCTAGGAACATAGGAACAGGAGTAGGCCATTCAGCCCCTTGAGCCTGTCGCGCCTTTCAATTAGATCATGGTTGATCTGTTTCTTAACTCCATCTACTCTCCTTGGTTCTGTAACTCTTAATAGCCTTGGCTAACAAAAATCTATCGCTCTCAGTTTTGAAATTTTCAACTGACTTAGCCTCAGCAGTTTTTTTTTTGGGGGGGGGGGGGGGGGAAAAGAGAGTGTGTTCCAGATTTCCACTACCCTTTGTGTGAAGAAGTGCTTCTGACATCATCCCTGAATGGTTCAGCTCTAATTTTAAGGTTATACCCCCTTGTTCTGGACTCTCCCAGAGGAAATAGTTTCTCTCCATCTATCCTATCAAATCCTTTAATTAAATCACTCTTTAACCTTCTATATTCAAGGGAATATAAGCCTAGTCTATGCAACCTGTCCTCGATATCATACTGGTGAATCTGCGCTACACCCCCTCCAAGGCCAATATATCCTTCCTGAGGTGTGGTGCCCAGAACTGAATGCAGTACTACAGATAGGGTCTAACCTGAGCTCTGTACAGCTGTGACGTAACTTCCACCCCTCTTGGGATAAAGGCCAACATTCCATTAATCTTTTAAATTATATTTTGTACCTGCCCACTAGCTTTTAGTGATTTCTGTACTTGGACCCCTAAATCTCCCAGCTCATCCACAGTTCCCAGCTTCTTGCCATTTAGAAAATACTCTGATCTATATTTCTTAGGTCCAAAGTGGATGACCTCACACTTTCCCACATTGAACACCATCTGCCATTGTTTGCCCAATCACTTAATCTATCAATGTCCCTTTGCAACTTTTTGTTCCCATTTACTATGTCACCTTAGTGTCGTTCGCAAACGGCTCTCTATTCCTTCATCCAAGTCATTTATAAATATAGTGAAAAGCTGTGACCCCAGTACAGATCCCTGGGGACACCTCTAGTCACATCCTGCCAATTTGAGTACCTATCCATTATCCTATTCTCTTGTCTCCTCCCTCCTAACTAATTCCCCATCCCAGCCAATAGGTTGCCTCCAATTCCATGTGCTCTCATTTTTGTTTAATAGTTTCTTATATGGAATCTTGTCGAATGTCTTCTGAAAATCCATATAAATAACATCCATAGACACTCCCTTATCTACCACGTTAGTTACCTCCTCAAAAAAATTCAACTAGATTTGTTAAACATGACTTACCTTTTACAAATCCATGCTGGCTCTCTGATCAGCTCATATTTCTCCAAATGCTCAGTCATTCTGTCTCTAATAACAGATTCTAGTAACTACCCCATAACTGATGTTAGACTAATAGGCCTATAATTTCATAATGTGGAGATGCCGGTGATGGACTGGGGTGGACAAATGTAAGTAATCTTACAACACCAGGTTATAGTCCAACAGTTTTATTTGAAAATCACAAGCTTTCTCCATCGTCAGGTGAGTGTGGAATTCCTTGAAGGTTACCGCATATATAGTCAGAGAACAATGCCTGGTGATTACAGATAATCTTTCCAACTGCCCGTTGTCAAGGCGATCAGAGAGAGACAGTAAATACAGGACTACTGAATATACAAACGGTCCGAACCCAAAAACAGAGAGAGAGAGAAACATCCGAAAGGAAGAGAAAGAGAGAGAATGACCAGTTGTATTAAAAACAGATAACACTTTTTTCGCTGGTGGGGTTACGTGTAGCGTGACATGAACCCAAGATCCCGGTTGAGGCTGTCCTCATGGGTGCGGAACTTGGCAAATCTCCAGGACCCGGTGGTTTCCACCCCAGGGTATTAAAAGACATACACTGGAAATTGTTGGTGCGTTAGTCATGATATTCCAAAACTCTCTCGATTCAGGAATTGTCCCCTTGGATTGGCCAAGTTCCGCACCCATGAGGACGGCCTCAACCGGGATCTTGGGTTCATGTCACGCTACACGTAACCCCACCAGCGAAAAAAGAGTTATCTGTTTTTAATACAACTGGTCATTCTCTCTCTTTCTCTTCCTTTCGGATGTTTCTCTCTCTCTCTCTCTCTCTCTCTCTGTTTTTGGGTTCGGACCATTTGTATATTCAGTAGTTCTGTATTTACTGTCTTCTCTGTCTGATTGCCTTGACAACGGGCAGTTGGAAAGATTATCTGTAATCACCAGGCATTGTTCTCTGACTATATATGCGGTAACCTTCAAGGAATTCCACACTCAACAGACAAAGGAGAAAGCCTCCGAAAGCTTGTGATTTTCAAATAAAACTGTTGGACTATAACCTGGTGTTGTAAGATTACTTATAATTTCATAGCTTATCTCTCTTACCCTTTTTAAATAGCGGAGTGACATTGGCAATTTTCCAATCCAAGGGGACAATTCCTGAATCAAGAGAGTTTTGGAATATCATGACTAACGCACCAACAATTTCCAGTGTATGTCTTTTAATACCCTGGGGTGGAAACCACCGGGTCCTGGAGATTTGTCCATCTTTAATTATATTAGTTCCTCCATCACCATGCTTTTACTTATATTGAATCTAGTTAGTTCCTCCCCTTGATTTACTTTTAGTTTTCCTTGCATCTCTGGTATATGATCATCATCCTCTGCTGTGAAGACCAATACAAAGTAGCTGTTTAGCAATTACAATATCACCTGCGACTGTCATTAAGGTGCCCACATGACTCTTAGCCACCCTCTTTCTCTTAATATATTTGTAAAAACCTTTAGTGCTGTCCTTGTCATCCCTCGCAAGCTTTTTCTCGTATTCCCTTTTTGCAGTTCTTACCACTTTCTGTGCATCCCTTTGCTGTTCTTTCTCCCAGTCCACTGGATCTCTACTGTTCTTTGCCTTTTATAAGCCCATTCTTTTTGTTTTATATGATCTCTCACATCCTTTGTTGATCAAGGTTGTTTAATTACACAAGTAGAGGTCTTGTATTCCACCAAATACTTTTTTGAACACCTCCCACTGTTCATCCGTAGTTTTATCAGTTAGTAGTTCTGCCCAGTCTATTGTGGTCAATTTCTGCTTACCTAAATTTAATACCTTAGTTCATGACTCACTTGTCTCCCTCTAGGAACATAGGGACAGGAGTAGGCCATTCAGCCCCTCGTGCCTGCTCCACCATTTGATAAGATCATGGCTGATCTGTGATCTAACTCCATATACCTGCCTTTGGCCCTTATCCCTTAATACCTTTGGTTGCCAAAAAGCTATCTATCTCAGATTTGAATTTAGCAATTGAGCTAGTATCAATTGCCGTTTGCGGAAGAGAGTTCCAAACTTCTACCACCCTTTGTGTAGAAATGTTTTCTAATCTCACTGCTGAAAGGTCTGGCTCTAATTTTTAGACTGTGCCCCCTACTCCTAGAATCCCCAACCAGCGGAAATAGTTTCTCTCTATCCACCCTATCTGTTCCCCTTAATATCTTATAAACTTCAATCAGATCACCCCTTAACCTTCGAAACTCTAGAGAATACAACCCCAATTTGTGTAATCTCTCCTCGTAACTTAACCCTTGAAGTCCGGGTATCATTCTAGTAAACCTACGCTGCACTCCCTCCAAGGCCAATATGTCCTTCCGAAGGTGCGGTGCCCAGAACTACTCCAGGTGCGGTGCCCAGAACTACTCCAGGTGCGGTCTAACCAGGGTTTTGTATAGCTGCAGCATAACTTCTGCCCCCTTGTACTCTAGTCCTCTGGATATAAAGGCCAGCATTCCATTAGCATTACTGATATTTTCTGCACCTATTCATGACACTTCAATGATCTATGTACCTGTACCCCTAAGTCCCTTTGGACATCCACTGTTTTTAACTTTTTACCATTTAGAAAGTACCCTGTTTTATCCTTTTTTGATTCAAAGTGATGACCTGACATTTGTCTACATTGAATTCCATTTGCCAAAGTTTTGCCCATTCACCTAATCTATCAATATCCCTTTGTAATTGTAATAATACACTGCTTACAATTCCACCAATTTTTGTGTCATCGGCAAACTTAGATATGAGACTTTCTATGCCTTCATCTAAGTCGTTAATAAATATTGTGAATAATTGAGGCCCCAAGATAGATCTCTGTGGGACTCCACTAGTCACATCCTGACAATGTGAGTACCTACCCATTATCCCTACTGTCGCCTTTCGCTCAGCCAACTTCCCAACCAAGTCCGCACTTTTCCCTCGATTCCATGGGCTTCTATCTTAGCTAACCTAATATTGAATTCTATCATATTATGGTTACCATTAGATTATTGACTAATTCAGGCTCATTACTTATTATTAAACCTAAGATGGCCTTTTCTCTTGTTGGTTCAAGAACATATTGTTCCAGACAACTGTCCCGAATACACTCAAGAAATTCGCTGCCTTTAGGACTCGAACTGTTCTGCATCTCCAAGTCTATGTGAAAATTTATGTGGGGAAAAAATTGGAGGGGGGCCGTTCTTGGGCATAGGTAGTGTGATGTGCTATTATCCCGCGCCCAATGGCCTCTGCGCAAGCAGGGCGTAAGTTTCAGCCCACCCCAGGACTTACCTGCAATCAGCGTTCCATTCCAGGCCTTGCATGTGGAATCAATGCAATTCACACTTTTCACCACTAGAAGGAGCTCAATTTTTTAAAGGGAGGATGTTTCTTCGAAATCTCTTAAAGGTAGCTGGTATTTGCTGAAAATAACAGTCTACTGTCTGCACGGAGTCTGAACAGAGATCAGACATCGCACACATAACACACAGATGCAGGTCCCATTCCCATTTTTACACACTGATAAGTTATGTTAAAACATTTAATAAAGGTTGGGCACCACTAAACCCCACATCCTTCAATCTGCACGCCAGACCTCACCAATCTGCTGATCTGAGTTGTACCAGGCCTGCGAGAGTACATGCACCAAGGTTCTCTGCTGATGCACTAGAGACCTTGCTGCAAAAGGTGGACAGAAGGAGGGACGTCCTTATCCGCAGGGGGGAGGGTGGGGCAGGGCACGAGGCCCTCCAGACATATATCCAAAAGGCAGTGGGAGGCAGCAGGGGACAAAGTCAATTCCAGGCGCACAGCATCATGAACATGGATGCAGTGTAGGAAGAAGTTCAATGCTTTGACATGAATGGTCAAGGTGAGTGAGGTCAACTGTCAAGTGGCGTCTCCTACCAACTGCACCACGCACTATACCCCCCCACATACCAACAAACTTTTTCCATCAGTACTCAACTCTTCCAACTAGACGCTTCCTCTCACCTTTACACATTACCACTGTTTCAAGCCGCCCACCCACAACTCACAGGCCAAACACACTGGCAGCTATTCAACCATGACAGGCACATCACCCAGACACACGTCCCGCTTTCTTGCGGGAGAAGGTGGCGCATATCAAGAAGCAGCAAGTGACAGTGGCATTTGACCCCTCGAGCCTGTTCTGGCATTCAATGAGATCATGGTGGACCTGTGACCTAACTTAGCCCCATAATACCCTTGGTTCACAGAAGTCTATCAATCTCAGATTTAACTTTCACAAGTGAGCTAGCATCAACTGCCGTCTGCAGAACAGCGTTCCAAACATCTCCCACCCTTTGCGTGTAGAAGCATTTTCTAACTTCACTCCTGCACGTCCTGGCTCTAAATGTTAGGCTATGTACCCGCGTCCTAGCATTTAACTGTAGGAGACCTCCAAAAACAGTTACAAATGTCTCAGCAGCCAGAAGCAATAATCCAGCCACTAACCTGTAAATCCTGCATGGTCCCTTTAAATAGCGCTGGTGGGGGGTCCTCCAGGCACTCTAAGACACGTTCAGATGGTCGGGGTTAAGCCTGTGCGTTGAGTTGAGCGTTATGTCCCAAAATGGTGTCTATCACTTTAAATCAGCGTTGCACACTGATTGAAGCCATTTTCTCCCTACTTTACGTGATTCCAGCGTTTGTTATCTGTGCCAACTCCTATACCAAGATGGCGTCTGGCACACATCATGCTGGAAACGTGCATGCGGCGCCATCTTGGACGTCGGAGAGGCCATGTAGCACCGAAACAACAGGCGCCACACAGCCCAATTTAGCACCCAAAGTCTCACATTACCACCACTATGGTTTTTGCAACAAGCTTCTCTGATCTCCATGTTTATGTATCCCGCTACTTTGTCACTTCCATCTGGAGGTCGATAAACAACTCCCACCAAAGTCTTGCATCTTTTTCTATTCCCTTGGCATTTCTACTGCCTGCTAACCCTTACTGATATCCCCTTTCTAATGCTGTAATAGTGTCTCTTATCAATATTGCTACTACTCCTCCTTTTCCAATTTCCCTGTCCTTTCTGAAGACCTTATAACCTGGAATATTTATCTCCCAGTCAGGCCCAGCTTGTAGCCGGATCTCAGTGATGGCCATTACCTCATACCCTTTTAGCTGAATTTGCACTTCCAATTCACAGGTTTTATTTCTTATGCTACGTGCATTAGTGCATGGAACTTTTAATTTGGCAATAGACTCTGTCATGCCCTTACACCCTGATGTTTTTAATATATGTTTTAACTTAGCATATCCCTTGTTTTTTAAAAAATCATTCTGTTGTATTTTGATCAGTTATTTTGTTATTATTTCCTATAGTTTTTTTCTGAACCTGAAGCATTCATATTACCTTTAACACCATTAATGACCTGGACTTCACTTTCATCCCATTTTTTAGTCTTTAGGCTATTTTAATTTCTGTCTGAGCCCTTCCCCCTCCCACCTCTTTATTGGTTTAAAATCCTTTCTACAGCCCTATTTATCCATTCAGCTAGGACCTTGGTCCCAGCCCAGTTCAGAGGAAGCCTGTCCCAACATTACAGTTCCTTCCTGTTCCAGTACTGATGCCAGTGGCCCATGAAATGGAACCCCTCTTTCCCACATCAATTCTTTAGCCACCTGTTAACTCTATTTTCTATTAAAACAATTACAACACACTCCAATCCACCAGTAGAAAAAGTTTGTTAACAAATTGGCTGATAGACCAAAGTCTTCTTAAAAAAAAAGCTCACTTCACTATTAAACTCCCTAACTTTACTACAGTTTACATCGATAGGGCCCAAAAATTTTTTACATTAAAATCAAAATGGACGACAGCAAAACTGCCAGAGTTTATGGCAAGGGCCAAAGACAATGGCTTCGGTCTTCCCAATATTTAGCTGGAGGAAAATGACCCTCTACCAGCCTCTCCAATTCCATCACCATGCTGTCAACATCATCTTCAACAAGTTCCCCTACCAGTCACAGTGTACGAGTACACCTTTAGTCACCAAGTTTAGTGGCACAGTCATCATCATCTGCAAGCATAGTCATTGGTACTAGCTTCTGAGACAGCCATGCACATGTGGACCCCAGGTGAGTTTAGAATCAAGCTTGGCTGTGATGGCCCTCATAGTAAATGGTCTACTGATGCTTATTGTCCAGACTTATACTAAGTAGCAGCCACTTAGGCAAGGTACTGGAGAGCACCCTGCACCTATCGAAGTGTACCCCAGAAAAGAGGCAAAAAAAGAAAGAAAAAACAAATATTCATGTTTTTCTTCACTAGACGTCACACACACTTAAAAATACCACCTTGTAGATAGGAAGGTGCACACTGTGGGGATGCTGTAACCAGTTGGTGCAGTCATAAGACCTATCCTCATAACAATAATTCCTATAACAAGGTATCAATCTTAGCCATGCCACCAGGAAAAGCCAAGCATTTCCTATATGAATGGAGGGGAACAAAAGCATAATTAACTGTTGAATGCTCTGATGCATTTCCTAACTGTCAGTGCAGCAATAAAATGGTCAGATGCTTGGGAAACTACATATATTTGAACTTCAAAGGTGAGATAAGATTAACAAAAAAAAACTTGGACACACCACAATATTAAGAAATTTCGCACACTGGAACCAGCTTTCTCTTTTTAAAAAAAAAATCAGCTTTACTGAAACTTAGCCTAAAAAAAGTTGACGTTTTCATCCCTTTCAATCTGCCCAATACTAAGGGATATGATTGAGAAGACGGTAGAGGGAAGAAACAAAAGTATATGAAGTCAATGGCTTGGAAACAATAAAAAAGTGCTATTCTTTCAACCATCTGCAACAATAATTGGGATTAGACCAGACTATTCAGTTGAAGAGCTAGCAGCAGCACAGTTGCAATGGACTGAATGGCCATCTGCTGTACTGTAATTTCTGTGATTCTATGAGTAAATTTAAGATCACTCCAATCACAGGCCAGTAAACCAAAAAAATTTTTTAGCAGAAAATGCTGTAAACATTATGTAGGTCAGGCAGCATCTGCAGAGAGAGAAAAGTAGGATTAATGCTTCAGGTTCGATGGCCTTTTGTCAGAAACAGAAAATAAAAATTGAAGCTTGCCGCCCTTGCCACCTGAAAAGAAGAAAAATTTTTTTGCTAAGGCACAGCGTGAGGCAAAGGGTGAAATGGAACTGAGGACCAGAACAGCTCTGAAATAAAGTGAGTTGGTGCTGCTGAAGGGAAAGGTCGAGAGCATGCAAGTGGCAGCGCATGGTGAAGGGGATGAGTATCACTAAGCGACATCAGTAGTGGTTAGAGTAACACTGAATAATATGGAGATATCGGTGATCACAGATGGAAACAGGTAGGGTAGAATTTAAACTGGAATCCATCTCGAATGAGTCGGAGCCGAAGTCAAATGCCGAGAAAGGAGATGGGGCTGTGAAAGAAATTTTAGCAAACACACTATCAAACATAAGAACTGAATCAGATAGCAATGAAGGTGAACAGGGTAAAAGAGACAAACAAAAATCACATCAAAAAGAGGTGAACTTCTTCAAGGTGGGCATTCCTGGAAGAGATATGGCACTGAATTAAACAAAAAGCAAAATGCTGGAAATTTGACCTCTCCACAGATGCTGCCTTTTCTGCTGAGTGTTTCTAGAATTTTGTTTTTATTTTAGATTTCCAGCACCTGCAGTATTTTGCTTTGAGAAAAAAATTCACTTTTGTTTATAATATTTTACCTGTAACCACTAAACCAGAGATGCATTAAATGACGGAGCTTTATAACAATCAATACAAATCCTATAGCCTTTCTCTTACCTTAACAGAGGACTGAAATTCTGTCAACATATAGAATTGGCTGCCAGTGTCTAAATCCCAGATCTGGCTACATCAATAAAGGAAAAACCATATGGAATTAATTTTGATTCACTGAATTACTTTTCTTTTCCAAAAAAAGAAACATTAAAACTCTTGTCCCAGAGACCCACTATATCAGGCTTCCTTCCCTGAAGGCTGCTCCAGTGAAATTGCTGACAAAGTACTCCAAAACACGTGTCGCAAAGCATACAACAATTTAGGCACAACCTGGGAGTGGATTCAGAGCCACCCAACACTAGAAAAAAAACATAGGCTGTGTTTTCGGCATATCTGGTCAATCATGTGCATATGCACGTTCGGTCAGCTCCATAACATCTTACAGGCCTATCTGAAATTGCAACACCTTTGCAAATTAAAGGCGTTGCATCAGGATGTCTCTCCAAAAAGGAGATTAGTCAGTAACCTAGTTGCTAGAAGGCTTGACAAGGCAAGAACAATTTTTAAGATTATCTTTTCAATATATAATAGGGAATACTTTGAACAAGCAGCACACACTCTATATACTCTCTTTCCCCATTAAGTATGTTGATGGTCACAAAACTCTGAAGATTTGAGATGTTTGGTTTGGCACAATTAATGGTGCTCTGTTAGCTTCCACACAGACTTTACAGAAAATAACAGCACAGAAACAAACCACTCGGGCCATCAAGTGTACATTGATGTTTTTCTCCAAGTGCCACCTTGTCTAATCTGACTCTGCTGCTTACTTTCCATTTCTTTTAATATGGCTCTTTTTCAAGAAACTACATAATTACCTTCTAAAGAATTTATGGACTCTGCTTCAAGAACAGTTTTTTGGCAGAGAATTCAACATTCTAACCACCCTACGTGTAAAGATTTTTTTCTAACCTCACCTTTAATTCTTTTTGTGATTACCTTAAATTTGTGCCATCATACTAAATCTCACCCATCCAACAATGGAGACAATTGCTATAGGACTATTTACCTCATCATAACTCTTCATAATTTCTTAGCACCAGTGAAAAAAGCCCTATCTTCTCAAGTCTTCCTTAACTAACCCTCCCCACCTGCCCCCTCCCTCATCCCTGGTACCATTCTAGATAAGCTAAGTTCCACCTTTTCTATTGCTTTTATATTTTTCCTATAATGGGGTACCAAAAATGCTACATGGTACTCCCAAAAAGCAGTTAAGGTCTTGTACAAATTCAACATTGCCTCTATGTTTTTGTATTCCATGTACCTAAATATAAAACCAAGGATTCTGTTTGCCTTTTTATGGCCTTATTTAATTGTGTTGCCACTGTATCTGAAAATATTAGCATCATAAAAGCCAAAGTGAACACCAAATTATCAGACAGCAAATCAGGTGTTGCTAGGAATTTAAAAATGGCTAAGAGCACAGATATATGGAATGGAAAACAATTCCGCCAAATGAATGGAAAACAATTCAGCCAAATGAAGCTAAATGAACAAACAGCAGCATACTTAGGCAGGACAAACATGCATTCTCCAGATCATATTTTAGGATACAATAACTGTCTTATCAGAAGAGGCAGTAAGGAGATGACGACTTTCTGGCTGTAGACGATACACCGATGGAAAGACAGCAATTGCTGTGATTGGTCTAGAATGGCCTCGTAGCTCATGAAGTCTCTCTCCAGTCTGCAGATATAAGATGCAATCTTTTTTTTAAAAATTCATAAAACCACTTCAAATAATTGTAAAGCTCATTCGCACAAGTTCATCAATATCCACTACAAAACAGCTTTAATTTTCCTGAATGGAAAAGTAAAAATCTATAAGTAGTAGTAAAATAAAACCTTACTCCAGCTACTGTAGTAAGTACACGTCAATCAAATGCTTAATCTTTCCTCCTCATCTAAAAGTTCTGAAAGCTGGAATTATCTTGGTTGTTCAGTCTTGCATGATCCATAAGGGCAATTAAATTGTTTCCAAGATTAAGTGACCAGATTTTTTTTTTAAATCTGTTCTTAGCAAGCCAGTATTTAACGTCCATCCCTAGCTGCCCCAGGAGCATTACAAGTCGACCACATAGTGTAAGACTGGAGTCACATGTAATCTGGTCCAGGCAGGGGTGGCAGGTTCCCTTTCTTGAAGGATATAAGTAAACCAGTTGGGTTTTAAAGGACAATCCAGAATATTCGATTCCTGCTGCTAGCCCATAAATTAACATTTTGTTTAATTAAATTTCACAACTTATGATGAGATTTTAACTCATTACCTCTGCGTTGCTAGTCCAGTACCATAACCAGAAGGCTACCGCACATAATTGCACTACTCCAGCTATCATCTGCCCAATGTATTATATATAAACTCTCGATTTCATTCTATCCTGTTGCTAATGCACTCCAGTAACTCATCCTTTTTTTACCGCCATTAAACTTATCCTCGTGGTTTTATAGATTGATCCACTATGGCTCCTGGATCCCTTTCCTGATCAGCATCATTGTTCCATTTAACTCTCTCTTTTGCTTTCTTCCACCTATGCTTATTGAGATGCTTATAAAAATGTTTTATAAATACAATTGTAAACAATTTTACAACACCAAGTTATAGTCCAACAAATTTATTTTAAATTCCACAAGCTTTCGGAGGCTTCCTCCTTCCTCAGGTGAATGGTGTGGAAGGAGGAAGCCTCCGAAAGCTTGTGGAATTTAAAATAAATTTGTTGGACTATAACTTGGTGTTGCAAAATTGTTTAAAATTGTCAACCCCAGTCCATCACTGGCATCTCCACATTATAAATACAAGAGCAAGGAAAGAGTAGGGCCTATTACAGACCAAAACGTAACCTATGTGTGGAGGCGGAAGATGTAGGTATGGTTCTTAATGAATACTTTGCATCTGCCTTCACAAAGAACATAAGAACATAAGAAATAGGAGCAGGAGTAGGCTAATCGACCCCTCGAGCCTGCTCCGCCATTCAATAAGATCATGGCTGATCTGATCCTAACCTCAAATCTAAATTCATGTCCAATTTCCTGCCCGCTCCCCGTAACCCCTAATTCCCTTTGCTTCTAGGAAGTTTCTGTTTTAAATTCTATTTCTGTTTTAAATTTATTTAATGATGTAGCTAAAGGAAGGGGATGATGCAGAGATTGTAGTTAAGGAGGAGTGTGAAATATTGAATGGGATAAGAAGTGAGAGAAGTATTAAGGAGTTTAGCATCTTTGAAAGTAGATAAATCACCAGGCCCGGATGAAATGTATCCCAAGCTGTTAAAAGAAGCAATGGAGGAAATAGCGGAGGTTCTGACCATCATTTTCCAATCCTCTCTGGCTGCAGGCGTGGTGCCGGAGGATTGGAGGACCAACGTTGTACCGTTGTTTAAAAAGGGAGAAACAGATAGACCTAGTAATTACAGGCCAGTCAGTCTAACCTTGGTGGTGGGCAAATTATCGGAATCAATTCTGAGGGACAGTATAAACCATCATTTAGAAAAGCACGGATTAATCAAGGATAGTCAACATGGATTTGTTAAGGGAAGGTCATGTCTGACTAACTTGATTGAATTTTTTGAAGAGGTAATAAGGAGGGTCGATGAGAGTAGTGCATTTGATGTAGTCTACATGGATTTTAGCAAGGCTTTTGACAAGGTCCCACATGGCAGACTGGTCAAAAAAGTAAAAGCTATGGGATCCAAGGGAAAGTGGCAAAATGCATCCAAAATATGCTCAGTGGCAGGAAACAAAGGGTAATGGTTGACGGGTGTTTGTGTGACTGGAAGGATTTTTCCAGTCGGGTTCTGCAGGGTTCAGTACTAGGTCTCTTGCTTTTTGTGGTATGTATTAATGATTTAGAGTTAAAGGTAGGGGGCATGATTAAGAAGTTTGCAGATGATACGGAAATTGGCTGTGTGGTTGATAGTGAGGAGGAAAGCTGTAGACTGCAGGAAGATATCAATGGACTGGTCAGGTGGGCAGAAAAGTGGCAAATTGAATTCAATCCGGAGAAGTGTGAGGGAATGCATTTAGGGAGGGCAAACAAAGCAAGGGAATACACAATAATTGGGTGGATACTGAGAGGTGTAGAGGAACAGAGGGGCCTGGGAGTGTATGTCCACAGATTCCCGAAGGTAGCAGGACAGGTAGATAAGGTGGTTAAGGAGACATACGAGTTACTTGCCCTTATTAGCCGAGGCACAGAATATAAGAGCAGGGAGTTTATGCTAGAACTGTATAAAACACGAGTTAGGCCACAGCTTGAGTACTGCGTAAAGTTCTGGTCACCACATTACAGGAAAGATGTGATTACACTAGAGAGAGTACAGAGGAGATTAACAAGGATGTTGCCAGTTTTGGAGAATTTTAGCTACAAGGATAGATTGGATAGGCTGGGGTTGTTTTCTTTGGAACAGAGGAGTGATTTAATTGAGGTGTATAAAATTATGAGGGGCCTAGATAGAGTGGATAGGGAGGACTTATTTCCCTTAGCAGAGAGATCAATAACGGGGGGGGGGGGGGGGGGGCGCATAGATTTAAAGTAATTGGTAGAAGGATTAAAGGGGAGCTAAGAAAAATGTTTTCACCCAGAGGGTGGTAGAGGTCTGGAACTCACTACCTGAAAGGGTGGTAGAGGCAGAAACCCTCATCACATTTAAAAAGTACTTGGATATGCACTTGAAGTGCCATAACCTACAAGGTTACGGACCAAGTGCTGGAGAGTGGGATTAGGCTGGGTAGCTCTTTTTCAATCGGCACAGACATGATGGGCCGAATGGCCTCCTTCTGCGCCGCAAATTTTTCTATGTTTCTATGGGATTAAATTGCATCTAACATCCATTTGCTCAATGACCTAAAACATCTAAAATCCTTCTGAATTTGGCTGTGTTGTTCTTCATTGCTGCCTCCTATTTTGGTACCTGCAAACTTGTAGACTTTGCCTATAATGCCAAAATCTTTTACATGAGAAATAGCAAGGATTCCAAGTCCAACCCCTCCTATACCTAACTGCTTTCCTGTCTAAATAGGACTAATTTATAGCTATTGCCCGTTTGTAAGCCAACTTTCTATCTAGCTCCATACTTTAATTCCGATCCATGTCTTCTTCCTCAGCTATTAAATGCCAATGTTGAAACTTGTCAAAAGCCCTTTAGAAAACCAAATATACAATACTTTGCCTACACAACTGTCACTTCACATTAAATTAATTCAATGTTTCTGAAACACTCAGATTTCTGAAAGATGTGATAAGGTGCTATATAAATTCAAGTCTTTCTAATATATTATCTGAATTATCTTGTCCATCATGTCAGTAATGCTGAGAAATGTTCACCTGCTAGTTCTCTCATGGTAGATTCAAAGGCTTTCCCTACAATAGACATTTAACTTACTAATCTATTAGTTTCTATGTGTATCTCTTCATCTTTTAAAAAAATAATGGAGTTATGTTGGCCACTTTACAATCCTCCAGAATCTCAAATTTTAAAAAATCACAAAAATGTCACAAATTTCAGTCCCCCTCTTCTTTAAGATTTTTAGGTGAAAGTAGGCTGGACGAGGTACTTTGTCTATTTTAATAACTGTTTGCTGTTACTGTACTCTTCTATGCAAATGAATCATAAGTGTTAATTCTTACTGACTATAGGCCAAGTCCTTAGACTAGTGATCAATAATAAATAAATGTCCAAAATGCCAAGGAGCTTTTCAACATAACCAATATATTATTATCTGGGAAAAAAATCTTTAAAACAAATACAGTATTTTCTAACAACTAAGTTATGTTGTCCCTTACCCATTATGAAATAAAGTAACAAAATAGAATGACAAACTACTGAAAATAGAATGGTGCTTTTTGTTTAAGGTCTATAGGATCTTAAGGCCTTTAAAATAAAAGCTCAAATTACTGCAACCTTCATAATTGAAGATTGCAACACATTTGTGTAGGAACTTTAATCAAATAAAAGAAAAAGCAGCAAAATGATCTTAAAATATATTTAACTACAGAGGAGTCAGTTCACAACAGAAAAATAAAATGAGACTAAAAAAAGCTCATTCTGTAAATGCTTATGCTGGGATGAAGCAAATCTGGCCACACAGTTTAGCCATACAAGTAATGGGTAAAATGCACCACCTCCTGGATGCCTGCTGTACTGTGAGCTGCACTCCCCAATATTTGCCACATGTGAGAAATTCTTATAAATTTGCAGTTACGGTGAATTTACCAAATTAAATATTTCATGAAACAACAAACAAAATTTGTATATAAATGTAACAAGGCTTGTATTAAGATATGAACCTGAAATATAAAAACTCTATTCCTTCCTACCTATACATAGTTAAAAATGCCTTCCCCACCTTTTCCTTCGCCAATACTCTCGCCTCCCAGCCCCTTCTGAAAGTAATGACACCTTACCAGAGAAGTGTCCCTAGGTCCTAATCATCCACTGATATGTTGTCCATTATTCATAAGTGAACCTTGCCAATGTTCGTCAACAGACCATTAACCCACAAGTGGCATTACAGCCAAGTCCATTCCAATCAATCAATGTTCACATATAGCAGGGGTCGCTGGACAGCAATCAGGATCCGTGAGCACTGAGGTTGATTACAACACCCCTAACGGAAACTTTGACTGTGATCAGCTGACTCAGCACAAATTGTGATCAAATCTAGGATCTCCCTGGTCTGTATGGCTCAGCTCCTCACTGGATAAGCCAAATTTCCATTGCAAAATCAAAAGGATGACTTTTTAAGACATAGTTTTAACAAAATTAGTTCAACAAATACTAACCTGAACATTCCACACAACCACAACGCCATCATCGCCTGCTGAGGCAAACCTGCAAAAAATAAGGTTATCGTACAATTTATTCTCTCCGAATTAAATGCAGAAATTCAGAAAGACAATACAAAAATTATTGAAGCTGTTAATCTGATTATTACCTCAAACTTTTTTCTAAAACATTCTTTTATAATGTGAAAGAAACTTCAGAAAAAGTAATTCACACTAGGTAGCACACAACAAAAACTGGAGAGGGAATTTTAACTGGAAGTGGGATTCAGGTGAGCAGGAGGTAAGGCAAACGCCAAGTGCTTCCCTCCTCAGACCAGAGTTAAAACTGCAGTCGGGGCTCAATGATATTATCGGACTCTGATCTGCATATTTAAAGGACCCCACTGCCATCAAATGTAGATTAAAATCAGGATTGGCGCAAAGCAGATGGGAAATTGACAGCAAATCACTTGGGGCATTTTAATTGCCCACCCGGTTTCCCCCAGACAGGTAGAGCTAAAATTGCCCCTAGGTTTCAAGAAGTAGAACTACATTTTGATTATACTGTGAAATATTGGCCAAACAGCTTTGAGCAACCTTAAACATTGCAAAACACTCCTAATCATATGCAGTTGAGCATATGATTAAGAATTAGAACTTTTATAAAATGTTTTTGAAAAATCAAATCAAGTCTCAGTTTGGAATTGACAGAATATGCAAATTTGTTCAGGATCGACAAATTCTTCACTGGTTATGTCCATTATTCTCATCATCCTAAATGTTCCTGGCATATACAGACACAAATAACCATCTGTACTAGTGCAGGTAAATGTACAGAATTACTTTTTGAACCTGTGTTAATGGATTTACAAAGACTGGAGACTTAGAAACATATTACCAAAGCTTGGCTGTCAGCAGACTTCTGCTCAAGCTTAGTTTTGCTCACTGGCCTTTCACCTTCCTTGTTCCTAACTTCATGTCCAAAAGCAGATACAGGAAGAAGAAAACAGCAGCTGTCATGAAGGCTCAAACCAGATCAATTTACCATCCCCAGAAGCAATCTGAGGAAATGGTCCCACTGCCGATTGTGGCTAAGGCCTAAAAGGACAACAGAAGCCATCTACAAAGTACTCTATAAATGAGTGGATCACGCAGGAACTCCAAGCATGAAACCCAGTTCACTGCAAGCTACAGTGAAGGAGCATGTCCATGACGAAGTTTAATTTAATGATCCACACAAAGCTTCAATACTTGGGGCAAAAACCAATGTAATTTGCCAGCAATGTAACTTGTGGCCACAACTGTTTTTATGATATTTCAAGAATGCAACACTTTAAAAATAAAAAGCGAATCTTCAGCCAATTCTTACCTCAATAAGAAATGCAACCATATCAAATGTAATGTTGACTCTTCAACTGCATAACTGAACCAATTGACATAACTTAAACTGAACAGCTGCATCACATACCAATCTTGATAATCTACATTACAATTTAGCCTTCACAAAGCTTTCCTCAAGAGGAAATGTAGCTACATCGTGTGTTGATCTTACATATATTAAACATATATTGTACAACTTAACTGACACTACCGGTTTACACATATTCACTATGATAAAAATGATCAATTTGAGGACTCAGTGGCATACTATTACAAAGATCACTATGATGGATACAGATGAGAAAGGGCATTTGGCTCATCTAGCTTATCTTTCCACAAAAACCTATAGAGTTCCTCCCTCCCCCCTCAAAAAAAACATAAGTGTGGCTACAAAAAGCAAATCTATTTCTGGGTTGTAGGCTAATCCTCACATGTCCACAGCATTTCAATTCAGAAATCTGTAGTATAAAACTGGTGTCGGTTTGGCATCACAAACAGCAATCTTCCAGTGCAAGAACTGGAAACTTCACACTGGCAACAATAGGGGATGATTTTCTCAGACTGGCAGGTTGAGACCAGAGTTGACCAATATAAAAGGAAGTAATGGCCCAGAAATTGCTCGCAGCAATGAACCAACCAAATTGCTCCACACCCCCTCTAATAGGAAACGGAGAAGAGCCCTGTGTTAGCTCCAGTGAAGCTAGGACCCATGGGAGAAGCGAGAGGATCACACTCTCACCTCAACCAATCAGACTACAGCATTTTTGACAAGCTGCGAACAGTTTCTTCAAGCTGGAACGTAAAATCCAGGAAGTAAAAAGTACAACATAAAATCATTTGTAAAAACAGTTAAAGACAGAAAAAAAGAGGGTAAGAAATAATCAAAACAAATAAAAGAGACAGAAGGGAAAAGTAAAAGATAAATTTTAATTTTTAAAAAAGGATAGTTTTTGGTCATTAAAACATTAAAATAAGGAGTAATGAGACTCCACATTTTTAGAAGTTAATTTTTAGATATTTGGCAGTCATTAAGACTTAACGAGCTGTTAAAACTTAGTTTAGACCTGGTATTTTTAAGTGTTCCCATTTTGCGGTGATATTAGTTACTTTCCAGCTGGGCAAAAGAGCAAGTTGGCATTGGTCCATTGTTGCCACTGATTCTTGCTGGCCATATCCCTTTAATTCGAAGCTGTCATATCACCGGCGAAACAGGAGGAGCAAGTTCCGGATTTCCGCGTTTCACTGCACAATGCCGGAACTTGTTCCTCGATTTCGCCACTAACAATGCTGTTGAGCTCACCATTCTTAATTAAGCAATTTCTGGGCCATGGTATTGCATTCTATGCATACTATATCTGATTCCAATGCGTTCTATGGTTGCAAATGGAAAATATATTATCCTCCAGCACTGGCTTCCTCATCTGATAAAGAATATAAGGAGATTGGCAGACGGGGTGAATCTTAATATCCTAACATATCATTTTACTAGTCTTATTAACTAGGTAATATTTGTAATTCGTACCATGTGAGTCATACCTTCAGAACTTTTGCCACTTGCTATAAAATTCATCAGTAAAACCTATACATTCTCTTCCCCCCACCCCCTCCCCCAATAACTATATTCAGATAACATTAAAGAGTCTGTGTTTTAAAATCTGAAAAGAACATTTCTAGCTATTAGAAGTTTTTCATTAAACAAAGGATCGTAACAGTTGCAAAATGGAATTCTTTCCACCCTCCCCCAGTTTATCCACAGTTTATCCATATTTGGATTAGAAATGCTGGGCTTCCTCAAAACCAATTGGAAAGATTCCATAATATCGAAGTTTGAACAGTTCATAACACATATCAAGTAAACAAAAAAATTAAAATCTAACCTGAGGTCATCAATCCATGCCATAAAGCGAACAATATCACTGTGGCCTTTTAGTACCTGTAGTTCTGTATAGGGATTCTGTGGCTGTTCATCTCCTATGCATAGAACCAGTGACTTCTAAAACATTTAGGGACAAAAATTATTAGTACCAAATCAGTTACAAAAATTTGTTCTATGCTTTAAAATCACGTGTATGATAGGTAACATAATTGTCATCAAGGAAGGTGCTCTATTTAAATCTCAGTAAGTTTCAACATTTCTGAAAACAGTTTCTCCACAGGTTATACAATATGATAGTTACAGGAGATGAACTGCTCTACATTAAGAAAAAAAGGTGACGAGGCATGCTTGCAATAGCAAGCCCTATAACTGCTGAGCACCATAGCAACTGAACAATACATTAAGAGTGTGGAGAGTCATTCAAAGAGAAAACAATCCATAGAATAAATAGAAGATACCATATGCTGTCAGTGGAATATGCAAGTCTGATCACTAAATGCTGCAGCCCATGTAAAGAATATTGTACTTCATACTAAAAAGTGCCAACAATACTAAACAGTCACTTCTGAGAAAGATGTAAAAATTAACAAGGTACAGTAAAGATGACATTGCTATGCAGAGTCATTGGGACCTGGAAATAATTCCAGGGGCAGTCATATTCACCACAGGATTGCAGAAAATGTAAATTTAAAGAAGCTCTACATAGAAAATAAAATCTTAACTGGAAAGTATTTGGAAAATCCTTTTTCAAAACCAATCTTTTAACAGGTTCCATCCACAATATACTTAATAATGCAAAGGTAAAACTAGAATACAGAGCTGCTGTAAATATTTCAGGAAATTATTTGAAGATGTAATGTATTCTCTGTTTGGTAGCTGCACAAACCTAAGTATACTACAAAATAGTCTAGATTTATACAACACCTCCACTGGCTCCTGTACTTCTCTTCCTCCCAGCAACCACCTCAACATCTCTCAGCACTGAAATGAAAGGGATACAAAATGTGTTAAATTAAATCAGTCAAGAACTGATGGCAATAATCATCCATAACCTTCAATTAATTCAAAATATGTTAATATCCAAGATAGGAGGGAGCTATCTCAATTTTGTTATCACCAGTCATAAAATTTGGTAATCTGTAATTATTAATGGAACTGAAGCTCGGTGCCTAATTTCTAAATTACCCTGTGCCACACACTGCGATACTACCAAAAAGGCACAAATTGCCAAGTCAATCCAATGGCTACCGCATGAAAGATTACCTAGTCAAAAAGGAGGTTTTGTTAGAAAGAAATTGTTACAGAAGCAAGGTGGTGTTGATGCAACTGGGGATGACACAACTAATTTTCATTCTCTGCAGTAAGAACATAAGAAATAGGAGCAGGAGTAGGCCAAATGGCCCCTCGAGCCTGCTCTGCCATTCAATAAAATCATGAATGATCTTCTACCTCAACTCCACTTTCCCACCCAATCCCCATATTCCTTGATTACCTTAGAGTCTAAAAACCTATCAACCTCAGCTTTGCATGTACTCAACGACTGAGCATTCATAGCCCTCTGGGGTAGAGAATTCCAGAGATTCACAACCCTCTGAGTGAAGAAACTGCTCCTCATTTCAGTCCTAAATGGCCGACCCTTTACCCTGAGACTATGCCCCCTAGTTCTAGACTCTCCAGACAGGGAAAACAGCCTCTCAATGAAGCACACAAGGGGCTCACTATTTGAATGCATGCTCAGGCATCGATGCTGTATACATTGAGTCAAAGAAAAGTGCAATTGCAGGCAGGCCCCATATGATTTTCCATCCATTAATTTTAATGGTCAGAAAATTGTGGGTATAGCACTCATGACTGCAAAATATGTGCTCCCAGTAGGCAAGGCTCTGCACAAGGACCACTCATTCCTTTTGGGGGTGTGGGGGGTGGGGGATGAAGAAGATGGGAAATCGGACCTTTATCTCCAATCACCACCTGCTACCAACAGCACAGATGCGACTGGAAATTTTCTGCCATTCTCACGCACAAACATGTGTCTAACCTTTCTGTTGGACAAAGTACTTAATATCAATGCAGTGTGCTACCAGCTCTTGGTATTTAACTTTTCATAGAATCATAGAATGATACAGCATAGGAGGCCATTCGGCCCATCGTACTGGTATCAGCTCTTTGAAAAAGCTATCCAATTAATCCCATTCCCTTGCAAATTTTTCCCCTTCAAGTAATTATCCAATTCCTTTTTGAAAGTTACGATTGAAACTGCTTCCACCACCCTTTCAGGCAATACACTCCAGACCATAACAACTTGCTGCGTAAAAATGTTTCCCTTCATGTCGTCTGCCAAGGAATTCTTTTATACAAGGAATTATGATAATTTATGTTAAAAATGAGGTAACACGCACAACTTTTTCAATCAGAACCATTTGGTTTCACATTAAAATCTAGCTGTGGATATTAATGTGAATAGCAGTAGTTGGTATGCATTAGAGTGAGAGATTATATCCTACAGAAAATCTAAAACCGGGCCTGTGGAGAGACTGAGTTGGGATTAAGAGTACCAACTGTAGTCTAGGACTAGTCCAAGAACCCATGAACCACAGAACTATACAACAACAACTTGCAATTATTTAGCACCTTTAAAGTAGTAAAACGTCCCAAGGTGCTTCACAGGAGCGTTATCAGACAAAGTATGACACCAAGCCACATAAGGAAATATTAGGACAAGTGACCAAAAACTTTGTCAAAGAGGTAGGTATTAAGAAGCATCTTAAAAGGAGGAGAGGTAGAGAGGCGTAGAAGTTCAGAGAGGGAATTCCAGTGTTTGGGGTCTAGACAGCTGAAGGCACGGCTGCCAATGATGGAGCAAAGGAAACTGGGGATGCACAAGAGGTCAGAATTGGATAAACATAGCATTGTTGGAGAATTGTAGGGCTGGAGGAGGTTACTGATTGGTAGAGGTGAGGCCATGGAGGGATTTGAACACAAGGATGAGAATTATAAATTTGAGGAGTTGCTGGACCAGGAGCCAATGTAGGTCATAAGAGCATATACAAGATTGTATGGGATGATTCAAGTGCAATCTTTACAGCTAGACAAAGTAGCTTTCTGGTTTGGGATAACCACACTTGGAAACACTCTCACTACTAGTACATATCCTGTGGCAGTGTCCACAGAAAGTCAAGACAAAGCAAATTACCATCAGTGCATTAGTGATTCTGTAAGTATAAGAATGGGGGCCTGAAGCTTATGATGCTCCAACTAGTGGTAGACTTGGACAGCTGCAGTCTTGACTATGTGACAGGTAGCTTTATAATGAGAAAATCTATTGAGATGCTACCTAGAGGCGTGACATAATGGTGATGCACAAATAAGAAGTGGGTGACATACGTAATAAATTTAATAGATAATAAAGATTCCAAATATCTATTTGGATTTTCAAAAGGCTTTTGATAAGGTGCCACACAAGAGGTTGTTACACAAGTTTAGGGCTCATGGGATTGGGGGTAACATATTAGCATAGATTGAGGATTGGTTAACAGACAGAAAGCAGTAGGAATAAAACGGGTCATTTGCAGGTTGGCAGGTTGTAACTAGTGGGGTACTGCAAGGATCAGTGCTTGGGCCTCAGCTGTTTACAATATATATCAATGACTTAGGTGAGGGGACCGAGTGTAATGTATTCAAGTTTGCTGACGATACAAAGCTGGGTGGGAAAGGAAGCTGTGAGAAGGACGCAAAGAGACTGCAAAGGGATATAGACAGGTTAAATGAGTGAGCAAGAACGTGGCAGATGGAGTATAATGTGGGAAAATGTGAAATTATCCACTTTGGTAGGAAGAATAGAAAAGCAGTATTTTTTTTAAAAAGGTGAGAGACTAAGAAATGTTGGTAGTCAGAGGGATTTGGGTGTCCTTGTACACGAATCGTAGAAAGTTAACATGCAGGTACAGCAAACAATTAGGAAGGCAAATGGTATGTTAGCCTTTATTGCAAGGGGGTTGGAGTATAAGAGTAAGGAGGTCTTGCTGCAATTATATAGGGCTCTGGTGAGACCACACCTGAGTACTATGTACAGTTTTGATCTCCTTACCTCAGGAAGGATGTACTTGCCTTAGAGAGGGTGCAACAACGGTTCACTAGATTGATTCCTGGGATGAGAGCGTTTCCTATGAGGAGAGATTGAGTAGAATGGGCCTATTCTCTGGAGTTTAGAAGAATGAGAGGTGATCTCATTAAAACATATAAAATTCTTAGAGGGCTTGACAGGGAAGGTGCTGAGCGGCAGTTACCCCAGGCCGCTAGTCTAGAACCAGAGGTCTTGGTCGCAAGATAAGGGGTTGGCCATTTAAGACCGAGATGAGGAAACATTTCTTCACTCAGAGGGTTAAGAATCTTTGGAATTCTCTACCGCTGAGGGCTGTGGATGCTCAGTCATTGAGTATATTCAAGACTGAGATCGATAGATTTTTGGACACTAAGGGAATCAAGGGATATGGGGATAGGGCGGGAAAGTGGAGTTGAGGTAGAAGATCAGCCATGATCTTACTGAATGGAAGAGCAGGCCGTACGACCTACTCCTGCTCCTATTTCTTACGTTTTTATGTTCTATGGGACAGAGTCCTGAGAGTTGTGTAGGATTTCAGCCAAAATATTCCCCCTTCTCAACATAGCAATACATTTGGTCAATCTCTGGTACACTTACCCTGGGGTGATACCTAATCACTTGTCCAGTTCACATCTGATGGCCATACTGCCACATATATATTTCAGATATGCTTTTTTAATGTAATAAAGTGGTCACTAATAATCAACCAATTTGCTCTATATGCTAGTCACTGCATTATTAAATAAAAGCTTAAATCCAAGCTGTGAAGTTCTTCTTTGGGTTTTAACCCAAAACTCCACAGACTAGACATATGGTTAAAGTGAAACTGATATCTATAAGGATCATTTCAACTGTTTCTTTGCTTCTTGACAAAATGTCAGAAATCCTGGAACTGAAAAATCCAAAGCCACAATAAAACCTAACAGGTTCAGTATAGAACCACAAGGAACATCAACAAAACAGAAGGCAATGCATCAACAATCTATTCCTCTCAATTCAAATTTGCTTAATTCAAATGATCTGATTCAAGCACTAAGCTCCTACTTTGCTGTATTATTTACATTGCTTACTTCAAATTATTGGATTTTCTTCTAAGTGCAAAAGACAACTTTGAATTATCAGGAATGGATTATACCATAGTTCAGTGCGCTTGTACCAAAAGATAAATCTTGTTATGCCCTGGTACTATAGTTGAATTCAGATACTGTCGTAGTAAGTGTATCTAATATCAGTGTAAATAAATGTTCAATGTGCTGGGCAGCTTAAGTAGCAGCTGTGCCTTCAGCTGCCTAGGCCTAAAGCTCTAGAATTCCCTCCCTAAACTCTCTCTCCTCCTTTAAGGCGCTCCTTAAAACCTACCTCTTTGACCAAGCTTTTGGTTACCTGTCCTAATATCTCATGTCAAATTTTGTTTGAAAATCACTCCTGTGAAGCGCCTTGGGGCAATTTACTACGTTATAGATGCTATATAAATGCAAATTGTTGTTACTCAAACATTAATATTTGAATACAGAAATAGAACTTTGCTGATTCTAAATTTCAAATACGTTCTTACAATACACCAATGCACTGCCCTTTAAGAACTCAAAAAAAGCCTGTTTTTGATCTAAGAATTCGGGACATTGATACCCATTAATGTTTGCTCTCTTGGTGTTTCCATACACTAATCTACAATATTGACTTCTATTTTCTGAAAGATAACCGGCCCATTTTGCAATCTTGGGCCTGGAAGTTTCAATTCCTATTGGTTCTGGATCAGTAACTACAAAAATTCTTTCAGCTCCAGATCTGCACTGAAAACTGTAACAAGACAGGCACAACACCAGATCTCATTTTTATTTCTTGTTCAAGTAGGCATCAAAAAAGCACAAAAGCATCAGAGCCAAACAGTAGGTCAGCAGGCCAAATAAAACAGGCGTACTTGCCTGAAAAGAATGCATTGAACCCCTTGAGACCCTTTGTGAAAAGAAAGGAAAGAAAAGGAATTGCTATCTGCTGTATCATTACAACTGAACTGCTGAAAAATAAAACTGAAATAAATTAGATTCCCATTCACATACTTGTTATGGTTAAATCCAGAAGTGTGCAGTTAGGAATGTAAGCTGAACCAGACGTCCAAATTGAAAGTAGACCAAATAAGGTCACAGAGCCCCCCCAATGGTTCAGCGGGTTTACCAAGTGAGTAGCTGAAGCATATAGTCAGAGAAGGTCCCAAGCCCTATATCTGTTGTGTGCTGAAGTAGCACATCTCAGCCAGAGTAGCAATATAGGCCTCAAGGTCATCAACCTGAAACATTAAGTCTTTCTCTCTACAGATGCTGCCTGTTGAGCGTTTTCAGCATTTTCTGTTTATATTTCAGATTTCCAGTATCCGCAGTATTTTGCTTTTGTTATACTTGCACCCGATTGTTTTAGGATTGATATTTGAGTCAATTACAACTGAACTGGTTCCATTCCTAAGGAACAGTATTCATATTTAATTGATCTCAGGTTATCCATTTTTACAGAAATTCCCCCACAGGGAGAAGTTGGGAATGTTAATCAGATTTTGGGGCCTAGAGGGACTGGCCAGATTAAACACAGCTCTGCCTTAGCAGCAGATAATTTTCCTCAAGACAGTCCCTTTACATTCAATAGGAATTTATCACTGTTGCGATAAATGGAAACGCAGCAACCAATTTGCGCACAGCAAGTCCCATGAGCAGCAATGAGATAAATGACCAGATAATCTCCTTTATTCCAGGGTATGGGTTGAGGGATAAATGTTGGCCAAAAGACATGGGGAACTCCCTGACATTTCTTCGAATAGTGCCATTGGATCTTTCACATCCACTTGAGGGTGTAGAAGGAGGCTTGGTTTAACATCTCATCTGAGAAACACACCTTTTACAGTGCAATGTTCCCTTAGTATTCCACTGAAGTGTCAGCCTAGATTATGTCCTCAGGTCATTGGAGTGGAGCTTGAAACCATGACCACCTGACTCAAAAGCAACAGTCCTATCACTGATCCAAGGATGACACTCCTTGCAAGGAATTATCTTAGCTCCTTCTACTCTGATGGTCTGTAATCCCTTGGGTATGAGGAAAAAAGAGAAAGATGCAAAGTGATGATTTTATTTTATTTTTTTTTAAAAACAGAATTTCATATATTGTCAACAATGGGCTTGTTACATGAGCAAGCCACAAGCGAAGCTGGATCTTAAAGACATAAAAATAAAATATTTTGTGCCAATGCTTCAGAATTATAGTCCAACGAAACCAGGTGTTCCTACTTCTGTAATCGCAGCATCTTGGGTCAGTGTCACAGATCTGGCATCAATAGACTGGTCCACCAGTGGACAGGGCAATACCTGTCACACCTGGCAATACCACTTTTTGGTTTTCTTTAGGATGATGTTTTGGAGCCCATAGAGTTGGCCTGTACAGGTTGAAAAGCAGAGTCAAATGTCACAGGAGTCAGTGCTATGCTTAGTACAGGCACTGGCCATGACCACACACAACAGTAAGGACCTGTGCATCTTTTACACCGATGCAGGTGTTGCCCATTGTCAAAGAATTTCATAAATATGAACAAAAGATATTTTCCTGCAAAGAAACACAACTAATCCAACAGAATTATAGAATCATAGAAAATAGGAGCAAAAGTAGGCCATTCGGCCCTTTGGGCCTGCTCCGCCATTCAAAATGTTCATGGCTGATCTTCTAGCTCAGTACCCTGTTACTGCTTTTTCCCCCCATATCCCTTGATCCCTTTAGCATTAAGAAATATATCTATCTCCTTCTTGAATACATCTAATGACTTGGCCTCCACTGCCTTCTGTGGTACAGAATTCCACAGGTTCACCACCCTGAGTGAAGAAATTTCTCCTCATCTCGGTTCTAAATGGCATACCCCGTATCCTGAGACTGTGAGCCCTGGTTCTGGGCTCCCCAGCCATCGGGAACATCCTCCCTGCATCTAGTCTGTCTAGTCCTGTTAGAATTTTATATGTTTCAATGAGATCACCTCTCATTCTTCTAAACTCTAGTGAATATAGGCCTAGTCGATCCAATCTCTCCTCATACTTCAGTCCTGCCATCCCAGGAATTTAAGGTCATTGCCAAAACAATGGAGAGATTAGAAGACACTTTTATTTTAAACACAGAAGGTTGTTAGGACACAGGGCATCCTACCAGAAAAAGTGGTAGCAGGATCCATTATAACTTTTAAAAGGGAAGTAGATAAATATTTGAAAAAGCAAAATACAAGAGGCTATAGAGCAAGATCAAAGAAATGGCTGGTGGACAGCTCTTTGAGAGCCAGCACTGGAGCAATGGGTCAAATGGCATCTTGCACTCCAAACTTCTATGATTCTAGAAGAAAGGCAGCAAAATGCATTGAATGCTGAAGGGAGAACATTTGAAAAAAAATAGAAATTTTTGAATTGATTTGAGTAACTAGTACATGAGCAAATGCTCACCCACTGCTGCGATAAACAAAACAAAACTCCAGGATTCAGCTAGCTTTTTTCTATTGTGTGGGGATAGCAGTGGTCACATGGGAATAACTCTGATATCATATCATAAGTGAGTTCATCCCTTATGTGACCATTTCCCAGAGAATATGTTGGTCTACTTGCAGGGTATGTGGAGGATAAGATATGCAGCAAAATTGCTGCTTTGTAATTCACTCCTTTATAATTCATTATTTGCTACAACTTTCCCAGTAGCTAAAATTGGAATGGTGAACAGTGAAAAATAAATGTCATGACAATGTCTGCCCATCTGCTGGTTGGGCCTTTTGATCCCTCCTACTTATGATCAGGAGAGAAAATGCACTATACTTCATTCCACTTACTTCAATGATCAGATCATAACAAACTGAGGTTCATCTAAATCAGATAAACAAAACTATGACTAATATGTATACGTTAGCAATGTAACTGATGGTTGTTGCAGTGCCTCTAAATTTATTCCTTAAAATGAATAAACCAGGTGGTCTACAGCATTCCCCGTGTGTTGGCATTAGAGATTACTAACTAAAATAGTTCATTTTGTAGCTTTCTACCTCCTGTAGGGTCGATTTCTTTTACCTCCCAGATGTCCAGGACATATAGGGCTCCACCAGCTCCTTTTCTGCCCGCTCTGCCTTTCTAAAACACTTTATACCCATCAATGTTCTATTCATTTCCATCCTCTGGATCTGGCTGTAGTCCCACATCATCGTTCCCTAATGCCGTAACAGCATCCCAGTTCCAGCATCTCATTTCTAAATCTTCCAGCATTCAGGGATATACATTTATTTCAGCAAGGACAAGAGGAAGATTCCGTGCAGAAGAGGAAGCAGGAACAATGGTGTGCACAGCTGGATAGTAGTGTTGCTTAAACCTTCCAATGTCTGAACCACTTCACCTGTTACAGTACAAAAAAATACCCCGTGCCGGAGACACGTTTGTCTAAAGTGAATCCAACTGTCCGCAGAGAGACAGACAAACAAACACTCACCTCACGGCGTGTCCCGAGGGAGTGAGGGGCCGGGCGGGCGGCCGGCCGGCCGGCAGCAGCGGCAGTTGCTGAAGACGACGAGCTGCCCGGAGTAGGGATGCGCCTGGGGTTGCCGCAGTGACAGTCGTCCCCCTCCCCCCGCTCCCCTCATTCAGAAGATGGCGCTAGGTCATGGAGGGTAAACCTCGAAACTCACAGCCCGGTATCGTGACGGGGGTGGAGTAGGAAGGAAGAAGAGGAAGCCCGGGTTAGAGGAGGAGGAGGAGGAGACCGGCAAGCGGAGCGAGGTGGGCCAAGGAGCAGTTTAAAAGAGCGACATCGCACGAAAACAAAAGAAAACTCCTACCGCGCACGCGCGTCACACACCGGAAGTACCCTGCCTCGAGCTGGCTGCGGCTAACTGTCGTCCGGCGCGTGACGTTACAACGGCAGGAACCAGAGAGCTCTGTTTTGTTTAAACCTCTTAAAGAAAATTGTAAACAATTTTACAACACCAAGTTATAGTCCAACAAATTTATTTTAAATTCCGCAAGCTTTCGGAGGCTTCCTCCTTTGTCAGGTGAACGGGGTGGAAATGAAATTTTCGAATCCTTGGCATTTGAAAATCACAGAACAATGCCTGGTGATTACTGCCCGTTGCCAAGGCAATCACAGTGAGCAGACAGAAAGGTGTCACCTAAAAGGCCACCGAATATACAAACCCCCCCAAAAAAGAGAGAGAGAGAGAAGGAAGACAGCCAATGACCCGTAATATTAAAAACAGATAACATTTGTTCGCTGGTGGGGTTACGTGTAGTGTGACATGAACCCAAGATCCCGGTTGAGGCCGTCCTCATGGGTGCAGAACTTGGCTATCAATTTCTGCTCGACGATTTTGCGTTGTCGTGTGTCTCGAAGGCCACCTTGGAGTATGCTTACCCGAAGGTCAGTGGCTGAATGTCCATGACTGTTGAAGTGTTCCCCGACTTAAAGAAAGGGAGGGATGGGGTGGATTAGGAACAAACGTGCCCCTCCACCCATCACACTGGGCTTTATAACCCATGTCATCTTGACTGATCAATAATAAATCAAAGGAAACCAAATCAAATCTTAATTTTATTACGGGTGTCGGTGATGCCCACCAGTCTCTGCAGTGCCAACACCGGTCCCGGAAAGCCTCCAGGGTACCTGGCGGACACCGTGCTCTCCTTCTCCAGGGCCGCCCTGGGCAGGAGTGGGGGAGAATGCTGAGGAAGGGAGGCAGACAGTCGGACCGACTGCCCCCACAGGCCGCGTCTAGCATGGACCTGTAGATGGGCACGTTGGTCAGGCCCAGGGGCATCAAACAAGAGAGTAGGTTGAGTGGGTAACGGTGAAAGTAAGAGTAGATCAGTGTGTTGACTATTGACAACTCCGTCGACGTGCATCATCAATGACGTCACAATGACTATTGACCCCAGAGTTCGGATTAAGGTGTCAGCGGTAGGGTTAAGGTTAAGGAACATAGGGGCAGGAGTAGGCCATTCAGCCCCTCGAGCATGTTCCGCTGCCATTCAATTAGACCATGGCTGATCTGTATCTTAACTCCATCTATCCGCCTTGGTTCCATAACCATTAATACTATAACCAGGTTTACGGGTTGGTGTTAGGGTTAGAAATCACCATTGGCAGTCCATTACCAATAGCAGAACCACTATTGCCAACTTTGTTGTCAAATATATACTCACTTTTATTTTTGGAGGCAAGTGTATGCTCACTTCTTGGGTGCACATAGTGGAGGATATACTCACATTTTTGGAGGCTAAAATGTGAATGAGGATTAAACATAGTCTTTCATCCCTCTTAGACCTTTCAGATGAAACATTAAATCGAAGCCCTGTCTGCCTTTTAAGATGGATGAAGAGCGGGGAAGTTCTTTTGGTGTCCTGCCAATATTTATCTTTCAACCAACATCATTAAAACAAATAATCTGATCATGGTCTCATTGCTGTTTGTGGGATCTTGTGCGCAAATTGCCTGCCACATTTCCTACATTGTAACTGCGACTACACTTCAAAGGTACTTTATTGACTGTAAAGCATTTTGGGACACAATGAGGCTGTGAAAGGTGCCATTTAAATGCAAGTCTCTCTCTCATAGGGGGAGATTCTGCAGTTCTGTACGCTGGGAACAGTTGTGTGACACATACAAGGGATGACACAACTGGAAGAGCAAATGTGTCCATTTCCTACTGGACTGCTTTGTAGCACAGCCATTCCACTTCTTGGACCTAGGTTTGAATCTAAACTGGACTGATGGGAGTAAAGTCCTTATTTCTGCTGACTGCAAGGAATCCTGTAAAATGAGTTTGGGGAGTCTCAACTCAGTTCCTAATGAGTCAACAACACTGGCACAAAATTTTCAATGTGATAGAATCATAGAATGGTTACAGCACAGAAGGAGGCCATTTGGCCCATTGTGCCCGTGCTGGCTCTTTGTAAGAGCAAATCAGTTGATCCCATTCCCCATCTCTTTTCCCGTAGCCCTGCACATTTTTTCCCTTCAAATATTTATCCAATTCCTTTTTGAAAGCCGCGATTGAATCTGCTTCCACCACCCTTTCAGGCAGCGCATTCCAGATCACAACTACTTGCTGCGTAAAAAAGTTTTTCCTCATGTCGCCTTTGCTTCTATTGCCAATCAACTTAAATCTGTGTCCTCTGGTTCTCAACATTTCCGCCAATGGGAACAGTTTCTCTTTATTTACTTTATCTAAACCCTTCATGATTTTGAACACTTCTTTCAAATCTCCTCTCAGCCTTCTCTGCTCTAAGGAGAACAACCCTAGCTTCTCCAGTCTATCCACGTATTTGAAATCCTTCATCCCTGGAATCATTCTAGTAAATCTTTTCTGCACACTCTCTAAGGCCATCACATCCTTCCTAAAGTGCGGTGCCCAGAATTGGACAATACTCCAGTTGTGGCTGAACCAGTGTTTTATAAAAGTTCAACATAACTTCCTTGCTTTTGTACTCTATGCCTCTATTTATAAAACCATGATGTGGAGATGCTGGTGATGGACTGGGGTTGACAAATGTAAGGAATCTTACAACACCAGGTTATAGTCCAACTGTTTTATTTGAAAATCACAAGCTTTTGAAGGAGAAAGCCTCCAAAAGCTTGTGATTTTCAAATAAAACAGTTGGACTATAACCTGGTGTTGTAAGATTCCTTACATCTATTTATAAAAGCCCAAGATCTCGTATGCTTTTTTAACCGCTTTCTCAACCTGTCCTGCCACCTCCAAAGATTTGTGCGCATATACCGTCTCTCTATTCCTGCACCCCCCTTCAGAACTGTACCATTTAGTTTAAATTGCCTCTCCTCATTCTTCCTGCCAAAATATATCTCTTCGCACTTCTCTCCGTTAAATTTCATCTGTCATGTGTCCGCCCATTCCACCAGCCTGTCTATGTCCTCTTGAAGTCTATCACTATCCTCCTCACTGTTTATTACACTTCCAAGTTTCGTGTCATCTGCAAATCTTGAAATTGTGCCCTGTACACCCAAGTCCAAATCATTAATATCTATCAAAAAAAAGCAGTGGTCCTAGTGCCAACCCCTGGGGAACACCACTGTATACCTTCCTCCAGTCTGAAAACCAACCGTTCACCACTACTCCCTGTCTCCTGTCACTTAGCCAATTTTGTATCCATGCTGCCATTGCCCCTTTCATTCCATGGGCTTCAATTTTGCTAACAAGCCTATAATGTGGTGACACTTTTTCAAACATCTTTTGAAAGTCCATATACACAGCATCAACCGCATTGCCCTCATCAACGCTCTCTGTTACCTCTTCAAAAAACTCAAGTTAAACACAATTTGCCTTTAACAAATCCCTGCTGGCTTTCCTTTATTAATCCACACTTGTCCAAGTGACTATTAATTTTGTCCCGGTTTATCGTTTCTAAAAGCTTCCCCATCACCGAGGTTAAATTGATTGGCCTGTAGTTGCCGGGTTTATCCTTACATCCTTTTTTGAACAAGGGTGTAATATTTCCATTCTCCAGTCCTCTGGCATCATCCCCCTATCTAAGGAGGATTGGAAGATTATGGCCAGCATCTCTGCAGTTTCCATCCTTACTTCCCTCAGCAACCTGTTATTCAAAGACTTCCTCAGAGGAGCACTCCCACTATGTCATATTTTCTATTTCCCTTACTAACCACCAAGGAAGAGGTCTTCTGAGAAAGCTCTACTCTGCATTCTACCCAAGCTGTGCCTGACATGACAGCGTGTGACGCTGACATCTGAAGTGGTTCTATTTCCGGGCACTAGTAAATTAGTAAGCACAATGTAATTTTTTTTTTTAGCTGGTCCTGTGTTGTAATCCAGGTGAGCCTGATGGGATGAAAGGCTCCTCTGTCTACCGGCTGTAAAGGTTCATTGTGAAACAACTTTGGACAGCCCAACCCACTTGTAACCAATTGGACCCACAACACAGAGAGTTTATCAATAATAGTGCAACAGCAAATAACGTCAAAGCAGGAAAAAGGGTAAAAAATCAACATTAAAGGCTCTTTATCTGATCATGGATCATTCATAACAAGATAGATGAATTAGTTGCACAAATAAAGATAAATTGGTGTGATCTAATAGCCATTACAGAGACATGGTTGCAAAGTGACCAAGGTTCGGAACTAAATATTCCAGGGTACTTGACCTTTAGAAAAGACAGGCAGAATGAAAAAGGAGGGGGTGTAGCCCTAAAAACAAAGGATGACATAAGGACAGCAGTGAAAAAGGATCTTAGCTCAGAAGATCAGGAAGTAGAATGGGTGGAAATAAGAAATAACAAGGAGCAGAAAACACTGGTAGTAGTTTATAGGCCCCCTAATAGCAGCAATACCATTGGACAGAGTATTAATCATGAAATAATAGGAGCTTGTAACAAAGGTAATGCAATAATCGTGAGGGATTTTAATCTTCATATAGACTGGGCAAATCAAATTGGCAAAGGTAGATTGGAAGACGTGTTCATGGAATGCATTCGAGACAGTTTCCTAGAACAATACGTCATGGAACCAACCAGGGAACAGGTTATTTTAAATCTTATATTATGTAATGAAACAGGGTTAATCAGTAATCTCACAGTAAGGGATCCTCTGGGGAAGAGTGATCATAATATGGTAGAATTTCACATTGAGTTTGAGAGTGACATACTTAAGTCAGAAACTAGAGTCTTAAACTTAGTCTTAGGTATGAGGGGCGAGTTGGCGACGGTAGATTGGGAAACCAAATTAAAGGGTATGACAGTTGAAAAGCCATGGCAAACATTTAAAGAAATATTTCAATATTCTCAACAATTATACATTCCATTGAGAAATAAAAACTCCATGGGAAAAGTGATCCACCCGTGGCTAACTAAAGAAGTTAAGATAGTATTAGATTAAAAGAAGAGGCCTATAATTTTGCCAAGAAGAGTAGTAAGCCTAAGGATTGGGAGAGTTTTAGAAACCAGTAACGGAGGACCAAAAAATTGAGAAAAAGAGAGAAAATAGAATATGAAAGTAAACTAGCAAGAAATATGAAAACAGAATGTAAGAACTTCTACAAGTATGTAAAATGGAAGAGAGTAGCAAAAGTAAGCGTTGGTCCCTTAGAGGCTGAGACAGGAGAAATTATAATGGGGAACCAAGAAATGGCAGATGCGTCAAACAAATATTTTGTATCTGTCTTCACAGTAGAAGACACAAAAAACATATCAGAAATAAGAACATAAGAGATAGGAGCAGAAGTAGGCCATTTAGCCCTTCGAGCCTGCTCCGCCATTTAATGAGATCATGGCTGATCTGATTCTGGCCTCAACTCCACTTTCCCGCCTCTTCCCCATATCCTTTGACTCCCTTGCTGATCAAAAATTTGTCCAACTCAGCCTTGAATATATTCAATGACTCAGCCTCCACCACTCTTTGGGGCAAAGAATTCCAAAGGTTCACAACCCTCCGAGAGAAGAAATTTCTCCTCATCTCCGTCTTAAATGGCCGACCCCTTATTCTGAGACGATGCCCCCTAGTTCTAGATTCCCCTATGAGGGGAAACACTCTTTCAGCATTTACCCTGTCAAGCCCCCTCAGAATCTTGTATGTTTCAATAAGATCTCCTCTTATTCTTCTAAACTCCAGTGAGTATAGGCCCAACCTGCTAAATCTTTCCTCATAAGAAAACCCTTCCAAGCCTGGTGAACCTTCTCTGAACCGCCTCTAACACAAGTATATCCTTCCTTAAATAAGGGGACAAAAACTGCATGCCGTACTCTAGGTGTGGTCTCACCAGCACCGTGTACAGTTGTAGCAAGACGTCCCTGTTTCTATACTCCATCCCCCTTGAAATAAAGGCCAATATTACATTTGCCTTCCCAAATACCTGCTGCACCTGTATGCTAACTTTTTTGTGTTTCATATATGAGGACACCCAAATCCCTCTGTACCGCAGCATTCTGTAGTATTTCTCCATTTATATAATATTTTGCTTTTTTATTCTGCCTACCAAAGTGGATGACTTCACATTTTCTCACATTATACTCCATCTGCCAAATTTTTGCACACTCGCTTAACCTATCTATATGCCTTTGCAGACACTTTGGGCCTGATATTAGGAGGGCGGCGGGTTCTCAGCGGGGGGTCAACTGGGCGCGTGGGTAACGTGCCCAGTGAAATCGGGGCACGGAATCGCAGGCTAATTGGATCCACTTACCTGTGCTTCCGGGTTTCGCGCTGGAAAGCTGCGCAGTGGGTGGACTGCGCATGCGCAGCATAGGCTGTGAGCTGGAGGAGCCCTATTTAAAGGGGCAGTCCTCCATTGACTGATGCTGCAGGAAATAGGAAGCATGGAAACAGCATGGAGCAGCCCAGGGGAAGGCTGCTCCCAGGTTTAATGATGCCTCACTCCAGGTATTATTGGATGGGGTGAGGAGGAGGGGGAGGACAGAGATCTTCCCCCCGGCAGGCGGGAGGAAGCGGCCTGCCTCTGCCACCAAGAAGGCCTGGCTCGAGGTGGCAGAGGAGGTCACCTGCACCACCAAAATATTGCGCACCTGCATACAGTGCAGGAGGCGCTTCAATAACCTCAATAGGTCAGCCGAAGTGAGTACACTTACTCATTCCCCTACACTCCGTCTGCCACATCACCGCCCCCACCCCACATCTCCTTCTGCACTGCCAACACTAGTCTATCACATCACTCCTCACACCCACTCAAAGCTCATCCTTATCTTACCTGCACTTACTCACCTCGCCAGTACTCATCCCGCCACTACCACTCAACCCAATCCTCATACAATCTCATAGCTCTATCTCATACTCACCCTCTCATGCATCTCTTTCATGGTCAGCCTCACTCAACCTGCCACTACCTTTGCTGCAGCCACAGGGCATGCATCACATATGTGCAGTGGGAAGCGTAAGGCAAACGTGTCGTGAGTATGAAGGGGATGCACAAGGGTGTTTGAGGGTTTGTCATGGTTTTTACCTATATTTAATTTCTGATCAACTCACATAACATATTATATTGTCACCACTACAGCCACGTCTTTGCGAATCTTGTCTGGTTTGTGCAATAATGCCCTTTCCTGAGGATCACAGTGAAGACCCACACCTGATGCCACCCACTGTGTCACTGCAGAGTGGGTGTAGGTGTATTTGCAGGGCTCTTTTGTGCAGACGACTGAGAGACGTCGGTGATGTCCTCGGTGGCACCCTGGAAGGATGCGGAGGAGATGTCGTTGAGGCAGTGGTGACTTTGACAGTGACAGGTAAGAAGATGGTGCTCGGGCCAGCCGGGAGCAGCTCGGCATGAAGGAGGCTGCAGATGTCCATGACTACATGTCGAGTGACTCTGAGCCTCCATGTGCACTGCTGCTCAGAGAGGTCCAGGAAGCTGAGCCTTGGTCTGTTGACCCTGTGGCGAGGGTAGTGCCTTCTGCGACGCATCTCTCTCTGCCGTTGCCCTCCCTCCTGCTATGCAGGTGGATGTGTCACAGCACTGTGTTGTGGGGCTCCACATGTCAGAGGTGGACGGCGTGGCCGGCAAGGCTGGTGATGCTGTTCGCCCTCCGAGGACGTCATGACTGCAGCTACAGCAGCCCCCATCCGGAAGATGTACATTTGAGGGGGTCCGCAAGGTAGGTAAATGTGTCTGGACACAGGGGTAAGTGTGCAAGTTGGTGAATTTTATTGTTAGGAGGAAGGTGGTGGAGGCCAAACTTTGTCCCAAGTGACAGAGTGGCCTCCTGCAATGAGTGAGGGTCTCCCCCCCCCACCATCTGTCAAATGGACCTTTGCAGCTTCCACAGGCTGATGGCTGCAACACGTCCATTTGAACTGGGACTGTTTCCCCCAGTACGGGAAACAGTCCCAGTTGTTTGCAAAATCCCACCCCTCCTAAATGTTATGTTAATCAGGTCTCTAAACAACCTGAAATACCTTAATGAGTACTTTGAGTGGCACCCCGCTGGCTTTAATTGCCGGCGGGAGTCCTGCATGCGGGGGCTGCGCGCGCATGTCAGCGCTTCACTGGGGAACCCGGAAGTGGGCGGGCTGGAGCCGGGCTCCAGACCCGCCCCAGGAATCCCCGATTTTCGCAGCCCCCCCCCGCCACGATCGCACCCGCTCGGCGGTGCGCAAATCGAGCCCTTTGTGTCCTCCTCAGAACTTACTTTTCCATCTATCTTTGTATCATCAGCAAATTTGGCCACAGTACACTTGCTTCCTTCATTCAAGTCATTGATATAGATTGTAAATAGTTGAGGCCCTAGCACTGATCCCTGCGGCACCCCACTAGTTACAGATTGCCATCCTGAAAATGACCCCATTATCCCAACTCTCTGTTTTCTGTTAGTTAGCCTATCCTGTATCCATGCTAATATATTACCCCCAACACCATGAGCTCTTACGTAGTGCAGTAACCTTTTATGTGGCACCTTATCGAATAATGGGGAACCAATGGTCTAATGAGAGTGAGGAAATTAAAGCAATTAATATCAGTAGAGAAAAAGTACTTGAGAAACTAATGGGACTTTAAGCTGATAAATCCCCTGGACCTGATGGCCTACATCCGAGGGTTCTAAAAGAGGTGGCTGCAGAGATAGTGGATGCATTGGTTCTATCTTCCAAAATTCTCTAGATTCTAGGCCGGTCCCAGCGGATTGGAAGGTAGCAAATGTAACCCCGCTATTCAAGAAAGGAGGGAGAGAGATAACAGGGAACTACAAGCCAGTTTTGGAAAATGCTGGAATCCATTATTAAGGAAGTGGTAACAGGGCATTTAGAAAATCAAAATATGATTAGACAAAGTCAACATAGTTTTATGAAAGGGAAATCGTGTTTGACAAATTTATTAGAGTTTTTTGAGAATGTAAGGGTACATTCTAGCAGGGTAGATAAAGGGGAACCAGTGGATGTAGTATATTTGGATTTTCAAAAGGCATTCGATAAGGTGCCACATAAAAGGTTGTAACACAAGCAAAGGGCTCATGGGGTTGGGGGTAACATATTAGCATGGATAGAGGATTGGTTAACAGACAGGAAACAGAGAGTAGGGATAAATGGGTCATTTTCAGGTTGGCAGGCTATAATTAGTGGGGTCCCTCTCCGATCTCCCACTCTGCCCTCCCCCGATGTCCCCCCGATCTCCCCCTCTACCCCCCCATGTCCCCCCAATCTTCCCCTTTCCCCCCGATTTTCCCCTTCCTCTCGGTCTTCCCCTCTCCCCCCAATCTTCCACTCTCCCCCCTGACCATCCCCTCTCCCCCGATCTTCCCCTCTCCCCTCCCCCGATCTTCCACTCTCCCCCCTGACAAGGATCGGTGTTTGGGCCTCAGCTATTTACAATACATATTAATGACTTAGATGAAGGGACCAAGTGTAATATAAACAAGTTTGCTGATGATATAAAGCTAGGTGGGAAAATAAGCTGTGAGGAGGACACAAAGGGCTCAATTTTAAACTTAAATTGCGGGTGCATTGGGGGGCTGCGAAAATTGCAAAAATGCAGAACGGATTTGGAAGCCGGCTCCAACCCACCAACTTCCGAGTTTCCCACAGACGCACCTGTGTGCACGTGGGCTTCCCAAATCCGGAAGTTCCACCAGCAATTAAAGCCGGCAGGATGATAGTTAAAGAACCAAATGTACCTCATTGAGATACTTAAGGCACGTTATTTGTGACATATTAGGTAGTTAGACCGATTTTTAACTTACCTGGGCAGCTTTCCCATGGCTTCCGAATCACGCCTGGTGAAACCTGGCGTGAAGGGCCGGATCAGGCAAAAATAAACTAAATAAATTAAATAAAAAACCATTGCTCAAAGTTAAAACACAAAATCAACCTATCTTTCCACCCTGTTCCGATGTCTCATGTCTCCCTCTCCGGTCTCCCACTCTACCCTCCCCCGATGTCCCCCTGATCTCCCCCTCTGCCCCCCCATGTCCCCCCATCTTCCCCTTTCCCCCCGATTTTCCCCTTCCCCTCGATCTTCCCCTCTCCCCCCAATCTTCCACTCTCCCCCCTGACCGTCCCCTCTCCCCCGATCTTCCCCTCTCCCCCCCCGATCTTCCACTCTCCCCCCGATCTTGCACTCTCCCCCCTGACTGTCCCCTCTCCCCCAATCTTCCACTGTCCCCCCGATCTTCCACTGTCCCCCCGATCTTCCACTCTCCCCCCGATCTTCCACTCTCCCCCCTGACCGTCCCCTCTCCCCCGATCTTCCCCTCTCCCCCCCTGATCTTCCACTCTTCCCCCGATCTTCCACTCTCCCCCCTGACTGTCCCCTCTCCCCCAATCTTCCACTGTCCCCCCCGATCTTCCACTCTCCCCCGATCTTCCACTCTCCCCCCTGACCGTCCCCTCTCCCCCGATCTTCCACTCTCCCCCCGATCTTCCACTCTCCCCCCGATCTTCAGTTCCAGCACCAAATGACGTCTCGCTCTCTTTCTCTCCCCCCACCCTCGACGTTGCAGCTCCTGTCGGTAGCCAGCCTGTCAACCAGGGGCTGCCAGGCACGAAACCCGGAAAGAGGTATAACCACCATCAATTACATTGCGATCGAGTCGGAAACGGTAAGTTTTTTCTATTCGGGGTCACCACGCTCACCTTCACCACCACACTGCCAACCCGCCACCATTTCAAAATTGAGCCCAAAGAGTCTGCAAAGGGATATAGACGAGTTAAGTGAGTGGGCAAGAAGGTGACAGATGTAGTGTAATGTGGGGAAATGTGAGGTTATTCACTTTGGTAGGAAGAATAGAGAAACAGAATATTTTTTAAATGGTGAGAAACTATTAAATGTTGGTGTTCAGAGAGACTTGGGTGTCCTCATACAAGAAACACAAAAAGTCAGCATGCAGATACAGCAAGCAATTAGGGAAGCAAATGGAATGTTGGCCTTTATTGCAAGGGAGTTGGAGTACAAAAGTAAGGAAGTCTTACTACAATTGTACAGGGCTTTGGTGAGACTTCACCTGGAGTACTGGTACAGTTTTGGTCTCCTTATCTAAGGAAGGATATACTTGCCTTACAGCTGGTGCAGCGAAGGTTCATTAGGTTAATTCCTTGGATGAGAGGGTTGTCCTGTGAGGCGAGGTTTAGTAGAATGGGCCTATACTCTCTGGAATTTAAAAGAATGAGAGGTGATCTCATTGAAACATATAAGGGCTTGACACGGTAGATGCTGAGAGGTTGTTTCCCATGACTGGAGAGCCTAGAACTAGGGGGCATAGTCGCAGGATAAGGGGTCGACCATTTAGGACTGAGATGAGAAGGAATTTCTTCACTCAGAGGGTTGTGAATCTTTGGAATTCTTTACCCCAGAGGGCTGTGGATGCTGAGTTGTTGAATATATTCAAGGCTGAGATAGACAGATTTCTGGACTCTAGGGGAATCAAGGGATATGAGGATCGGGCAAGAAAGTGAAGTTGAGGTCGAAGATCAGCCAGGCTCGAGGGGCCATGTGGCCTACTCCTGCTCCTATTTCTTATGTTATGTTCTTAACACAAAACTGCACTTAATTTGGCACAATTTGCTGAAAAATGCAAATAAGGAAAGTGTTTAATTTTCTAAACAGTCAGCAATCATTTTGATAGCAAACATTGTCACAAAGAAATCAACCAGTCTGTTTCTCATTAAAATCTCATATTTGCTCATCAAAGTGATTAACGACAGTTTGCGGGAATTAAATATTTTTGCATTTAGTGAAAATACCACTCAAATCCAGGTATGTGTGGGTCAGATACAAAGCAAAATTGCACATCATTATTCCACCAGTGCACCTCAACTTTAATCTCATGCCACTGATGCAGTTGAAAGATTACACAAAATCACAAGATAATTACAGACAAGAAAGGCCATCCACCCATCTTAGTTTATCAATCCAGAATGACACTTAAGCACCTTCCCCCCATTACAGCAGTCTTAAATGATTCCAGGTTTTTCACCTCCACTACCCTATCCAAGGTAGATATAAGCAACCAAGAAATGTTATTTACACTACTTTTTGTCATTTTTAAAAACAACTCACCCTTCAATCTACGCTGACACTCCAGTGCAGTACTGAGGAAGTACTGCATTGTTGGAGGGACCATCCTTCAGATGAGGGTTTAAAATGGGTGCCCCATTGCCTGTTCAGCCAGTGCAGATAGAGATTAAATATTTGAAAACGCACAGGAAACTTTCCTAATATCTTGCCAATATTCCTCCCTCAACTAATATGAACATAAACAGTTCAATTGGCACTTCATTTCAAGGCAATGATAAACGTGTTACGGTGTTCAAGAGGTGAGTTTCAAAAGTGTGTAACATAGGTAAAAAGATCAACAGTGGAACCACCATGCTGAAAACCATACTAACTTTAGCAATACTGGGCTTGAGGCTGCTCAGGGATGAGATGCTGGTAGTTACCCTGGGTTAGCGCCCACTAGTAACCCACACCATTGACTCTGCTGGAGTATGTTGGATCAGCGGGAGGTCACCCTACTTAAATATTGTCCGTACTGCCTGCACCACTCAGAGCGCATCTCAGACCCCTGCCAGCCCACACATACCGGAAAGTCCGGTGCCTGATGCATTCTTGGGAGGAGGGGTACCCAGTCCACCCACCCACCCTGGGATTCTCTGACCCCTTCAATCCTCTTTTTAAGACGGCAAATAATAGCAATAACTTGAAAAGATTTAGCTGGCCTTGCCTTTGGGCAGCCCCTAGTGAGGCCTACTTCTATCCTTCAGGAAGCCAGTACACTCATCTCGCTTGGTGGACCAGTGACCAAACTTACGTCGAGTCTCTTTAAGGCCAGTATAAGTAGTCCCCATCCTCAGTGCCATCCCTCTTGTCAATAGCTTTTTCTGGGGGGTGGAGAGGCACAGGCCCAGTCCCCAAACAAGGCCATAGGAAACTGCATTGCAACTCCAGGACACTGTGAATTGGGTCCTGGCAAAAATTAGAGCTGTTCAGCAGGACTCCCATCAGAGTTACAGCAGGAGTTCGCCAAAATGTCTGAGTAATGTTGGAGCCACTGTGTTCTTTAAAGATGCCATGAAATCCACTGATGACTGGAAGGTCAGGAAGAAGGTTTTACGGAAAAGTAGCCAGTTTTTAAGTTGAATGAGCCTTTATCGCATGTGCTGTCAAACCAACTTGGTTCAGAATGAGCTGGAGATACTAGATAGGTTACAGAATGCCTGAGAAACTATGTTCAAGTTTGGTAATTCCTTGCTATTGGTGGTAAGGAAGATCTACTCTAAAGTTGACACTCAGGATTATGGCTATCTCCAACATGCGGTTTGAACCCTGCTACCACCAAATAGAGTATAAACACTTGAACAACCAAAGTCTTCAGCCATGCCATTTACAAAACCAGTCAAAAGCTAAGTTTAAAAGAAAAGCCACACATGCTGGAAATCTGAAATAATAACAGAAAATGCTGGAAATATAGAGTGGGTCCATCAGCATTTGATAGAAGTTAATGTTTCACTTATAACCCTTCATCGGAACCAAATGCTGGCTGACCTGCTCTGTATTTCCAGTATGTTTTCTTTCATTTCAGAGGCTAAGGTCCTTGTCCAACAATATAAATCCTCTCTTAAAAAGTGTTTGGAAAAGGGAGATTCATGTAATTGCTATTTTACATAATTCAACTTATACACGCTGCAAGAATCGGGGTAGTGCAAGAATAGTGGTGCACTTGGGGGGTACCAGAGGTTAATCTCCAAGCTCAAGTCTTACAGTTCAAAAATATTTTCATTCATCAAACCCTTATGGACTTTGAAAACAACGTTGTCAAGTTATTGATACAAGCAATGTGGGACCGTTCTGTTCTCTGTAAACTCAGCTGAATGACCAACCCAATTTAATATCGTAAGTAAAATAGTAAGAGTTAGCTATTCTTATTTTATTTTCCCTTTTTTTCACTTCTTACATGCTGTGCAGTAACTCTTCCATTAAAAAGAAACATGCAGATTCTTCTGTTTTTCACTAGCAACAGGAAATAGTATGTGTTTTCCCACAGATAACTTTGGATTGATTTTCTTTTAAATTAAATGCAGTGTGAGAAATGAACACAAGGGGAATCGTATCACACTGACGACAAGATCCCAGGCATTTGTGGAAATACATTCCCAAACAATATATATGCAGTGACCACAGCAGTCCAAAAGGCAGATTTGAGTTGGCCTTAATACCACTCCAGAACAGCAGAACAAAACAATAGTGGAGCCAATTACCACTGACTCGCACTCTTATTAACATAAATCGGTAACCTATTACACTCCTGTAAACACTCACACCAAAAGCCATACCAACTAGACTCCTGGTATGGTCAACTGACAAAGAGGGAGGAGGATAAACAATCTGCCAAACCTGAAGATTAGTTCCAAATAAATAATTTCAAGAACAAAAATTTCCGAAGAATTTATTACGAATTGCCACTAGATGGAGGTATTTCATAACACAACTCGGTCCAACCAATACACCAAGGAAAGGTAGCTGTATAACTTGGTAACTTCTTTTACGGTTCCACCCACTCATGGCAACTTTTTTGGGACCATTCTAATTTGTCGACATCACATATATTTGGACATTTGCACGTTTTATAAATTAAAAATGACTTATATTCAAGAAACAAGAACTTTGGAAGAAATAGGAACTTTGGAACATAGGAACAGGAGGCGGCCATTCAGCCCCTCAAGCCTGTTCCACAATTAGATCATGGCTGATCTGTACCTCAACCACATTTACCTGCCTTTGTTCCATATTCCTTGATACCCTATCAATCTCAGTTGTGAAAAGTTCAATTGACCTAGCATCCACAGCCTTCTGGGAGAGAGAGTTTGAGATTTCCACTGCCCTTTGTGTGCAAAAATGCTTCCTAATTTCACTCCTGAATGGCCTAGCTCTAATTTTAAGATTATGCCCCCTTGTTCTGGATTCCCCCACCAGAGGAAAGAGTTTCTCTGTATCTACCTTATCGAGTCCATTTATCACTTTATACACCTTGATTAGATCAACCCTCAACCTTCTAAACTCAAGGAAATACAAGCCAAATTTATGCAACCTGTCCTGATATCATTCTGGTGAATCTGTGCTGTACCCCTCCAAGGCCAATAAATCTCTCCTGAGGTTCAGTGCCCAAAACAGAACACAGTACACTAGATGCGGTCTGACCAAGGCTCTGTACCACTGAAGCATCACTTCTACACTTTTGAATTCCAACCCCCAAGGACACTCAAATCCCTTTGCTTCTCCACAGCTCCTATTCTTTCACCATTAAGAAAATATTCCTATTTGTCTTTCTTAGATCTAAAGTGGATGAGCTAAGACTTCCCCACAATGAACTCCATCTGCCATTTTTGCCCATTCACTTAGTCTGCCTATGTCCCTTTGTAATTAACTGCTCCAATCTACACAACTTACTGTGCCTCCTAACAGTGCCATCTGTAAACTTAGATATACAACTCTCTAGTCCTTCATCCAGGTCATTAATATATATGGTGAAAAGCTGGAGCACCAATACAAAGCCCTGGGGAACATCACTTGTCACAGCTGCCAATCAAAGTACATTCCCTTTATCTCTATTCTGTCCCCTAACTCACAACCAATTACTGACCCATGTCACAAAGTTACCTCCATGTGCTTCCATTTTTGCTAATAATCTCTTGTACAGAACCTTATCAAATGCCTTCTGGAAGTCCATATAGACAACATCCATAGACACTCCCCTATCCACCATGCCAGTAACTTCAAAAATGCAATTAGATTATTCAGGCATAACCTACCCTTCACAAATCCATGCTGACTCTCTTTGATCAGCTGATATTTATCCAAGTGCTCAGTCACTCTGTCTCTGATGATAGATTCCAGTAACTTCCCCACAATTGATGTTGAACTGACAGGTCTGTAGCTACTTTATTTCTTCCTCCTTCCCTTCTTAAATAATGGAATGACATTTATAGTTTTAAATCCAAAGGCACAATTCCTACTTCTAGAGAGCTTTGTAAGATTATGACCAACGCAACTGCAATTTCATCACCTATTTCTTTTAATACCCTAGAGTGGAAACTATCAGGGCCTAGAGATTTGTCTATCTTAAGTCTCATTATTTTCGCCAATGCCATTTTTTTACTTATATTAAATCCAATAAGTTCCTTCCCTTGACTTTTTTAGGTTCCCTTGTACCGCTGGTATTTTGTCCTCTTCCTCTTCTTGGAAACAGATATAAAGTACTCATTTAACATGTCTGCTGTTTTCTTATTATCCATTACAGTGTCATCCGCATCCGTCTGTAGTAGGCCCACATTCCCCTTTACCACTCTCTTTCTCTCAATATATTTATGAAAACTTTTGCTGTTAACTTTGACAGCCCTTGCAAGTTTTTTTCATATTCTCTTATTAGTTTTTTGTACCCCTTTGTTGTTTTTTATAGCTTTGCCAATCCATTGGATTTCCACTTTTCCTTAATTCCATAAATAATAAATATTTACTATAATATAATGTATAAATATAATAATGAATGAAGCATCATGGGTTTATTGACTTTCCTATTACGCGAATTTCTTGGAGACGAGTCTTCCGCCTGTCTAGGTGCGACAGATCAGCAGATTTACCTTTACCACAAATTGTTTCTGTACACAAGACCATGCTGAGCCTTAAAGTGATTAAACTACCCGTTGCTAGCAGTGAAATTTTCCACAGTAAGGGCCTGTTGACATAAGTGGTAATAAAAGAAGGCCTTTAAAACTGTTAGGGATCTTTAAAAAATTGTCAAATTAAGTGTGCCAGAATTTATGTCAATGTCGACATACACTGTAATATTTGGTATTAAGGTGCAGAGAAGAGACTGGGAGTTAGCACTTTTGTTGATATTAGCAGGATGTCAACATAAATGAGTTTGACATAAGTGGATAGGACTGTACTGCAATGTTACTATTTTGGTCCAAAGAGAGATGAGAAATGTTCTTTAAACCTCTAGTCCTAGATAGCTGTCTTTTAGAGTGGTAGCTTGTTTCTGTTGTCAGTGCTGGCAGGCACTAAATTTTGGAAGTTTGTTTTGCACTTTTGCAGTTGCAATGACCATTTTTTTTGGCTGCCACCAAATTCCATTTAAATGTAAGAAGGGGCTAGATTTTTAAGTTAAATCAGGTTGCTCCATTGTTTCCTGGAGTCCTGCAGAGTACAGCATTCCAGCCAGGTCCTAAAAATGCAACTACTAGAACAGTAACTCTAATCATCGCCAAAAAAACCTATCAAATTAAATTTATATTGCTTTAAAGAAAGACTTGCATTTATATAGTGCCTTATCAAGTATCTCAGAAATGTTTCAAAATGCTACACTTACAATTATTTATTTTTGAAATGCAGTACATGTTAGTTTGCTTCGTGGCCATGAGGATGAAAGATAATAGTGATATAAAAAGGAAAAAGCTCCAAATACAGGAAATCTGAAACAAAAACAGAAAATGCTAGAAATATACAGAGGTCAGTCAACATCTGTAAAGAGAAAAGCCAGGTTGACATTTCAGGGTTCACACCTTAAACGTCATGACCTGTCCTGTCTCTTTACAGATGCTGACTGATCTCCTGAACAGAGGCGATTTTCATGTTGAGTGCTATTTGGACGGGAGGAGAAGTGAGCATGGGACCCGCTCCATTCTAGTCCTGGGACCCATTATAATTTAGTTGGTGAACTGCCAGCATGAAACGCGCTCCCCAATAAATAGATCGTCGATCTGCAGACGGGAAATTGGGCAGGGCGGCCAAATGTGAAGGGCCTGCAGCAGCACCTTAAAGGGGAGGGGTGTAAGTGTCGGGAATGAATACAAGCGTCACTTTAGAGCAACAAGCATCTTGTGTGCAGAACCTACAGTGGCAAATATATTAAAATGCAAAGCCTTTAAGGCTCACTTCCCATAGGTGACTGCCATAAAAATGTCTGCTAAACCTCCAACCAACCAACCCTGCAGCTGAGGATCTCTTTAATTTCCACTGGAAATGAACGTCACCCGACTGGTACCGCCCAATGATTGGTGAGCAGGAGCAGGAACTGGCTGTATTCAGGCATGCAGAGACAAAAATGGAGTTAGGGGTCTAACTGTGTCATCTAATCCTAATTAGCATATCTGCCTGAGCTTCCAGCTTTGGGCAACGAACCTCGGGAAAGATATTTGGGCCTCGGAGGTGGTACAGCGCAGATTCACCAGATTGATACCAGGGCTTAAAGAGTTCAGTTATGAGGAAAAGTTGCATAAACTTGGCTTGTATTCCCTTGGGTTTAGAAAGCTGAGGGGTGATCTATTCGAGGTGCTTAAAATGAGAAACGGATTCAATAGGGTAATTATTTCCACTGGTGGTGGGATCCAGAACAAGGTGGCATAATTTTAAATTTAGATCTAGGCCATTTAGGAGTGAAATCTGGAAGCACTTTTTCACATAAAGGGTTGTGGAAATCTGGAACTATCTCCCCCAAAATGCTGTGGACCCTGTTCCGCTAAAGAAAGGACTTCAGCTGCCTTAGAGAACTGACATGTCATTTTTGATATATAAATTCACCAGCACCTTAGTTGACTGATATTTAAAACTGGAAACTTGGGATAGGGATTGGTTTTCCAACCCATAAGTCCCCATTCCCCCCCACTCCATCATCCTATCAATCCCATCAGCAGAAAACAATTATTATCAGTGTTCATGCCAGCAGATACCACCAAGTAAACATGAATTAAAACTTGAGCTGTTGACTAAATGCCATGATGAATATCTGGACCACATAGGTGGGTGGCATTGAGATAGTTATCTTTGTATGTGTAAGGCAAAGATATCTGGTGACCCATAATAATAACAACTGGTTTTACATTGTATTCTTGTTAAATGTATAACTGATTTTCCACATCTTATCAGAGTATGCGTATGAGGATATACAATTAAAGGCAGCACATTATCATCACCTGAGGGAGGGTCATAAAATTCTTCCATCTGACTGCTCCGTGCAACACTCGTGCATAAGATTCATTTCTAATTAGCCCTGCATTATACTTGGGATCTTGATTCTGCTTTGCTTTGTTTCTCATAGATAGGTTGATAAGAGTGTATAGGTGTCGATTGACTCATCCTCGGGCTTCTGAGAACATACCTTACCTAATGCAGTTAGCACTAATGGATAGGTTTGGACAGGGGACACTGTTCCCAGCTTTCTTGTTAGTGATGTGCACTGTGTGTGTGACCTGAGGCAAAATGCTTTAACAGCAGTAGGTGTATTCAATTGAACTTCAGGACGCCATATAAGGACCCATAGAATAATATTGTTAACCCTTGGAGCAAGTAGAAAAGAATTTGATTTTCAGGACCTCTTGAATTTTTGGAATAAAGGTTGTGATGTTTATATTTCCTTATATTCAGAAAGTAACAACAACAATATTTGTATATTATGGAGGTAAAATGCAACTTCTGCAATGGCACAAAATGGGTGGTAGTGGAACAGCCTCCCGTTATTCAGGCGAGTTAGTGGAAAGGAAAATTGGCAGGGTGTATACCAGGCGCTGATCCGCTACCGCCCACTTTGTGCCCCCACCGAAGTTGAATGTTAACCCCAACTTTAACATAAGAAATGCCCCAAGCCATTTCACAGATTGGTGCAAGGAAAACAGACACTGAGCCAGAAAGGGAGAGGTGATCGAAACCTTGGTCAAAAGAGTGAGTTTTGAGAAGCTTTTTAAAGAAGAAGAGAGAGGCAAAGAGGTTTGGGGAGGACATTCCAGAGAGTAGCATCCTCGAGACTGAAGGCACTACCACCAATGGTTCGGAAAAAGGAGAGGGGGAGAGTTGCATGAAGAGCTGCGGTCAGATGAACTGAGTGTTCAAGGGGGATATAGGACTGGAGGGGATTGCAGAGATAGGGTGGGGCAAGGCCATGGAAAGATTTAAAGACAAAGACATTGTGTTGGGGGAATGGGGAGCCAATGCTAGTCAACAAGGAGAGGGGTGGTGGGCGAATGGAACTTAGTGTGAACAGGGTAAGTATGACTGAGTTTTGGACAAATTGGAATTTACTGATGGTGGAGTACGGTAGGTCAGAAAAGAGAGTGTTGAGCAGTTGCGTTTAGAGGTAATGAAAGCATATATGAGTCTTTCAGGGAGCTGAGATAGTAGCAGAGGCATGCAATGTTGCACAGGTGGAAGCAAGCATGCATTGAGATGGAAAGGATATGGGGTCAAATAGGATACTGAGATTGCAAATGGTTTGGTTAGGTGTAAGACAGAGATAGGTAGGGGAGGGGGATGGAATTAATGGCAGGGAGCAGTGCTCAGGGCTTAAGATGGTGGCTTCAGTCTTCCTAATGATGAGCTGAAGGAAGTTAAGACCTGTCCAAGACTGGATGTCGGACAAGCAATCTGACAGAATTGAGTTAGGCTGAAAGGTTCGAGGTAATGGGTTGAGCTGGGTGTCATTAATATACATGTAAAAGCTGACCCTGCGATTACAGATGATGTCACCAAGGGACAGCATGTATATGAGGAAGAGGAAGAGTAAATGAGAAAAGGCTGTGAGAGCTGTTTATTTTTCAATCACCTTTATAAAGTATAGGGTTTGATCTTTCACGACAGTTCATAGACTCATAGAATCATAGAATGGTTACATCACAGAAGGAGGCCATTCTGCCCATAGAGCCCGTGCCGGCTCTTTGTAAGTTTTGAGTTTTGTTTTCTCATAATAATCACGGATATCAAAATAAATCTGATACTTACTATCAAACTATGCTCCACAATTTCTGGAGTTCTTAGATCTATTTAAACTGTTTTCATAGATAATAATCTGCTTTACAATGTCTAGGTCGTTGAAGACTGTAAAAGGCACCACATAGACCATCTTGGAAGAATCATAAGTTCAAAGTTTGGTTTGTGTGGCATATAATCAGTGTCAATAATGAACAAGAGCACAGTTAATTTACTTCCTTGAAGAATCCTAGTTGAAACTTCAAACTAGTGAAACATTCATTTATAATGCTAGAGCTACTTGAGTTGTCCTTATAGCAATCTGACTGCTCACGGCACTTTTTGAAGGATACTGTAGTGCTTAATACTGGAGAGCATCATGAAGTGTGAAAAGCCATGTAAGTACGGTGGGCTGGATGTCCTTAGTTTTACGGTCATTAATACTTCATACCATATCCACAACTCAGTGTCGACTGGGTTCTTCCTCTTTGGGCCTGACTTTCACCATTCATCAATCAAATTGAATGGCTTTTTAAAATCAATGAAGGTAACAAATAGGGGCTGTTGTTATGTTGTTCCCTCGACAAGCCTGTACAGAATGTATATTTGGTTGAGACAGCTTTTCCCTGCACAGAAACCTGGCTGTTTTTTCTGCAAGATAGGGTCGATAAGAGGTCTTATTCTGTTAAGAAAAATATATTGTACTGCTGTGGCGATTGACATGACACTGATTCTTGTGTAGTCCATCATTAAACAGGTTCCCCATTTTTTGCAGTGCTTTTGGGGGCGAAATTGGGCCATGTAGCGCCCGTTTTGTAGGCATTACGCGGACTTCTAAGCCCCAAAAATGGCGTCAAAGATCCGCGCTCACACAACTTAAGACGTGAAGTGCGCAGGACGCCATCTTGTTAAAGGTGCACCTAACGAACAGCAGCAGCATGTGGAGTAGGGAGATTATCACATAAATCAGTGTGCAACGCTGATTTGAAGCAGCAGGCGGCATTTTGGAACTCCACGCTCCAGCTACTGCATTGTCTTAACCTCGGACAGCTGAACCGGACTTAAATGGCATTAAGGACCCCCCACCAGCGCTATTTAAAGGGAGCATGTAGGAGTTACAGGTTAGTTGCTGGATTAGTTATTCTGGATGCTGGTGCAATTATATGTGTTTTTGTAAGTTTCCTATACTTGGAGAAAGCTGCAATATTATATAGAGAGTGGTCTGGGTGGTCTTGCAGTACTGTTAGTGGCATTTAAAATATTGTGTTGACCAAAGCTGCTTCCAGGCATGGGTGGCCTGCTAGGGCTTCCTCTGGGAATTGAACATGACTGGGAGCATGCAGAGAGGCCACACAGAGCAGGACAAGCTGTCAGAAGAGGGAGGAGGAGGAGGAGGAAGTGGAGGAAGAGGCAGGGAGGCAACAAAGTAGACAGGCCCTGTCTGCCAGGGCTCTGCATGATCAGATGATTAACAAGCAACACCGGTAACCTCAATGACACCTCCCCATTCACCAACAGTCCCACGCTCCATACCTTTCCTTTCCCACATGACCATCAAATAATCCTCCTTATGATTACACATTGCTTCCTCCCTCAGCTCGTTGCAGAAATGAAAACCAACACCAAATACAAATTCATCACCACATTTATAGATTTACACATGAAATGATACGAACAAACTGATACTATTCACCCTTGTGCATTCCCTCAGTGCCTGTCATTCATGTGCCTTTACCTTTCCTTGTGCTCTTGCAAGGTGCATCCACAGTGGCTGGAGCATGGGTGATGGAAGGCTGCTGACCTTCAATTGAGGAAAGTGCAGATGGCCTCGGAGGATGACCTCGAGCAGCTCTGGGCTGGGAGGGCCCGGCTTCAGACTCCACCATCTCGGCCTGGGCTGCAGCAGTGTGACCTGGCTGGCTGACAGGCAACAGCAAAGGCACTGGCAGAGTGACAGGGGTAGGAGCAGGAATGCTGTCATCCTGAGAGAGGATAGCAGGTTCATCTTCCATGGCGACACTGCCACTCTCCGGGGCGATGCCTCAGCAATCCTGGGGATCTGCTGGAGAACAGATTGCTGGACTGCTGGGACGCCCTGGAAGTTCTGTTGCACAGTGAAACCCAGAGCCACGATAGCAGCAGTCTGAGCTTGCAAAGCTGCAGTCAGACCTTGGATGGCAGATGTTTGTGATGAAATGGAAGCTGTGACATTGGTGATCAGACAAGGTATCATTCTCCATGCCCCTTGACATTGTGCGCAGGCTTTCTGGCAGGCTTTCCAGTGCACCAAGCATTTGGATGTGTTCGCCCATCAGCGTTCTTCTGTAGCCTGGCCTATCGAAGTCAGCATCTGATTCCTCTGCAGCAGAACTAGTGAGAGACCTTGCCCTCCGACAAGCTGGCACCTGCGGTGTCCGTTCCCCCCACCCCAGATCCTGCGCACTTGTGCCCAGTGTCTCACCACATGCAGATCCCTCCTCTATCCTAGCCTCTAAACTACGCGCAGTGTCAATATCTGAGCTGGTGGCTGCAAGTGGAAAGTCGAGTGACTGTGTGTCTGCATCATCCCTGTCATCTTTCTCTGCCTCCTCTGACTGTGCCAGTTTCCATTCTTGGCTATCTGAAATGACAAAGGGACACTGGTTGAGTTGTGTTGAGGGCAGAGGATAAAGTAAGATGTGCGTGCTCACACCATCTGCAGCACGTGAATCAGAAAAGATTGTGGGCTGAGGGAGGAGTGGGAAGAGAGAAGGAGGATTAGGTATGCAGAGACCCTCATCGTCGATACCTCCAGCACCACGGCCTCAGCGACGGCCCATCCAATGATGGACAACACTATCTCCTGCAGGGGGGGTGAAGATGTGTAGGCGGCCTGTCCTCCTCCAGTTCTTTCCTGCTGCCTACCATTGTGCACCACCTTCTCCTGAAAGAAAGAGGAAAATGTGTCACTGAGTGCCCTGCAAGATGTTTGGGTGAAGTGGCTGTCGTGGTTCAATAGCTGCCAGTGTGTGTGACCTGTGGGTTGTGGGTGTGCGGCTTGCAAGAGTGGTAAAGTGTGAGGGTGAGATGCAGCATCTGATTTTCAGGGTTGCTTACTGATTGAAAGAGTTTGTTGGTAGGTGGGAGACGGGGGGGTGTAGTGCAGGGAACAGTGGATGAGGCTAATGGTGCAGTTGGTAGGATATGCCACGTGACAGTTGAACTCACTCACCTTGACCACTTATGTAAAATCATTGAACTTCTTCCTGCACTGCATCCATGTGCGTGGTGCAATGCTGCTGGCATTTACCTCATCCACACAGCCTCATACTGCCTCTTCAGCATATGTCTGGAGGGCCTCCTGCTCCCCTGCGGATATAGGATGATCCCCCACCCACCCCACCCCCCCCCCCGATCTGTCTGTCTCTTCCACTAAGGTCTCTAGTGCACCGTCCGAGAACTGCAGTGCATGCTCTCTCCCAAGCACAGCCATTCTTCAATATCTTCCAGCATTTCCCAAAGGACTTCCTGCAGCCACAGTGCACCTCCTCTTAAAGAGGTGCAGGCTGCCTTTAAATGGTGCTAGCCACTCCTGATATCAGGGCCCCCTGCTGGTGCGTGCAGCCAATCAACAACACAGGTAGCGCTGGCTGCACGCAGCAGCCATTCAAATCATCAGGCAGCATGAATGTTACCTCCATAGTGTTTTAACATCAATGCTTGAGCATTTTGTTGTTTTCAAAGTACTGCTGGCATTTCTCATACACAGCATATTGAAAGAAATTCCCAATACTTTGGAAAACCTTAAGAACATAAGAAATAGGAGCAGGTGTAGGCCATACGAACCCTCAAGTCTGCTCCACCATTCAATAAGATCATGGCTGATCTTTGACTTCACCTCCACTTTCCCGCCTGATCTCCATTCCCCTTGATTCCCTTTGAGTCCAAAAATCTATCGATCTCAGTCTTGAATATACTCAACAACTGAGTATCCACAGTCCACTGGGATAGAGAATTCCAAAGATTCACCACCCTCTGAGTGAAGAAATTCCTCCTCATCTCAGTCCTAAATGTCTGACCCCTTATCCTGAGACTATGTCCCCCAGTTCTAGACTCTCCAGCCAGGGGAAACAACCTCTCAGCATCTACCCTGTTAAGACACTCAGAGTCTTATGTTTCAATGCGATCACCTCTCATTCTTCTAAACTCCAGAGAGTATAGGCCCATTCTACTCAAACTTTCCTCATAGGACAACCCTCTCATCCCAGGAATCAATCTAGTGAACCTTTGTTGCACCCTCTCTAAGGCAAATATATCCTTCCTAGGGTAAGGAGACCAAAACTGTACACAATACTCCAAGTTTGGTCTCACCAAAGCTCTGTACAATTACAGCAAGACTTCCTTACTCTTGTACTCCAACCCCCTTGCAATAAAGCCAACATACCAGTTGCCTTCCTAATTGCTTGCTGTACCTGCATGTTAACTTTTTGTGTTTCATGTACAAGGATACCTAAATCCCTAAGAACACCAACATTTAATAGTTTCTCACCATTTAAAAAATATTCAGTTTTTCTATTTTTCCTACCAAAGTGAATAACCTCACATTTCCTCACATTATACTCCAACTGCCACCTTCTTGCCCACTCACTTAACCTGTCGATATCCCTTTGCAGACTCTATGTGTCCTCCTCACCGCTTACTTTACCATCTTACTTTAGTTTTGATTATCTAATGGCATCTGGTCAAACTTTAGCTGCTTAATAGCTATTTTCTTTCAACTACAATAATGGTTTCAGAATCAATTGAAATGTTCTCAGTGGCCAGTTCAAGGCATGGGACTGTTATGAGGAATCAAATATTCAAAAGCTCTGAGAAGTATGAACATGTTCACTAGAAAGTTGTCTTGTTATCCTGTCTTTCTTCTTATTTCCTGTATTATATTATTTCTTTCTCCCCTTCCCTACCTGAACAATTTCTCTTCTTCCCTTGTTCTCTGCTGGCCTCTGGTCTTTGTTATTCTTTGAGGTGCTTCTTTTTATCGGCCTGATTGGTAGTCTATTACTCTTTGGGCTAGGTAATGTCAATGGTAGTTTGTTCCATTAACAGATGGCTTTACATTGTTCAATAGTTAGGACTTCCAGTTTTAGTGGTTTTAAGCATGGGTTTTGGAGCACTGTGCAAGGCCTATTATCTTTTCTACTGTATTATTTATAACATTCTGACTGCTTTATAAATATTCTTGATCCCGTAGTATGTAGTACTTGGTAGCGAATCAAAACTCAACCAGTATCCCTTATCCTTGGATCTGACCAGTTTTAGCCTCCTGTTTTATTTCGTGAATCTAATGGTGTTTTTCTCCACAGGAGTCACCTGGGCTAAATCCACTCCCTTGCTCACTCCCCATACCCTTTAATATTCCTCTTCAAGCAACTTTGGAAGTGTAGTGAACAATGAGGAGGATAGTGATAGACTTCAAGAGGACATAGACAGGCTGGTGCAATGGGCGGACAAGTGGCAGATGAAATTCAACGCAGAAAAGTATCAAGTGATACATTTCGGTAGGAAGAACGATGAGAGGCAATATAAACTAAAGGGTACAATTCTAAAAGGGGTGCAGGAACAGAGGGATCTGGGGGTATATGTGCACAAATTGTTGAAGGTGGCAGGACAGGTTGAGAAAGCAGTTAAGAAAGCATACGGGATCCTGGTCTTTATAAATAGAGGCATAGAGTACAAAATCAAGGAGGTTATGATGAACCTTCATAAAACACTGGTTTGGTCACAACTGGAGTATTATGTCCAGTTCTGGGCACCGTACTTTGGGAAGGATGTGAAGGGTTTAGAAAGGGTGCACAAGAGATTTACTAGAATGATTCCAGGGATGTGGAACTTCAGTTATGTGGATAGACTGGAGAAGCTGGGATTGTTCTCCTTAGAGCAGAGAAGGTTGAGAGGAGATTTGATAGAGGTATTCAAAATCATGAAGGGTCTGGACAGAGTAGATAGAGAGAAACTGTTCCCATTGGCGGAGGGGTCAAGAACCAGAGGACATAGATTTAAGGTGATTGGCAAAAGAACCAAAGGCGACATGAGGTAAAACTTTTTTACACAGCGAGTGGTTGTGACCTGGAATGCACTGCCTGAGGGGGTGGTGGAGGCAGAATCGATCATGGCCTTCAAAAGGGAATTGGATAAGTACTTGAAGGGAAAAAATTTGCAGGGCTACGGGGTTAGGGCAGGGGAGTGGGACTGGCTGGATTGCTCTTGCGGAGAGCCGGCATGGACTCGATGGGCTGAATGGCTTCCTTTCGTGTGTAACCATTCTATGATTCTACAATTCTACATGAATTGATTATCAAACAATTGTGAGGTCCAGCATTTCAATTGAATTGGCAAAAGCCACAGGGGTTTAATTTCCTCTGGTAGTGTATCAGTTAATGATTTTGCGTAAGATTTCTTTGTGCGCTATTTTAACACTGTGATTAGCCCATTTAAAATAAATTTGTTTTAAAGAGGGTTAACGACTACGTTGCACTAGCGCACAAAAGAATTGTATGTGAACATGTTAACCGTTGCACTATCAGAGAAAATTAAACCCCACCTAGGCTTGTGTATAACTCTCATTGCTGAGTTTCAGAACGTCATTGACAGAGACATCGAAGGAGGTCAATATCCATTCTATGCGGCAGGGATGGAGGGTGGATTGGGAAAAAACGAGCAAGGACCCAAATCCTCTAAGTACAAAAAAAAGAAATACCATTACAATAGAAGTACGGTATACTTAATTATACACAAATCTGTACATATTATTGGTTCAATTACAATTGGAGTGTTCTGTCCAGTTTCAAACATCCTTCAAACATAGAAAGGATATTGGAGACCTGAAATGGTTTCAGAGTAGGTTCACTAGGATAATACCAGGGATAACAGATATACCTATCAGAAGAATTTTCAAAAAATAGAGCTATATTCATTGTATTCCTAGTCAAGAGGGTCACAAGTTCAAATTTGTACTTCAGTTGACCATTTGAATTTGTGCCTTCAGTGGCTGACTTACTAGATAGAGCACTCACTCTCTCTTCTGGAAGAGAAAAGAAACTTAGCCTCACCTTGCCAAAGCACAACTTAACCATGCTGACTGTAGAGCGCCATTGACGATAACAATGGAAAAAGAACCAGCACAGACTCTCTTCGTGAAACTGAGGTAATGGAGGCTGCAATGGCAAAACCTCAGAAGATAAAAATATGGGACAAACCTGGAAAGAAGTATACATTTTCAATATTATTCGATGCCTGATATCACTATCAGTACAGCATCAGTCACAGATCTCTTTTGCTGGTAAATAACCTGGATGTTAGCTCTCATGTGATGAATTGAAGTGAAACTATAACTGCGATTAGCCAAGGTTGAGGGAATATAAAGGCAGAAACTGTAAAATGCAGCAGATTATCAAGTGTACCGAGTTAATATAAAGGGGATTAATATAACATGACCATAACTTTGAGTGATGCCCAGTTGTGAGAGTACAACCTTCCCTCATCTCATGTCTTTTCTTTGGATTGAGATGGCATGCTGTTGATGGCTGTGACCTTCATGGTGGCTTAGATTCCCACCTGGCACTGATTTTTGATTTAGTGCCGATCTGCTGCGCTTGTCAGAGGCTGCAAGGTGGTTTCTATGCGCGACTGGAACAGCTCAAGGGCAGCCTGGGGCTGTATCTGCCTCCTGCCTGTCAGTCTGATAACCATCCTGTCTACTCAATAGAGAACTTAGATTCCTGCGTCCGTGTGGCTGACACCCAAATATCCCCAAATACCTCCAAATGTGAGGGGAAGATTACTCATTCTGTACCTCAGCTGATTTATTTGAATATGCTGTGATATTTTGCTGCAGCTTGCAAAAAACTGTTATTCATTTAACTGTAGTTAACTCACCGAATTAATTGTGTTGTTCAAGACAGGCAGATAAAGCATAGAGAGTAAAAATACGGAATTCCTAACAATCCAGTAAAATAGTACACTAGCCCTCCACTGTAACACTGTGTCCATGACTTAAGTAACATACATTGCTCTCATGTTCATTATAACACACTTTTTCTACAGTCCTCAGCACATAAGTGCTTAGTAAATCTGTTACAATTAAAATATACATCTCTTCAAATGCTTAACAAAAATTTGAAACATATCTTTTATAAAGTCATTTGTATATCAAAATAATTTATGTTCATTTAAAGGTGCAGCATGCTTTTCAAAGATTACCAACATTTAAAAAAATACATATGGAAGTTTTTACCCCACCTTATTAGGCTATTCATTATTATGCCATGTGTCTAGTCTGTGGAGCACTTAGAAGTGGTGTTAATAGCTATGACCTTCATGGTGAATAACATCTCAGCTGGTTCTATTTCTTATTAGTCCCATAGGTATAGGGCCAGACCTCACATACTCCACTCCCTCAACCCATTCCCCGTACACTGCCAGATCCTATCCTTACGGAAGCTGGATCTTAACCTTGCACACAACAGGCCTCATATCTACCACATAGAACTTGCTGTTTTCTCTTACAACTTTCATGATTCTGAGTTACTTTATTTTCTCCAAAGATTTCCTTGTGCCGTGCACTGATCCCCCATCAAGAGGGTAGGCGTGTATCCTGGCTCCAGGCCTCAGCCAACGCTACACGATGGCCATTAAGAAGGAAATAATGGCAGCTCACGTGACTCGATTTATTTTTCCTTCCTATAAGGAAGTGGCAAACTACCCTTTGACACCTTTCACGAGATGTTTAAAATGATAAAAGGATTTGATAAAATAGACACAGAGAAACTATTTCCTCTGTTGGAGGAATCCAGAACAAGATGGCATAATCTTTAAATTAGAGCTAGGCCTTTTAGGACTGAAACTAGGAAGCACTTTTTCACACAAAGGGTAGTGGAAATCTGGAATTTTCTCACCTAGAATGCTGTGGATGCTGGAAAAAATGAAATTTTCAAGATCAATAGATTTTTTTTGGTAAGAGTATCAAGGGAGCAAAGGCAGGCAAATGGAGTCGAGGTACAGATTAGCCATCGTCTAATTGAATGGTGGAACAGGCTTGAGCAGCTGAATGGCCTACTCCTGTTCCTGTGTTCCTTTCCCAGCAGTGTGGCAAAGATCAGAATTTTGCCACTTGGGGTATCACGAGTGCAAATGCCCATCCTACCACTCAGTGACATAGCTCTTCAGTACATCAGTGCACTGTACCACATTAAAAAAATCAGATTAAAGGGTGAAATGATTGAGCAGCACACTGGAACTCCTGAGTGTGTGGTCACAAGTTTATGCCTATAAGCCTAGTTTCTGATACCAGTTGTACTCTACAGAGGAAACTGAAACCAGGTGCTTCCCATGGACAAAATTGAAGATATTCTCAGGCATTTCCCACGAGCCACAGAACACCTAAGATCAGCTGTCCTGCCCATGGTCTTTGCTTGAGGATGTTGCTGATAGAAGGACTCGAGGGAATATACAAAGCAGCTTAAAAAATAAAACTTAAATTGTACATTAAATACCCTAAAGGACCTCAACCCCAAACACTAATTCCAGCTCTATACCTTTCTTCAATGAACTTGAATTATCACCAAACTGTTAAAAACTAAAGCTTCCCTGATGGCCCATTGGGTAAATGGACTGCCTCATAATACTAAGATACACTGACCAGAAAGTCCCAGGTTCTTGAACTGTAGTCAATTAATTGACATCAGCCAGGGCAGCTGTTGTATTGCTACAATTAGCCTATGCACCCCTGGGCTAGTGAGGGGGAAAACATCAGCCAGAGCCGTGCTCCAGGTCGCTATCCAGTGAACGCTGCTGAAAAGTGTCCATTTGTGGATTTAGGGTGAGAATAGGTTTGGCTTAGCTGTGGTGATTTCCACAGTCAAATAGTCTGTTGATACTTCCAGTCTACGGTCATACATGAAGAAATAACACTTGGGTGAGGTAATGCAGAGTTGCCAGCAACATCAAATCATAGCCCAATATGAACCAGACCTTCAGGAGAGGAGGAAAGAAATTTAGATAGAGAAAAAGGAGTGTGTTAATGAAGTACATTGAAGCATCAATATGCAGTGCTGCATTAGTGGAAACATGTAAGTTCAATTTAGCACCTCTCCCCCACCACCACCAAATTGTTGAGTTCCTGCTCTTTACTATGCTGCTGCAATCAGGTGCTGTGTACAGGCCAGGCTCAGTCCTGTGGGGGAAAGGGAAACTGGAAAAGTAGTCATCCTCTGTTCACTGTTACATGCCTCTTGGTGATTGGTACAGAGTGGCACTAGTGGTGATATCGGAACTGGTTGCCCACGTGCGCTTCAAGAAAATCATTAATCAACATTATGAACAGCAGCTTGGATTTATATAGCACATTGTTCAAAAAAAGGTGTAGGGATAAACCCAGCAACTACAGGCCAGTCAGTTTTAACTTTGGTGGTGGGGAAACTTTTAGAAACGATAATCCGGGACAAAATTAATAGTCACTTGGACAAGTGTGGATTAATTAAGGAGAGCCAGCATGGATTTGTTAAAGGCAAATCATGTACAACTAACTTGATTGAGTTTTTTGATGAGGTAACAGAGAGGGTCGATGAGGGCAAGGTGTATGTGGACTTCCAAAAGGCGTTTGATAAAGTGCCGCATGATAGGCTTGAAATCAAAGTTGAAGCCCATGGAATAAAAGGGGCAGTGGCAGCATGGATACAATATTGGCTAAGTGACAGGAAGCAGAGAGTAGTGGTGAACGGTTGTTTTGCAGATTGATGGAGGGTATACAATGGTGTTCCCCAGGGGTCGGTACTAGGATCATTGCTTTTTTGATACATATTAATGACTTGGACTTGGGTGTACAGGGCACAATTTCAAAATTTGCAGATGACACAAAACTTGGAAGTGTAGTGAACAGTGAGGCGGATAGTGATAGACTTCAAGAGGACATAGACAGGCTGGTGAATGGGCGTATACGTGGCAGATGAAATTTAGCACAGAGAAGTGCGAAGCGATACATTTTGGTAGGAAGAACGAAGAGGAGAGGCAACATAAAGTAAAGGGTACAATTCTAAAAGGGGTGCAGGAACAGAGAGACCTGGGGGTATATATGCACAAATCTTTGAAGGTGGCACAGCTGGTTGAGAAAATGGTTACAAAAGCATACTGGATCCTGGGCTTTATAAATAGAGGCATGTGATTCTCTGGTCGTGTGGCGGAGGAAGGGGAGAACACACAGCAGTCCAGAATCAGAAGAGCAAAGAGTATGAAAAGAGATTTAAGGCTGGAGGCTGGAGGTGGTTACAGGTAGGAGTAAGTCCTTGGAGCGATTTGTTAACTGGATGAGGATTTTGAAGTCAATTCACCAAGGGTTGAAGAATCAATGGAGGTCAGTTGAGATGGGGGTGATAGGTGAGGGGGACTTACCACAGGCAGCAGAGTTCTGGATGAACTGGAGTTTATGAGGGGGCTAGTTTGGGAGCAGTGGAAATTGACTACAATTTATAATTATATATGTTTTAAACTTTGAAGGAGTGGATTAGTGAATTGGGATTGTGCTGTGAAGTGGTTGATAAGAGTTTGTGGCTAAAAGAATGTCTTTGGTGAGTTCCCGAACTCAGCTGTGCTATCAGAAGAGGTGCTGAGTGGAGTTAGGGCTATCGATTCGCTAGCGCCCGTTTTGCACTTTTGCTGAAGACCAACTTCACCCCCATAGTCTCTTTTTTTCAAATTATTTTCTTGTTCCCTTTTTCAGATCTTTGCATCAAGAAATATTAATATTGAAACAAAAAGAGCTAAATATCTGCAAAATCACCAGAAAGCGGGCAATAACTGAAGCACTTACAAGACTTCAGTAGAATAGGAAAAGCTTAAAAATGGGGACATATGAAAGGACCAAGTGAAACTGCCTCTGCAGGCCTCGGGTCAGCAGGAAGACAGCGTCATATTGGCAGACTGCTCTTCCAGGTCAACAGTGACAGAAAAGGAAAACAATGTTAGAATTCTGGCTCCAGGACATACTGATAATCAAACAGATACTATGCGTGATGTTTGTGTGGTTGTGTTTAGATTTTCGTGGAATGAGTGCGAAGGGGGACAAGACATAAAGTCTGGCTGGTAGTAACCTCGAGCTTACATGTATACCCCTCCCCGCCGCCCCCCCCCGACTCTCTTAATGCTCTATATGTAAGTATATCCAGAGCGGCTTCCTCCAAGGAAATCAAGGACTTATCAACGACTATTTTCCTAGGTTTGCAGCCAGGTTCACTGACTCACTTGGGTGAGCGAATCATCAGAAAATCAGGGGGGTGATTTTAAACCACAAGAACGGGTGGGTTGGAGGCGGGTGGGAGTTGAAAATAGTTGTTTTTTGGGTCGCAACTGCAAAATTTTCGGACGTTGCATTCCCAATGAGAAGCCTGTACTTTTACGCGCCAACGTTAAACCCGGAAATAAGGCTGGGTTGTGGTCACGACCCAAAAAACATCTGTTTTCAACTCCTACCCGCCCCCAACGCACCCATTCTTTGGGTTTAGAATCACCCCCCAGGTGTCCAATTTTCCTCCATTAATTTGACTAGAGGAAAGTCAAGTGGGTTCCTTTACAGGTGTGTGCTCCAATCCGCTCAATTTTCCGATACTCATTACGCCTAAATGAACCGGTACACCTGGGAGGTTTTTTTTATTCGTTTATGGGATGTGGGCATCGCTGGCGAGGCCAGCATTTATTGCCCATCCCTAATTGCCCTTGAGAAGGTGGTGGTGAGCTGCCTTCTTGAACCGCTGCAGTCCGTGTGGTGAAGGTTCTCCCACTGTGCTGTTAGGAAGGGAGTTCCAGGATTTTGACCCAGCGACAATGAAGGAACGGAAATATATATTTCAAAGTCGGGATGGTGTGTGACTTGGAGGGGAACATGCAGGTGGTGTTGTTCCCGTGTGCCTGCTGCTCTTGTCCTTCTAGGTGGTAGAGGTCGCGGGTTTGGGAGGTGCTGTCGAAGAAGCCTTAGTGAGTTGCTGCAGTGCATCCTATGGATGGTACACACTGCAGCCACGGTGCGCCAGTGGTGAAGGGAGTGAATATTTAGGGTGGTGGATGGGTTGCCAATCAAGCAGGCTGCTTTGTCCTTGGATGGTGTCAAGCTTCTTGAGTGTTGTTGGAGCTGAACTCATCCAGGCAAGTGGAGAGTATTCCATCACACTCCTGACTTGTGCCTTGTAGATGATGGAATGGCTTTGGGGAGTCAGGAGGTGAGTCACTCGCCGCAGAATACCCAGCCTCTGACCTGCTCTTGTAGCCACAATATTTATATGGCTGGTCCAGTTAAGTTTCTGGTCAACGGTGACCCCCAGGATGTTGATGGTGGGGGATTCGGCGATGGTAATGCCGTTGAATGTCAAGGGGAGGTGGTTAGACCCTCTCTTGTTGGAGATGGTTATTGCCTGGCACTTTTCTGGCGCGAATGTTACTTGCCACTTATGAGCCCAAGCCTGGATGTTGTCCAGGTCTTGCTGCATGCGGGCACGGACTGCTTCATTATCTGAGGGGTTGCGAATGGAACTGAACATTGTGCAATCATCAGCGAACATCCCCATTTCTGACCTTATGATGGAGGGAAGGTCATTGGTGAAGCAGCTGAAGATGGTTGGGCCTAGGACACTGCCCTGAGGAACTCCTGCAGCAATGTCCTAGGGCTGAGTCGAACCAGGAAAATCCCCAGTACCATTTCTGAGCCCTCTTATTGCTTGGGTCTGTCCCCTTGTGTATGTGCCACCTTGTTTTACAGGCAGAGAAGTAGTCTTGACATGTAAATTAAAGGAACACATAAAAACATGTGGCCTTCACCCCACCCTGAGTGTCAGTAAGTGACCGTGTATCATGCAGCTAAATTGTGTAATAATAACTATATGTGTAAAGCCCTTTGAAGATGTGAGTGGAAAGGCTTTCAATTGTAAGTTTCAGCTTGAATGTATGGCTTACTGCAATATGGGTATGCCTGGCAGGAGGTGATGGCCAAGGTCAATGTTGTGCACACTACCTTCACAACCTGGGAACAGATGTGGAAGCAGATGTTAAGGATGCTGCTAAGGTAAGAATACTTAACAGTAACATTTACCACATAGGTGGCCCAAGTAGTCATGCCACAAATACCTAACAGAGTTGTAAGGTATTTGAGGGCTTGTTGTGGGCCAACAATAAAGGTGCAACAATTTGTGGCATGACTACTTGGGCCACCTATGTGGTAAATGTTACTGTTAAGTATTCTTACCTTAGCAGCATCCTTAACATCTGCTTCCACATCTGTTCCCAGGTTGTGAAGGTAGTGTGCACAACATTGACCTTGGCCATCACCTCCTGCCAGGCATACCTCACTGTTGTCCCCTGTGGAGGGTGCCCGGGATTACCAAACAAGGCAACCTTCCTTGCAGCAACATCTCCACTTTCAGACAAGGATTTCAGGTGCTGTGCTGCTCCATCACTTTTCCTTAGACTCAGTTTCCTGCTTCCATTTAGTTTGCCTTCCCTTGAGTTTTGGTAGCCTTATTCGCCCACCACCCCCTCCCCCAAATACTTTTTGAAATGCTGAAAGATAACTGTTAAGTCTTTGGCCAGGCTGAAATGTACTTTAGCTCCACAATGCTGGCCATTTATTTTTAAATGGCTGCAACCCTAACTGTGGGCTGCAGCTCTTGATATGGGCTGATGATGCATGCTACTTCCTCTTGGCCCCCTCCCCATTCCGGAGCCTCCCCGCTGGCAGATACAGTCAAAGCCGAGAACCTGGATGAGGTCAGCCATGCAAGTGCAAAGCTCGCTGCACTCTGGTTCCACACCTTCAGTGTCAGAACCATACCCTAGAGTGTCTGCCCAAATACCTTCAAGGACAATAAAGTCCTTTAATTTGTTTTTTGGTCAAATCTAAGTTGTTGAGATAAATTTGCTTTGTAATATAAGAATTTTGATCTACTTATCTATCTATAATCTCAAATCCACAGAATATGAAGCAGATTTGTCTACAATGAAGGTGGATTGAATATGTATTGCATTGATTTGAATAGCACCAACACTTGCTCTATATGAAGTTGTGTAAGCACAAGAGGTTTTAGGAACATGAAAAAGTCATTAAGCCCAACAAGATCTTTCCTTTTCATAGATTAATCCCACCTACCCATATCCCTTCATCCCTTCTCTCCCCAAATCACGTCTAATTGCCTTTTGAACCCATTTATACTGTCTGCTTCAGTGGCCTTCCCTGGTATAAAAAGTGTATGAGTTTAGCGTCTATGACTGAGTGAATTGTCTGTGCTTTCCTTGTTGTGTATGTGTTCCTAACTGCTACACATCACAGGACAGGAACTCAAAAACAGCATTTTTTTTTCATTCAGTGCTGTGCCCCTAAAAGCCTACACTATTAATTTTAAAATCTAATTAAGAAAATAAGAATTCAAATTAATAATGGTGAAGCATTTTTTGATGACTGGATCCCAAGGTTAGAAATTGGCACTTCTTTTGAGAATACTGTTAATTAAGCCTTGTGCTATACATCTTAAATCAAGCTGTTGAGTTGACATATAATTAAACAAGAATGTTAGAATGCTGCAAGTTGTAAAGAAAATTCAGCATCTAAAGAGTTAAAAGTACCATTTGAACTTTAATGAATGGAATTTGCATAATTTGTTCAATTTGTCAACTCTCTTGCTTTGTGACCCACTAAAATTCAGTTCAAAGTGTTTTATGAAAAATAATGGCTAAAAACTGAATGTCTTAATTTAAATTTAATGCAATTAAAACCAGCTCTAAATTATGACTGATGAACAGCACACACTGATGTCAGTCAGTTTCATCAGAATATATTGAAGTTAATGTCGATTAATGCTCCACTGATAAGTGTTAGTTTATACAATTGAATAAAAAAATCATAAAATACAAAATATTGTAAACAAATATAGAAATTGGAAAAAAACAATGGATTGCAAAATTCACTGCAAAAAAAAAATATTTTATTTATAGCAACACATAATTTCTACCCATTATGATAACATAGGGTGCAACAGATCAGCTCTGATCAAATCGAATCCCCTTCAGATCAACTTTTCTTTTGTACCATGTAATTGATCTCATCAGGCTTGTGTTAAAGGACATTTGTGGGGTAGCTTTTCCAATTAGACCTTCAAACGGGTGATACTTGGTACTCACCTGACAGTCAATTGTCCTGACCCTACATGATTTTGCATGCTCGGCTTATTTTATGTAGTGCAGCTGAGGTCGTAACTCATATTGGGCCTTATGTTGGCAGTTTGTCGGAGAAGCCCAAGACATTACATTTAAAAAGCCTTTAAAGGTTGCTTGCATGGGGTGAGGTATAACTTTAATGGGAAATGGTCATTTAAAGGTATATGTTTGCATATGGGGATAAAAGTATTTGTAACTTTTACATAGGCTATTAATATTTGTAATGTATACTTCAGTCTTTGCAAAGGTTGGTCTTTGAAATTCTTTACCCCAGAGGGCTGTGGATGCTGAGTCATTGAATATGTTCAAGGCTGAGATTGATAGATATTTGGACTCTAGGGGAATCAAGGGATATGGGGATCGGGCAGGGAAGTGGAGTTGAGGTTGAAGATCAGCCATGATCTGATTGAATGGCAGAGCAGGCTCGAGGGGCCGTATGGCCTACTCCTGCTCCTATTTCTTATATAACAAAAATGGCTGGCAAAACTCAATGCCTGGCACAAAAAATGCATAGACAGGAAACCAAGTTTGTTGCCAAGTTATGGAGCGACACAACACTCCAATCCCCTTCTTATTAACCAGCAATTGTAAACAATTTTACAACACCAAGTTATAGTCCAGCAATTTTATTTTAAATTCACAAGCTTTCGGAGATTTTCTCCTTCCTCAACCAGCAAAGTGGAGGTGGTGCAGAACGAGGTGGTAGTCAGCAGGGTGACCCTTCTTACCACTTCAGGGCACACTCCACATAGAATACGATAGCAGCATGCAAAGACGAAGGGGACTTAATGGTGAAACTGTCCATTTGTGCCACAGGCAGTGCCGGCCCTATGGTAAATGTTTGGGACTGTGGATTATTATATGGCCTAACACCTCTGTGTCTGTGTCTGGATGTTACCGTACTTCCAACCGTCCTGCTCCTCAGAGAAGTGAAGATATGTTGTCCTGGGTCTATAAACTCTGCTCCCCTAATGTCTTTGACTCTACTACCTTATCTGATAAATTATTCAATTATCCTTTGACAATTTTTTTTCTGTAAGATTTGTTTTAAATTTACTTTTCACCAATTAAAAGTGATGAACGACTGCCCTGACTTACATTGATGTGGATAATAAAATCGCCAAGATGCCACTAGGATCCCACAGATTGGGATTTTAATTGGCACAGAACTTCTTTCACATGTCAGGTCCCAGTGATGTCATCGGGACCCAACCGCAATTTAAACTGGCAGCCTGAACATGGAAGCCACTGTGGCTTTCAAGCCAGATGAAGACAGTGGGAAGAAGAGGCACAAACAGGCAAGAATTTTTTACTTTCCTTGTGGGGCCAGGAGGAGTAGGAGTGCTCCTCCGGGCCCCACAAGGAAAGCTTATGCCTCCCCTATCCCAGATTCCGCCCTTCCTGAATGCGAGCCCCCCATGAGACAGCTTCGGAAGCTGATCCTCCAACCTACGTTGTGTCGGCATGTGGCCTCGGGGCTGTGCAATTTTCTGCTACTTCCCACTGACTTCCCGCCTGGATTTAAATGAGGCCCAGGAGTTAAAATAGCCTGAACCTCATTTATGAAACATGGGGTGAGTTTCCAATTCACCTAGTTACCCACCCGCCCAAAACCTGACCTAAAATCAGAGCCTACACTATTGTATAAATACGTAACGGGAATTGAAGCATAGGGTATGGTATTAGAAGTTGGGAGATATTTACCATTACATAAATGGCATCTGCCAGTTAGCATTTAATTTTATACATTATATGTCCCCAGCATCTCACCATGGCAACTTCTAGTCCTCATGTGGGTGGAGGAGACTAATGTTGCCCCATGCTGCTCTAGTCTTTTCTCTTTAATCAATTTCAAGAACATGTGTATGGAATAAATAGGATGGAATAGAAAAGCAGGTGATCCGGATTAAAGCAGGGATCAGTGCAAGGGACAACAAACCATTTGTTGTTGTGAATTAAATGATATGCAGTTTGGATCGAGTTAATATTTCCAGGCAAGTATTTTGACTCAAATAAGAGGAGCCTATACAATGCAAAAGCAAAATACTGCGGATGCTGAAAATCTGAAATTAAAACAGAAAATGCTGGAGAAGCTCAGTAAGTGAGGCAGCATCTGTGGAGAAAGAAACAGAGTTAACGTTTCAGGTCGAAGACCTTTCGTCAGAACTGATGCAATATGCTCTGATATGTTTGTTGACCTACTCTCCTAGTTTAAACATGCACATTTTCTTAGGCAGATTATTAATGGCAGAAATTACTAAAATACAGGGCTGTCTTAACAAACATTTCAATTTATTGTAGAAAAATATCCTCTTTAGCAAGATTTGATCTTAAAGAGAAACTATCAATACCCCTGTTAAAACTTACAAACTGAAAAGGAGAGAAAGCTAGCTAGAAATATAAAAACAGATAGTAAGAGTTTCTACAGGTATTTAAAAAGGAAAAGAGTAAGTAAAGTGAGCGTTGGTCCTCTGGAGAGTAAGTCCGGGAAATTAATAATGGAGAATAAGGAAATGGCGGATGAATTGAACAGATATTTTGAGTCCAACTTCACTATACAGGATACAAATAACATGCCAGAAATAATTGTGAATCAAAAGGTGAAAGGAACTTAAAACATTTACAATCTCCAGGGAAAGGGTTCTGAAAACATTATTAGAACTAAAAGCTGACAAGTCCCCAGGTCCTGACGGACTTCATTCTAGGGTCTTAAAAGAAGTGGCTGCAGAGATAGTAGATGCATTGGTATTAATTTTCCAAAATTCCCTATATTCCGGAAGGGTCCCATCAGATTGGAAAATAGTGAATGTAACTCCTCTATTCAAGAAAGGACGGAGACAGAAAGCAGGAAACTACAGGCCAGTTAGCTTAACATCTGTCATAGGGAAAATGCGAGAATGTATTATTAAGGAGATTATAGCAGGGCACTTAGAAAATCTCAATGCAATCAGGCAGAATCAACACGGCTTTGTGAAAGGGAAATCGTGTTTGACTAATTTATTAGAGTTCTTTGAGAAAGTAACAAGCAACGTGGATAAAGGGGATCCTGTGGATGTGGTGTACTTGGATTTCCAGAAGGCTTTTGACAAGGTGCCACATCAAGGCTACTACACAAAATAAGAGCTCATGGTGTAGGGGGTAACATATTAGCATGGATAAAGGATTGATTAGCTAACAGGAAACAGAGAGTAAGCATCAATGGGTCATTTTCAGGTTGGCAAGATGTAACGAGTGCAGTGCCACAGGGATCAGTGCTTGGGCCTCAACTATTTACAATCTATATCAATGGCTTAGATGAAGGGACCGAATGTATGGTTGCTAAATTTGCTGATGACACAAAGGTAGGTAGGAAAGTAAATTGTGAAGAGGACATAAGGAGTCCGCAAAGGGATATAGATAGGTTAAGTGAGTATACTCCATCTGCCAAATTTTTGCCTAATGTGGGAAAATGTGAACTTGTCCACTTTGACAGGAGGAATAGAAAAGCAGAATATTATTTAAATGGAGAGAGATTGCAGAATTCTGAGGTACAGAGGGATCTGGGTGTCCTAGCACATGAATCACAAAAAGTTAGTATGCAGGTACAGCAAGTGATTAGGAAGGCAAATGAAATGTTGTCATTTATTGCAAGGGAATGGAATATAAAAGTAGAGATGTTTTGCTACAGTTGTACAGGGCATTGGTGAGACCACATCTAGAATACTGTGTGCCGTTTTGGTCTCCTTATTTAAGAAAGGACATAATTGCTTTGGAGGCGGTTCAGAGAAGGTTCACTCGACTGATTTCTAGGATGAGGGGGTTATCTTATGAGGAAAGGTTGGACAAGATGGGCCCGTATACAATGGAGTTTAGAAGAATGAGAGGTAATCTTATTGAAACATATAAGATCCTGAGGGGACTTGAAGGGGTAGATGCTGCGAGGATGTTTCCCCTTGTGGGAGAGACTAGAACTAGGGGCCACAGTTTAAAAATAAGGGTTCTCCCATTTAAGACAGAGATGTGGAGAAATATTTTCTCTCAGAGGGTCATGAGTTTGTAGAACTCCCTTCCCCTGAGAGCGGTGGAGGCAGGGTCATTGAATATTTTTAAGGCTGAGTTCGATAGATTCCTAATTAACAAAGGTTATAGTTGGCGGATGGGAAAGTAGGGTTGAGGTCATAATCAGATCAGCCATGATCTTATGGAATGGCAGAGAGCAGGCTCGAGGGGCCAAATGGCCTACTCCTGCTCTTAATTCATATGTTCGTATGTATGTATATGATCAACTTTTAGGTAATTTCTAATTTGATGGTTTCTACTGGTTTGTTTAACCTATAAGTACTGATGACATCATCAGAACCTGTTATCGAGCCGACATTGTGAGGGAGTTGAATTACCACAAGGGAGATATAGGGCCCGATTTTAGCACCCGCTATCGGGTGCGTTCTCGGCGGGGGTCCTCGAAAATTGGGAAATCCAGGATCCCGAACGGATCCCGCCTCGATCCCGCCCACTTCCGGGTTCCCCGCTGACGCGCCGGCGTGAGCGCGCAGCCCCCGCTGGTGGGAATCCCGCAGGCAATTAAAGCCAGCGGGATGCCACTTGAGAGTATTTATTTAGCTATTTCAGGTCATTAGCTGACCTGATTAAGGGACTGTGTGTGATTTTGGATCAACATGGGACTGTTTCCCACACTGGGGGAAACACTCCCAGATCGAATGGACGTGTTGCAGCTATCAGCCTGTGGCAGCTGCAAAGGTCCATTTGACAGGTCGGGGTGGGGGAGACCCTCACCCATTGCAGGAGGCCACTCTGTCACTTGGGACAAAGTTTGGCCTCCACCACCCTCCTCCTGACGGTCAAAGTCACCAACCTGCACACTTACCCCGGGGTCCGGAGACATGTACCTACCTTGTGGACCCCCTCAGATGTACATCTTGCGGATGGGGGCCGCCGTAGCTGCAGTCATGACCTCCTCAGAGGGTGAACAGCATCACCAGCATCACCAGCCTCGCCATCCACCTCTGACACGTGGAGCTCCACAACACAGTGCTGTGACACATCCACCTGTACAGCAGGAGGGAGGGCTACCGCAGAGAGAGATGCATCGCAGAGGGCACTACCCTCGCCACAGGTTCCACAGACCGAGGCTCAGCCTCCTGGACCTCTCTGAGCAGCAGTGCACACGGAGGCTCAGAGTCACTCGACATGTAGCCGTGGACAACTGCAGCCTCTTTCATGCCAAGCTGCTCCTGGCTGGCCCGTGCACCATCTTCCTACCTGTCGCTGTCAAAGTCACCAGTGCCCTCCCGAACTTCTCCTCCACAGCCTTCCAGGGTGCAACCGGGGACATCGCCGATGTCTCTCAGTCGTCGGCGCAGAAGAGCCCTGCAAATACACCTACACCCACTCTGCAGTGATACAATGGGTGGCATCAGTGGTGGGTCCTCATAGTGATACCCAGGAGCGGGCATTATTGCACAAACCGAACAGGATTCGCGAAGACATGGCAGTAGTGGTGCCAATATAATGTGTGATGTGAGTTGTTCTGAAATTCAATAGAAGTAACAACCATGACCATCCCTCAAACACTCTTGTGCATCCCCTTCATGCTCACGACACGTTTGCCTTACGCTGCCTACTGCACATATGTGATGCATGCCCTGTGGCTGCAGCACAGGTGGTTGCAGGTTGAGTGAGGCTGGCCGTGAGAGAGATGCACGAGAGGGTGAGTATGGGATAAAGCCATGAGATTGTATGAGGATTGGGTTGCGTGGTAGTGGTGGGGTGAGTACTGGCGAGGTGAGTAGGTGCAGGTAAGATGAGGATGGGGTTTGAGTGGGTATGAGGGGTGATGTGACAGAGTAGTGTTGGCAGTGCCGAAGGAGATGTGGGGTGGGGGCAGTGATGTGGCAGACTGAGTGTAGGGGAAAGACTACGTGTACTCACTTTGGCTGACCTACTGAGGTCATTGGAGCGCCTCCTGCACTGTGTGCAGGTGGGCGATATGTTGGTGGCGCAGGTGACCCCCTCTGCCACCTCGAGCCTTCCTGGTGGTGGATGCGGGCCGCTTCCTCCCGCCCGCCGGGTGGAAGATCTCTGTCCTCCCCCTCCTCCTCACCCCATGTATTGATACCTGGGGTGAGGCATCATTAAACTGGGAGCAGCCTTCCCCCTGGGCTGCTCCATGCAGTCATCTTTGCTATTGGTTGCAGCATCTGTCAGTGGAGGACTGCCCCTTTAAATAGAGCGCCTCCAGCTGACAGATCTTACTGCGCATGCGCAGCCCGCCCGACGCGCAGATCAGCAGCGGGGAACCCGGAGGAGCAGGTAAGTGGCTCCAATTAGTGGGTTGCCTGCTACGATCGCGCGGGCAACCCACTAATTTCACCGGGCGCGTTACCCACGCACCCGCTTGCCCACCCGCCGAGAACCCGCACCCCTGCTAAAATCGGGCCCATAGTCATTAACCCAGGGTGCCTCATTGTTCTTGTCATTAAAGTAATGTATATTAGTTAAAGTCCCTCACATATTTGTACTTAGTAACGCCTCCATGCTAGTTCTCTAATGAGGTCATTACTGTTCATTCGTTAAACAAATATTCTGAACAGTTAGTAGAAATAAGAACGTATAAAAAACAACAAAAAGTAGCATTATTTATAGTTCTTTTTGGCTATTTTATTTTTAACCTGTCTAGGAGATGTTCGCTGAGGGTTATGTTAACGTTGCTGGTTACATAAAAAATTCTTGCAATGCCGAATTTCTACTGCTAGTGAACTTGCAAATATGTCTCTGAACAATGTGCCCAATAAAGCGAGGAAGACTTAGTAAAGGATATCTTAGTAAACTTTATAGTCCAGCTGGTGAGATGAACCAGACTTACCCAGAGGGTATGCATTGGCAAACATAACAACGTTTATACAAGATCAGGAGCAAATATCTCCAGTGTGCTTCTAGGTGCAATATTGTTATTTTCCCACTAAGCAAAAACAGGAAAAAATGATAGAAGCAAAGAAGGAACTCCTTTATAGAATATCCGTAAATAAAAATAGTAGAGGAGATTCCATTGTCCTGTCACGTCAGTATTAGGATCAGATCGAGCGCAGCAAGCTTAGAACTCACCAAACTCATGCAGGGCAGATTCCGCTCTCCCAGCCCACCATCATCCCCCACCCCCCACCTTCCCCTGACTCTGGCGACCATCTCACCAGTGAATTCCTTTCTCTAGAGTTCCAAAATGGGTTTGTCCAAAACTGGATGGAAGCCCACTGGCCTTCACACTCTCAATTTTGCATAAAAATCCCGGGATACCTCCCACCCAATACTAAGAATAAAAGCCCATTATAAAATATATGATTACACGAAAATCATTGCGAGAATGTCTACTTGTTGCAATGCATGCTTTGTGAGTGCCATGCATAAAACATGACAGTTTACTGAAAGGCCTGAGCATAAGAACCAATTAAGGCAAAGGGCTCAATTTTCCTCATACCAGGTGCAAGAGCTCTACAGTTGTGTGCAATACAAGAAGATCCCTTTTGACCACAAGGCCGTCAGACAGTGGTCGACACGAAATGTTCTAAGAGCCCTGCAAGGAACTGAGAGAGTGGACTCAATTGGTTTCTTTCCCAACCAGACGGTTGATGCCATTTGGCAGAACGTCTCTTCGCCGGAACTGACCAACACGCACCAGGACGTAGCCTGGATAGTGGTGAGAAAGGCCCCCCCCAGTGCGGTCCTTCCAACATGCATGGAACCTCAACGCCACCACGAGCTGTCCTTGAGGCTGTGGCAGGGAGAAGACTGTCGTCCACCTCCTGCTGGGCTGCCCCTTTGCACAGAGGGTGTGAAGAGAGATGCGTTGGTATCTGTCCCGGTTCATCCCAAACAGTTCAGTAACACAGGACGCTGTGCTCTACGAACTGTTCCCCGGGAAGCACACCGAGACAGATATCACCTGCGGCTGGAAGACCATCACTCTGTGAAGGAGGCCCTTTGGTCCGCCCGAAACCTGCTGGTCTTCCAGCTGAAGGAGCTGTCCACGACCGAGTGTTGCCAACTGGCACACTCCAAGGTCCATGAGTACGTGCTACGGGGCGCACTGAAGCGAGGTGCGGCCTACGCAAAGGCTCTATGGGGAAAGGCCACCGTATAAAGCCACCCCACCCTTATTGTACGGAATGTATTATAAAATATGTACTGTATTTTAAAATTGTAACAGTGCGATCATAGTATATATGATCTGCAGTGTATTGCTTTGAACTTTATTTGAACTATGTGTAGACCGTGTGTATCTCTACATTTTATGGAATAAAGTATATTTTGAAATTAAAAAAATCCCACACAGACTATATCACACACAAATTCTATTCCTTTTTTACTACAGATACCACTTTTTTACTTTATTTGTTGCTACCTTATGGCTTTATCTTGAAAATTATTTTACAACACAAAAGCATTTCAGTAAGCAGCAATCATCAGTCTGAACTTACAATGAGCGACATTATTGTACCAACAATCAGCCCAATTGTATCAAATTCCTCTCTCTGCTATTTTAACAGAAGCATTAACCATTTTATTGTAAATGAGTTCACACCGCCGTTAAAATAGCAGAGAGAGGAATTTGATATCAGCATCTCAAGCGTTCATATCTCATTGCGCACAGAAATTTCCAAATCATAATGTTTATAATCAGTAAACTGTTACTGTGCCGGTAAAAATTGGAAGATAGGTATAGGGTGGAAATAACATTGGGTACAAAGACACAACATGACACTTAACCAAAAGAGTAACAAACTCATGTGACAGTTACATAGCACCGTGTAACAGTGTATGTGCCTCATCAGATTATTGGAACATAACACATTTATTACATTACATATATATGACATATTTTTCATACGCAACAGTAGTTGACAGCTGCAAAAATTGAATATGTTTGATCATTTAAAATACTGTTATGTTTTCATTCAGCAAAAAAATTGAACTATTCTGTCATTTCTTTCTTTGGAGTTACATTTCCATCTGGTATTGCCTTCTGGTTTTATCACTTTCAAAGAGGCATCGACTTCCCAGTTAAGTGCCAGGCCTTACGATGTTTTTTCATGCTGTGTACCCAATGACATAATCGTGTGTTTGATGATGTTGGTGATCCCCCCTGTATTCCCTCATGATTGCTCCTGCTACAGTTTGCAAAGCAGTTGGCAACGATTTGTGTATCTCCACCTGTAGAGTACACTGGCCTAAACATTGGGTATGCCTAACTCTAGTAATTGCTCTGGCCGCTTCAGTCCTCTTGTTATATGTGATAGGTCAGCCTCTAACTAAGAAGTCTCCTCACCCAATGCATGTATTTCTGATACCTACTTCATTGTGGTATGACTCAATCTTCATGTTGCATCCTTAGTGTTGCCGTTAATTAGGACTAATTTCATTGTTATTCTTTGATTCTGTATATCCTTAAAAAAGCCTTTGATGATTTGTTTATGCTTCTTATTGTCAGCTTTTTAATGCTCTGTCTCTCATTGTATGTTCTCTTTAATATGCTGTTTTTTGCAGATTTGAGGAGTATGTTACAAAAAGATTTTGATATGGTTTTTCCATTTGTGGGAACAATAAGTAGTCTGTCAGAGGTTGTAACACACCAGAGAGTTAGCAGCAAGTCATATAAGATTACTGAGTTAGCTTGGCTTAATTAGTAGTGCTTTTGCTTTTGATGATTGTGGGTTCAAGCCCCACTTTGAGCATGAAATCTAAGCACACATTTTAGTGCAGTAGTGCAGTATTGACAGAGGTGCTATTTTTGGATGAGAGGTTAAATTGAAACACCATATGCCTTTTCCAGTGACTCAGGTGAATATCTTCATGCCAACCCTGAAATTCCCACAGGGGTTCTCCTGGGCACCTGCCGTAACTCTGATTGGAGCCTAGCAAAACCCTGAAAAGATGGCGGAAATCTGGCAAAAGACAGTTTTCGGTTGATTTTTGAGGGGGATTCCACCTGTCTCCCACCAGAGTTACGGCAGGACACCGAGAGAATCCCCATGGAATTTTAGGACCCCCACTCAAAGAAGAGCAAGCAATTCTCCCAATGTCCTGACCAACATTCTTTCCCAGCCAACAACCATTTTCCTTCAACCAACGCATCAAGAATAGGTTAATTGGCTATTTATTTCATTGTTATTTGTGAGACATTGTTGTGTGCAAAATGGTTGCCATGTTTACCTATACAGCATAGCACCTGTGCTTCAAAGCAATTCATTGTATTTGAGGTACTTCACAATGTTTCTGTGGTGTGATAAATTCTATATAAATATACGTTCATTTTGTCTTAATGAAGTATACAAATTGATATATTGTTACAGGCCATGAAATAAGCTCCATATCCAGAAGATCATTTTTCTAAACATAAGCATTTCAAATAAATCTTACCATTTAATCAAAGAAAGCATTATTCCAACCTGAGAATGGATCAGTCCAAAAATAAATTCTCAAGCACCACAATATAGTTTCCATGGTTTAAAAATTGAAAGTTCCTTCCATAACATCCTGTTTTTCTTGTTGCACTTTAACATTTCACTGGGAGCAAAATAATCAGCCCCACCACTACCTAAATCCTATGGCAATGACAGTGAATGCTCTAAAATCAGGCATGCAGGGATGTATGTGTCTATAATCAGTGGTTAATTGTTTCAGTGCTTTCTTAGTCAGGTATGAAACTTTATTTCCTTCAGTCTCAAATACGACTGCTTGTTCACAGGTTGAGGTGGTAGACTGTGCAAGGGCATTTAGTGAACTAGTGTTCTAAGATAATATAAGTCTTAACAGAATGATTATTGATGTGGTCATGATAAGAGGGGGACAATTTACTTTTTAATTAGTTATTAATGACAAACCCTCAGTGGCACAAGGATACTTTAGTTTATTATGGCATTCTATTGGAACAGCTCCATTTAGCTGTACAGCTGATTGGCAAATAACAGTATAAGGTAGCCCGGTGATAATAGGCAGCACCACAGAGTAGTAAAATGCAGTTGCTCCCTAGTATTCACTACCTGTCGGCAAGCTTTTGGTGGGGGGGAGAGAGAGAGGGGAGGGGAGAGGGGAGAGGGGAGAGGGGAGAGGGGAGAGGGGAGAGGGGGGAGGGGAGAGGGGGGAGGGGAGAGGGGGGAGGGGGGAGGGGAGAGGGGAGAGGGGAGATAACTAAGATTGAAATTAGAGGCAGAAGTGGAGGTTGTTAGCAACAGCACATTTTAATATTTTTAATAAAAGGACACAACCACAAGGCAGCATTAAAGATGCAAAAAACTTTTTCATTTATTTTTATAATAATAAAATAATTATACTTATATTTATATCAAGCATATCACAAAACAAGTTCAGTGACTGTTGTTATGTAGGTAAGTGCAGCAGTGATTCTACACCAGCAGGATCCCATAAACAGACATGAGATGAATGACAAGCTGATTTTTTTTTCTGCAGTTGTGGTATTAGTTGAGGGAAGAATGTTGGCCAAGACACCAGAATTTTCTTCTCTTCTTCAAATAGTGCCATAAGATCATTATTACTCTGAAATGTTGTAAGTCCAAGCCTATACTTTCTGCCCATCTTGAGAGTACAATGGTAGAACACCTCATCATGGCAAAGCCATAGGAGAGGTTTCAGGAGAGTACACTTGATTTAATCCAAGGAAGAGTATAAGAAAAGAGCGACATAGAGGATCTCCTCATTCAGATAATGTAACATACAGCATGCAACTAAAATCCAACCCATCTTCTGAGGACAAATTGTAATGTAGCCATATTCACTTCAGATATCTGAAGCACATCAGCATGTAGACACCAGATTTTTCTGCTCTTCTTTAAATAGTGCCATGGGATCATTTTTATGCTGCAAACAGGAAGTTCTACCGCATTAAAGCTTTCTTCTCTCTCTACAACTGTTTGTTTTGTTAGAATTAGAGTCATCAACTAGGGTTTCAATTCATAATCAATGGCCAATTATCCTTTTGAACCTGAATCCAGCTCCAATAGCCAAAAAATGAATAAGTTATGACAAGATCATGGGTGAAAAGCAAATAAATGTATGATCATACTATTACGTCAGAGCATATGCATTTGAATGAAATTCTTTTTCAGTTTAGTAAGCATTTAAATTCAGTGAAAATGGACATAATTCTGCATAGTCTAGAAATTACTGTTGGCATTATTAGTAATGAGCACTTAGCACATTCATCTGTCTGATATATTAGCAGAGGTGTTATCCCATTTAAAAAGAATAGGTTAATGCTAGCATTAAACTAGCAGGCAGAGGAACATCACATAAACATAGGCTTGTACGTGAAATAAGTTGTGTCCTGCCTCATAAAGGATCCATCAGGGTTCAAGAAATCTCACTCTGCTTGTTCTCGGCAGTCTCAGATTACAAGAAAACAGATATATTGACCTCTGAGGAAGGTCAACACCCAGAGCGTTAGCTCACCTATTCCCTCCACAGATGCTGACTGATCTGCTATGTGTTTCCAGCGTTTTCTGTATTGCTTTCGGATTTCTAGCATCTGTAATATTTTCCTTATTACTTAAACATATTAACCTGTTTGATAGATTGATGCAGCAATATCCTGGATGATGCAATTGCACGTGACTGGCTCACTATTGGATCCCACGTTATCAGTGGGGATTAAAGAGCTCAGTAGCGTTGAAGGTGAGTGCAGCCATCACTGTCAACGCTACCGGTGGAAAGATACTATTACCTGACAAACTGTAATGCTGATTTTACATGATCCATCTCGGCCTCCTCCCGATATCCCCACCATCACAGAAGCCAGTCTTCAGCCAATCCGATTCACTCCACGTGATATCAAGAAATGGCTGAGTGTACTGGATATAGCAAAGGCTATGGGCCCCGACAACATCCCGTCTGTAGTGCTGAAGACTTGTGCTCCAGAACTAGCCTCGCCTCTAGCCAAACTGTTCCAGTACAGCTACAACACTGGCATCCACCCGACAATGTGGAAAATTGCCCAGGTATGTCCTGTGCACAAAAAGCAGGACAAATCCAATCCGGCCAATTACCGCCCCGTCAGTCTACTCTCAATCATCAGCAAAGTGATGGACGGTGTCGTCGACAGTGCTATCAAGCGGAACTTACTCACCAATAACCTGCTCACCGATGCTCAGTTTGGGTTCCGCCAGGACCATTCGGCTCCAGACCTCATTACAGCCTTGGTCCAAACGTGGACAAAAGAGCTGAATTCCAGAGGAGAGGTGAGAGTGACTGCCCTTGACATCAAGGCAGCATTTGACTGAGTGTGGCACCAAGGAGCCCTAGTAAAATTGAAGTCAATGGGAATCAGGGGGAAAACTCTCCAGTGGCTGGAGTCATACCTAGCGCAAAGGAAGATGTTAGTGGTTGTTGGAGGCCATTCATCTCAGCCCCAGGGCTTTGCTGCGGGAGTTCCTCAGGGCAGTGTCATGGGACCAACCATCTTCAGCTGCTTCATCAATGACCTTCCCTCCATCATAAGGTCAGAAATGGGGATGTTCGCTGATGATTGCACATTGTTCAGTTCCATTCGCAACCCCTCAGATAAGCAAGCAGTCCGAGCCGGCATGCAGCAAGACCTGGACAACATCCAGGCTTGGGCTCATAAGTGGCAAGTAACATTCGCACCAGACAAGGGCCAGGCAATGACCATCTCCAACAAGAGAGAGTCTAACCACCTCCCTTTGACAGTCAACGGCATTACCATTGCCGAAACCCCCACCATCAACATCCTGGGGGTCACCATTGACCAGAAACTTAACTGGACCAGCCATATAAATACTGTGGCTACGAGAGCAGATCAGAGGCTGGGTATTCTGCGGCGAGTGACTCACCTCCTGACTCCCCACCATCTACAAGGTACAAGTCAGCAGTGTGATGGAATATCTCCACTTGCCTGGATGAGTGCAGCTCCAACAACACTCAAGAAGCTCAACACCATCCAGGACAAAGCAGCCCGCTTGATTGGCACCCCATCCACCACCCTAAACATTCACTCCCTTCACCACCGGCGCACAGTGGCTGCAGTGTGTACCATCCACAGGATGCACTGCAGCAACTCGCCAAAGTTTCTTCGACAGCACCTCCCAAACCCACGACCTCTACCAACTAGAAGGACAAAAGCAGCAGGCACATGGGAACAACACTACCTGCACGTTCCCCTCTAAGTCACACACCATCCCGACTTGGAAATATATCGCCGTTCCTTCATCGTCTCTGGGTCAAAATCCTGGAACTCCCTTCCTAACAGCACTGTGGGAGAACCTTCACCACACGGACTGCAGTGGTTCAAGAAGGCGGCTCACCACCACCTTCTCAAGGGCAATTAGGGATGGGCAATAAACGCTGGCCTCGCCAGCGACGCCCACATCCCATGAACAAATTTTTTAAAAATTGCATCTTTGGTGCTGGTACCATGTTATGGTTCTTACCATGCGAGCACCAAAAATACAAACTGAGTAATGCTACCAGTGCCTCCCTGATTTTGAAAATGGTATTGCCTGTGACAGCATAAACTCAAAGGGCAAATCACATTGTTATGACTGTACACTGGTAGTAGTGTAACTTCAGCTGGCAACACCCAACAGTTGGCACTTGAGCCATCGGTCCTTATTTTGTGTCCCACACCTTATTTTCAATAACCTTTTCTAGCTTTTCTGAGGCCCTGACATTACACCATGGGATTAAAGCAGACGAACAGACTTGTCTGAAATTCTTCTCTTGGCTATTTTGAAAGAGGATTTAACCCATAATAAATGGTTTAACTCCTCCACTAACGTCCAAAAATTTCAGGTGAAAACAATAGGCTTTCATATAATAGTGTCCCATGGTGTAATTTAGGACTGTGGAAAAGCCAGGATGGGTTGTATTAATCAGGAGCAAAATTAAAGTTAAAATAGTACACTGAAAAGAGAGAGAGATTGAGGAAGAGACAATGGGGAAAAGTGATGACAGGATTCACGGAAGTAAAATGATTTGATTTTTAAATATTTTTAAGCTATTTCAATTATTTAAAGGATTAATTTTGAATAAAACTTGTTATATTACTATAATATTAATGGTTTGGCCAGAACGATTGACATGCTAATCAAAAGTGCTATCCAGTTCCACGACTGATTTGTTATTTGTACCAGTGAGTCCCAAAGATTATTTGTGAACAAAAGTTTAAAAGATTTTGGCGGTGATCTTAACCCTACCCACCCAGTGGAAACCAGGCGGGTGGGCAGTTAAAATTGTCCTAGATACTTACCCGCCCTGGAGATGCCGGGAGCTGACCGGTTGTGATTTTAACCTGCTCCACTGAGCAGGTGGCAAGGCAACCTGCCTGAAGGCGGCAGGAACCTGCTTAATATATGAATGTCAGATTCCATGGAAATCTCCACATTCGCCCAGGACCTGGTGTATGAAGATGCCAGAGGAGTTTACGGCCATTCCTGAGAACTGCTGCCAAAGTTATGACAGATGTCCACTGAAACGGTCAAGTAATTTTGGCCCCTCAGACAGTCTTCCCTGTCCGACCTCCTCCCCTACTCCCCCCACCCCTCTGCCTCCCCCCAGTTCATAGAGAAAAATAAAACTTGCATTCATTTAGCACCTTTCATGTCCTCAGGATCTCTTAAAGCACTTCACAACCAATTAATTACTTTTGAAGTGCAGCCACTGTATTTTTTGCAGGCGAATATAAGATGACAGTGGAAGCAGATTCAATGGTAACTTTCAAAAGGCAATTGGATAAATACTTAAAGGGAAACATTTATAGGGCTATGGGGAAAGAGCAGGGGAGTAGGACTAATTGGGTAACTCTTTCAAAGAGCCACCACAGGCATGATGGGCTGAATGGCCTCCTCCTGTGCTGTACCTACTATGAATATTGTAGTCAATTAGCACACAGCAAAGTCCCACAAATAGCAATAAGATAAATAACCAGTTAATCTTTTTTGATAGTAATGGTTGAGAGATAAACTTTAGCCAGGATACCAGGAGAGCCGAGCACGCAGGTGGGAACCTTGGTTTAACACTTTGAAGATAGCACTTCAAACAGTGTAGCGCTCCCTCAGTATTGCTTGAAATGTCAGCCTAGATTACAGGTTCTGGAGTAGGGCTTGCACCTACAACCTTCTGACTGAGTCAAGCTGACATTTGGCAGTCTACCACATCCAGACCCAGTTCACAGGGACACTGGGGTAGAAATTGGTTATGATCCGTTTTTGGGCACATAAACAATTGCACGCAGACAGCATGCACCTGAAACAGGAAGCCCATGGCTCTTTTTAAGCACTTTAATCTTTAAAAAAAGGAAAAGCAATTTGGCTCCTTCGGCATTTGAATTTTCTTGTGCCTTGGGCCTCATTTCAAGGGAATCAATTCAGGCCACTTGACTCGCCAGCAGCGGCCCTCAGGGCTATCCCGGGAGGAGGAAGGACAATAAGAGGGAGGCTGATTGCAGGCCGGCAGTGGCCCTCATGAGTGCTGTGAAGCTGGGAGGAGCACTCCCGGTCCTCATGGCTCCACATCAAACTTTAAAACAAAAATTTTACTTACTTTCTTGGTGACAGCCGCTGCCTGGCCGCAGTGATCGTTGAAGAATACTGGACGGAGCAGTCCAGGCTTTCCCTCTTTCTCTCTGTCCTCCCTTCTCCCCTCCAACACCACTCTTACCTCATCATTTCTACTAATTGAAGCGATTCCAACTGCTGCACACCGTAGCTGGAAATTCATGTTCTCACGAGAATTCCCACCTGCAGTGTACAAAGGCTGAAACCACTTCCATTAAGGGTAGAAGTGGTGTGGAGAGGAGAGGGTCCGTACTTAATTTTGTCAGAAAACGCTGATACACAGACCAGGCCTCCAAAAACACTGCCTGTCAGCATGAAACCCTGGCAGTTGGCATGCATGCATTCATTGCATTGCTGTTTGTGGATCCTTGTTGTGCATAAACTGACGGCTGCATTTGCCTACATAGCAACAGTAGCTATGAATCGTTGTATGTGAAACAGTACGGGACATCCTGAAAGACGTTGTAAGGTGCTATGTAAATCCACGTTCCTTCTTTAACTATTGTCAAACATTTTTTTAAATACCTTTCCTCCATGGCCTTGGGCTCTGATCCTGTCAATAGCAGGGGGGTAAAATGGTAGTTTTAAAAATGCTGCTAATAGCTCTGCTGCAGAATTTTATTTCATATAACAGAAGAGTTACTGACATCATAATTAAAGCCACCATTTCACATTGCTGCCTGTGACCCTGCTCAGATACTGCTTACCAATGGTTGTCACTCTGCTGTGACCTCAATTGTCTGAGTGTCCCTTAATCAAAAAATATCAATGAAACCCACATGACCAATCAAGTCAGGAAAAAATAGTTAATTGTTTAATCAAATTTACCGTAATAAATATCATAAATCAAGGGATAAGCTACCAAAAATAACTATTCACTGCAATATTCCTCAAAGGGAAATTTAAATAATTTTTTTGTGTTTATTTTCAGTACCAAAATGGTTCTTTGGTATTCAGAGGGCTTTGAGTGTACGCTTATTAAGTTGATGAAATGGTAACGCATGTAACTGAATAGAAATGCTATGGCCTCAGTGGATTAAACACATAATCAGGCTCCTTAGCTGTTGCAATAATGGGCTCCATCTTTGCAACACGTTACATTATTATATTTAATTTATTTTACTTTAGCTCTCACTGCCTGTTGGTAAAAAGGCTGCAAGCAGAATGAAAAGGACAACATTTCGATAAAGATGTTAGTAATCACATTTGCTTTTATTTTCCTGCAGCTGTTCTGCTGCCTTATGTTCCACATGCAGCATGTCAAATTGCCCCAAAAAAACAAATTCTACAGCAGTAGAGAGGCATTCACACTTCACTGACTATTGATTTACTTCATTTATTGACACAAGATGGACTTGAGGTAAGCACTTAGTTCCTCCATTTTCACTATTCTCCAAGCAGTGGTTCCGAGTAATCAGAGCAGTATTCCTAAACACACCGGGTCAACATTTGCTATGGCTCCCTCATCACTGTGTGAAAAATTACCTAATGAAGAATAGGTTGCACAGACCTAACAAATTAATTGGTTGGGGCGAGACTGAAACTAATTGTTAGAGTTAGATAATATAATTCTGCACCTGTTTGCGTGCGAACCAAAGCTGGCAGCTGAAGATTCTGAAGCTGGTGGAATCAAAAAAGCCATTATTGTTCCATCATAGCTAACTGGAATACCCAATCATATTCTGTAGCCATTATTGGCAACAATTAATACCCAATAAACAAGTCTTTAAATTAGTTTTGATACAAGATTCTCAGCAATTTATTATATTTTATTGTACGAGATAACGGGCCCAATCTTCAAAACATTTACAACTGCACCATGAAATTTGTTAACATTTTTGGAATTTTTGTGTTGTCATAGTATGTTTATACTACTTTCAAGCTGCATAAAAAGTGCCTCTCTCCATTTTATTTTCCACCAAGTAGCACATAGAACAGAACTGTGAACAAACAGACAATAAAGGAAATAAAATAAGGGCACAACGGAGCACAAGAAGGAATTTTCAAAAGCATGAGACGATGCAAAATATGATAACCCATGATGTGTTATGCTTGGAGCAGTCCAAATCTGTGTAGAAGATTTTTTTTAAATTAAGAATCCTTTTAAATTAAGAATATAAGCACAATAAAATACAGACAAAAAAAGTATCACATCCAACATGCCAATGTATGATTTCCACTATCGTCGACTTCCAGCAAAGTATTTAAGTTTATGAGGAAAGTGAATAAGAAGATAAAACTGTGACATTTCTCACTGACCCTGAAGGTAATTCAACATAACCTCCAGGATGCCATATTCAACCCCAGTTTTTCTAAACGTGATCCACTTTTTTTGCATGATTGTCCCCTCTATCTGTGCTGTCCAGTCCAGATTCCTGAGCTCATCAACTCATCCTCTCAAAATCTTTCTTTCTAAACTTGAATGTTTCCATTGTAATCATTCACTTTTCCATCATTTAACTGTAAACTCCACCATATTGTAGTCACTTTCAGCAAGGTTTCTATGCCTCTGACCTGCTCTGCCATCTTCTAGTTATTACTTAATATCAAATCCAGTAGTGTCCCTGCTCGCATGGTTTCCTGAACCATTTGTTCCTTGTAAAAATCCAATATTAACTTTGTAATTGCGTGTATTGGTGGGGCAAATTGGGGCTTGATTCCGACAGGAGAAATGCAATTTTGGGGGGAACCTGGGTCCACCAGGTTTGCATCCCATTGATTGAAACCAAAGGAATTGCACTTTAGGGATACAGGTGCTTCCAATGGCTCAGCAGTTTGGGGATGTATTTGGGAGTGTATCTGGACTTCTCTGTGGATTCCACCCAGCATGCTCTAATAGGCCCAGCACGACCTAGGTCTTCTGAAAGCATACGTGGGTCTTGTTGTGGGTCTAAAATGCGAACTGAAGACCCCAAGAGCAAACAGTAATCAATCCTAGGAAGATCAATGCCATTTCTTAGTAGCCCCTTTCTGCCTCCTGCCTGAAACTTGACAAAGCTTGTGTCTTTTTCTTCAGCTCCTTTCAGGCCTTGAGCTCTCCCTCACAGAACGGCAGGGTACTGCTCTGAGATCTGCCACTCTCATGGGGTAGCTGCCTCTGTTGTGCTGCTACAAGTGAGGACACTCACCCCAGTTACGTAAATAACTCCGTCTCTGTGATTGAGATGGGGTCACAGCAGCATAGTGGTGGACTGAAGCCCCCCCCGCCCACTGCATTTCTTTTTATGGTTTTCTAGATCGCTTAAATCAACATGTACCAGTGATGTAGATTAATGAATCAGAGAAGGTTGGATATTTGCCAAGCTAAAGGTGAATTCATATTGTCAGTCTTTATGCAGTACTGCATTGCCAGTGGCAGTAAACATGAACGCTGCGCTCAATTTCTCTGCTACTGACTCATTTCACACTCATCCAGGTAACATCATAGGCATCAGTCAGTCTTTCATATCCAACAGTATTATCCAGGTAACAGCTGCTTTGGTTAAAAGAGCAGGTGTTCTGTTTGTTTCTCCATGAGCCGCAAGTTTCAAACAAGCGTGAGCTTTATGCCATTGCAGGATTTCAGGGGATACAATGATTGTACTTATGTAGAGCTATAGACTCCTTTTGCAAAATCAACCATATTCTGAAACAAGGAAGAAGGGTTTTGCACTGTGGATGGCGGAGTTTGTGATGTAAAAGACAATATCACGCATGTCCTTGATAACTTCCTGGGATTTTAATATTATACAATTGACTAAACAAAGTGTTTTATATTAAAGGGGCCCAAAACACTGTAAGTATTGTGTATTGAATGGGAAGATAATAAAAATCTTCTGATAAAAACTGAGAATGGGTTTAAATTTTATAGAGCTGGAATAAAAAGGTTTATAGTGGTTAGAAGGATTAATTTAGAGAAAATGTAGCATTACTAGTTAAGAAGGATTTGAAAGTTATTGAAAGAGGAGATTTAGCGTTAGATGATGAGAGATTGAATTCTGTGATACTGAGGAAAATATTGAGAAACCTGTGATACTGAGGAAAATAAATTCACAATTGGGAATTGCTATAGGGCAGCAGTGCAAGATAAGGAAATTAGCTTGGAATTATTTGAATAAATACAAAATGGACATTAGGGAAACAGAGGGTAATAATCATGGTTGGTGTATTTTAATTACCGTAAATTAAAACGGAATATTAAATTGTGATCTCACAGAAGACAGAACTCAGATTGTGGAGCTTCTGCAGGAATGATTACTGATGCAGCATGTTTCGTGTTACTTGTTAGGCAATATATTGTGTCATAGTTAGACCATACTTGATCTAGTATTTAGCAGTGAGCCTGAGACATTGGAAAATTTAAAAATAGGGAGCCCTTGAGCATCAGTGATCATAAAGCCATTGGATTTTAAATTGCAGCACAGGTAGGAGCAAAATTTAATAAAAGGAATATACCAGATTTTAGGAAAGGTGGTTTAAAGAGAATCGAGCAGAGGAGAATGAATCAAGAAAAGAAATACTAAAGGCAGGAACAAATTAGGATGCTTTTAAGGATGTGTCAGAGAAAGTGCAAATTAAATTAATAACAACAACAACATGCATTTACATAGCTCCTCTAACGTAGTAAAATGTCCCAAGGCGTTTCACAGGAGTGTTACCAGACAAAATTTGACACCGAACCACATAAGGCAATACTGGGATTGGTGACCAAAAGCTTGGTCAAAGAAGTAGGTTTTCAGGAGCATGTTAAAGTAGGGGAGACAGCTAGAGAGGCAGAGAGGTTTAGGAAGGGAATTCCAGAGTTTAGTTCTTAGACAGCTGAAGGCACGGCCGCCAATGGTGGGACAAAGGAAATTGGGGTGCTCAAGAGACCAGAATTGGAAGTTCATGGAGTTCTCGGAGGGTTGTAGGGCTGGAGGAGATTACAGAGATAGGGAGGGGCAAGGCCATGAAGGGATTTGAATACATGGATGAGAATTTTAAATTTTAGGCATTATCGTACCGGGAGCCAATGTAGTTCAGTGAGCACAGGGTTTTGGATGAGCTCAAGTTTATGCAGCATGGAAAAAGTAGAGGGTTAATATCAAAAGCTGGAGTTAAATGACTAAAAATAGTTTAAAATTGCCTTTAAGGAAAGTACAAACATTTCAAGAAAACAGGAGAACAAACTGTAAAATATCTACAGCCAAATCTAAAATTTCCTAAAGAATAATATGGATGAAAAAAGGCTAGATAAAGAAATTAATAAGATAATATGGGAATAAAAAAGATTTTTTGTTTATGCTCATGTAGACAAAGTTTTTTTTAGACTTTGACTTTTCCATTTTTTAATTTGCATCAATTGCAATCAGATTAGTTTCAATATTAAGCAGCACATGTAGCATCATTACAGCAATTTGTTTTCTTTGCATTTATGATTTGCCAGTGCACTGTCAGTTGACCCTTTTTCCATCTCTCTAATCTTGTTAGGGCTGTGCAGTTCTGCTCTATAAAGCTTGCCTCTCCAGCATTGTGGACACACTGTTGTCTGCTTGCAACAGAGAATAAACAAGTCTACTGTGGGGGAGGGGGCAGGGAGATAGTTAACCGATATTTTGGAAGCCATGCAAAGGAATGTTTGGGGTCTAATTTAATATTAAACTGGTGACCTTCACTATCTCTATTCTCTGGCATTATTTCATAGAATCGCTGAATTTACAGCATGGGAGGAGACCATTTGGTTCATCGTGCCTGTGCCAATGTTAACTTTACATCTCCCTGCCCTTTCCCTCATCCTAGTATACTCTTTCATTTCAAATATCTAATTCAATTTTAAATGCTGTTATAGTCTTTGCCTCAATAGTCACTTGTGGTAAATGATTCCATCTCCTAATGACCCTCTGTGTTAAAAAAAGTTCTTCTATTATCCCCTTTATTCTTCTCATGGTAATCCTCAGCTTTGCCCCTTCGTTTTGATGATGAAAAACACCAAATGCAATTTTCCAGCAAGCTATTGAGGCCACTGGGTTCCAGCCATGAAAGTGCACAGTGTAGAGTTTACTACTCTCACTGTAACAATGTACTGTACCACTGCTCGCAGTATACTACTGTATAGAGTAGCAGTTTAAATTAGCTTTCTGCCCATTACATGTGGAAGTGTGGAACACTGCTTCATAATTGCTACCCGTTGTTTTTTAGATGCCGGTTCCGCAGGGGATGCTAGTGTATTGGTTATGTTACTGGACTAGTAATCGCGAGATGTCTAGGCTAATAATCTGGAGATTGTGAGTTCAAATCCCACCATGGCAGTTTGAGAATTTGAATTCAGTCTTTTAAAACATCTGGAAATAAAAATCCGGTATCAGTAAAAGTGAAGTTGTCGGATTGTTGTAAAAACCAAACCAGTTCACTTATGCCCTTTAGAGAAGAAAACCTGCCATCCTTACCCGTCATGGTCTATATGTGATCCCAGTCCCACTTCAACGTGATTGACACTTAACGGCCCTCTGAAGTGGCCTAACGAGCCGCTCAGTTGTATCAAGCTGCTATAATATGTTCAAAATTTAGGCCCACAACCACCTTCTCAGGGCAACTAGGGATGGGCAATAAATGCAGGCCTTGCTAGTGATGCCCACATCTGAGACTGAATTTTTTTTTAAGTGCCAACTGTTCACGTTTTAAATGGACATCAGCACTTGCAGCCTGTCTGGTGCTTTTCCACATTTGTGAATGTAAATCAGCTGTTCTGAACTTGGCGCTGCCCCATCAGTCACCACAGATCCCCTTAGTTCAAAATCTGTTCACTGATGCATTACCTGTTCCAATATTCAGTGGGTAAAGGAAAGGATGAACCCACATGATCAGACAACACTGAAAAAAAGACACAAAAGTGGGATGTGCGATGAAGATAAATCCTGACAGATAAAATGGGTGCACATAATAGTAACCTGAAGTAGAGAGGAAAAGTCAGAAAGAATAGCAGCAGTTATTAAAAAAGAGGGTGGACCAGTGAGCCTGGAACACATCAGAATAGAACTGAAAAACAGCATGTAAGAGTATTCCAAAGGGAGGAATGGTGAGTTGGCATTCAGAGTGTGGGTTAATAATGACTGGAGGAACAGAGCGATTCCAAGGCAGAGGAGCAGAGATTGGATAACAGGAAAACCAGGCCACGGAGAATCTTTTTAAAAGAAAGCAGGCTACAAAAACATGGAAAGAAACACGGTTAAGATGTGTGTGTGTGAGATACATCATAGGAATTATGGTTTACACCCTGTTCAGTTTTCAGACTTGGCTCAGTGGTAGTACACTGGCCTCTGAGTCAGAAGGTCAACGGTTCAAGATGCATTCTAGAGACTTAAGCTTGTAATCTAGGCTGTCACTTTAGTATAGCGTGTGCTATCATTTGGATGAGATATTAAACTTAGGCCCTGTCCACCATGGCACTATTTGAAGAAAGAGAGGGAAGTTCTCCTGGGGTCCTCGCCAATATCTATCCCTCAACCAACACCACCAAAACAGGTCATTTATTTTATTGCTGTTTGTAGGACCTCATTGTACACAAGCTAGCTGCTGCATGTTCCTGCATTACAACCGTGACTACACTTCAAAAGTAATTAATTGGCTGTGAAGTACTTTGGGTTCCTCTTTTTTTTTACTGCTGTGGAACTAAAATGCCCAGTATGTATTGTGACAACCAGGCAGAAATTTGCAGATAACTACTGTGAGGTGCATGTTGTGGGGAAAAAAATATGAAGATTTAAATAAAAAAAGCTAACAGTGTTGTTTCAGATAAGGTATTTTTCTGTCACTGTAAGAGACAGATTAGTGTGCCGGGGCCAGAAGGGAATGTTTATGAAGTACTTTGATGCTGATCTCAGATGTTGCAACTGAACCAGGAGATTTGTTGAAGTGCTAATCACTGGAGACTTGACAGTGAGAAAAAACATCCTGGGCAATGCTACACTTGTGATAGCTTCCACAATGATTATAAATCCACTGTGGGAAGTAAGGAAGAAAAAATATAGGGGTAGAAATTGGATTTTGTTGCGCCCATTTTACGGGGATAAAACAGCCGCAATGAGGACCAATTTTGGGGACCAATATCAAGGGGTAATGACACAAGGACTCCTGAAAAAGTCTGACCCAAAATTGGGTTGGGCAATTTTTTTCATGCATCCCTAGTGGCTGCCTAAAACAAGTATTAGCCCCCTTATATATTTAAATGAGGGGTCTAATATCTGCTTTAAGCCACCCTAGCCAAAATTGGTCTGCAGGAGTTGGGCCCGCCCCACTCAGGATTCTTTAGCGATTGCTTTGGCCTAAGCAGCGGTAACCAACAATAGGTGAGTTTTTAAAACTGCCGGCCGATGATCACCCCTTTCCATTTTCCTTCCCCTCCACCCTACCCTCAATTCCCACCACTTACCTAGGGGCTGCTGCCAGCAAAGCAGGTGGCCCAAAATTTGATGCTGCAAAAGGGCGAGCTGCCTGTGGAGGCAAGACAGCTTGCCCACATTGTTTAAATGAGGCCCAAGGCCCAATTTTGGGCTGACCTCGGGCCTCCTGGTTCGGGTGTGTGTTGCGGCTGCATCGCCACCTTTGCAACCGAAACCGGGCACTGACGAATTTCCACCCCATATGTTATAATCATTGAATAACCAAGTAAAAAGAGGAAGTTTTTAGGATAACAAAATAGTTGCATCTTAAAGAAATATTCCAAATTTTGCAAATGGGGTGGGGTAAATAGTTTGTCATGTAAATAAGACATATTGGAGAGGGAAGAACAAAATTACTTTACAACTATCTATCTAGGTTCTTATCTCTCAGGCACTTATTTTTCATATTATAACAGGTTGACATCAATGGTCTGAAATGCAAAGAAGTAGAGTTAACAAGGAAATTCAAACAAATCATTAGGGTCTGTTGAGAATGGTTACGTCTGGCAATTTGCCTGTTATATTTTTGTTTAACTCATTACTTTGGCAATTTGTTTTGGTATACTAGGCAACATAAAAATAGGATGCTGATGGAGACAAGTATAACAAGGACAGATGCCTCACCAAATTGACCCTGGTGATTTCTGAGCATTCAGTCTGGAAAATCTGTGCTGGTACCATATGGTTTGGTCCATCCACTGTCAAATCCTGGCTCAGAAGGTGACTGTTGACTGATTTTGAACTTCTGCATTGAAAAGATAGATTCTGGAAGGAGCTTCACGGGCAGGGAAAGCAGTGTGTAAAGCTCTACAATTGTATACCTTATGGCCTTTATGGATGCCATAGAATGGCGAAGTGCAAATGCAGCAACTCTTGTATTCCTCGCGTGATCAAAGGATTTTCGCTTAAGTGCTGACTACGCTTGTGGTGCAGATCCAGTCGTGATCTTGTGTGGGACTGACAAGTTGGCCTCCTTTCTTCAGCTGACCAGAGCCTGCTTAGTTAAGTCACTGACAGACGAAGAAGTTTATCTGTCCAAATTATGTATTGGTTCTAGCGATGCACCTCTCAGTCCTTTTAAATCACAGCATTCTACCCCATGCAGCAATACCGAGAAAACGATAGCACTGCAGATCTATTTTAGTTGATAGTGAGATTTTATACTGTCTTCGGATACTATGCAGGTCATTCAGTCCTCTTGCTGCTCTAGAAATCGATACATTGATCCACCTGGCCTGTGAACCATTACCAGAGAAGCAACTTCCCATGTGAATACTGATCTATTCCTAATATACCTTTATTACCAAACAATAACTCAAAATAATTATTTGCAGGAAGACTTAGCCTTTATATTTAAGATAGATAGATAAATAGATAAACATATTTCCGCAATATAGTATATCCATTTTATTAATCACCCTTTGTGGACTATATATTTATAGATATATATTTCTGAAATTATCTTGGACTCATAAAATCTGGTTTTGAGTTCAATCTAGAAAACTTATTTGTGGAGTATAATCACAACATCTACAAATGAAGAGTTAGTAAACAGAATACTCACTTTCTGTAGATGCTGTGCTCTATTTTTTCCATGGTGGGGGAGGGGGAGGTGAAACATCCTGTTCTGAATATTTTCTCTTCTTTCTCTTTCTTGGGTCTTTCTGTGCCACATACATCCCTGGTTGAGAAGGTGATCTGATTGGCAACTAACTCCAGGAGGCCGATTTTCGGATGGCCGAGCGGGTGCGTTGGGGGTGGGGGGGCCTCCGAAAATGGCGGAATCCCGGCTCCAACCCACTCACTTCCGGGTTCCCCAATGACGCGTTCGGCTGTGCACGCAGCTCCCGCATGCGGGACTCCCACCAGCAATTAAAGCCGGCGGGATGATAATTTAGATACTTATTTAGATACTTGAGTTCCTTGACAGACCGCATTGAGTGGAGATTTTGGCAGGGGTGCAATTTTGAAGGATCCTCAGCGTGATTCCCGTGCTGTGAGAAACACTCCCTGTTGGAGCAGACGTGTTTCAGCCAGCAGCCAGTGGGAGATGCAAATGATTATTTGACAGATGGGGGGAAAACCTCATTTATTGCAGCAGGGCACTCTGTCACTTCAGACAAAGTTTTGCCTGCAACACCTTTGTCTTTCCATTCAAAATTCTTAATTTATACCCTAAACTCTGCTGTGCAAACACATTTACCTACTTTGCGGACCCCCTCAAACTCACACCGTCAGGATGGGGGGGGCGCCATAGCTGCATTCATCACTTCATCCGAGGACGAGCAACATCACCAGCCTCGCCAGGCACGCCGTCCACCTCCGCCACGTGGAGCTCCACAACACAGTCCTGCGCCACAGGCACCTGCACAAAACAGTCGTGCAACTACACATACACCCACTGTAGGGTGACCCAATGGGTGGCATCAAGTGTGGTGTTCATGGTGAACCTCATGAAAGGGACTTATTACACAAGCCAGTCTAGAATGGCCAAGAAGTGGCAGTAGTGGTGACAATAATGATATTTAATGTGCCATGAACAAAAATCAAATATAAAGAAAAAACATGACAAACCGTCAAACACTCTTGTCCATCCCCTTTGTGCTCACAAAACCTTTGCCTTACGCTTCCTACTACTCCTACGTGGTGCTTCCCCTGTGGCTGCAGCAGAGGTAGTGGCAGGTTGCTCTTGGCCATGCCCTGACCGATTAGATGCTTTGGGCCTACACCCTCTGGGTTTCGGTGCCCGAGGGCCCCTCCAAAGACAACTCAACCCGCGCCTGTGCAGGGGCAGACTCTACCACCTGGAGAGGAGGCAGCATTGCGGGTACTGGTTGAGAGGGGGACAACGGGTGAGACGTGGGAGCACTTTGAGTGGTGTCCCCTCTTCCATGTCCCCTTTCACCATCATCCCTTTCCTGGGACAGGCCCACATGACCCCTACCACCCTGCTGGACGACAGTTTGCAGGACATGTGTCAAGCCTTGTAAGGCCAGTGCTAGTGTATCTGCCTGCCTGTTTAAGGCGGCAGAAAGTTGCTCACCCTGAGTCTGAAGGGCCATTATCAGGGCCTGAATGGACTCATTGGTGAGCTGTGCTTGAAGCTCAATGGAGGCTAGCCTTCCCTCCATCGCAAACATTCCCGCACTTAGCCACGACACTATCTCAGAGATGCCCTCACGTCCCTGTGACAGTATCTCAGAGATTCCCTCCTGTACCTGTGCCACCATTCCACTCATGCAGGAGTTGGACTCCTCCATCCTCTGCACGATTGTGGAGAGTGCGCGTAGCACCTGTTCCAGCACCTCTCAAATGTGCTGCTGCCCCTCGATCATTCTCCTTTTAAAGGATGGCCCCCAAGGTTCAGCATCAGTGTCCAGCTGAGCAGAGCCTGGAGAAGAGTGATCCCACCGACACAGACTCTCCACAGCTGCCCCTGCCACCAGTGTCTGCTCGTGCTCACATATGTTTTTTTTTTATTCGTTCACGGGATGTGGGCGTCGCTTGCGAGGCCGGCATTTATTGCCCATCCCTAATTGCCCTCGAGAAGGTGGTGGTGAGCTGCCTTCTTGAACCGCTGCAGTCCATGTGGTGACGGTTCTCCCACAGTGCTGTTAGGAAGGGAGTTCCAGGATTTTGTGTGGTGATTCACCATGTGCAACCATAACTAAGTGAGGACGGGGACTCACCGAGGTGTGTTTATCTGCTCTGGTGGATGGCTCGCTCAGATGTGACGGTGCCCCCTCAGAGGCCGGCAGGTCCTCTGAGGAACCGCCCTCCGCCGTCACGGCGGTCACTGAAGGCCCTGTAAGAGAACAGAAGGCAATATTAAGCATAATGACAGATGTTGAGGTGCTGAAGATGGCAAGGCATGTTAACATCATTTCCTATTGTGAGTGCTGAATGGTAAAGTTCTGTCACCAGCCGTTTGTCGGGGGCAGTCTCGGTGTCCCCGATGGACAGGCACTCGAGGGTGCGGCTCAATTCAAGAGCCTCCTGCTCCATGCCCGTGAGGACGACCAGATGTTGCGGCCCCCACTCCGGTCTTCGCCCTCTCCTGTGCATTCTGGGCTGTCTTCTCCTATAAGGGGAGAAAGTAGAGAGGCGTGAGTGAGGGTTGTTGATGCGGCCAACCGCTGAATGCATTGGTTTGAGTGAGGCTGACCGTGAAAGATGCATCCGAGGGTGAGTATGAGACAGAGCCATGACATTGTATGAGGATTGGGTTGAGTGGTTGTGGTGGGATGAGTACTGGGGAGGTGAGTAAGTGCAGGTGAGTTGAGGATGAGCTTTGAGTGGGTGTGAGGAGGGATGTGATAGAGTAGTGTTGGCAGTGCAGAAGGAGTTGTGGGGTGGGGGCCGTGATGTGAAAGACAAAGTGTAGGAGAATGAGTAAGTGTACTCACTTTGGCTGACCTAGTTAGGTCATTGAAGCGCTTCCTGCACTGGATCCATGTGCGGGAGACGTGGCTGCTGCTGGTGACCTCCTCTGCCACCTCGAGCCAGGCCTTCTTGGTGGCAGAGAGGCCACTTCCTCCCATCCGCCGGGTAGAAAGTATCCCTCCTTCTCCTCACCTCATCCAGTAAGACCTGGAATGAGGCATCAGTAAATCTGGGAGCAGCCTTTCCCCTGCTCTGCTCTGTTGTATAATTTTGGTTCTTTGCTGCAGGAGCAGCCATTGGAGGACTGCCCCTTTAAGTAGAGTTCCTCCAGCTGACAGCCTGTGATGCAGGTGCGCAGTCCGCCCGCTGCGCAGGTTTCCGACGAGAAACCTGGAATCCACGGTAGGTGCCTTCAATTTACCCGTGATCGTGTGGGGAACGGACGGATTTCACTGGGCGGTCAACCCACACACCCAGTCGCCCCGCTGCCATCCCGCCTCCCTGGTAATATCGGGGCCCAGGTTTCTGCCAAAGCTGTTCTTGACCTAGCTGCTAGAAGATGCTCAAGCAGCCTGGGGTTACTGTTCAGTTACTTTTCATTTTCTCCCACTGAGGGAGCACTCAGCTTTCACTTAGTGTCGCCGCACAGCAGTACAGCTGAGACCAGGATCTTACTGTGTAGGGACCTGTAAATCTCATAAAATCTCATTTTACCACTCTGATTTGTTTATTATATTTTAATATTATAGGGTGATCTACAAAGAACAAGTTGATATAAAGAAAGAAAGATTTGCATTTGAATTGTGCCTTTTCATATCACTCAGAAACACCTTAAAGAGCTTCACATATACTAAATTGCTTTCAAGCGCAGTGACTGTTGTTATGTAGGCACACAGTCTGATTACTGAAGTATAGTCCACAATGTTCATTTCCTACGACTATTAATCAGCATTTTCTCTGTATACTGCTTCAGATTAAGAATGGTTTCTACTGCACGGTATAAGGACTGACAGTACTTCATTACCAGGACTCATTAGACCTCTTGAAACTAGTAAATTTAGGGATAATAACAACAATTTGAATTTGTCTGATACCTTTAATGTAATGAAATGTCCCAAGACACTTCACAGATGAGGATAAGGAAATGGATGCAAAGCCAGGAAGAGAGAGATTAGGAGGGGTGACTGAAAACTTGGTTGAAGAAATGGGTTTTGAGAAAGCGATGGAAAAAAAGAGGTGGAAAAGATTTAGTGAGAGAATAGGATGAGGTGGCTGTGGTGAAGAAAAGCAATGAAGGGGATGGACTGAAGTCCAGAGTCAGATGAACAGAGCATTCGAGAAGGGTAATAGAAAGTAAGAGCTTGCATTTGTGTAGTGCCTTTCATGTCCCCATGGCATCCTAAATAGCTTCATCGCCAATTAACTATTTTTAAATTACAACACATTAACATGCTGTTTGGTTTAACCAGTCCATGCTGGTGTTTATTCTCCACACAAGCAGTAGTTCTAGTCCCATGTGACCGGCTTGTTCCCATACCTCTTTAATTCCCCCTTTCCCTCAACCTCCTATCCAACCTATTCTTAAATGTTGACATAGGGCCATAATTTGCTGTCAAAATAGCGGTGAGGCTAATGGCACTTGCCATTATTTATATGCAAATGCTACAGCTATTTCAGGCGAGGGCAGATAAACGTGGAAATCCAAATGTTGCAGTCCGAGATGCACCACTCCACCGTTAGCTTCACAAAAATGGCATCTCGCTATCTGCCTCACCGTTGAAATGCATTGAACGGTGTGAAGTTTCTGTATTTTCGTGGTAGATATGAATTAAACTCGCCACAGAAAGTTAAGTCTTGCCCATTTTGGTCTAAGTACCCTTTTAACAACGTGATAAGTGTTAATTACTACCAGTCAACCTCTCTGGCACTGAAAATTACACAGTTGCTTGCCCTGTTCGCTCAGATCCCAGATGTCCAGTTTCCCTCGCTGCCCCGTTATCAGCTCACACTTTCAGCAACTTGCCACACAAAAAATTTTAAAACCTAAACATGCAAGAGCAAGCCTAACTAACAACAGATGCCATAGTTGAAAGTTCTGGCATCTGTTTCTATCTACTTTGTCCCATCCTTTCATAATTTTAAACACCTTGTAATCTCTTCTGTTCCAACAAAAACAGTCCCAATTTTTAATGTCTTTCTTCATATTTGTATTTCTTCATGCCAGGGGGAAGTCTAATGAAGTGTAGTCACTGTTGTTTTGTTGACAAACACAGCAGCCAATTTGTGCACAGCAAGGTCCCACAAATAGCATTGAAATAAATGACAAGTTAATCTATTTTAGTGGTGCTGATTGAGGGATAAATAATGGCCAAGACATTAGGAGAACTCCCCTTCTCTTCTTCAAATAGTGCCATGGAATCTTTTACAGCCACCCAAGCAGGCACACAGGGCCTTGATTTAACATCTCGTCTGAAAGATGGCAACTCCAACAATGCAGCACTCCCTCAGTGCTGCACTGAAGTGTTGCCTTGACAATGATAATGCTTTTGCTTCTTATTTGTCTCCTATCTTTGTCTATGGTCCTTCATCTTGTAGATCCTCCTTCTCATTCTCTACTTCTGTTTCCTCAAATTGTAACTTATGACTTGCATTGTGATCGCCATCTTGTAATATTCTTTAATGGGTTCCCACAGTTCAGGCCATTTGTGTCCTTCCCATTCTGTGGCTGCCATTGGCACTTTTTGTCATTATAACCCATGTAATATTTTTTCAGTGAGACTCATGATTGGGCCGTTACTTCTTAGGTTGTTCTTTGATGCAGCAAATGTGAATAGACTCATTTATATTTGTTTATCAGAGTTTGCCTAATTAGGTAAGGGCTTGACACTACAGAAGATGAGTCCCTCTCCTGTCTGGTTAATGTGCCCTACTAAATGTGACCCTGGCATTGGTTTATGACCATCAACAGTTCATTACTGAAAGTCATTCAGCCTAGCACATCAGTGGCAGATAGCAAGTTGGGATCCACCTAGGCAGAACATGTTAATAGTGGATCCTTTATGTCTAGCAAATGAATGACATTTTTTGTGGTTTCATCTGCCCTATTTGATCAATTTTACTGACTGAGAAGAAAGATTTGGCTCAGTCTGCTGAGCAACACTGTAGAAGTGCCTGTGATACCAGAACTCTGACTGGTTTTCTTCGAAGACAAGAATGCACCAGGGAAATGTGATTCTCCAGGCTGCTTCAACATTCTCTTGATTATGCATCGAAGCAAGCCATAGATGACAACAAGCTTCACCTAAAATCCCACTGATGGTCTAAGTATTCAGCTTGTTGGATCTTTCTGTTAATTAATAATGCACATGTGCATGTTCTGCACTCTGGAACTGAGTGGGGAGAGAAAGAGAGAAAGAAGTGAACCCACAGTGGTCACTCTTCTTTAGATATAGTTTATTTGGGTGTAGCATTGACCCCATTTTCAGTCCCAAAACAGCCAGGAATGACTGAAGACTAACACTACAACAGTGTAGTCAGCACAGCTTTTGTCTCATCACATGACATGGTACTTATTCTGTTCACCTCAGAAGGAGCAGCCTGCTGGGATTCCAAGCTTGGGACAGTCTGGTTCTGAAACTGATACTCAAAGAAACTCAGCTACCAATAAAACTACACGCTCAGATCGTTCTATCCACCAGGCTATCTTCAATTCATAGTCCCCATCATCCCTGTGCTTGCTGACCTACATTGGCTCCTGCTCCAGCAATGCCTTGATTTTAAAATTCTCATTCTTGTTTTCAAATCCCTCCATGGTCTTGCCCCTCCCTATTTCTGTAACCTCCTCCAGCCCTACAACCGTCCAAGATCTCTGCACTCCTCCAATTCTGGCCTCTTGCGCAGTCCCAATTTTCATCACTCCAACATTGATGGCCATATCTTCACCTGCCTAGGCCTTAAGCTCTGGAATTCCCTCCCTAAATCTCTCCACCTCTCTACCTCTCGCTCCTCCTTTAAGACGCTCCTTAAATCCTACCTCTTTGACCAAGCTTTTGGTCACCTGTCCTAATAGCTCCTTATGTGGCTCAGTATCAAATTTTGTTTGATAATCCTCCTGTGAAGCACCTTGGGATGTTTTACTGCTTTAAAGATGCTATATAAATGCAAGTTGGTGTTGTTATAGTACTCGTGTAAGTTGGCTGTTGTTATTTAATTACATCTGAATATAAGAGAAAAAGTTGCTGCACATTTCTTAGTTTGATCAGATGTTCCTTCCTGTGATTTTTCTATTGTGCATTTCTGTGCTGGAAAACTGGATGACCCCTAGTGAGCAGTTTTAAAGAGCTAGAAGGACTCAATAGAAAACACAGTAATATCAGAGGTGAGACCCTCTCGTCAGACCTATCAACCTTTTATAAACCTAAAGTTTGAAAGACATAAGAAACATTGGCTAGGAAATGAATCTTTTATTAAATTTTGAGGAAAATGTGAAACAGCAGTGAATTGGCCACTGAAATAATAATTCTTATGGAACCTTCAATAGGATAAAACTTTACAATTTTTTTAAAGTATAGACTGCTGGCATGTTCATTAAAATAAAGTGCTGGGTGTTTCTAATGGATTAGGAGTAATGTAATGATTTATAATTAATTCCAAACATTAACTGTATCATTCCATTAATGTATTTTCTATTGTCATTATCCTCAAGGACTTTTAAATTTGTTTGTGTTACTGTACTATGTAGCTTAAGTCATTACCGAAACTATAAATTATAATTTTGAGATTTAATATAGGAAATATTCTCCCCTGGTTTGAAAAGTGTTATTAATCTCCTATGTATGTTTTAAGCGTCATCTAAAGTTGATAGTGTCGAAGCAGGGTTAAATATTCCATTGCAAAGTACCAATCTAATGAGTAATCTTTAGTCAGAGTCCCCGTGTCATTTGAGTCTGCTGAACATACAATTACCAAACCACTATACCAATCATTCTGATAGATTCTAGGAGGCACTGCAAAAATAAAAATAAAATGTCATATTATGACTACTTAACAGAGATAAATGTATTTATTTAACAAGTCGTGGGTGATTATATCAGACTGTTTGACCGTGTTGGGGGGAATTGCATGTATTCGCTCGGACAGTTGATCAGCAGTTTCACTGCGAGGCCGGAGGCATACGTACAGTGTTACCTGTTATTGCATGCTACCCTTTTGGGAACTCATTCTGGTACCCTTGGGGAATAGTCTCAAAGCAGAGACCCATCTATTGTGTGTAATATTAGCACAGGCCCAGAGATTCAGAGAACGGGCTCACGGTATGAGCAGTGGCTCCACCACATACGATGTAAGAAGCCAATGTGGCTGAAAACTATTTGCATCTAATTCCCAGATGCCGCATTGTCCCACGAGGCCTGAAAGAACAATAACTGGCCATAATGGCACATGACACGTTCCTCATCCATAATTATAATTAGGGTGCTGGTGTTCCTTAACGCTCCCGTGTTTGGTAGATGATTTTCCTTATAATTGCATTAAGATTTAGTTTTCTGGAAATAGGATCCTCTTAAAACTGTCTGCTAACACCCTGTGTCGAATCAACTTTTCAGTATAGACCATTTATTTTATGCACGTATTATAATATTAAACTAAATTTGAGCAGGATCTTGTAGTGTTAATTGTACATGGATTCTTTTACCAGTTTCCAGTTTCCAACAACTCCCTTTGAATTTTACATTCCAAAAACCTGTATTTAATCGCTTGACTTAACCTACCCACAGATTTATAGTAGAACTAATGTTAGGTATTAAAGTACAAATCATGATCAAATAATTCAAGGTTTGTTGGGCAAAATGATCTTTGGGTACGTAGAACCCATCAGAGCCACAAGGCGTGGAAGATTCTTTGGTAAATACCTCAACTAACATATGTAATGACTGCATATGTTACATAACATTTGGTTAACTTTGAACAGTTTTAATGGCTGACATAACATTTGAGAATTACTTTGTCAAGTTATTTTATGCTATTTAATTTTAAATGCCACAGTGCTTTGTTTGACTTCGTTATATTACGTTATGTTTTGCGGGCAAATGGACTGCTAATATTAAATTGCAATGTTATAGTTACACCAAGTCTAACAAACTCATGCAACACATGTAAAAGTCTTGAATTTAACCCTTCACTGGCATGTTGCGCTGGTGTGAAGCTGGTGAAAAAATCTATTAGAAGTTTCAATCTCCTGATTATTCGATGGGGGTGTAAGATAGTTCTGCTAAAGTGACAAACTGTTAGTTTCTTGCGCTGTTTATTCATCCTCCCCTTCCATAGATGTAAGGTGCTAGTGTTTGTACGAGGGATAAAGAACAAGGCTAACCAGATATAGGTGATCACTATTCCACAGGCGGTTTGTTTGAACCTATATGGGTTTAAGTACAGTTCGTATTTGTCTATTTTCCCCGGCTCTGTACTAGTGTAAAAACTGTTAAATTTCTAACATCTTCCGGTTCTGATGAAAGGTCATGGATCTGAAACGCTAACTCTGTTTCTCTCTCCACAGATGCTGCCTGACCTGCTGAATGTTTTCCAGCATTTTCTGTTTTTATTTCAGAGTTCCAGCATCCCCAGTATTTTGCTTTTATTTTCGTATTTGCCTATGTTATGCTGAGATAGTTTTTCAATTGGTAAGTCAATTCTTATTTCCGCCCCTTATCAAATGATGGTCCACTATACCGAAAAGTTACACTGGGAAGATAAACTATAGATTTTCTTCCACCTGAATCCTTTAATAATGCCACTGCAGCATGTGCTGTGCAATGTCTTGCAACTGCGGCCGCATATAATATGCGGATTTAAACCCATTAGCAATCGATCAAAACATCCACCTGTGTTGCAAGTTAAAATCTGCCTCTGGTGTTCCGCGTAGGTAACTGGAGAGAAATCAAATGAGTAGCACTACAAAGGTCAGCTGCCGTCTTTATTAATGGACATATAAAACTTGACACTTCAGCATTCAAAACTTATTTGAAGACAATACGTGCAAAATCTTCAGAAGGCTGCAAAGATACACAAGACTATGTCGAAAACTAAAAGTGCAAAGAAACTGTATACTGTTCCGATGCGTTTGAAAGCAGCGATGAAAAAATGCACCATCGCTCCTAAATACCACCCCGCTCACTTACTATTGATTTAATTTTGATGTAGTATGTTGGTTATCCATTCTTTGTAAAAGCTAACTTCACATGCTTTCTCTGATCTGGAGCATTACTGAATTCTCCCCGTTATAGGAGAACAAAAAAAAAACATTTTTATCTCCTTTAACGATGTGATGAGGTAAAAAGCCGCCTGCTTTTATGTTTTACTCTTGTCAATTGTTGGTGAAACACATGTGGAAAGGCTGTGCAAAAACTGTAACGTCGAAACTTATTTTCCTGCAATGCATTGCATTTGTTTTTATTCAATTCATTTATTGAATTTCCACAGATCGAGTTTCACTTTTTTAACGCTTCTGACATCTCTAAATACAAATAACTGTACATGAAATCATAGAGCTTTTCTTATAAATTCCGTTATTAAAAACATTTGAAAATAATAACCGTCACTTAGTTGCTAAAATTGGGCAGTGATTAACATAAAAGACATTCTTATACTTCTGTGCTTTTTTAAATGTATTTTTTCCCCAATTAAAACTTAGTACTTTGAGAGCCTAGACACCTATCATCCAGTTAGTCGAATTTTTTTTGTATCAGTTATGAATTGCCATGTATCAATTAGTGGTTGTTTGATAATAAACATAACTACGGAAGCTTTGACAGTTCTAACACTTTATTTAAATAGTTTCAGTGTCTTATTGATTCAGAACTGCAGATGACAGTTAAAAAGGCACAGAGGATAATAGCGTGTTCTCAGAAAGGGAATGTTAAGCCAAGATCACACACTCCGAAAATGTGAAGATGATATTGTATATTACATATTCAAAATGCAGGTTTTTTTTTGTTTACAATGAATAATTGTCAACTCAGCGCAAAAAAAAATAATATTCAGTAACAGATCAAACATTTATTAGGAAATCTATGTTCAATAAATAAGCACAGACAATAAGTTAAAACATATCACAAATTGACCAATGTATAACCAGAATGGTTATTCTACACAAAAAACATCCTATATCACAGCTTTGATCATTTTGTTCACATGAAACCTCCGTCCGATGGTAAATTCTGACCAGTTCATGCAGATGAAGGTGTGGGTTGTGGGGTATGTGGTTCCAGGGTTCGAAATACTCACGTGCACATCGCATGCTGATAACCTCCCCCTCTGCATGCTGTGCAGGTGGCATTTTTGACTGAAGAATTTCTTAGATTAAAAAAAAAGAAAATCACCCAAATCATGAGCTACGACCAAGGAGAAACAAGCCTCCCGAAGGCTTAAACATAGTGCATTGAGAAAATACTATTAGTCAATACGTGTTCTTGCATTGTCCCCTCATTTTAACGTGGCCGCTGTAGTGCAAGACTAAAGTATGCTTCTGCATGATCCCTACCGCGAAAAAGAACCTCGCTGCATTGCAAATCAAAACGCATTTGTCGAGCCATTTGTTAAAGGTACAGAGGCAACACTGTATGAGCCAATATCACAATTACATTTGGCATTGACCATCCAGCCTCTTTGTGTATTGTAACCGAGGGTCTCGAGGCTGTGTCAATTGACATTTTCAAAAATGAGACTTTTTTGTTGGGTAAGGGTATTAAGGGATATGGAACCAAGGTGGGTAAATGGAGTTGCGATATGGATCAGCCAGAATCTAATTGAATGGCGGAACAGGCTTGAGGGGCTGAATGGCCTACTCTTGTTCCAATGCATTAGACAAGAATAGTCAGGAAACCGTAAAACGACGCATTGGCAATGGCCGCGAAGTGCATCAAAATGTAAAAAGACCGGGTTTGTGAACCCTGCCCGGTAATTATATATTAATTACATATATTAAGAATGCAAGTGTTCAGAAATTCAAAGCAAATAAAAAGATCCCCTAAAGTTGGTCAGAGCTCCTTCTTTGTGTGATTTAACCTGTTATTGCAACAGGTCAAGCCTAGTGATCTGGAAATGTGATTCAGAAAGATGAGGCAGCTCAGAGTTCCAGATCACCGCCACTGATCAGAGTTCTTGAAGTTGAGTCCATATGGTGTTCGCTTTATCCCTGGTGCCTCTAGTGTGTTCTTTACATATTATTTTAAAGAGTTTGACCAACCACCCTCCCTCCCCCTCCCACCTCCTATTTGCGTGTGGGTACTGAAGGATGTATTTCAAATCCTGAGTCGACTCCCTGGCTGTTGGATGCTGGAGAGAAGGGGGGAGCTGCATTAGGTGAAGCTCATGGAGACTGTGTGCTCGAGTGCTTTACGGCGCAGGGAGGCGATGCTGGTCCCTCGCCACACGTCGCTGTCCGGGGAGCTGCAGAGCTGCGGCGAGCCGCCCGTCACGTTGCTGGGGCCGGCCAGGGAGGCGGGCACCATGCCAGGGAAAGTGGGCTGGTAGAGATGGGACTGCAAGCCTCCGCCGTTGGCGCCCGCGAGGCTATTGGAAAGACCCATGGAGTTGGGTGGCCCTCCGAGGCTGCACTGGGACAGAGACTGGGCCATGGCCTGCTGTCTGCCCAGGGCCTGGGGCAGCTGCAGCTGCGAGACCCCCATGCCCGCCGTGGCCCAGCGGGTATCGTTGGCGTGGAAAGAGCAAAGGCCGTCGCCCATGCCCGCGCCTGGGAACTGGGGCAGTCCTGGCGTAGGCAGCAGCGTGCCAGGGGTACGGAACACATTGGTGGTCTTCTTTCGTTTCTTCCACTTGGCGCGTCTGTTCTGAAACCAAACCTGAAAGCAGAGGCAAAGAGAATTGCGATCAGAAAGGAACCAAACAGAATGACACAACGTGAGTGAGAGACGTTAATCCTGTCAATTTTAGACCTTTAGTGAAACAACTGTGAGAAAAGGGAGTCCGTGGAAATATCAGCCCCGGGTGAAACAAAACAGGGCTGGATCCACTCATCAACATTTACAGATGAGAGAATATTCTCTTAACACAATCGGATTCTGGGGTCTCAGTGTGCCTTAATGAGAGAGGATGGCGTTAGAATTACTGATTCGTTTAGGAAGAGGTCATGAAAAACAAGGCTGGGCGGCTCCGGTTTTACTGACCTTCCACTTCTGGCCCACACACAAGGTCTATATCGCGTCGGATTGAACCGATTAGGCCAACCTATGAAATTACATCAGGACTAAAAGTATGATCCAATCTCCAGAAAAAAGATCTCGTTACTTATTATCTGGGGTAGGGGGGGGGGGACCTCTTTATGTCACATGGGGGGGGGGGGGTGAGGTGGAACACAACTCCCGCAAAAAATAATTTAACTCGTGAGAAATTGTTCTTAGAATCACCTGGTACAACTGGGAAAATAGGAATTGTGAAAAATGCTTTAAAGACACAATTAGGCAGTCAAACACTTAAAGTAGAGCAAATTAATTCTACCACATGGAAAAAAAAAGTTGTTCTGGGGCCGGGGAAGCAATCGCATTAGTTTATCTTCGAAGGGTTGAAGGGCCTGTTGAAGCACAAGGAGAGTCCTTCACCATCTATTATGCGCACTTTTAGAACTTTCCAAAGTTGCCTTGTAATTAATTGATTTTCCGTTAGTACATAGAGCTCCACTTCAACACAAATAGATATACAATTAAAGCAAGATGAAATTAATTAATATCCTTTAGGAAGATTTTGAATTAGAATACTGTCAATCTATCTTGCAATTTCCATCCAGAAAGACCCGTCAAGAGCTAACAGCCAGGATATTTTACATATGGACAGATAAGATGTTGAAACTGTCCTGCAATAATTCAACGTGTCGGAAAGGTTTGGGGAATAGTGTCTTTGAGAAAGGCTGTAGTTAACTTTCCAACATGAGGCACGATGTAAAAGAGGAATGCACTCAAAAGTGAATATCATTGCAATAAATATAAGAAATTGCACTGAAACAAACGGCGTTTAAAATAGCAGAAGTTTCTTCTTAAATCATCACATATTAACGGTTAGAAAATCCTGCTGATTCAATGAGGCGACACACTGTTTCTGGGATTGAAATACGAGCTATCTATATTGTGGTTTAGAAAATATGAATTATTTGATCTAATATAAAATGCAAGATGGGCATGAAAAATGAACCGTACAAATTATGCAAGATTAATTCTTGTTAATTTTGCAATAGCTGTGAAATAATTTAGAAGCAAGATACAGTATAATAGATAATGCACAGTTATTTATCGCAATAATGCAAATAGTATTGAAAGAAGGGTCGACAGGTTTTAACCAAGATTAAGTCTTACAGAGGGCGAAAATAACAATGGAATTCATCTATAAATTAAATGGTACTGACTGCAATCTGGGAAATAAATATGCATTTATAATAAAATAAAATCGTTATAGTTAAGAAGGGTACTTTGTGCAAAAAAAAGCAATGATCCGATACAGACCAAAAAAAACAGCTAGTGTAACTGCAAATACTACAACCTGACTGCTACGTAGGATTTCATTTTTAAGATAAAAGCGGCATTATGGGTATAATTTGTTATCTTTAAACCTCTATTTATATAAGCCAGTAAATGGCATACCAACGGTTTTAACGGATGTGAACTCGTTTTAGAAAATATAGTATTTGGAATGTTAAATTTTCCAGGAAACTGTTGGGTTTATGAAGATCTCATTGTAATATTTGTGATGATTAATGCGGAGATTTTGTGTGAAATCTGAAGCTCTCGATGTGCTCAGAGCACAGATTCATTCTGGCCAGCCAGCCGTGAAATCCCAGCGAAATTCATTACACTTTAATAGTGTTAGAGAAAATGCAATTTCTCATTCCATTAGAAAAGTAGAAAATACTTTCAACTTGTCGCCTATTAAGATGTGGCAGGTGACGGGGCATTGCATATCCACAATATAGAGAGGCAGGTTATAGTGAGAATTAAAACACATAATTAGGAAGAAAAGATGAGATCTCAAGGATCACTGTGCAGCGGTTATTTCACTGATACGGGTTTTATGTAAATAAAGTATTGGAAGCTAATTAATACATGCTGGAGACTAATGATTATGCTGATTATATTGTATTTTATTGCATGATTTGCATTATTTTCACATTGTCATTTAATAAACCATTTCAGACGACAGATGATTCAGCAACGGGCTACCAATAATTATTCGTGTAAAATATTTTAAGTGAATAAAATAGATTTCGATATTCGTGAGGCAGGAATGTAAAATTATAATAAAACACCCTTGTTGTTTATAGTGACTTATAAATAGTGTGACGTTAAACAAAGTGTGTGAGAGAGAGAGAGACTGGGGTTGCATCTCGCTTTTGTTCATCGGGTTCCTGCAAAGTAAAGTGATTTATGTTGTAATGTGTTGTCTGTGGAAATTGAATAAGCTTTAGATAATGTCTCCTTTTGTGGGAAATGACAGGAACGCACTTCATGACAAATGTTAAGAAAACGCAAAGAAAAACAACAATAACACGTTAGATTAAACCAAAGAAAGAGACCGTTTATACAAACATGGGTTAGCACACCTCTGCAAAACCCGGCAAAATAACAGTCACAACAAACGAAGAATTGTCCCGTGTTTGAGAAAATTGATCTTGGCAATAAGATACAATGAAAATATTTTTTAAAATATATTTCAACAAAATTCATTATTAATAATGCGTTGTCATTTCGTCAATTCGGTCAAAATATGAAACTATAATGTTCTCCTAAATAATTTAATATATATGAACACTACCCACGGAAGAGACTACTCCAAATTCGGAAATTATAATCTGTGGTAATCTCGTTGTAAATACTTATCTAAGCATATTGTCACTTTATGTTTAAAGCTAAATGAGCTAAGAGCTAAGAGCAGGACTAATATTATAATTTGTCACCCCTTAGACAAACTATTGAAAATTAATTTAAAACTACAAATAAGCAAATCTCCGCCATCCTGACTTTATGTGCGAGGTATATGGTAAAATCACACTGTTTTTATTTTGAACAGGGCCCTATAACTTGTCATTGAGAACTTTCAGCTTTGGAGGCGTGAGACGCTTTATATCAAGTTTATTAGAACGCTGTAATATTTTAACAGTAATTTAGACTTGGGTTCTAACTGTAAAATGTTAAAGATCCAATACTGAAAACAACCCGTGGCTCTATTTAGAGAGCCAATAAATTTGAACTAACCCACATTCTCCTTTTACATCAAATGCTGCAGGTTTCTGTTATTAAATTTAACTTTATTCAAATCCTACATTTTGGATTTCATTTCAAAACTTAGGTGTAATCCAGTAAAAAACCATTTCATATATGGGCTATTGTGATTTAATGCATTTGAACCCGTTCCGTTTCTTTTGTTCGAAATGTTGGTTATTTTAATTTCTGATTGTGCTTCCGGTAGTTTGGATTGTTAATCTCTCTCTCTCGAATGTGTATTTGTAAAGATTCGGAAATAAAAAGTGGGAATTCTGCTAAGATTTGGTATGCAAGCTTCTTTTCACCGAATGAGAGGCTTCAGAACTTTTGAGTCACGTTTATTTATCTTATATATAAAACGTGCACCGAGCTTATTTGGTGCCTTCTCCGGGCAAACATCTAAAATGTAATTCTTTACACTTTTCATTATCTGCTTTATCATCAGATTAGAATTGCTATCATTTTAAATCATTGGCCAGCAGTTGTAATGGCCAGTGTCAGCAGTAATTACAGATAGCCGCTTCGGGTGATTTACTGATCAAACCTTTCGTCAGAACCCGGAAATCTCACAAGTCTCCACGTCTCTAAAAAAAAGTTTCCTTCTGCAGTCACCGTTCACAGTCGCACGGAGATTAATTTAATTGGTTTGCGTTACTTTAAGAGGCGCCGGATATTGTGCATATCTGTAATTCTTAACATCACAACCATAAATCTTAAGGCTCTAAATAGAAGCCGACTGTATAGTGAGAATCTCCTTCAACTTCTGAATATGCTGAATTCCAGTTATGAACTCGAACTCTGTCTGTATTTTATGTTGTAAAGCTACGGTTTGACAGTTTAATCAGAACTTTCTATTACGTACATAATTATTGCTCATCCTAATTCTAAAATATATTTTCATAAGCTTATGTTTTGAGAACTTAAATTTCAACTTTATATATTTCGTGCGATTTGTTACTTTAGTTTGGATTATTTTTTGCGTTCCACGTTTATATAAATCTTTACACTCCAACGTTTAACGTTTCGTTTCATTTTTGAATGTTCATCTAACTTTGAAAATATTTAAAATTCCACACCTGACAAGGGTATTCGAAAACGAAATCTTTTAGAACCGCTCTACAAAGGCGAGCTTCCAGAGATCTGAGATTAGAGAGGTCAATGTAAGAGTATTACAATTGTTACTTCCTTAAAGATTATTCATGGGTTAAGAAGATTAATTTTCTCATTTAAAAAAATACATTTGTTGTAGTAACAGGGACATTCTGAAGACCAACTTCATACATTTCACAGCTCAACATATACACACGTTAAGACTGATTCCCTTCTGTATCAGATTGTTGAGGATTCCGTCTCTGGTAGAATTTTATATCTAATTGGAAACCCAATGAAAGATTCCCCAAAATCTGATGCTGCGTTTGTTCAGACACCGGGTGTCTTTCAACTTGTATCTTTCAGGAGCCAGTCTTCATTCCTGACTTGATGACTGGTTGTTAATAACCCGAAACCTTGTTAAATTCTGCTGTCATCTCTTCTGTTCTATGTTCTCAAAAATTGCATGAAAGGTTTTGGTTTTTTTTACTCGTTTTTTCAACCGCTTTACTTTTCAGCAGCAACATGCAGACTCTGCATTTATGTCCTTTAACATTCCAGCGATTTGATTATCTTTTCTAGTATTCAACATCTCCAAAAGTCTGCCTATTTTTTCACCCAAAGAAAAATTAAGGAAAGGTGATAAACGGGAGAATAATTTGTTCTCTTACTACAGTTACTGAAAAAAAATAAGCTAAAAACGGTATCTTATGCATTAGAAAATAAAAAATCAAATACGGCTAAACAGTGGAGTTTAAAAGGCTCCTTTATTCCACGTCTGCATTCGTTGTTTTTCATACAAAATTCGTAGCGGTCAAACGCTGAATAAATAGTTTCGAAGTCTGCTAATATTGCCCCACTTTTTCGAAATTTGATCGGAGCACTACAATCTCGTTCAAGATAACCTTAAGGAACTCACACTTCATACACAATTTTCGTTCCCCTTTTGGAAACGGGGTTGTTTCGTTCCTTATTGCCCCCCTCCATCCTATAGGGATCGCTTGCCTTTCTGGAAGAGGTAACCGCATGTCCTTACCTGCACCCTGGATTCGGTGAGGCCGATGCGCAGAGCCAGTTCCTCTCTCATGAAGATGTCCGGATAGTGGGTTTTGGCGAAGCTCCTCTCCAGTTCGTTGAGCTGAGCTGGGGTGAAGCGGGTCCGGTGCCTCTTCTGTTTCTGTTGGTTCTGTTGCTGCTGCTGTTGCTGCTGTTGTTGCTGCTGTTTGTCCGAGTCTTTGCCGCTGGCCGAGCCGCCGCCGCCGCCGCCGCCGCCTCCTCCCGAGTTCGATCCGGCCGATGTGATGCTTTCCCCCGGAAGGAGGGTCGCACCTTCCACCGTGTCTGAGCCCTGAGGGCAATCGCCTGGGTGGCCCGACTCAGAGCCCCCGGGCCCCATCCGGCACTTCACCGCCTCCCGGTGCCCGAGCAATTCAGCCGCGGCATCTTTCATTCCTGGTAAATAAAACAAAACAAACACAAATCAGATCGTGATCCAAAAAAAAGAGAAAGAGAGAAAAAAAAACTTTCCACCAGTTGTTAATATCAGTGATAGATTTCCTTAACTCAAATAACAAGCACAATTCCGTTAGATTGATTCTAAATCAAATTATTGCAGTAATTTGAAACTAAAATAATTACTTTTAGATAGAATTAACTAATTTTCGCTGCATTAAAGCAGAATAACGAGGAGCCTCTGAGTGGAAGCCGCTATCCAGCAGCCCCCGGTGGCTCGTTCCTAGAGATATATATTTTTCTTTGGAACGGAGTTTTGCGCAAACACTCACCCAGGCGAGCGTCCAGGAGGTCGGCGTGAGAGAGCATGGCGCACCGCTCCAGGGTGAGATTCCCCCTAAAAACCGGAGAGGTTTTTTAAAAAATACAAAAAAAAACTACAAATTTCTGTTTGTTGTAAAAGGGGGTCTCTTGCATTATAATCTCCTTTAGAGGGACGGGGTGGTGCTTAACAGTTGAATGAGCCCATGAGCAGCTCCAAATCAGGGCCAATCAAAACTCAACGCTGCAAATGTCAGCGCAAAGTGAGACTCCATTACGCATGCCTCCAGGCAGCTCTCCCCAACCACTCAGAAACCACTCGGAACATTTACAATTCTATTTCTGCTTTCTAAATCTGATTTATTAGCTTTCAACGTCAAATATTATGCCTTTAAATGACCTGTTCTAATTTGGATAATAGATACAAACCAAACATAATAAAGCCAATATTACAGGAATTATATTTATCCAACTATACCTTATCTGCTCACTTCCCTTTCCTATCCCTTAATGTGATCTATTATGATTCGGAGTTAAATATTGATGTTATAGCAATTTTATAGCAGATCGTAGGTACACATACAATAAAGGCTGGAAATGTTCCCCCACAATGTTATATTGTTGAAACTATATATTTTTAAGTGAAACAAAATCGGGTGGAGGTATTCAACTTTTTTTCAAGTATAATGCGATTGAATCCACAAAAGGTTTTGATTTTGTATATTTCATTTGCAACATGCATCCGTTTCTGGGTGCACTGAGATAATATATACCACAAGAAAGCTCTCGGTTGTCACAATGCATGCAATTAAATATTTCACGAATATTACTGAAAACGTGTGTATGAGGCATAAAATCAAGCCTATGTATTGAAACAAATCGAGAAATTATCAATAATATGGATTTTAACAACTTTATCGTCGCTTGAACAGTTAACATGTGAAGCCATCCGTTTCTAATATTCTGATTTCCAAAATCAGCCAACAACAAAGTTTCTGTTAGTAATATATTTCAAACCAGAGTAATTTTCAAGATCATTAGGCATTTATCTAATTAGTGCCAAATCTATAAGCTTTTATTACGATTATTAAAATAAAATCAGTATAAATGTGTACTAATTTACTACTGGTTTAGACTTGGCTGTCAACCGAAAGAATCTACTGTTGTGAATGATATCAGTGGAAATAGAGAGCAGATTACAGTACAGATGTAGTGGGTGTACGAACCAGTCCATTCAAATGGTATTTGTATTAGAGAGATTGTATCTCTTTTTAAGACATTTAACTTAACACAAGAAAACAATACTTAAGACGGGTAATAAGGCACAATTGAGACTGATGTACTTCATTGATACTATTCATCTCGATTGTGATTGATTTTTTAACAAAATTGATGCAATTAAGAGAATTTATTAAGTGGTAATAAAAGTACAAAACAAGTGTTATATAAAGTCGGTTAAAATAAGGTACAATAGGCTAATTGTGCTGCAATTTATTGACTCCCACCAAACATGTGAAAAGCCTTAAAGCAGATGCAAGAGTGAGCTTTTAAAAAGCTCTTTATAGTGAGGAGCAGACAAAGGAGGCGGCGAGGCGCAGATTGTGCATTTTTGTTCTTTTCTCTGCACCTTGGCTAGATTTATTCAATTCTGCTTTTAGACACGTCAGTCTTCAGAATGAATGTGAGTGTCGATAGGATCCACAGCAGAGCGTTTTAATCCTGATCTCAGCCAGGCTTCTATCCCGAGGCTCCAGACTTGTGTGTTGTTCCTGCTCATTTCAGTCCATTCGGGATATGTAGATATATCCATATATACGTCAATAATATTAGAAAAGGAACGTGAACTGGAACCTGGGAAAAGAGAAATCTACCGTTAAAAACACAGTACCACTACCAGAAGCCACAAAACCAAAAAAAAAATCATGGAGTTCAATTCTACAAAGCCGACAGCTGCATCCTTATTGAAGAGAAGGACTCAGGTGTTGGGCAGACCCTGGCTGAATGTATTCTTTTAGTTATATTTTTAAACGCGATTTGTTAAAAACGTCGTTAATGGAATAGGGTGTTAGAAATATGCTTTTTACTTTAATTCTGTAATGACGTTTTGATTATTATCTGTGTGTTTACTTTTCTGTTCACCTACTCAGTTCAAATTGAGATGGTATATGGGTATTAAAATGTATCGACTTAACGCTACAGTTAAGTATATTTTGTGTTATAGAGAGATCATTGGTTTTATTATTCGCTGTTTACTGCGGGCTGGTAATGGCAGCCGAGTGATTGATAACCTGCTGCATTTATGACTTCTTATACTGCTGTGGGGTCTCATGTCGGAACAAACACACCGATATTTGTACAGGTTTGTATACTTCCTACATGATCCAAAGAAAAGAGGAAAGAAACCCGGACAAAAACAGAGAGGAGAGGGGAGGGGGGTGGGGAGGGGGTTGAAAAACTTTGATAAAGCTGCAACGAATAGGGAGAGCAAGGTATAGCGACGAGAGAAATAGAAAATAGGATAATTGACAATGACTGGGGAAAAAGAGTTTATTTACAGACAAACTCGTGATTCTGTTATTTAAGTTTTTCTTCTTGTATAGAGTTTTTTTTCGCAGCAAAGGATGTGTTATTTTTAAACTGGTATAAGTCCCATCTAAATAAATACAATAGATTCGGTGCTAATGATCTGTTTGTTTATTCCATTTTCCGCTGGATTTTATTTAATCGGAACTGATGACAACGCGACAGATCACGAGCAGAAATAAATTTCAAACGCTTCGAGTGGATTTCATAGTTGTGCATAGTTACTTGTACTGGCGGTGGGCAACGGCAGTTAAAACATGCACATGGCTGCGATTGTCAGTGGAGAATGTACTCTTGAGTAAATAAGTTTTTAGCAGAAGCTGAGGCAGGAAGAAAGGAAACAAAACGAGCAGCTTACCGCTTACCGAATGGGTGCACTTTGCGGAGACTTGTTCAGTGTAGGCTGTTACATTATCATTCACAAAGAATTGTCAACATTTTTGGTTTGGTAACGTTTCCTGCAGCAACATTTTACCCAGACGTCGGAGAAAAGTAAAAAAAAAATGTTTTCAGAATTGGATTCAAAAGACCCGGAAAAAAAGGGGGTTGTTTATGGAAGTGATCAGTAAATTTTAAATAGGTTTCAGATTGTTACTCACACCAAAGGCAGCGGTGAAGTAACTGCCTGGAAACATATTGGTTGTTCGTAATATAATTTATTTATTGAGTTTGTTTCTTATGAAACACAAAGATTCAATTTTATACAAACACAACCCGGTTAGGAACTAAACTAGAGGCAGAAGGGCAGCCCAGAACAGTAACTGTCGCAGTTCTTTTTATTGAAGGTACGGAAACAAGACATTTGGAATTATTATTTTTCTTATTTTTGTGATATTTCCATTTACTCGTGCCCCTATCTGGCGACGAGAAGCTGGAATTGTTGAAACGGGCTTAAAGGACCGATCTGCTTATATTGTAAGTTACTCCCGCTATTCTGGGTTATTTTATATATATATACTCATAAAAGCTAAAAGTCTGATGTTTTATAAATTCCAACCAACTAAATCTCGAATGGTGTGAAGGCTGCAATGCGATACAAGACATAATTAATTGTAAATATTATACCTTCTAGTAAAACATAAATAAGCAGCAAACCTCCAAATATTGGTCACGCACCTTGGAAACAATTGATTTTGAAATGTTATTGGCCAAATGTAATTGAAAAAAAAGTCTTATAAATAAAATGACTTCAGTATAAATATATTGACCGTGGTATATCCGTGTTGTATACATATTTCTGACTGGATAAATGTATTAGCTATGTCTTACTGATAAATAGCCTGCAAATAATTCACACTAATAAACGAATTATAAACTGCTGTAAGAGTTCCAGAAATCGTCCATGCATTCAGTCAGATATTTAGCTATTTCTTCATCTTCTCTGCCCTTTTGCCTGGTTTGATTCCATGTTTGTTTGTTTTTTTAAAAAAATGCTTATTCCGACCCCTGGCGTTTGAAATGAAGAGTCCATTGCAATAATTAACGATCGCACATTTTCTTATTTTCTTGCCTGATGAGAAGAATCAATTTTAATTCGCCGGCAAATTAGAGCACTGCTTTTCTGTGTCATTCAGTTATATAAAACAAGTCAGTGATTGGGGTGGTGGGGGGGGGCTTTTATTTATTTTATGCAAAATCAGGAAAGCAAACAACCGCAGAGACACACATATAAAACGATCAGAAATGTTAATCCTTTTCTTAAATAAAATAAAAGTTTAATTAGACAAAAACTTAAAAAGCGCCGGCAGCATCCTATCTCCCCTTCATTTGTTTCTTAACAAGATACTGATAATAACAACACATCAATCTTTTCCCCAAATAAATAAAAATAGACAAACAAACAAATTCGCCTCGAACAAGTTAATGCGGTGTATCTGAGTGGAAAGTAGATATTTTCACGCACTCTGGAGATGAGGATAGACTTTTAATAATATCACAAGAAAACAAATGTAATTCCAGCAATTCTCAGCTCGGTTAGTTAGTATTCTAACACCGTGCCCAGCTCTGCTTTTTAAAACCCAGTTAGTTCCAGAATATGACTGTCATTCAATCAGGGACCTTTCGATCCGCGTTCGTTTATTATTTGGCTATTCCAGAGGTAATATGGCTTATTTTACAAGGATGATTTTTGTTGACTTTTTTCCAACTGAGCTAATTCGGGCGTCTATATTCACTCAATTAGAGAATTCTAAAGAGAAAATCGATCTTCCATCTACAGAAATGCCAGGTTAACAAATTAGATTCTTGTTTCGTGCAGGTGATTTTGTGAGAGCGCAGACAGTTCATGAATTAGAAGTAATAAGTTGTTTGTGTGGATGTTTTTTTTCTTTGCCGAGGCCAGGAGGATGGAGCGGGGCTATAAGGGAGTCGCTATGCCGGATCAGACGCACTAAACCTCCACCCTGCAACCGTCGCTAAATCTTCGCAGCCGCAAAGCAGCCTTCAATTAAGGGGCGCTCTGCCCCCGAACGTGTGCTCTATTAAATCGTGATTCAGCCAAAAGAAATATAATTATGGCTCCAAATAAAATAATCAGCATTGAAGAGCGATTTCGTTAATGAGATGGAGCGGCTGCATGTCACGGAGTACGGGGGTCTCATTAAACGCTGGTAATGAGGCTGGGTTTGTGGATGAGGCAGAACAGGAGTTTATAAAATCTGATTTTTTTTAAGTCCAACGTTTTAGCGAGGAGGTCGGGCAAACGAAAAACAAAAGATATTCCAATTTCAAAAACGTTGCACTGGAAGAATTGTTACACATTAGTTCTAAAGGGGTTCAAACCAAAAAACAGTCGCATTTCGAAAACACGGAAATTCACAGATAGTAAATTAATCCCAGAGGCGCCTATCACTACCAAACTGTGTATACGGGTCTTGGTGAGCTCTGATAAAACCAACCTGTACAGTCGCTGGCACCTCTAAATTGAATTTTGCTGGTCCGAACATTTTGCCTTCAAGGTTTGCTATCGATTTGCTGGGACTGACCTAATTTGCTTGCATTTGTCCAAGTGACCCACTTCCTGGCTCTGGCCCAATAAGTTGGTTTGGTTTTATTTGTGTCCGCGCTCTGGGTGGAGAATCAAATGCGCTTTAGGATTTTGCTGTGCTATTGTACATTTCTCCTTGGTCAGAATTCGCAGGTCACAAAAGGCAGGTCGTGTCAAACCCTGTTTCTAAGCCTCCCATTTAAACCAATACCCTTCCATCCTATCTAGAGACACAGGTATGTTCCACTTCAACGACAACTTGCATTTATATAGCGCCCTTAACGTAATAAAACGACCCATGTGCTTCGCAGGAGGTTATCAAACAAAATTTGTCCTCAAGCCTCATAGAAATATTAGGACCAGGTGACCAAAAGCTTCCTCAAAGAGGTATGTTTTAAGAAGCATCTTAAAGGAGGACAGCGGTAGAGAGGATGAGAGGTTTAGGGAGGGAATTCCAGAGTTTAGGGCCTAGGCAGCTGAAGACACCCCAATGGTGGGAGGATGGAAATCAGGGATGTGTAAGAGGCCAGAATCGGAGGAGGGGCCAGGCCATGGAGGGATCTGAACACGAGGATGAGAATTTTAAAATCGAGAAGTTGGACTGGGAGCCAATGTAGGTCAGCGAGCACACGGGGTGATGAGTGAACAGGACTTGGTGCGAGTTAGGATATCGGCAGCAGTTTTGGATGAGTTCTCCACAGCACCATACTCCAGCTAACCATTCCGTCACTGTTACCATAATCTATTTTATCAACTTACTTTACTGGAATTTCCCAGTGAATACGTATAGTAGGAATTTTCATCAGTCATAATGAATTCTGTCCACTTAATGCATTAATGTACTTCCAACATAGTTTGTCCTTCCCAAAATGTACTTGTGTCATTAAATGTGTTCCAAACCAAGAAATACAAATGATGGTCTATTCTCGCAACATTTTCCTTCCGTGGTAATCGTCTGTGACTAACAAGGAAATCAGAGTAAAATGTGCGTGTGAAAAAGACGATGTATGGGCGTTAATGGTTTCAAATAGTTCATTTCATACACTAGTATGAAGGCAGAACAATGCATTTTATTAAAGGAAAGCTCAAGATTGTAGTTTGTTTCATCCTTAACTCAGCAAAGATTGACTCGCATACAGAATTCTGTTGTAAAAATCTGGTTCATCGGGAAAAAAAGTTTCTAATTTTAGTCAAATGAGGATGTTAGTCGCTACAGTTTAAAAAGAGTGGAAATGAACTAGGTCAGAAGTCGACAATAAGGTTGGAGTTAGACTGCAATCTATGCCAACTCCGAAACAAGGAAATCGAAATCAGAGTAAAATGTGCATGTGAAAAAGGCAATGTATGGGCGTTAATAGTTTATTTTACACACCAGTGTGAAGACAGCACAATGTATTTCATTAAAGGAAAGCTCAAGAGCGCCTCCTAGAGGGGGTCTCACACCTGTCCTCTGTAGTCTCTCGTGAGTTACAGGGCGCATTAACACTACAACTATACTGCTCAGGTTCCAGCCAAGAAGAATTGTTTACTCAGCTTGGCTAGAATTTTATCCTGTTTCTGTCTGGATACATTCACTCTCTTCCAGCAGTTAAAAATTAAAATATTTGGAAATGTTGAGGAAAAATCCATGCTCTCAAACATTTAAATTAAGGTTAGCTACGTTTACAAAGTCCAACGGACCCCGAGCACCTTGCAAACCAAGGATGACACTGCAATGGATTTGCATTCAATGCAGTGGCAAACTGCTGTCGTCTCCTTAGCATCTCCTTCAGCTTCCCTCCGGAGGAAGGTTGGACTCTGACTCCAGATTTACACCGGCATTTTAGTGTCGGTGTATGAAGCTGAAATCACTTCTCACCGACGTTAAACTTACGTTGTAAATGCACCCTCATATTGCCAGTTTTGTGGTGTTTAACACAACTATCATGTAAATAGCGACCCAAGGTACACCGGCACTCAGGTGAAAATGACAGTTTAATCACGCCCAAGAATTACTGTTTTGGAAAAAAATACTCCCAGTAAAGCACAACTATTAAGAGGAATTAAAGTTGGTAATTTTTATGTCCCAGTTATACAAGGTGGTAATTTATGTTTCATCCTTTGCGTTCTATAACTTTTTTAATTCTATATTAAGTTGTATCCCGTGGAACTCTGCTTTTCTGATGCAGTTTTGATATCCTCATTAGGACATCACTTCTGCATAAATTGAGAATGTTCATTTCTTGCACCAGTTTTAAAAAAATAAAAGCGAGTTATGAAAAAAAGTCCTCTAAGGAGTGCAATAAATTATAACATTGCCAACAGTTCTTTGTCCAATAGGGATACAAAAAGACTTTATTAGAAATACAGAAGGTGCTTTAATACTTTCCATTGTGTTACAGGAAATATTGCTCCAGATATGAATGGCCATCTTATAATTCTTATGTATTAAATTAGCAGGGCCCAAACATTGCTTTCAGCCATGAGTCAAGAAACTTATAAAAGATTGTCAAATGAGCAATGGTCTTGTTGCTTTATCTACGTAAGTTGCTTTAACTACGTAAAGCAGGCTCAAACCCTTTTGAAAATAACTTGAATACATCAATTTGCAGCAGAAATCCAATGGTGCAGATAGCAAGAGGAAGAGACAGGAAACTAGCTCTGATCTTTCAATCATACAGTGTGATAAATTTCATGTCACACTGGAGTGTTATAGGATTGTTAAATATAAAACAGCTACAGAATATGCTTTGCTGTGAAATAGGATTATTTCCAGGATTGAGTTGTAGTTGCATTTATTAGAGCAAATGGACGTTTATTTAAATTGCCCTCCACATTCTATCTACAACACTTGTGTGGTATTATAGTTAATGGATTATAATTTTTAAAAATATTTAAGCATGATGGGAAGTTTAATACTTCAATAGATCATGTGACCTACCTCTTTCCTAATGTGACTATCCAATATTTAGAAAATTCATTAAGACATTATTATATTCATGGGGCACATAACCTCTAACTCTGCATGTTTACCAGCAAGTCACGGAATGAGTCTGGATTTTTCTAAATGGACAGTATTAAAACCAAAAAAAATCTCAAACTATGACACTATTGTTACTATTACAAATCCAAACTGTGGTGGCTACAGGTGCTGGCCACCATTATATTACAAATATCTGTACAATGCAGCCCAAAGCCAAAAGACCCAAGTTACACTATCAGCTGTCCTTGCAACAGGTCACATTAAGCTTAATGAGAAGGGAATGGTACACATGCCTGCTTGGACAAATGCGCAATGTGCCGCTCTCAAGAGAATCTTAAGAGAAGGCCGGTGAAAAGATCCATACCAATTTCCCAAGCAGGCCACTGGACTATTTGGGCACTTTGAATATGTGGCTTTGCACCTGGCTGGAGTTATGCTACACCTGGTGGTGCACAGCCCAAGCAGTGTAAGACTACTTACTAGAGGAGGTCTCACACTGCCTGGTTGCAGTATATTCAGGAGTCAGATTGAGGCCAGACTGCTGAGTTACATGGTGCTTTCACTTCGATACTAAGTGGCTTTGGTGGTACAACGGTTGCTAAATCAGCTTAAAACAGACAACAAAGCAGTTGCAGGCCACCTCAGTTCCTGGATAAGTTGTTTGGTAGAGAACTATTGCCAGTATGCTTGGCTAATGATGTAGCAGTTGCTGAAATACAACTTTCAGTTTCAGCCACTAAATATACACTCACTTTATCCATCAAGTTAAAATGGAAGGGATCTCTTAACAAGAGGCATTTTAACGTCAGATGCATACACAAAATCAGACAATTCATTGTCAGCACGTACATTTATTTAATGTTTCATTATTTCACCATGATGTGGCACAAAATTAGTTTGGGTACACAGTCTGTTATCCAATGTAAAACGACTCAAATTACACAGGATTCATATATAGAGCCCAAGCATAATAATAGCAGAGTCATACTGCCTAAAACTAAAATTGGGGGAATGGAATGGACGCAGTGCAAATAGTTATAACAAAAGAAAACATTATAATTAAGGAATAGGTTCTACGCTTCTAGTTTGATTGATCCTAGTGTGGCCTGGGCTTCCTTGTATTCCTCAGTCTCTTCCAATTCTTTCTCGCTTTCCTAGAACAGGAAGGATATAAAAATAGAATGTTTTCATTTTCACATATGTATATGCATTGGTATTATGTATTAAACCTATGGTACTTCAGCTAACTGAGATTACTATAAATACGATAAAACATTCACACCCACAATATAGTACTATACAATAATGTACAACACTAGCTCCGTTGGCAACTCACTTAAATCCAACTCTGTCCTCTGAGTTGTAAACTGCTCGGGGTGGGGGGGGGGGGGGGGGAAAGAGGGGTTCTACATTATAAAAGTACCTATAATTTTAGTAGCCTCCGACTAGCCATCATTACACAGATGGAGTTGACAGTATGGATTGCAGCTAAAATGGCTTTCGCTGAGCATACAAATAGTTGATGCTTATTTGGTGTAATTAGATATACAGACAGTGGAGAAAAATTGCAATGCTGTTTATTAAGAGTTACTGCAAGAGTTTCGAATCAAATTAAGGATTTAAAAAAAGACTTTTTGGGGGAGGGAACTACTGCTACTGAATAACCTTGTTGGGGAACTACTATGGCCACTGACAAGATTACCCATCAAGTGCTCCCTGTTTGATGCCTGAAATTCCAACAAAAGTTGAAAGAGTCATGCTCATGATCCTCAATTGATTGCAAAACAGTCTTTTAGAGCTAGCTTTCAGCCAACCACAGGCCAAATTTTAGAATGTAGGTCCCAGCTCTGAAACTTACAGGGTGACCCTGAGGTACGGGAAAAAGGTAAATAAAGTATTTATAGAGAAAAAAAATGGAAAAGTTGTAAAAAAAAAAGGCTTCCCTAACGGCAGCTCAACAAATCTACCCAACACATAACTGATCCATACAGAACAGGAATGAGACCATGGGCTTTTCTCAAGTCTGTGTTGAGTTAGCTGATCTCAACCAGGGTGGCTTCAATTAGCCATGGCACTCTTGGGTTAAGGTCGTGTCAATTAACCAAGGCTCCTACTTCTGATCGTTATCTAGCAACACCTACTGCAAGGCTGAAACATGAATAATGGCCACTTCAGGCGAAGGGGAGGAGATAACTAGAGAGAACAAAAAGGAGAGTGAGGGAAAGGAGAAGGCAAAGCAGGCAAAATTGAAAATATTCTATTTAAAACTGTGTTCTTAAGCTGCATAGTTTTGTTACTGAAATAAAGCTGTTCCTGACATCTGGCAACTTTATTACTCCAATATCAGGGTTTCTTTCAACATCCGTACATGAGCTGAAAACTCAATAGGAAGTCTGGAGTTGCCAAAAGGCTAAGGATTAAGTTCCTAAATTCAACTTTAAGATAATGGCTGAGGAGGGAGGGGGAGAAGAAAGAGGAAAAATGTCAATTAACTATAGATCCAACTTAATAGGCCAGATTTTGCGGTCAAAATAACGATGAGGCTAATGGCGCTCGCTATTATTTATGCGAAAATGGTACAGCTACTTCAGGTGAGGGGCAGATGCGCGGTTAAATGTGAATATCCAAAAGTTGCTGTCCAAGCTGCGCTGCTCCATCGCTTGCTTCGTAAAAACGGCATTTTGCTGTCTGCCTCACCACTGACATGCAGTGAATGTCGTGAAGTTGTTGTATTTGCGTGGTACATATGAACTATACCCGCCGCAGATAGTTAGGGCTAGTAACATCAAAATGTCTACTTTAAAGTTTTTATTCTTACTTTGCCTTTCTGTCTCTTTTTTCCTCACTCTCTTAATAGAATCTTTCTTTCCCTATTTCTCTTTCTGTACCTGATTTGGATTCACCCCCTTTAATTCACCCTCCTTCTCAGTTCTTCTGCTGTTTATTTCCCAATATTTAAATCTCATTGGTTAAGGAGCTACACAGTCGCTTGCCTGTTCACTAAGGTCCCAGGTGCCCTGTTTCCCTCGCTGTGTCCATTATCAGCTTACACTTTCAGCAACATAGTGGGCAAAACTTTTTTGAGCTGAAGGGTGCAGGGGCAAGTCTAACTAACAGCAGATGCTGTTAGTTGCCCTTCTACAGCAAGATCTGGCCCAGTGTATTTCAATATTGTTAGATTTCACCAAAAAAACTATTACAGCTGTTTTAACACACCCAGTCGGCAAATCTTTCATTGAACATTTGAATGATTACATGGCATTCATCTGGATAATTCAACAAAACTTTCTACATTTTCATAGATTAAGGTTCTGTTGAGTAGGAATGTGGTAAAGAAAAAAGTCATATTAACCATGAACATATAAATAAACATCTTCTGTGCACTAATGCTGGTGAGAAGCTAAAAGTGACTTAGCAAACCCTTATACTGCAATTCTACTGGACCGATATTGTCTGCTAACAGTGCAAACTTGGCAAAGTAGGTAGACTGAAATTAGAAATGAGACATCAGGAAGAGTCTGATCCTTGAGTACAATTATGCTTGAATGCTAAACATAGTTTAACACCCCAAAAAGTTTAAAAATTGAGCTTTACACCAGTTGCAGTTATATTGTAATTGGTGAAAAGCTGAAGCTATATAAGCTACCTTCTTCAGAAGGTCTCACACCACTAGAAATAAAATACCAAATCAAAATGACTTCAGTATAATTGTAATGTTCACCTTGCAACAATGCAACATAAAAACTGCTTTACACTAATGTACGATGGTGGCATAACTGCCCTATTAGGTCCTGGCCTTTGCGGAGGCAGCCAACATCAACCAGGGTGGCAGTAAGGTGATCCATTGATGTCAGCACCTTTGGTGAGGCAGGGGAAAGTCATTTAGGCGTTTTGTTGGGCACATAAAAATATTAAAGGATGTATTGTGTGTGTCTTGTGTAATTTAAAGACAAAAAAAAAGCCAGCTTAGATTTTAGTGAAAAAAATTAAAGTCAAAGTATGTAATTTAACTCAGATTTACCTATTTTTAGGATTTGATTTTTACCAAGTAAGAAAAAAAAAACACTTATACCTGAACTGGAGTAGTTGACCTAGTCTTCAAAAGGGCGTCTTTCCTCCCCTCCCACCCAAAAATTTCCATGTGATGTACTAATCATTTACAGATCAATAAATGACATTTAATTTTCAAAAATTGCCAATTCTGTTATTCATAACAAATGTAAAGCTACTTTCAAGAAATTTCAATAAAGCCATAAGACACACTGCAGCTATCTTTACATAAAAATGGAAATGAGTAAATGCACTGGAACGGTTTTAGTCCAATTTCTTTAAAATATGTAGGTGGTAGCCAAATTATTCTGTGGAACTAGGATTTTAGAAACAGCTGGCATCATCCATTTTTCCCTAATTCTGTGTTTATTATAGATTCAGGGACCTTTATCCAAGCAAGCATACTTTAATAGACTAAACTCCCATACCATTTACACCTCCATTAAAATGATACTTCACAAAATATCTGAATCTGTACTTATTTAAAAAACTACTTTAACTGTGATTTTCCAAAATGAATATAAATTACATTGCCTCACGCTTGCCATGAAGAATCTACTGGTTATTTTTTGTTTAAAATGCATGTTCCCCAACCAATTTAAATAATGAAATGCTTCTTATTGCAAGTTTATTCTGGGACATGTGTGGCAAGTTCACTAAATGTTAAAGATAACTAGATAATGCAAATAAAGCCCCACATCCACAAATTAAGTTGCATTTGAATGCTGCGCATTTCATTTCTACCCTAGTAAAGTGAAGACTCACATTTGTTTGATTTAGAATTGTTTTTTTGATGCATGTCATTACCCTCTACATATACAAAAAACGCTCAACAAAAATACAAAAAACTAAACAGGCTTTCTTTATGGCACATCAATTTCATATTTTTGAATTAAGAGGCACAAAAATATCCAAATTCAGTAACTTTCTTCTTAAAGTTGAATTTTGTAGCGAACATATCACTTTGTTATAGAAACTTTAGTCCAATCATTTCACTCTACATACTTGCTTAACTTTTCATGATTTCATATATCTAAGGAGGATTCTATAAATTTACATTGACTAATACATTGATTAAAATTGAGGTAATATAGCTCTTCCTCAACCCAATACCTATACTAGTTATATAAAGGGGCACCATGTACTTAGAACTTGTCAATCTGAAAATAATGCAGACTCACCAATAGTTGTGTAAGGTCACTGTGGGCAGTTGCCAACCGACGCTGACAATCTGGAATCATCATCCGTGATTCTTGCAGAACCTCCATCTAAAAAGAAAGAAAACAGGACAGAGAGGGAATAAGAGACAGGAAGCAACAAAGGGATCAAGCTTTTAAATACACCCTGGATACCTCCCATTCTACTCCATGACTTGACCTAAATTGTGTGGTATTGTATTCAGATTTATTATCAAGATACTGACTTTAATCAATCTGGTCTTTCCAACACTTTTAGAAATGTCACCAATAAATTAAATCACCATAGATGTTCCATTGTTTCTTCACAATATGAAAATGTCAATTAAAATTATTAAACTAATTCAGTAAATATATTGCAATGAATTGACTTAAATAATTGATTCAAATATTTTTCTTTAACTTATATTCATAATTTTATAGATACAAAGTATGCTATTGTTACTTCTTTTTAAACAAAAGGATCTGCAGTTGACATAAAAAGCTTTTATCTTAGGGGTAATAAAGAAATGCAGTGTCCAAGTAATATCACACAGATAATTACTGCACGAAAAAAGTTATTGAGTTATTGATCGAACTGTGTTCTCACTGCAGGAGGTTCAGAGTGTGAAAGACAGAGGTCTACAGAGCTCAGAGACAAGAGAGCAGAGACCAGCAGGTTCATCTTCATGGTCTTTATCATGCATAAGAAAGTTATTTCATAAACTGTGCACATTAATTTTGGCTAAGCCAATATGATTCTGATCCCTTCAGGATGGATTGAAATAATGAATGACGTCTAACCATTACAAAGAGTGCCCAACCAAATAGTGTAGCTTTAGAGCTGGAACAAAGGCTTTAGAGCTTCAAAGCTTCAGGAAAGTACAATGGATTAGATTCTGTTTCTCCATGTTTAAAGCTTTAGATATACTGCATCGTCATCCAGTGCTGCTTTAGAGACTTGAGAACTGGTTTACAGCCTTATAATTTTTTTAAAATTTTGCCAGAAACATTTTTATTTTTTACCTCAGAAATGTTTTACACAGTACAAAAGCAGTAATAGCGTTAGTGGTGCAGTTGAAACAGCTCACTGTTCCACTATGTACCTGCATTGAAGGTAGCTGAAGTTTCAAGTCATAAGAAATTCTTATAGCCTTAATACTCGTATATACCTTAAGACCACAATATCCCAGCCATAACACATACAGCTTTGTATTTTGAATTAGCACTTCCAAAATAGAATTGTAAATATGTGCACAGAATATACGATACTTGAGGCACATGAACTCATGGTAACAGTAAAAGTGGCTAATATTTTACGGTTTGAAGACTAAAATGCACTGAAAATTTAGCACATTACCTCCAGTAAAGAGACAAAGTAAGAAATCTTGTTAGCCATGCTTAAAATAAGTATATACAAACAAACGAACGCAAGTTGTTATTGTTATTTTAAGAGTGCAAAGTAAAGATATTCCAATAAGGCATAAAAGGGGTGCATCAAATGGAGTTCCAAGGATAAATAGATTATTACAATGACACAAACTTAAAATGAAGGACTATGATAAAGTTAGGGCTAGTAAATACTGAAGATAATCATGAGTAATATAGAAAGTGTTGTAGGAAGGTGAAAAGGAAGATTAACTCGACTAAAGCTGTGGCTCAGTGGTAGCACTGTCGCTTCAGTCGGATGGTTGTGGGTTCAAGCCCCATTCCAAGACTTGAGCACATAACCTTGGCCGACACTTCAGTGCAATACTGAGGGAGTGCTGCACTGTCGGAGGTGTGCCGTCTTTCATACAAGATGATAAACTGAGGTCCCATCTGTCCTCTCAGGTGGACATAAAAGATCTCATGGCACTATTCAAAGAAGAGTTCTCCAGGTGACCTGGTCAACATTTATCCCTCAATCAACACTACAAAAATAAACAGTTAAACTGGTCATTTATCTTACTGCTGTTTGTGGGACCTTGCTGTGCGCAAATTGGTGCCACGTTTCCCTACATTATAACAGTGACCACACTTCAGAAAGTAATTCATTGGCCGTGAAGTCTTTGGGACGTCCTGAGGTTGTGAAAGATCCTATATAAATACAAGTTCGTTCCTTCATAAGTATATACAGAAAATGGCTTTCATATTTCCCTTTTGATTTTCCCAAGTTGACACTATGGTCCAACTTGCCTAAACAGACCTCCTTCAGTTTCCTGTAAGCTGTTCTTCATAATTGTCCACAGAACTTACCTATCTATTGTGGCTGTGGTCAGCTTCTAACATTGGAAAAAGTTATAAAGATGTTTGCCTGTTCGTAGCTGTAGCAGGATCACACAGTCATAAAGGGACAGAGTGTCTATTGACACCACCGTGTCAGCCAATGAGTTGTACTGTCAGCCAACGAGTTGGAGGCTGGACGGGACTTACGGCAAGACTGACAGCATAGAGTCTATTTTACAGCTAACAAAGTCTATTTACGCAGCAAGCAAGGCGTATTTACTCAGCAAACAGTGTCTACTTAAACAGCACACTACAGCAAACAGTCTACAGTGACTATTTAAAGAGTCTCTACGAACTACAGCAAAGAGAACTCATGACCGAAACTACAACGTCTCCTGATAAAAGCAGGGTGATTTCTCCAGCAAAATACAGTGAGTGGAGGACGGTTATATAATACAAATTGATTATTTCTGCAGCAAATTGCAGTGAGTGGAGGATAGTTACATACAAATTATGTACCTAAAATCAACCCCAGTCATTTACAGCAGTGCAGTCTCCAGGCTGGGAATAGTGGTGTCACTACATGCAGCCAGAAAGGGAGGCTCATTACAGAATTGACTGTAAATCAAGAACACCTTTGTAGTAATGCTGCTCCCATCAGAAAACCCTAAAGTACTCTATGTAATTAACATATTGCATAAGAATATATGAATCAACTTCTGTATTGCGGTGCTGCATTGTGCTCTTTGGGGAAGAGAGAAAATAAAAGACTCAATAGGCTTTCCTCATTGGCCAAATAACTTTCCAATCTTACTGATAATTTTTAAAAAAAAACTAGCCTACATCTTTCAGTATGTAAATTAAATAAACAAGATTAAAAGCATTAACATCCAAACATCTAGACAAAATTAGAATTCTAGTCTCACAAAAAGTTCTCAAATAGAGAAAAGATTAGTAAATATTTAATTTGTATTTCCATATCTATTTTACAGACAGAATAAAATCAAAGTTCCACATAATCATTACTTGCGAAGAGCAAGCTGTAGATTAAGCTTTATTCTAAAAACAAAAAAAGATGAAGGACCTGGGTTTGTAAAGCCATAGGCTCAGCTGAATATAATTTAAGTGGCTTGCTTACAAGATAATTAAGGATGAAGAAGGCATTCTGACCATCTTTGTTAATCTATCCAGAATGATCCAAAAGTCCTCCCAAATATAAATTCTAGACGCACAAGGTGAAATTAGGAAATGTAATTCCAACTCGTGCAACTTTCGTACAATACATGCATTTTAAAATTAAAGCAACATTGCCATCTCAGTGGGTGTCAATTAGAGAAAAAGTAGTTACATTTAAAAAAAAATCTTAATACATACCTAATGTGAGTTAGAAAATGAATATTGTCTTCGTATTTTCTTTTAAAGTAAGTAATCCTTAGCAGACTGCTAAAATAGCCTTCACTCATGATATGGTGCTATGACTATCTAATCTAGATTTTTACAAAGTGCAAAATAGGCAGACTATTCAAGAATTTTTTTTAAACAATAGCGCATTTTATATTGTGCTTAAACAAACATCAGTAGTCTTATTCAAATTATCATGGCAGCAAAAACAGCAAATGCAAATCCAAAGTCATTACATCCTTCCTCTTGTTTCACCCTTCAAATCCACATTGAAATCTCCAAAAGTAACATTATGTTGTACTTGGTACGGAAATTCATTTGAATTTTGATATAATTTTGCATTAGAAAGATAATGGTATTCTAACTAATAGAGTTACAGCTGGAAGTGCTTGCTGACAAATACAATACCAGATACCCAGAACCATTCAGTTCTTAAGTGTCAGTTTGGCTCAGATGTTGCACTCTCACCTCAGTCATAGCGTCATAGAGTTATACAGCACGGATAGAGGCCCTTCGGCCCATCGTGTCCGCGCCGGCCATCAGCCCTGTCTACTCTAATCCCATATTCCAGCATTTGGTCCGTAGCCTTGTATGCTATGGCATTTCAAGTGCTCATCCAAATGCTTCTTGAATGTTGAGGGTTCCTGCCTCCACAACCCTTTCAGACAGTGAGTTCCAGACTCCAACCACCCTCTGGGTGAAAAAGTTCTTCCTCAAATCCCCTCTAAACCTCCCGCCTTTTACCTTGAATCTATGTCCCCTTGTTATAGTACCCTCAACGAAGGGAAAAAGCTCCTTAGTATCCATCCTATCTGTGCCCCTCATAATTTTGTACACCTCAATCATGTCTCCCCTCAGCCTCCTCTGCTCCAAGGAAAACAAACCCAATCTTCCCAGTCTCTCTTCATAGCTGAAGCGCTCCAGCCCTGGTAACATCCTGGTGAATCTCCTCTGCACCCTCTCCAAAGCGATCACATCCTTCCTGTAGTGTGGCGACCAGAACTGCACACAGTACTCCAGCTGTGGCCTAACCAGTGTTTTATACAGCTCCATCATAACCTCCTTGCTCTTATATTCTATGCCTCGGCTAATAAAGGCAAGTATCCCATATGCCTTCTTTACCACCTTATCTACCTGTTCCGCCGCCTTCAGGGATCTGTGAACTTGCACACCAAGATCCCTCTGACCCTCTGTCTTGCCTAGGGTCCTCCCATTCATTGTGTATTCCCTTGCCTTGTTAGTCCCTCCAAAGTGCATCACCTCGCACTTTTCCGGGTTAAATTCCATTTGCCACTGTTCCGCCCATCTGACCAACCCATCTATATCGTCCTGCAGACTGAGGCTATCCTCCTCGCTATTTACCACCCTACCAATCTTTGTATCATCAGCGAACTTACTGATCATACCTTTTACATTTATATCCAAGTCATTAATGTAGACCACAAACAGCAAGGGACCCAGCACCGATCCCTGTGGTACCCCACTGGCCACAGGCTTCCAGTCACAAAAACAACCTTCGACCATCTCCCTCTGCCTTCTGCCACTAAGCCAGTTTTGTATCCAAAGTGCCAAGGCACCCTGGATTCCATGGGCTCGTACCTTCTTGACCAGTCTCCTGTGGGGGACTTTATCGAAGGCCTTACTGAAATCCATGTATACCACATCCACTGCGTTACCCTCATCCACACGCCTAGTCACCCCCTCAAAAAATTCAATCAAATTAGTCAGACATGATCTTCCCTTGACAAAGCCATGTTGACTATCCCTGATTAATCCTTGCTTCTCCAAGTGGAGACTAATTTTGTCCTTCAGAATTATTTCCAATAATTTTCCTACCACTGATGTTAGGCTCACTGGCCTGTAGTTCCGCGGTTTTTCCCTACTCCCCTTCTTGAATAATGGTACTACATTAGCGGTTCTCCAGTCCTCTGGCACATCCCCTGTGGCCAGAGAGGTTCTGAATATATGTGTCAGAGCCCCCGCAATCTCCTCCTTTGCCTCACACAGTAGCCTGGGATACATTTCGTCCGGGCCTGGGGATTTATCCATTTTTAGGCCTGCTAAAACCGCCAATACCTCCTCCCGCTCGATGTTAATATGTTCGAGTATATCACAGTCCCCCTGCCGTATTTCTATGTCTACATCGTCCTTCTCCATAGTGAAAACAGATGCAAAAAATTCATTTAGAACCCCTCCTACATCTGCCGGCTCCACACACAGATTGCCATTTTTGTCCCTAATGGGCCCTATTTTTTCCCTAGTTATCCTCTTACCCTTAATATACTTATAAAACATCTTAGGATTTTCCTTTATTTTGCTCGCCAGTGTTATTTCATGGCCGCTCCTTGATCTCCTAATTTCTTTTTAAGTATCCCCCTGCACTTTTTGTACTCCTCTAGGGCTTCCTCCGTCTTTAGCCTTTTGTATCTGCCAAAAGCCCTCCTTTTTTTCCTAATCCATTCTCGTATATCCCCTGACATCCAAGGTTCCCTGGAGTTCTTGGAACCACCCTTGACCTTTACGGGAACATGTTGCCATTGTATGGTCTCAATCTCCCTTCTGAAAGACTCCCATTGCTCCGATGCGGATTTTCCTACAAGCAGCTGATCCCAGTCCATTTTGGCCAGATCCTGCCTTATCCTATTAAAATCGGCCTTCCCCCAATTTAGAACCTTTATTTCCGGCCCCTCCCTGTCCTTTTCCATGACCACCTTAAATCTCACCGAATTATGGTCACTGTCACCAAAGTGCTCACCTACTAGCACTTCTTCCACTTGGCCGGCCACATTCCCTAGAATTAGGTCCAGTACCGCCCCCTCTCTTGTAGGACTTTCTACATGCTGGCTCAAAAAGCTCTCCTGGATGCACGTTAAGAATTTTGTACCCTCTAAGCCTTTTACACTCTGAGTATCCCAGTTAATATTGGGGAAGTTGAAATCCCCCACTATTATTACCCTATTATTTGCACAATTTTCTGAGATTTGCCTACATATCTGTTCCTCTATCTCCCCCTGACTGTTTGGGGGCCTATAGTACACTATCAAAGTGCTTGCCCCCTTTTTGTTTTTAAGCTCCACCCATATGGCCTCATTAGAGGAACCTGCTAATATATCATCCCTCCTTATGGCTTATGGCAGTAATTGATTCTTTAATTAATATTGCGACCCCCCCTCCTCTTATACCTCCCCCTCTGTCTCGCCTGAAGATTCTGTACCCCGGAATATTGAGCTGCCAGTCTTGCCCCTCCCTCAACCATGTCTCTGTGACAGCAACAATATCATACTCCCATGTGTTTATCAACACCTTCAGTTCATCCACCTTATTCGCAAGACTCCTTGCATTAAAATAGATGCCATCCAGCCTTGCCCTCACATATTTGCCCTGTCTTCCAAGCTGACTTGTTTTTTTCTCTATATTTGGCTGCACATCACCCCCTATTGTAGCTCCACTCTGTATCCCATCCCCCTGCCAAGTTAGTTTAAACCCCCCCCCAACAGTGCTAGCAAACCTCCCCGCAAGGATATTTGTCCCGCTCTGGTTCAGGTGCAACCCGTCTGACTTGTACAAGTCCCACCTTCCCCAAAAGCAGGCCCAGTGATCCAGGAAACTGAAACCCTCCCTCCTGCACCAACTCTTTAGCCATGCATTCATCTGTTCTATCCTCCTATTTCTATACTCACTAGCCCGTGGCACTGGGAGTAATCCAGAGATTACAACCTTTGAGGTCCTGCTCTTTAATCTGCTACCTAGCTCCCTAAATTCTTGATGCAGGACCTCATCTCCCTTCCTACCTATGTCGTTGGTCCCAATGTGGACCACGACCTCTGCCTGCTCACCCTCCCCCTTGAGAATGCCCTGTAGTCAGAAGGCTATGGGTTCAAGCCCCACTACAGAATTAAGCACACAATCCAGGCTAATGCTTCAGTGCAGTACTGAGAGTGCTGAATTTTCAGAGGTTGCATCGGTTGGATGAGACATTTTACTGAGGCCCCCTCTGCCTTCTCAGGAGGATGCAAGAGCCAGAACACGACATGAAGAGGAGCAGGGAGTGCTCCACGTGTCCTGGCCAAGATTCCTCCCTAAACCAACACTACCAAAATATAGATTATCTGGTCATTCATTCACTTGCTGTTTGTGGGACATTACTATGAGCAAATTGGCTGCCACATGTGTCTACATATTAGTGACTGCATCTCACAAAGTAATTCACTGATTGTAAAGTGCCTTGGAACATTGAGGACCTGATAAGGTGATATATAAATGCAAATTGCTTCTTTCTGGAGGGTTGTCTCAGACACAAAAAGACACATGTAAAATCAGTTTTAAGAGATAGCTAGATAAAGGCAGCCAGTTCAAATAACATTCAGTCTTTGTGGTTTCCAAAGGATGTCATCATGAACTGTACAAATTCCCATCACTTCCCATAAGCAGCAGTTGGTTATGTGATAACAGACCAGCCACATAAATACTGTGGCTACAAGAGCAGGTCACAGGCTGGGTATTCTGCGGCGAGTGACTCACCTCCTGACTCCCCAAAGCCCTTCCACCATCTACAAGGCACAAGTCAGGAGTGTGATGGAATACTTTCCACTTGCATGGATGAGTGCAGCTCCAACAACACTCAAGAAGCTCAACACCATCCAGGACAAAGCAGCCCGCTTGATTGGCACCCCATCCACCACCCTAAACATTCACTCCCTTCACCACCGGCGCACCATGACTGCAGTGTGTACCATCCACAGGATGCACTGCAGCAACTCGCCAAGGCTTTTCGACAGCACCTCCCAAACCCGCGACCTCTACCACCTAGAAGGACAAGGGCAGCAGGCACATGGGAACACCACCTGCATGTTCCCCTCGAAGTCACACACCATCCCGACTTGGAAATATATCGCCATTCCTTCATCGTCGCTGGATCAAAATCCTGGAACTCCCTACCTAACAGCACTGTGGGAGAACCTTCACCACACGGACTGCAGCGGTTCAAAAAGGCGGCTCACCACCACCTTCTCAAGAACAATTAGGGATGGGCAATAAATGTTGGCCTTGCCAGCGATGTCCACATCCCATGAGCAAATAAAAAAAGACATAATGAGAATCTGAAACACACATGAAGCATACAAGGGACATTTTAATACACTTGAAGGGAACTTGGTGCCACTTAGGATTTAGGAGAATCCATATGGTAATTTTCAAGCAATCTAAATTTTCTTTTACAATCTTGAGAATATTAGGAACTATATATATATATCTCGTACTGTTGGCAGCAGCCAAACTTTGCACCTCCAACAGGATCTAGGATCCAACTTTCCTCGGGTGTCAACAGTAGTTGCGACTGGCTTTCCAATGGGCACTACAGTCACTGTTGCACAGCAAAAGGGGAAGAGCAATACTTGGAGGTAGTTAGTATTGTTCTCCTGGAGCCCCAGTATCAAGATAAAAGTATCCATTATCCAACTTCAATAGGTTACTCACAAGCGAATTCCTCTACCTAGTGTTCTATAGCATTACTGCTGTTTTGTCACCTTCAGACTCTATTATCCCAATGCTCTCCTGGCTAGCCTCCCATTCCCCAAACTCCAGCTTGTTCAAAACTCTGCTGCTCCATATCCTATCCTTCACTAATCCCACACATCCATTACCAGTGCCCTCTCTGATTAACATTTGCCCCCGAGTTCCCCAGCACCTCAAATTTAAAATTTTTGCTCTGATCTTTAAAAGCCCCATTGTCTTACCTCTCCCTAACTCTGTAACCTCCACTAGCCCTACATCCTCCTTCTCAAACATTCTGTTCCTCTGACTGTGCCCTCTTGGGGCAAAAGGAGGGCGGCCATGATTCAGTCACCGAGGTCCCCTTCCAAAACTCCTCTTTCTTCAGCTCTCTCTTCTCCCTTACGATTTTCCTTAAAACCTACATCTCTGACCAAGCTTTTGGTCACCTCTCCTAATTTCTCTCCCTTTCAAGTCTGAAAAGCCCAAGTTCAGTGTCTCAGGCCAATCTTGGAGGCGACCCTTTGCTGCTAATGGCAGGAGTCTGCCTTTAACTATCCAATTTCTCGGTTATTTGTAGCGAGTCCAGGGATTGAACAGAAAATCCTGTACTCTGGCTTAATAGTTATATTTTACTAGATATATCACATGTCCACACATGATCTTTGTCGACTTCAGAAGGTGGCAGAATAATTCCCAAAGTGCCCCCATTGCAGCATCTTCCCCTTTTGCTGTGCTACAGTGACTGTAGTGCCCATTGGAGAGCCAGTTAGTATTCTATAGCATTACTGCTGTTTTGTGGATAAATCTAGTATCACTGCACTTGGGGAATGCCACTACCTTTCCTTCATCCAGCGATTCTGGGTAACTGTTCAGGATGGCATGAGCACATCCAGTCCATAGTTTTCCTTTAACCGTCCACATTTTTTTATGCCGAGAGATTTTTTTGCAAGAAAAATGAGTGGATACAATTTTCATAAAAATTAGAAATGCATACTGGATTTTTATTCATCAAATAAAGCTTTTCATCCTTTTAGGGTCTCTAAATGCTCTATTAACTTTGAATTCTCCTAGGTGATTTGGCACTTCGCTTGCCTTTTCTCTAAAACTGGTTAAATGTTACAGCGAAACTTTCTTCCTTAATTTCCATAATTGTGCAATAATTTCTTATGTTCTTTTATGAAAATAATCTGCATGGATCTGGATGAAAGGCTGAGCTGAATGCCATTCCCTCATTCCCACCTTATGCTTGAATAAAAAAAGTTCCAGGTGACTGATATTAACCAAATTATCCGTTAGTAGAAAAATACTACTCTATTATAAAAAGAGCTTCTGGACCTTAAACTTTGGCTAATTTATCTTACCTGAAACCTATTTATTCGCACAAAGTGGAAGGCTTTGTCTGCAATATTAAAGAAAGGGAAAGGAAGTCAGAAGGTGCTATCTGAATGTAGCACAGCATCTCTAACAATGGCTTCTTTTCCCACCCCTGAACCACCACCTGTGTCGTCCCCCAATGTCCCTCTTTTCCACAACTAAACGTTATCCCTTGACGACATCATCCGCAGACACAGAGACAGCTTTCACGTGTGCTGATGACACCCAGCTCTACCTCTCCACCAAGTCTCTCAAACTGTCACTGTGACATCCAGTCCTGGATAAATCCCAGCTTCCTCCTAATAAACGCTGGGAAGATCGAAGCCATTATCTTTGGTGCCTGTCATAACCTGTTCCCCAGAAACCGTCTCAGGCTGATCCGAACTGAGCTTTCAACCCCACGTCCTCTCTATCACAAATACTACTTGCTTCTACTTCCATAACATTATCTGCCTCTGCACCTAACTTGTAGATGGTGGAAAGGCTTTGGGGAGTCAGGAGGTGAGTCACTCGCCGCAGAATACCCAGCCTCTGACCTGCTCTTGTAGCCACAGTATTTATGTGGCTGGTCCAGTTAAGTTTCTGGTCAATGGTGGCCCCCATAATGTTGATGGTGGGGGATTCGGCAATGGTAATGCCATTGAATGTCAAGGGGAGGTGGTTAGACTCTCTCTTGTTCGAGATGGTCATTGCCTGGCACTTGTCTGGCGCGAATGTTACTTGCTACTTATGAGCCCAAGCCTGGATGTTGTCCAGGTCTTGCTGCATGCGGGCTCGGACTGATTCATTATCTGAGGGGTTGCGAATGGAACTGAACACTGTGCAATCATCAGTGAACATCCCCATTTCTGACCTTATGATGGAGGGAAAGTCACTAATGAAGCAGCTGAAGATAGTTGGGCCTAGGACACTGCCCTGAGGAACTCCTGCAGCAATGTCCTGGGGCTGAGATGATTGGCCTCCAACAACCACTACCATCTTCCTTTGTGCTAGGTATGACTCCAGCCACTGGAGTGTTTTCCCCATGATTCCCATTGACTTCAATTTTACTAGGGCTCCTTCGGTCAAATGCTGCCTTGATGTCAAGGGCAGTCACTCTCACTTCACCTCTGGAATTCAGCTCTTTTGTCCATGTTTGGACCAAGGGTGTAATGAGGTCAGGAGCCGAGTGGTCCTGGCGGACCCCAAACTGAGCATCGGTGAGTAAGTGCCGTTTGATAGCACTGTCGACGACATCTTCCATCACTTTCATGATGATTGAGAGTAGACTGATGGGGCAGTAAGCGACCGGATTTGATTTGTCCTGCTTTTTGTGGACAGGACATACCTGGGCAATTTTCCACATTGTCTTGTAGATGCCAGTGTTGTAGCTGTACTGGAACAGTTTGGCTAGTTCTGGAGCACAAGTCTTCAGCACTACAGCCGGGATGTTGTCGGGGCCCATAGCCTTTGGTGTATCCAGTGCACTCAGCAGTTTCTTGATATCATGTGGAGTGAATCGCATTGGCTGAAGACTGGCTTCAGTGATGGTGGGGATATCAGGAGGAGGCAGAGATGAATCATCCACTTGACACTTCTGGCTGAAGATAGTTGCACACACTTCAGCCTTGTCTTTTGCACTCATGTGCTGGACTCCACCATCATTGAGGATGGGGATGTTTACAGAGCCTCCTCCTCCCATTAGTTGTTTAATTGTCCACCACTATTCACAACTGGATGTGGCAGGACTGCAGAGCTTTGATCTGATCCATTGGTTGTGGAATCGCTTAGCTGTCTATAGCATGTTGCTTCCGCTGTTTAGCATGCATGTAGTCCTGAGTTGTAGCTTCACCAGGTTGGCACCTCATTTTTAGGTCCACCTGTTGCTGCTCCTGACATGCTCTTCTACACTCCTCAGTGAACCAGGGTTGATCCCCTGGCTTGTTGGTAATGGTAGAGTGAGGAATACGCCGGGCCATGAGGTTACAGATTGTGCTGGAATACAATTCTGCTGCTGATGATGGCCCACAGCGCCTCGTGGAGGCCCAATTTTGAGCTGCTAGATCTGTTCTGAATCTATCCCATTTAGCACGGTGATTATCCAACGTGTTGCATGGCACTGTGTCCTCAGTGCGAAGACAGGACTTCATCTCCAGGAGGACTGTGTGGTGGTCATTCCTACCAATACTGTCATGGACAGATGCATCGGCAACAGGTAGATTGGTGAGGATGAGGTCAAGTAGGTTTTTCCCTCGTGTTAGTTCGCCACCTGCCGCAGGCCCAGTCTGGCAGCTATGTCCTTCAGGACTCGGCCAGTAGTGGTGCTACCGAGCCACTTTTGGTGATGGACATTGAAGTCCCCCACCCAGAGTACATTCGGTGCTCTTGCTACCCTCAGTGCTTCCTCCAAATGGTGCTCAACATGGAGGAGGACTGATTCATCAGCTGAGGGAGGACGGTAGGTGGTAATCAGCAGGAGGTTTCCTTGCCCATGTTTGACCTGATGCCATGAGATTTCATGGGGTCTGGAGTCAATGTTGAGGACTCCTAGGTCTACTCCCTCCTGACTGTATATCGCTGTACCGCCACCTCTGGTTGGTCTGTCCTGCCGGTGGGACAGGAAGGTATGAAAGGTATGATTCTGTGAGTATGGCTATGTCAGGCTATTGCTTGACTAGTCTGTGGGACAACTCTCCCAATTTTGGCACAAGTCCCCAGATGTTAGTGAGGAGGACTTTGCAGGGTTGACTGGGCTTGGTTTGCCTTTGTCGTGTCCGGTGCCTAGTGGCACGATGCCAGGTGGTCCGTCCGGTTTTATTCTTCTTATGACTTTTTTTAAGCGAGATTTTACAACTGAGTGGCTTGCTTGGCCATTTCAGAGGGCAATTAAGAATCAGCCACATTGCTGTGGGTCTGGAGTCACACATAGGCCAGACCGGGCAAGGACGGCAGGTTTCCTTCCCTAAAGACATTAGTGAACCAGATGGGTTTTTGCAACAATCCGGTAGTTTCATGGCCACCATTACTGATACTAGTTTTTTTTAAAATTCCATATTTTATTTAATTAATTGAATTTAAATTCCCCAGCTGCCGTGGCGGGATTTGAACTCATGACTCTGGATTATTGGTCCAGGCCTCTGGATTACTAGTCCAGTAACATAACCACTATGCTACCGTACCCCATTTGTATTGAGTTGGGTACCATCTGTTTGTATTTGAATTGAATGGCTTGGCCCTTCCCTCAGATAACTGAACGGACAAAACATCTATACAGTGGGGCTACTTATATCAATTAGCTAGATCTGGGTTTGTAAATCCCATGTGCACGGTGACAGAAAGAAATCAATATAATGATTCAACATAGGTAAAAATGCTTCATTTGTCATACTTGCATCCTGCCACTCCCACGGCACAGCATGCGGTTATCTACAGAGTATTTCAGAGTGAAACACGCTATGAAATGCTGAAACAAGCACTAAATTGCTCGTATGCGAGGAGTTCCTCCTTCTGATTGATGCCCAGTGACTTCTGCTGGAAAATGTACATGTATGGATACCAGGCAAGGACAGGATTATGCTCAACTGTGATCTTCTGAAAGTCAAATAGCCTGCTGAAACTCAACACTTAAGTTCATGAACTGAGAACACAAAACTGATGTTCAGAAATATGAAGTAATTACATTTCAAACAACAATTTAGATTAGGATTCTTACCTTCCCGGTCCTCAACCCTGGAATTGTGGACATGTGGAAGAGGCTCCCAAATAAAATGGTTATTTCTGCATCAAACCATTTTAAAAGCAACTGGATGAATATTTGGCTGGGAATAGGGCTGATGCTCTCCTGCTGGTTCAATTGGCAGCCGTCCAGACCTGAAAATTTCAGGCTTAATTACCAGTCCATCTCAAGTTAGATGATCTGAGCCAAATGTTACAACTGACCTCAGCTCCTGGGCTAAGGGACAGGAAGAGAAAAGAGATAGCATTCTTGCACGTGATCACTATCTAAATCATGCTGGAAAGTGCATATGTGTGAACATCAGGCGAGAGCAGCTCAGCTGTGATGCCCCATAGTTTAACAACCTACCAATACTCCCCATTTAGGCTCGCACACAGAATTGGGAGTTGGGTGAAATTGTATAAACAGAGTAGCTATTATTTGAAAGATTCAAATTGGGGACTGATGAGTAATGTTCCCCAAGGCTTTCTGCTGGTTCATTTACTATTCATTATTTTTATCAATGATCTTGAGGCTATATGTAGGATAGAGTACAATAGGAAAAATAGCCTAACAATACAGAAGTCAGAATTAATATCTTTTTATTATGAGAATGTGTTCTGTGTGATAATGGCTAACACACGGTTCAGATTAGGTCGTTAGCTTTGGTGTGCGGAATCCTAAGTAAGCGGGAGGTGTGCGTTTAAGGTAATTTAAGCATAAAAGGGTTTGTGCTTAGAATTATAGCTAGTTTGGAAACAACATGTCTCGGTTTCAGTTGTTATTATTATTCAGGTACGGTATGATGTTTATAACAATGAAAAATTGTCTCACCTTTTACTGATAAGAAATGAAACGCCACCCGCATTCAAATGAGAATGGAGTGTATGTGCTGCGACAATTGCCAATCTATTGGTGTAGTAGCATAGGACACAAAGATCACATGATAATCTCAGACTTGCTAGGTTCAGAGGAAGTCATCTGGCATTGTCTGTCTAGGTGTATAAATAGGCTCACTTTCAGTAATTATTTGGTATTCCATGACGACTATTAGCCCGTATTGGTTTGTAGTTTGCAGACCCCAATGGATATCCTATGTGTAAGTATACAGACGTACAAAATTACTTGTACTTTCTCTTGATGTTAATAAAACCAACAAGTTGATTTATCTCTGGCATCTGAATCTATATAATTTGGATTAACCTACTCCGTTGATCTAACACTATAGATAGTACCATTATTAAATTTGCAGATGAAATGAAAATGAACGCTAGGGTTGGTAATAAGGAGGTTGCAAGTTCATTTAGATAAGTGAATGAATTCAGAAATGGCTGATGTAATTTTTAATAAATAACTGCTGTGTTATGCACCCAAAACCAGGCAACTCAAGGCTTGTCGACTCCATGCCTGGGTGGCCATTAAAAGTAAGAGCAGGAAAAGGACTTGGAGCAGTCATTGATTGGTCATTAGAGGTTCACAAGAGATGGGAGGTAGCTGAAGAAAAGCAAATTGGGTCCTTGAAAGTATTGTTAGGTCAATAAAGTACAAAACTCGGAATATTATACATCAGTTATACAAGGCTTTGGTACTTCTGCATGAGAATTGTGTCAAGAAACCTTAACTCTACAATCTAGAGTGATAATGATTAAAGGAAAATCTCACAGATATGTAAAATATTAAATGGCACATATAAGGTGGATCCAGAATATTACTTTGTCAGTCGGCCAGTAGAACAAGAGGACATAAAATTAAATTAGTGAAAAATAAATTTAAAACCGATCTTAGAAAAATTTGTTACTCAAGTCCAATCCCATGAGTTAACAGACCTCAACCAGGGCAGCAGTAGCAGTGCTAGAATTGGCCTTAGGGAATGGGCAAAAGAAAAAAAATCACCATGGTTCTCTCAGTGAACCCTCCTATTTGAAAGTATGTGTCCGCAGACATTGGATGAAGACGGGGTTGGGCTCAGCTGCGATGCCACTGCATAGCTGACCAACACTCAACATCAAGGTTCACATGTGAATATGGCCACTTGGTAGTAGCAGAGGGTAATTGATGGCCATGGAACTGCACCCCAATCAGGAGTCAATAATATTCAGGATAAAATAGTACAGCAGAAAATTGGCGAGAGAGATGCATAAGTCAATGATTGGCATCAGTGTCAAAACACTTTATGTCTATAAAGCTGACCTCAAGTAACCAGCAAGATCTTGCAGCAGTCCTGCAATTCTCCAGAATATACCACATTTTAAGCAGTGGTCATTTGTACTGTAACATCACCTAGAAGGTGGACTAGGTTGGAAAAGCAATGGCATTTTTTTTAAAAAACAGCCAACAATTTTTAAATACAGCTTTTGATTAAATGTATCATTTGTTAAACATGGTCTAGATGGTTAGAAAAGAGAATCGTCAGTTTCATGGGATGATATTGACCTGAGTCACTCATATGAACCAGTGAATCAACACAAGAAGTTAACAGGCAGAAAAGATTACTGACACTAAGGGTTCACATTATAGTGAGCAGAATGTGTAGCTTTTTCCCCTCAAGCAATGGATCAAAAGAAAAGCATTTGACTACACACTGAAAAATTATTTCCACTGACAAAAAAAATGCTTTACTTATAATTCACCTTTCAACCATTCAAGCAATATAGCAATTCATTAAAAACTGTAATCAAAATTATGTACAGTAAAGCTCTAATACTAATTCTTCTCAGAAGGAGACTGAATATTAAATAGTATCAGACCTCAACCCTGTGTTTTGATGTAAAACTCTGCAAATTTCATACAAAACTGAAACCAAAAGCTTGCACTCAACATACTTTACACCTCATTTAATGCCACTTTTGTGGGTAGTATGGTGGTACCGTGCATTGGAAAACTAACATTGGAAAACTAACATAACAGAGCAATGGAACATAAGCTCTAAGAGCTTTAAATATGCACCCAAGTGTGCACATTCTATTCACTGAAATCCCAATATCCATTAACTTAATGTTAGGCCCTTAGCTAAAAGTAAACAGTTTAAAAGTGGCTGTCAGAATGAGTCTGATTAATATATATAACCCAACAGAAGTGGCAGGTGGGGAGGGGGAGAGAAGGGAGTAAGAAAAGAGAAGAGGACACACACACGCACACACACACACACACACACACACACACACAGCCAAGTTAACAGAAAACAGATCCATGACTATGTTTTATTACTACAATTTTGATTACTTTTGACATTTTTACCATAAGTAATCCTTTTCCCCCCCCAAATTTTACCATGACAGTTTTACAGCCCTTGCCAATCCCGTACCTCTACTACAAGCTGAAAAGTGGCACTGCTGTGAAATAGGTTGGTTGGCTGCTTTCCAGCAAGGGAAAAGCACATGGCTCAGAGAAACCGAAGAGAAGGGGAATAAACAAAAGAAATGCAAAGAGATGAAGCAATGGAAAGCAAAGTGATTTCTTTATGTTATCTTGTATTTATAAACATCACAATACTGCCAAAATATAATTTGGATATTTTACTAACAAGGCAGTAATTCATACACACCTGATTCAACTGAATAATGGACGAGCACAGTTCCAGTTTTTAAACCTATAAATTATATTACATCACACATTAAACCAAATCAATCTCTTTACAGAAGGGTCTCAACTGTATTTTATAAAATGCAGAGTATAGAGCTAGTACTTCTACAATCCAACTAGAATTTTTCTAAGAACCCAATGACACTATGCAAACAGTGGTAATGAAGACAGATTACAGACATTTAGCTGCCAAGGTCAATAGCTGAAGTCTATCTTCACTACTAATCTAGCTCAAACTCGTTTGGTAAAAGCAATTTTTCATCAATTTCAAAGGATTTTGTTATTTACTTCTATAATGCATCTGCAACAAAATACCTCAAAACGTTTAGACATAGACATATTATAAACAGATACTGAAGCACAAATAGCAGAATACTGTGGCTGCATCAATGCAGGACTCAGGTTCTGTGCTGGATTAAGGGATAGAGTGCAAAATGAAGCACAAAGTAATAACCCCACCCAGTGATTAGGCAAATAATGCCTTTTCTCCTAATTAAGCACCTGTGTCCATCCAATATATTAATATTCACACAAGAACACCATCGAAGAAATCAATTTCTGATTAAGGTTTTTTGATATCAAGGTGAAGCACCAAGATCCAGTGTAGGACATTAGCAAGGTTGAAAACAACGAGGCAATCAGGATGTAGCGATACCTAGCTTGGAAATTAAAAGCATCAATATTGTACAAAGGAGATAAGAAATTTCACAATTTTGAGATCATGGAACACAATGACCGCCAGAAATCTCTATTTCAATATAGTGGAGATGTAGAGAGGAGGAAAAGCATTTAGCACAGCATATATGGAGCTTTCAAAGAAAGTTCAGAAGAGTACTGACCCTAGTATCTGATAAATTAGAGAAAGGTAAAAAAAAGTCCGCACGCGCACTCACACACTGATGCGGCTGAGCAAGAGATCACGAAGCAGGCAAAAGGTCCTAGACAGAAATGCCAAAGTGCCTACAAAGCTCTGATCTTTTTTTGATCAGCTGATGTCTGATACACATGGAAATCCATCGTCACCTTTAAGAGTCTCCAGACCAAGCCTCTGAGAAATTCACAGAATTTTCTGTTTGCCAGATATGGAGTGCAAACTTACTCCCCCTGTTGGAATACACCTTACTTATCTAAACCCTGAGAGCTTTACTATCCTTGAAGAAAGGCGAGAAAGACAAAAGTGGCCTTTGTCCCATCTGAGCTCAATTCCAAAGGACTGAAGTTGGTATCCAGCACAACCCCTCAGGTAGCAACAATGGAGACTCTACTCCTTGTACTTTTCAATCAGTATCTTTGAGATCCCAAAGCCATAATACGACACATGGAGTTGTCTATCGCCATCTTCCATTGCTTGGCCCATTATCAAAGATGGCTAGTCGACACTGGAACAGTACTTAAGTGTTGGTTTCAAATGCATTTTTTCAGCTTGGGTATGTGGCCTACCATCACCCTGACATTATCACCACCTTTCTCGCCACTAAACTTAATGCCCTCCTTGCTAGCCTCAATCCTCCATAAACTCCAACTTGTCCAAAACTTCACTGCACACATACTGTTCTACAATAACCCCACTTGCTCATCACACCCATCCTTGCTGGCTTACATTTGCTTCCTGTCCCCCAATGAATGTAAAATCCTTGTCCACATCTACAAATCCCTCCATAGCCTCACCCCACTTGACTTTCATCATCCTTACCTCTCCTCCAGTCTCCTGATCCTGACATCCTGTGCATCCTCTTCCCTCTGCTCCACTCTTGGAGGTAATGCCTTCGTATTTCTCTACGCCCCTGTCCCTCCTTTGCCAACCTTGAAAGCCATCTTTTTGGCCAAGCTTTCGGTCATCTCCTAACTCAATTACTCAGAAGCTTGGCATCTGCTCATTTTCTTTCACTGTGGGATGTTTGTCTCTGTTTAAGGACCTATATAAATGCAAATTGTTGTTGATAGATTTAAGTTGAGGAGTAAAGAAGTGTTTGGCATGAATGACGAAACCAAATTTCTTTGAGGTATCTTTAGCAGGAGAGATGTGAGTGTTCCACTTGAGGTCAGATACTGAGGCAGAGAATGTTATTAGATGAAAGAGCAAGGATGCAGCCAGAGGAAGAGGTGATAGGTGCTCATTAAGACTTGTAAGAGAATAGGGGATTGAAAGTAGCAAAATTTTCATTGCTACCATCGAAGGGTATGGAGGACATCAAGATTCAGGAAGTTGATTAATGCACAACAGAAATCAAAACAGTAGTTGGGGTTAGATATTGAGTGCAGGACAACATCAATACAAGAGAGGAACAGAATGGGAGAGAAGACAAAGTTCTAGGAACCCCTAATATAGTGCAAAAACACCCCAGGATGTACCATCAGCTACATCACAGATAGAATAATTTTTAAGGAAACTATTTACAAGAATAGCTTTCCAAGAATGCCATTTGATGGTAAGTTGTTTAGGAATGCAAGTTGCTGATTGGGATAAGAGACAACTAAATATATAAACAACTTGCATTTATATAGCACCTTTAATGTAGCAAAACGTCCCAAAGCCCTTCATAGGAGCATAACCAGACAAAAATTACAAGGGATTTTTAAACAAACAGAAAATGCTAGAAACACTCAGCAGGTCAAGCAGCAGCCGTGGAGAAAGGGGGAAAGTGAGTTAACCCTTTATCAGAACAATCCAGTCCTGGATTTTTAAATGTTCCAGTCTTCTCCAATAATCTGAGATAACTTTTAACAGTTTCAGAAAAATCCTGCATATACCATTGAGTGATTAAAGGACTACTCGAATACCACAAAAAGCCATTTTAAATTATGCCCAAAATGGGATCAATACAACTTTGGTCAATAGAGAACTTTACATTTATATAACCAGTAGTAAATCTAATACAATCCATCATGTGAACGAAAATCCCACCACAGATCCCATCCTTTCCATCGGTCCCATGGCAAACTTTTTTAAAAACAAAGTAACAACTTCTTACATTGATATGGTATGCTTAATATAAAAAGGTTCCAAGGTGCTTCACAAATAGGTACCAAGGAAAATATATGCCGAGATCGGTAAGGGAAGATTAAGAGGGGTAAACAAAAGCTTGATTATTTCAGACTTGCAGCATCTGCAGTATTTTGCTTTTGATTGAAGAGATGGGTTTTGAGGAGGAGACAGAAGCAGAGGGGTTTATGTTGAGAATTCCAGATAGTTAAGCAACAAATGCAAGTGGAACAATTGATGGGAAAACAGTCAACCAAACAAATTATTTTTGTACTGATGGTATGAGTATTGCAAATAAAAGAGGGCCTGGAAGCCAAATCCAGATATATGTGTATATGCTGTTATAACAAGGACAGAAATCTGGTTGCACCCAGGGCAAGACAAGGAGCTAAATATACCAGAACATGGGATTTTTAGAAAGACTGGGAAAATATAGGAGAGCTGCGGAAGAGTGGTGGCAGTTACCAACAAAAGACACCATCAAGGTGGTAGAAAAGGAGGGATCTAAATAAGTGTAATAAGTAAGTGGGTAGAATCATGAAACAGAAAAGGATGAAAAACACTGTTGGGAGTGTTTTACAGCACTCCTAACTGTAATGTCAGTTACAGAGGAATGTATGTATGTCTCAAAAAAGAAAAACATGGTATTTTTTTTATTTGTTCTTGGCATGTGGGCAACAGGGCAAGGCCATATTTATTGCCCATCTCGTTGTCCTGAGAGGTGGCGGTGGATGTTTCCTTGAAACATTGCAGTCCTTATGGTGAAATTGATTTCACAAAGGTGTTAGGTGGGACCGTTCGATTTTCTTCTTATTGAACTTTGCAGCAATTGTTTACAACTGGGTGGTTTGCTAGGGCACTTTAGAAGGCATAAATGTCAACCACATAGTGTGGGACTGGAGTCACATGTAGACTACACTGGCAGCGTGGCTATTTCCCTTCCCTGAAAGACATTAGTGAACTAGTTAGGTTTTTAAGACAATCCAGAAGCTTATTTTTCTGGTGCTAGCCCACAAATTACCAGATTTATTGAACTCAATTGCACAATTTGCCAAGGTGGGATTTAAATTTACCTCTGGGTTACCAATCCAGTACCATATCCTAGCACAAAGAAATCAGGAGGTGGTGGTGGTGAAGGATGATGAACAAAAGATTGTGATTTGAATACCAGATTTTATGACAAAGGTTCCATGTCATAAGTTATCTGCTCAACGTGTCTTTACTAAACTTCGCATATAATGCATTTTTTCACCAAAAAAGAGTTCTTCACTAAGTCACAGCTTGAGTACTGCGCACAGTTCTGGTCACCACATTACAGGAAGGATGTAATTGCACTAGAGAGGGTGCAGAGGAGATTTACGAGGATGTTGCCAGGACTGGAGAATTTTAGCTATGATGACAGATTGGATAGGCTGGGGTTGTTTTCCTTGGAACAGAGGAGGCTGAGGGGTGATTTGATTGAGGTGTACAAAATTATGAGGCACCTAGATAAGAGTGGATAGGAAGGACCTATTTCCCTTAGCGGAGGGGTCAATAACCAGGGGGCATAAATTTGAAGTAATTGGTAGAAGGATTAGAGCGGAAACTAGGAAAAAATTTTTCACAAAAACTGTGGTGGTCTGCAACTCACTGCTTGAGAGGGTGATAGAGGCAGAAACCCTCAACTCATTTAAAAAATACCTGGATGCGCACCTGAAGAGCCGTGACCTGCAGGACTATGGACCAAATGCGGGAAAGTGGGATTAGGCTGGGTGGCTCGTTTCTCAGCCGGCGCAGACACGATGGGCCGAATTGCCTCCTTCTGTGCTGTAAATTTTCTATGATTCTATAATACTTAGTAAACTAACTTTAATAAATGTAGTTATGTACTTTTCCCGATATATTAAGCAGCATAACAGTGTGGAGACAAAAAAAAAAGTCAACAGATATCTCAAATTTAACCACAACAGTTGTTAAGAGCATGCAAAAATTAGAGGAAGTAAATTGGGGTCCCAACAGGCAAGACACAAATTTCCTATTGTTAGCATACTCTTGAAGCCCTTGATCAGCCAGTGATAATCAACAGCACACATAAATAAGAGCAACATTCCACCAACTGTTTGTGAAGTGTCAACACAATACAGGAATGTAGGACAGGAGTAGGCCATTTAGCCCCTTGAGCCTGTTCCGCCAATCAATGAGATCATGACTGATTTGTAACTTAACTCCATACACCTGCCGTAGCCCTATTTCTTAGATTTTTGTTAATCACAGGTATTATCAATCTCAGATTTAAAATTAACAACAGAGCTAACATCAACTGCCATTTGCGAGAAAGTTCCAAACTTCCACCACCCTTTGCATGTAGAAGTGTTTCCTAACTTTACTCCTGGCTCTAATTTTTAAGCTATGTCCCCTAGTTCTAGACTCCCCAACCAGCAGAAATAGTTTCTCTCTATATACCCTATCAGTTCCCCTTAATATCTTGAAAATTTCAATCAAATTACCTCTTAATCTTCTAAATTCCAGGGAATACAATCCTAGTTTGTGCAATCTTTTCTCGTAATTTAACCCTTGGAGTCCAGGCATCATTCTTATAAATCTACACTGCACTCTCTCCAAGGCCAATATATCCTTCCTAAGATGCAGTGCCCATAACTGAACACAGTACTCCAGGTATGGTCTAACCGGGGCTTTGCATAGCTGTAGCATAACTTCTACTCTCTTGTATTCTCTGGATATAAAGGCCAGCATTCCATTAGCCTTTTTGATTATTTTCTGAATCTGTCCATGACATTTTAATGATCTATGTAAATAGACCCCCAAGTCACTTTGGACCTTCACTATTTCAAGCTTTTTACCATTTAGAAAATACTCTGATCTATCCTTTTTAGGTCCAAAGCGGATGACCTCACACTTGCCTGCACTGAAATCCATTTGCTACAGTTTCGCCCATTCACTTAATCTATTAATATCTCTGTAATTTTATGTTTCCATTTAATGCTGCCTATCTTTGTGTCATCAGCAAACTTGAATATGTGGCTCTCTATCCCATCATCTAAGTCATTAATAAATACAGTAAATAGTTGAGGCCCCAACACAGATCCCTGTGGGACACCATTAGTCACATCCTGCCAATTTGAGCACCTGCCCATTATCCTGACTCTGTCTCCTGCCGCTCAGCCAATTTCCTAACCAGGTCAATAATTTCCCCTCAATTCTATGAACTTCAACTTTAGCTAACAGTCTCTGATGAGGGACTTTATCAAATACCTTCTGGAAGTCCATATAAACAACATCCATAGACATTCCCCTGTCCACTACTTTAGTCACCTCTTCAAAAATTTCAATTGGATTCGTCAGCCATGACCTATCCTTTACAAATCCATGCTGACTCTCTCTAAGCAACTGAAAATTTTCATGGAGTTCAGTCATTCTATCCTTAATTATAGACTCCAGTAATTTCCTGACAACAGATGTTAGGCTAACTGGTCTATAATTCCCTAGTTTCCCTCTCTCACCTTTCTTAAATAGTGGTGTGACATGTGCATAGTCATTATGGTTTGATACAGAATGCTGAGCTGCAGTTTGAGCAGCTCTTATGATATTAGAATAAACACCACCTGGCCTAAGCACTACGAACTATTAAGTTGCCACTTGAATCATAATCTTGTAGAGGACTAAGAGCCTGGTCACATCTCTCATGTTGAAAAGGACAGAATTTGGTATGGAGGAGGCCATCCCCATAAAGTCCATTGAATTGCATGGCTTTGCATAGAGTACAAGAACAGAGATAGGTTTGCTCTACAGATTGCAAACAGAGGTACATTATTTCATCACTGGGAAGACACAGGCTTTGTAGTAGAATCGTAGAATCATATGGGTAATCTTTCTTAACAAAATTATTCACTTGGTTGAAGAAAGTATACCATTCCTCCACCTACTGCCCAATTGATTCTAGACCAGTCTACAGTGATAAAGTGCTCGGATTGTCGGCTGTCTTCCAGATGGGGAAGATATCACTAACGGAGGCGTCATAGGAAAGAGAATGTTACTTTTCATGAAATCAACCAGGTCATTAAGAGAGCTGAGGGGACCAAGAACAGCACCCTTGGGATCAGTGCTTATGTGGTGACCATGCAAGTCTTTGTTTTAAACTCTGTGCTCTTCAGAGAGTAATAACTGTGAAATTGCCTTAAATGACAGTGAAACCCTGTTGGAATATTCTGCTTAGGCTTTTTCTTTATGGTCAGATAGGCATTTCTTTTTTATATAAAGGAAGTGCTCCATTCTAGTAGTAAGAAGCAATTTGGGTCCAATTCCTCTCCCTTCGCCCCGAGCTATTAGATAGCTAGACTGGGGCCAAACACAGTCCCCTCAAAAACCATTGCTTATGGGGTGACCAGGTAAGTCTTAGTTTTTTTCAGTATCAAGTTTTAGAAATGTTATCAAAACAGAATTCCTTTTTAGCACTTGTACCCCTTGTTCTGCAACAGTTGTGCCCTACTGGATCACATTACTATTGTGAAAGCAATACCAAAGTGAGCCAGGGATCTGAATCACAGTATTTACACAAGCCTGAAATTAATTCGTTTGCTTCAAAGCTGGTTTTAAAACTGGCATTAGGTATGGAATGGTTTGCTCAGTTCTAATAATCAATAAAAATGATATTTAAAAGAAATACATTTTTATGCTCATCATGGTCAAGGATGCCACTCTGGAGAAAAAGAACTTTTGCATTTTCAGCACCTGTCATCAGCATCAAACACCCCCACTGCAGGCCAATTGTGGGGTGGGAGGAGGGAGATATGCCCTGGTCATTATTTATAGCAATTGTTAACACGCTCTTAATAATATGTTTAGAGTTTCACAATAGTTAGCGAACAGCAGAAATCTCCCCTACAAAGTAAAGCGGGAGCAATACTCTGCTCCAATGTTCCTCAACTTTCAACCTCAGAAGAGCTCCAGCTAGCAGAGCAGTGATTTTTATGGTCTAAGCAATTTGTACCAAATTATTGGAATCTTGTGTAATGGATCTGCATCAACAGAAGTTTGGTTGCAACCATTCAAATTCAATTCATTCAGATTCCAGAGGTGAAGCACATTGTAAAATTTATTTCAAAACGAGAATGGGGGAAAAAAGGTAGCATGTTATGCAAAAAAATCTATGATCAGTATTTTGCACTATATATTGAACCAGGATTGGTTGTCCCATTCAAACTAGAATAGCTAGCAAACTGAAGAAAAGTAATTCACTTTATTAAATTCTAAATAGCTTCATATTTAAGCTTCACCATTGCACAAATTAGAACTAATTCTTATATAAATAAAAACTCTTTTCTAAGATGAATGTGTCAGCATGAACCAGAGAAAACACTGAAATGCTAACAGTTTGAAGCAGATGAAAATAGACGCTTCCAGCTGTTTTTAATATCCATTTCCAACATATTCAGGTTGATATACTTGAAACAACTTACAAAAATGTCTCCAGATACTTAATTATTCTTTAAACTTGGCTATAACTTATGGAGAAATTTGATTACTTTGACAAGGAAACTGGTTACTTCGAACTTATTGAATTCCCGTAACTCCAACAATTCTGAAATTATTTCCATAGCAGCTTTCAAATGTTGGACACTGACCTATAATCGACAATCTAAAAATTGTAACATTTAATTTTTAATTCTAATCTACATACTTTATGATTTTTCATCTATCTGGTATAAAAGACTAGTATTGGCATATGAACATCTTTGGCCTATTATGTTCATTAAGCTGTTTCCGATTACAACATAAAACTAAGCAAACTCACCTGCTTTTTAACCACATATTGATCATTCCCGTCGACTTTCATTTTCTCAACTTTTTCTTCCTGTTGTTTGGCCTCTTTTTCATACATAAGCTTCTCCTTTGCCAGCCTGTGCAAAATAATTATGACAGTCGTCAGATATATAAAATTTAAAACTTTTCATTCCCTAGTGCACAATATGAAAAATTCAAATTGTTTATGATACTCTTTAGTCTATCAATACAAAAAAAAACTGGAGTATAGCTTCATTATTTAGCTCATGGCTTCTCCTCTACGTCAACATTGCATACGAAATACATTTCATAAAGTTTTTTTCTCTGTGTAGAAAAAAGAATTCTGCACAAAGTACAGCAGTTACATATTCTAAAGACAAACCTACCTATTTATTGGTGCTAACAGCACTATTACTCAATACACTTAAATTTGTTTACTTTATGACTGACGTGGAAAAAAAACTAGTCCATCTTTTCCTTAGATTGTCGTTTTTATACAGATGCCATAAATCCAGCCATTTGTAATCCAGCTGCACGCTCATTAGCTGCGATCCGTGGTGCGTTCAGCTCCTTTCTGCTCATTCCACTAATCTCCTGTCTTTACTCCATTTATTTGCCACTTTTGCTGCTGCTCCTCTAGAAAATACAACACTGCCCCTTCTAAGATTAATTGATCATCAATTTAGTCCTAATTTGGATCAAGTCAGGTGGTAAATGGACCACTTTTGCTTGATTGTTAGTGAAATGTGTGCAAGTACATTGATAAATTTTGATTATTTGTCAATTACCACCAAATGAACTAAATCTATTGAATAAATTCCTGCCTGATTGCCATAATAGAGTTTGAAAATATTGCTATTGATAATGATTCCCATTAATAGTTTCTTCCGGCTGCTGTTGCCTGGTTGTCGGCAAGACAACAAAGAATTCATTTTTCATAACATCAGCTGCATGTGCCTGAGCAATCCTTCATTAATCAGTTACATTATGGGGCCGCTCCTCTGTAATGTGTGTTGCTTTGCTCAGAAAGCTTAAAACACTTTGTCATATTTTATGTCAATTACCAGTAATTTTAATATCCTTCCATCAAAGCATCTTGTAATAGTTAGCATATGCTGCAGCAAGAATTTTAAGCTTCTTTGAGATCACTTGTCTTACAGTTATGCTTGTGTTTAGTCATGCTGTCTTAGGAGTGCAAAAAAATAAATAAATGACAAGCTAATGAAAAGCCAACCCATAGTCTTAATTTGTATTTTATAGGCTAAGTCACTTATATGAAGGGTGGAGCTGAGCTTATTTTAAATGAATCTGCCAGTGCGTTTTCCCAAAGTTAATGGAAACGCAGCTCTCTGGAAAATGGAAAAAAGAATTAGACTCGACACACACTCAACTGCTTTAATACTGTATTTTTGAGCCATGTAGCTAGTGCCAGTTCAAATGACAAAACTAAATTACTGTTGTCATTTTATTAAGGGCATCCGCTGCATCTGGCACTAACTCAAATGTGCAAAATTGCAGGAAAACCATGCACAGTACTTTCAATGACCAAACAGGGGAGGGGAAGATGGAGCAGTGCTTCATTTTACTTTGCACTATGACTGCAGGTCCTGCACAAGGTCACACACATATTGGTGGATCTGCACCTAGTATTGTTTCTGAATTATAAATGGTTTAGAAAGTGAACTGCCGCTCAATAAATTCAATTTCAGTGTCTATAGAATATTCTATCATGGACTGAAACTGTTTTTTAATGAAGGCTAAAAATCACCAATAATCTGAGGAGGAATGGGCTAACAGTCACACAATACATAACAACTTGCATTTATATATGCCCTTAATGTAGAAAAACATCCCATGGTGCTACACAGAAGCACAAGGAAAAAAATGGATACTGCGCCAAAGGAGATTTTTTTCTATTAGTTCATGGAATGTTGGTGTCGTTGGCAAGACCAGCATTTATTGCCCATCCCTAATTGCCCTTGAGAAGGTGGTGGTGAGCCGCCTTCTTGAACCACTGCAGTCCGTGTGGTGAAGGTTCTCCCACAGTGCTGTTAGGTAGCCAGTTCCAGGATTTTGACCCAGCGACGATGAAGGGGGGGGCGATATATTTCCAAGTCGGAATGGTGTGTGACTTGGAGGGGAACGTGCAGGTGGTGTTGTTCCCATGTGCCTGCTGCCCTTGTTCTTCTAGGTGGTATGGATCACGGGTTTGGGAGGTGCTATCGAAGAAGCCTTGGCGAGTTGCTGCAGTGCATCTTGTAGATAGTACACACTGCAGCCACTGTGCACCGGTGGTGAAGGGAGTGAATGTTTAGGGTGGTGGATGGGGTGCCAATCAAGCAGGCAGCTTTGTCCTGCAGGGTGTCGAACTTCTTGAGTGGTGTTGGAGCTGCAATCATCCAGGCAAGCGGAGAGTAGTCCATCACACTCCTGACTTGTGCCTTGTAGATGGTGGAAAGACTTTGGGGAGTCAGGAGGTAAGTCACTCCCCGCAGAATACCCAGCCTCTGGCCTGCTCTTGTAGCCGCAGTATTTATATGGCTGGTCCAGTTAAGTTTCTGGTCAATGGTGACCCCCAGGATGTTGTTGGTTGGGGGTTTGGTGATGTTCATGCCCTTGAATGTCAAGGGGAGGTGGTTAGACTCTCTCTTGTTGGAGATGGTCATTGCCTTGCACTTGTCTGGTGCGAATGTTACTTGCCACTTATCAGCCCAAGCCTGGATGTTGTCCAGGTCTTGCTGCATGTGGGCACGGACTGCTTCATTATCTGAGGCGTCGCAAATGGAACTGAATACTGTGCAATCAGCGAACATCTCCATTTCTGACCTTATGATGGAGGGAAGGTCATTAATGAAGCAGCTGAAGATGGTTGGGCCTTGGACACTGCCCTGAGAAACTCCTGCAGCATGTCCTGGGGCTGAGATGATTGGCCTCCAACAACCACTGAAGGCACAGCCACCAATGGTGGAGTAAAGGGAGATGGGGGGCTGCACAACAGGCAGGAGTCAGAGGAATGATGAGTTTGGAGGGTGGGGTGGGTGTGGAAGACTAGAGGTGGTTACAGAGATAGAGAGAGACAAGGCCTCAGAGGGATTTAAAGACAAGGAGAGAATTTTTAATTTGAGACATTAAGAGACCAGGAGCCAATGTAGGTCAGCGAAGACAGGGACAATAGGTGAACTAGCACAGGATAGGATACAGGCAGCAGAGTTTGGATGGTGGAGGATGGGAAGCCAGCCAAAAGAGCATTGGAAGTCAAGTCTGGAGGTGACAAAGGTACGGGTTAGGGTTTCAGCAGCAGATAACCTGAGGTAGGAGCAGATGCTGGTAATAGTACAAAAGGTATACCTAGGTAGTCTTTGTGAAGGGGAGGATATGGGGTCAAAAGCTCAGTTTGGGGTCAAAAAGGACACAGAGGTTCTGAACAGTCTGGTTCAGACCGAGACAGTGGGTGGAGGGGCTGGACTCGGTGGTGAGGGTAAGGAGTTTCTGATGGGGTCCGAAGACGATGACTTCAGTCATCTCAATGTTTAGCTGGAGGAAATTGTGGCTCATCCAAGACAGGTCAGATAAACAGTGTAGTGGAGGAGTAAAGAGAGGGGATGGAAAAGTAAAGCTGGGTGTCATCAGCATACAGGGAGATGAAGAGGAGAAGGGGCCAATGATGGATTCTTGTGGGACTCCTAAGTTAACAATGCAGGAATGGGAGGAGAGAGAAGCCATTGTTAAGGATGCTCTAGCTATGACTGGATGGGTAAGAGCTAGCCAACAGAGGAGATTTGTTGGAGGAGGGATCATCATAGAAATTTATGGTACAGAAGGCGGGCATTCGGCTCATCGTGTCTGTGCCGGCTGAAAAAGAGCTTTCCAGCTCTTGGTCCATAGCCTTGTTGGTTACGGCACTTCAAGTGCACATCCAAGCACCTTTTAAATGCAATGAGGGTTTCTGCCTCTGCCACCCTTTCAGGCAGTGAGTTCCAGACCCCACCACCCTCTGGGTGAAAAAACTTCTCCTCAGCTCCCCTCTAATCTTTCTACCAATTACTTTAAATCTAAGCCCCCTGGTTATTGACCCCTCTGCTAAGGGAAATAGGTCCTTCCTATCCACTCTATCTAGGCACCTCATAATTTTATACTCAATTAAATCTCCCCTCAGCCTCCTCCATTCCAATGAAACAACCCCAGCCAATCCAATTTTTCTTCATAGCTAAAATTCTCCAGCCCTGGCAACATCCTCATCAATTTCCTCTGTACCCTCTCTAGTGCAATCACATCTTTCCTGTAATGTGACGACCAGAACTGTACGCAGTATTCTAGCTGTGGTCTAAGTGTTTTATACCATTCAAGCATAACCTCCCTGTTATTATACTTCGGCTAATAAAGGAAAGCATCCTGTATGCCTTCTTAACCACCTTATCTACCTGCCGTGCTACCTTCAGGGATCTGTGGACATGCACTCCAAGGTCCCTGTGTTCCTCTACACATTTATTGTGTATTCCCTTGCCTCGTTTGCCCTCCCCAAATGCATTACCTCACACTTCTCTGGACTGAATTCCATTTGCCGCCTTCCTGCCCACCTGACATTGATATCTTCCTGCAGTCTACAGCTTTCCTCCTCACTATCAACAACATGGCCAATTTTAGTGTCATCTGCAAACTTCTTAATCATGCCCCCCTACATTTAAGTCTAAATCATTAATATATACCACAAAAAGCAAGGGACCTAGTTCTGAGTCCTGTGGAACCCCACTGGAAACAGCCTACCAGGCACAAAAATACCCATCAACCATTACCCTTTGCTTCCTGCCACTGATCCAATTTTGGATCCAACTTGACACTTTCCCTTAGATCCCACAGGCTTTTACTTTTCTGACCAGTCTGCCTTGCTAAAATTCATGTACACTACATTAAGCGTGCTACTCTCATCAAACTTCCCCGTTACCTCCTCATGATGTGGTCGACTGTGTTGAAGGCTGCAGAGAGATGGAGGAGGAAGAATGCACCACCGTCGTGGTCAAAGAGAATGTAGTTTGTGATTTTGGTTAGGGCTGTTTCAGTGCTGTGGGAGGGAAGAAATCTGATTGGAGGGATGCAAAATAGGTAGTGGTGGGAGAGATGGGTATGGATCTGGGAGGTGGCAACATGTTCCAAGAATTTTGGAGAGGAACAGGAGATTGGAGAAGAGGAGGCATTTGCAAGGACAGAGGAATGGAAGATTTTTTTCTTTTGTGGGGGGGGGGGGGGGGGGGGGGGAGGGAGGTGGCGGCGGAATGGTGGTGGTGGTGATGTTGACAGTTTTGAAAAGGAGGGGAACAGTAACTGAGGAGAGGGAACCATTGGCTACGTCAGCTATCATGGGGCCAGGAAGGAAAGTTGGGCATTGAACAGTTTAGTGAGGAGTAGGAGGCAACATGGACAAGATAATGAGGGGAGATGAGAGAGAAACTAGAGACAGGGGTTCAGGGCTAGGGTATTCGGCTGTTTGTTTTCCAACACATTTCTTTGGCCAATATGTAACTAAGTGAAGGAGATTTCTGTATACGCTTTTGAATTTAGGTACCTGTCGTCACTATTTAATGTTGATATAATGAAACAACTTGTAGTTCCAAAAACACTAAGCCATTGCGCAGTGGTTAATTGTTTTAAAATGTTTATCTATACGTATTAAAACTGGTGTAAAGCTGCAACTTTCAAAAGGTATTGTACCATTCGGGTGTCGCCATGAGAAGGACATTATATGATAGGACCACCCAAGAGAAAATAAGTAACCCAGCAACCCCACATCCTGTAAAGACCCCCGCCCCACCCCAAACAGGTGAGGTAGAAGTCGCATAGCAACAAATTCAACCGCCCTCTCCCGAGGTTAAAAAAAAATTTGCACTGTGACCCTCCCCACACTCTGCTACCCCACTTGAATGTCAAAACCTACTAGCATATTAAAGGGACACCCATTCCCCAAAGCAGCATACCCCTCCCCCTCTCATTCCCACTCCCCCACCCCAACTGAATAGACGTCGATGGCAACCCGCCGCTGACGAAGCTACACAAAGCAAAAATCAATCATAAGAACCTCCCTTATATCGCCCACACCTTCTGCTCCCATCCTCTCACCCCCAACGTCCTCTCCTCCTCCATTCTTCCCTTTTCTTCCTTGTCCCTCTCCCCTCATCTTCCCCCATCCCATTCCCCTTTTTCTTCTGTCAGCCTCGACTCAGTCGTAGCACTGTCACCTCTGAGTCAGAAGGTCGAGGGTTCAAGTCCCACTCCAGAGTTTTGCTGACACTTCAGTGCAGTACTGAGGTGCCATCTAGAAGTTAAACCAAAGTCCCGTCTGCCCTCTCAGGTAGATGTAAAAGATCCTGAGGTAGTATTTGAAGAGCAGCAGGGGCATTTTCCCAATGTCCTGGCCAACATTTATCCCTCACTGCTAAAACACATCATCTGGTCATTATGCTCATTGCTGTTTGTGGGACTGTGCGTTAATTGGCTGCTGAGTTCACCTACATTACAACAGGGACTACAATTTTAAAAGTACTCAACTGGCTGTAAAGCACTTTGGAATCTGAGGACATGAAAGGTGCTATATAAATGACAGTTCTTTTTTGTTATCCCCTCTCCCATCTCACCTCTTCCCGCTCCTCCCTAATTCTCCTATCCTCACCCGCTCCACTCCCTCCTCTTCTCTCCTCTCCATTCCCTCCCAAAACTGCCCTCCTCTCCTATTCCCAGTCCCCCTCCTCTCAAACACTCTGCACTCCTGCTCTTCTCTCTCCCTCTTCCTTCCATCTGCCTCCTCTCCCTTCACCCACCTTGGTTCAGTTATCTTCCTGCCCTCTAACCCTGCGTGACCTGAAAAATCCTTGGTCTTGACTTCCCATGTGCAACACCACTGGACATCTACTAGTTTATACACATGTATGAAGATTCCCAGATTGAGCAAAGCCCAGTTTCAATCCCTGGTCTGTACCATGTTAGCAGTTCTCAGCAAGGCAGTAGCGGTAGCGCTGGAGCACAAAAAAAACTTGGAAGTGTGCATAGACATTGAGAGGTGGAATGTGCTTGACTGCAACATCCCCATGGTCAAAGAGCCTGCTGACTCACACTGTCTAGGCTCACATTTGAAAAACACTTAGTATCAGAGAGCTGCAAAACCCATGAAACCATACTGCAGCGTAGGATTCCAACTTCAGGAAAGTGGAGAAAATGTAAGGTATTTTATCGGGTTTTTTTTTAGGTGGTGGTAGTTGGGATCAAAGAAAGACGTATTCGATTGCAATTACTGATTGGTTGAAATAACCCCATCCTTGAAAGGAGATACAACAATACATAGCAGTCCAAAAGCAGACCCTACACAAAGATTACATTTGCCATGGGTGTGTTTCCAACTGGAATTTTCATCTGTCGCGCTCCTGGATGCTCTTCACAACACAGGAAAATAACTGAAAAGCTAGTCCCAACTGGTCTCAGTGCGGATGCTTTTGGAACAACAGGTATAGCTCCTTTGAGGGTTTCCATTTAATGCATCTCAACCAACCTGAATACTTGAATGCATGTAAATTCCGCACCAACAGTGATCTTCCCTGCGTGGAATACATTACCATGTGAATCACAGAATCTTTCAGCACAGAAGGTGGCTATTTTGCCCGTCGTGCCTGTGCCGGCTCTTTGAAAGAGCTGTCCAATTTAGTCCCACACCCCAGCTTTTCCCCCATGACCCTGCAAATTAGTCCTCCAAGTACATGTCCAACTGCCTTTTGAAAGTTCCTATGAAATCTGTTTCCACCACTCTTTTCAGGTAGTGCATTCCAGATCTTAACAACCCTATGTGTGAAAAAATCTCTCTTCATTTCCCCTCTAGTTCTTTTGCCAATTATATTAAATCTGTGACTCTGGTTAACATCCCATTTGCCAGAGGAAACAGTTTCTCCCTACTTGCTCTATCAAAACCCTGTATCATTTTGAATACCTCTATTATGTCTCCCCTTAACCTTCTCTGCTCTAAGGAGAACAATCCCAGCTTCTCAAATCTCTCCACACAATTGAAGTGCCTCATCCCTGGTATCATCCTGGTAAACCTCCTCTGTACCCTTTCCAAGGCTTTGATATCCTTCCTGAAGTTTGGTGTCCAGAATTGTACACAATGCTCCACTTGAGGCTAAACCAGTGATTTGTAAAGGTTTAGCATGACTTCCTTATTATTGTAGTCAATGCCCCTATTTACAAAGCCAGGTATCTCATACGCTTTCTGAACTGCCTTATCAACTTGCCCTGCCATCTTCAAAGATTTGTGAATGTGCACCAAGTCCCTATGCTCTTACACCCCCCTCAAAATAGTACTATTTAGATTATACTGCCTCTCCATGTTGTTCCTCCCAAAGTGCATCACTTCATACTTATCCACATTAAATTGTATCTGCCATGTGTCTGCTCTTTCCCAAGTCTGTCTATGTTCTCCTGAAGACTGCTACTATCCTGTTCACTATTTACTAAGTAGCCAAGTTTTGTATCATCCGCAAACTTCAAAATTGTACTCCCTATACCCAAGTCCAGGTCATTTATGTACAAGAAAAGCAATGGTCCTAATACCGAGCCCTGGGGGACCCCACTGCATATTTCTTTCCAGTCAGAAAAAATTCTTCAATTCACCACTACTCTCGGCCTACTATCTCGCAGCCAATTACGTACCCAAGTTGCCACTGTCCCTTTAATATCATGTGCTTCTATTTTCCAAATAAGTCTTATGTGGTACCTTATCAAATGCCTTTTGAAAGTCCCTAAATACACCTACTACACTACCTTCATCAACCCCCTCTGTTACTTCAAAGAACTCAATCAGGTTAGATAGACACAATTTGCCTTTAAGAAATCCATGCTGGCCGTCCCTGATTAACCCATGCTTCTCCAAGTGAGAATTAATTTTGCCTTGACAATGGTCTGTAGTAGTTTTCCCATCATTGACTTCAGACTGACTGGCCTGTAGTTACCAAGAGTGTAACATTTGCAATCCTCCAGTCCTTTGGCTCCACTCCCATATCCAAGGAGGATTGAAAAATTGTGGTCAGAGCTTCTGCTATCTGTACCCTAACTTCCTTGAGCAACCTAGGATGCATCCCATCTGGACCGGGTGACTTGCTAACTTTGAGTGCTGTCAACCTATTTAGCACCTCCTTTCTATCTATTTTTATCCTATCCAACATCTTTACTCCCTCCTCCTCTACTGTGACATTAACTTCATCCTCTTCTTTTGCGAAGAAAGATGCAAAGTATTCATTCAGTAGCTCACTCATGCCCTCTGCCTCCACAGAAGATTTCCTTTTTTGTCCCTAATCAGCCCCACCATTCTTTCAACTATCCCTTTACTTTTTGCATGTTTATAAAGATTTTTGGGTTCCCTTTTATGTTACCTCATACTCTCTCTTTGCCCTTCTTATATCCCTTTTCAATTTCCACCTGCACTCTCTGTATTCTGCCTGGTTCGATTGTTCCTTTTTCTGTTTTATTTTAACCTCTGTTTCCTTTGTCATCCAGCGAGCTCTAGCTTTGGATGCCCTATCTTTCCTCCTAATGGAAATGTGCTTGGTTTATACCCGAACTATCTCTGCCTTGAAGGCCTGCCATTGCTCATTTACTGTTTTCCTGGCCAATCTTTGTTTCCAGTCTACCTGTGCTAGGTCCCTTCTCAAATCATTGAAATTGTCTCTTGGGTTGGGTATTTTCAACTTTGATTTTTCTTTGTCCCTTTCTATAACTACTTTAAACCTAATTATATTATGATCACCATTACCCAGATGTTCTCCCACTGAAACACACTCCACTTGCCCTACTTCATTCCTCAGAACTAGATCCAGCACTGCTTCCTTCCTCATTGGGCTAGAAACATACTGATTAAGAAAGTTCTCCTGTACACATTTTAGGAATACTTCACCCTCCTTGTCCTTTACACTGTTTTCCCCCCAGTCTATATTAGGGTAATTGAAGTCCCCTACTATTACTGCTCTATTATTTTTATATTTCTCTGAAATTTGCCTACAGATTTACTCCCATCAACTTCTCACTATTTGGGGGTCTATAGTAAACACCCAGCAATGTAACAGCTCCTTTTCTGTTCCTTAACTCTAACCAAATAGATTCAGTCTTTGAACCGGCTAGTATATCTTTTCTCAGAACCGTAGAACTGTAATAATATCCCTGATCAATACTGCCACCCCCTCTCCTTTCTTGTTTCCTTCTCTATCCCTCCTGAATACATTGTAGTCAGGAATGTTTAGTTCCCATTCATGTCCATGTTTAAGCTAGGTCTCCGTCATAGCCACTATATCATAACCCCATGTGGCAACTTGTGCCTGCAGCTCATCAACCTTATTTGTAACACTCCTCGCATTAACACATCTGCATTCCAATACCATGCTAGTCAGCTTTGCTTTTTTCCCCCATCTAATTCCTGCTCTTTCTACGCTATTCTGTTGCTGTTTGCCCCTCCTAGTTTTCTATGAATATCTTACTCATTAATGCCATCAAACCTTTACTGCTATACTTTCTTTTCTCAATTTGTTTTACCTTCTTGCAATATATTTAATATTCAATTTCCTTTTTGATTTTAAAAAACTGTACAATATCAGACTCATTACTGTACGATGCTTCATAAATTTACATTTGGATAAACCTACCACAGCCTACGTAGACCTGTATAGTTTCTCTGTAAAAACAAGTAACGTGGATGTACATTTCATACAAGCATATTTCCATAAAAGATTTTTCTTTTTAAGGCACAAAATTTAATTTACAGTTTGCGTGTCTTCATAAACTGCAAATAAGGAGACCTTCCCAACAGCTCCACTCACTCAATTAAGAAGTAAATACTAGTCAATCTCCTGTGACATTGCACACGGTGAATCAAGACCAAATGTAATCTTCAGGTGAAGCAGGGTTGGAGGACAACAGGTTATTGGACCAGGATACGCAGATATAATTCAGTCCTCATAATAAGTCATACATTCTGTCCTTATTTTCATATAATACTTTAATTTTATATTATTTGTAGTTGAGTAGCAAAACGGATGGCAATTCTAGCATTAGAATTGGTTGAAGCATCGGGCTTTCTGCAGTACAGGCTGAGGAGCTGGCGGACTCAAAATTGAGACACTACAGCACCACAACTGGCAGGAGGGTGCATTTATAGCATGGCAAGTTTTCATAAGCAGTATCCATTATAAATGGAATGTATATTATAATTAGGAATTATTCCATTATGAATTTTAATGGGAAACATGACAAAAGTGTGTGTAGGTGCAAGATTTTTAATATACTATAGATGAGTCCAAAAAGAAATTAGCTGTTAAACTAACTGAAAATCAATTGTGTACAATATTAAGAACAGGAAATGGCAATCTGGCTTGAATAAGCTTGCCTTTTTACTTGATCTCAATCCCACCTTCCAATCTTCTCAGCATACGTCTTAATTCTCTTTCTCTCTAGAAAGATACCTAGTTGTTTCTTGAATGCAATCACATTTGGTTCAAATGTTTTTAGGGAGGGGGTATTAAAGGGAGAGACAAGTGCCAAGGTAATGGACTCTCCCCCTGAAAGAATCACATGAGTTTCTCCCCAAAAGAGGTAAACTTTAAAGTGCAACTTGGAGAATGATTAAATCTAATTATTATTGAAACTAGTATAAAAAAGATCTTGCATTTATATCAAGATATATTAGAAATAAAAATACAATATCTGACCATTTATATATAAAATATACTTTGAGGTTGCTATTTGATCCTATGAAATAACATTGTTGTAGCCAGGGTGCAACTTTTTTTTAAAAACATGTTTACATAGTTTTTCCATAACTCAACAGGATAACAGCAATGAATCCAGTGAAAATAAAACAATTGCCAATTAGAAATGTTCCACATGCCTAACAGACTGAAAAGCCAACTCAAAGAATAGTGCAAAGTGTGTTACTGAGCAACGCAGGTTAATGAGACCATAAAAAAAGCAAACCAAGCAGTGGGGTTCATTTCAAGAGGGACAGAACTGAGAAGCAGAAGTTATGCTAAACTTGTACAGAACGTTGATTAGACCACACTTGGAATACTGCGAATAGTTCTGATCTCCACACCATAAAAAGGATATAGAGGCACTGGGAAGGTGTAAGAAAGATTTACTAGGAAGATACCAGAAATGAGAGGTTATACCTATGATGAAAGATTGAATAGGCTGGGGCTCTTTTCTCTAGAAAATTAGGCTGGATGACTCTTCAATGGCCGGCACAGACGCGGTGGGCCAAATGGTCTCCTTCTGTGCCATAAATTTCTATGATTCCATGAAAAGAGAAGGCTGAGAGTTGACCTAATGGAGGTCTTTAAGATTATGAAAGAGTTTGATAGGGTAGATGTAAAGAAGATGTTTCCACTTGCGGAGGAGACAAGAACTAGGGGCAATAAAAATGAGAGAGTCACTAATAAATCCAATAGGTAATTCAGGAGAAACTTCTTCACTCAAAGAGTGGTAAGAATGTGGAACTCGCTATCACAAGGAGTAGTTGAGGTGACTAGCATAGATGCATTTAAGAGGAAGCTAGATAAACACATGAGGGAGAAGGGAATAGAAGGATATGTTGATAGGGTTAGATGAAGAAGGGTGGGAGAAGGCTCACCTGAAGCATAAACACCGCGCATGGACCTGTTGGGCCAAATGGTCTGTTTCTGTACTGTACATTTGGTAATTTCTGTACTGTACATTCTTTGTAAATTTTTGTAATTGATATTCTTTAACTTGCACAAAAGGCCCTATTAAACCACACTCATGACACATCTTGGGCAATCTCAAGTAAGTGCACTGGTACACCATCTATATGTACTGACCAGTCCATAGATTTACAGAGTATTGACTGTGTTAAATGTATAGCATTGCAACTTAATGAAATGGAGGATTAAAATGACAAACATCAGATGTCTCTTTGCAGTAATTAAAATTATCTGATGTGACAATTATGGTCTATAATAATATTTCTGTTATAACCTTTTCAGAAGTGAAGAAAACAAACCCATTTTCAGGACTCAGAGTTGTGGACAGAGATTTGATACTTGTGCTTTAGAACAAACAAAACAGGTATTGGAGCTAAGGAAACTTCAAACCCATATTAAAATTAATGATGATGTGGAGATGCCGGTGATGGACTGGGGTTGACAATTGTAAACAATTTTACAACACCAAGTTATAGTCCAGCAATTTTATTTTAAATTCACAAGCTTTCGGAGATTTTCTCCTTCCTCAGGCAAATGTTTTGCCTGAGGAAGGAGAAAATCTCCGAAAGCTTGTGAATTTAAAATAAAATTAATGAGGAAGTAATTCAAGAAATAGTGATCAAGTGACACCAAGCTTTGTACACAGAAGGAAAAACTATAGGAAGCAAGTAGTTCCAGAGCGATGCTGGAAAAGAATGAGTTAAGTAGGAGAGTGCAACTGAATCTTGATTTCAACACAGTGGAGAAGTAAGTGTTTGTAGAACAGCATATCTGAAGCTTACAAGGAATGAGAGAGAAAAGTTCAGAGGATCACTAAGCATAGTAGTAGCAATGCAAGTGAAAGATATGTGAGAAAGAAAAAGGAAGAAATAAAGAAAGGAAAAAAGGAGGGAGGTTGAAAAACCAGCCTTTTTTTTTGCATCTTGTCCAGGAATGTGAAAGAGATGCTAAAATAAAGAGATCCTAGAAATGGGTGCAGCATTCAGATCTTGGACAGAGTTGAGGTTTATACAGTTTAAGTATTGTCAAGGGGAAAAATAAAAATTGGGACAAGGAAACGGAACTTCTTGGCACCTGCTTCAACAGATGGATTTGCAAGAGGTAAGTAGAAATGAAAAACAAGAGTAAATAAGGAGAAATTGTTTCCATTGGTGAGTGGGTCAGGAACCAGAGGACACAGATTTAAGATAATTAGCAAAAGAACGAGAGGGGAGATAAAGAGAATGCTTTTTTTTTTGAAAACATGACTAATTGTTGATCTGAAACACACTGCCTGAAAGGGTGGTTGAAGCAGATTCAATTGTAACTTTTAAAAGGGAATGAGATATATACTTGAAAAGGAAAAAATTGCAGAGCAATAGGGAAAGAGCAGGAGAGTGGGATTAATTGTATAGCTCTTTCAAAGAGCCGGCACAGACACAATGGCCAAAATGGCCTCCTTCTATGCAGTATGATTCAATGATACTAAGATTTGCAACGCTCCTATTGAAGAGCATTGAGAAAAATCAAGATTTAATGATTTAGCCATTGCAGTATAAGGGGACTAGAAGTGACTGCCCTCTCCCTTTCAAAACTCCCTCTACCACCCCCCCTCAAAATCCCACCCTCGACCCTTCTGTCCTAGCACACTACCATCCCATCGCCAATCTCCCTTTCCTCTCCAAAATCCTTGAACAGGTTGGTGCCACCCAAATCCATGCTCATCTTTCATACTCCATGTTTGAATCTCTTCAAATCAGGTTTCTGCCCCTGCCACAGCACTGAAACTGCACTAATCAAATTCAAAAATGACATCCTCTGTGACCGTGATGCACTATCCCTCCTCATCCTTCTAGACCTCGCTGCAGCCTTCAACTTGGTTGACCATACCATGCTCCACCAACGCCTGTCCTCAGCTGTCCAGCTGAGCGGGATTGCCTTCGCTTGGTTCTACTCTCAGTTGGCGATTGTAGCCAGACCATCTCCGGCAATGGCTCCTCTTCCTATGTCCGCACCATTACCTCTGGAGTTCCGACAAATACCTATCCTTGTCCATCCCCCCAATCTACATGTTGCCCCTTGGTGACATCATCCGCAGACATGGGATCAGGTTCCACACATACTCTAACGACACCTAGCTTTACCTCTCTAGCACCTGTCTCAAGCTTCTGCTTTGGTGGGATATATACAAATCACCTTGTCAAAGAATTTCATAGATGTATAAAGCAATGACCGATAGCTTACCAAAGTGTTCGAGAGCAGTGTGCCAAAAGTGAATAGCAAGGTTACAAGCAGAACTGGCAAGCTGAAAGCCAGACTGCTGATTGTGGATTAGGTCTGAACTTTTTAAAATGTTAAACTTATCTTAACTCTTGTTTTAAATTTTCCGCCATCCTATAGATGAATGAACCATCACAGCACTCAAGTGCTAATTTTCAAAGCACTTGAATCTCAAAAATGTTGCATGACATACACAGACTGAGAACTTCCCAAATTCAGTACGTGCAAATTAAATCAGAGTATGAAGGCCTCGCAGCAGACAGTTTTAATAACTTTTAAACTTATGCCCATAAACAGCAGGTTTAAAAGCACCACTTGCCATTATTTCAGCACAAACACAAAAAGGATGCATTTAACTATATTTAAAAATAAATCCTTTCCAAAAATATTTCAAGTGTGATTGTTTTATGAAGGTGGTTTGAGTCAGTGTCATTCTATTCCTGCATTATATTATTAGTGCAAAGCGGTTTCAATGCTCTCTTCAGTAGGGAGGTCAATTCACAGCAAGGTACCGTCAGCAGTGTAACTCAGGTCTGTTAGTTGTGCATTGCACTCTTATAGATACCAGAATTGGCACTTTTTACCCATCTACGGGAACTAGTTTGAACAAACAATTAAAGATTGAATTTATTCCAAGCTCCAATAATTTTTTTTTATTCATTCATTGGATGTAGGCGTCACTGCCAAGGCCAGTATTTATTGCTCATCGCTAACTGCCCTCGAGAAGGTGGTGGTGATCCGCCTTCTTGAACCGTTGCAGTCCATGTGATGAAGGTGCTCCCACAGTGCTGTTAGGTAGGGAGTTCCAGGATTTTGACCCAGTGACGATGAAGGAACGGCGATATAGTTCCAAGTCAGGATGGTGTGTGACATGGAGGGAAACATGCAGATGGCGGTATTTCCATGCGCCTGCTGCCCTTGTCCTTCTAGGTGGTAGAGGTCGCAGTTTTGGGAGGTGCTGTCGAAGAAGCCTTGGCGCCGATGGTGGAGGGAGTGAATGTTTAAGGTGGTGGATGTGGTGCCAATCAAGTGGGCTGCTTTGTCCTGAATGGTGTCGAGCTTCTTGAGTGTTTTTGGAGCTGCACTCATCCACGCAAGTGGAGAGCATTCCATCACACTCCTGACTTGTGCCTTATAGATAGTGGAAAAGCTCTGGGGAGTCAGGAGGTGAGTCACTCGCTGCAGAATACCCAGCCTCTGACCTGCTCTTATAGCCACAGTATTTATGTGGCTGGAACATTTAAGTTTCTGGTTAATGGTGATCCTCAGGATGTTGATGGTGGGGGTATTCGGCGATGGTAATGCCATTTAAAGTCAAGGGGAGGACAAAAATTGGAATGAGAAATGGCTATTTAACCCTATCAAATTTACTCATTCCACTCACTTGGATGGGTGCAGCTACAACACTCAAGCAGCTTGACACCATCCGGGACAGCACCCATCAGTACCCATCACTGGACCCAATATCCAAGAACACACATTTTAAAAATCCATGTTCAATCTGCCCAATCCTGGATTCTATGCCTCAATTACCAAAGGAAAAATTCCACAAAATATTTCCTCCCAAAGACAGACAGTTAAACTCCATATTATCTTCCTACACAGTTGTTTAATAATCCACCACTATTCACGACTGGATGTGGCAGGGTTGCAGAGCTTTGACCTGATCAGTTGGTTGTGAGATCGCTTAGCTCTGTCTATAGCATGCTGCTTTCGCTGGTACCTAATTTTCAGGTCGGCCTGGTGCTGCTCCAGGCATGCTATCTTCACTCCTCACTGAGCCAGGGTTGGTCACTTGGGTTTGATGATGATGGAGTGAGGAATATGCCAGGCCATGGGGTTACTATGTAAGAGTAGGAATAGACTGGATGTTTAGGTGGTTCTTATTTTCCCCAGATAGTAGCGAGCTTCTGGAATACATTGCAGAATGATATGGTGGATGCTGAATCTCTGTATACTTCAAGAGGGAGCTGGACCAGTTCTTGACTGGGGCAGAAATCTCATCATATAAGTGTCTTTATAGATAACACTTGGTCCATGAGATCTCCTGGGCAGGTTTCGATCGCTTGAGGGGTCATGTGATCTCCTGGACAGGTTTTGATGGCCTGCGGGGGTTTTCCAGAGTATTTTTTCCCTTATTGGCCCTGCATTTTTTCTCAGGTTTTTTGCCACTCCCAGCAGATTACATGACTGCGGGGAAGGGAAGAAGTGTGTAGTCATGATGGTACAGCCATTATAGTGTGGGGCAGGTTTGATGGACCAGCTGGTCATGTCCTGCCTGTCAATTTTGTATGTTCATATGTTAGATTGAGGTGATATACAGTTCTGCACAGCACCTCATGGGTGCCCAGTTTTGAGCTGCGAGATCAGTCCTTAATCTATCCCACTGAGCACAGTGGCAGTGCCACATGACACTATGGAGGGTGACCTCAGTGTAGGAACATAGGAACAGGAGTAGGCCATTCAGCCCCTCGTGCCTGCTCCGCCATTTGATAAGATCATGGCTGATCTATGATCTAACTCCATATACCTGCCTTTGGCCCATATCCCTTAATACCTTTGGTTGGCAAAAAGCTATCTATCTCACATTTAAATTTAGCAATTGAGCTCCTGAAAGGTCTGGCTCTAATTTTTAGACTGTGCCCCCTACTCCAAGAATCCCCAACCAGCGGAAATAGTTTCTCTCTATCCACCCTATCTGTTCCCCTAAATATCTTATAAACTTCGATCAGATTACCCCTTAGCCTTCTAAACTCCAGAGACGACACCCCCAATTTGTGTAATCTCTCCTCGTAACTTAACCCTTGAAGTCCGGGTATCATTCTAGTAAACCTACGTTGCACTCCCTCCAAGGCCAATATGTCCTTCCGAAGGTGCGGTGCCCAGAACTGCTCACAGTACTCCAGGTGTGGTCTAACCAGGGTTTTGTATAGCTGCAGCATAACTTCTGCCCCCTTGTACTCTAATCCTCTAGATATAAAGGCCAGCATTCCATTAGCCTTATTGATTATTTTCTGCACCTGTTCATGACACTTCAATGATCTATGCACCTGAACCCCTAAGTCCCTTTGGACAGCCACTGTTTTTAACTTTTTACCATTTAGAAAGTACCCTGTTCTATCCTTTTTTGATCCAAAGTGGATGACCTCACATTTGTCTGCATTGAATTCCATTTGCCACAGTTTTGTCCATTCACCTAATCTATCAATATCGCTTTGTAATTTTATGTTTTCATCTACACTGCTTACAATGCCACCAATCTTTGTGTCATCGGCAAACTTAGATATGAGACTTTCTATGCCTTCATCTAAGTCGTTAATAAATAGTGAATAATTGAGACCCCAAGACAGATCTCTGCGGGACTGCACTAGTCACATCCTGCCAATGTGAGTACTTACCCATTATCCCTACTCTCTGTCGCCTTTCGCTCAGCCAAATTCCTAACCAAGTCCATACTTTTCCCTCGATTCCATGGACTTCTATCTTAGTTAACAGTCTCTTATGTGGGACCTTATCAAATGCCTTCTGGAAGTCCATATAAATAACATCCATTGACATTCCCCTGTCCACTACTTTAGTCACCTCTTCAAAAAATTCAATCAGGTTTGTCAGGCATGACCTACCTTTCATAAATCCACGCTGGCTCTCTCTGATTAACTGAAAATTCTCGAGGCGTTCGGTCACCCTATCCTTAATTATAGACTCCAGCATTTTCCCCACAACAGATGTTAGGCTAACTGGTCTTCAATTCCCTGGTTTCCCTCTCTCTCCTTTCTTAAAAAGCAGAGTGACATGTGCAATTTTCCAATCTAGAGGGACAGTTCCTGAATCTAGAGAACTTTGAAAGATTATAGTTAGGGCATCTGCAATGTACTCACAAACTTCCTTTAAAACCCTGGGGTGTAAAGACGGGACATGGTCTCCACGAGGATTGGAGAAAAAAAGAAAACTTATTTCTTGCAGAAACACTAGAAATGGCAAAGGGTTCTTTGTTATTAATCAATATGTTCTCCCCATTGGTATACAATGAAAGGTTCTTTCATAGTCAAGGCTCAGATGTGTAATTATGGTATGCCAACAACATTTAAATATGAGTGTTAAAAGAATGTAACAGATAAACTAAAAGGATTGCACTGTGAATTGTTTTAGGCTTATTCTAATCTACTGATGTCAGTTTGGTTTAATCAAGACTAAACTATCAGCCTAAATTAGCACCACACTGACAGTTTTTTTTGGCGTTGTGTACACTATAGATTCTAAATCCCATGCAGATCAATAAAAACTGGTCCCAACTATACCCAATCAAGGCACAACCAGCGTTGTGTCAATCAAATTTAAAAATTAACTTACAGGCAGTTAATATTTTAAATTTGTTTCCAATTCCCTTAATTCAGTGAATATATGTTATTATGCTCACTCGTGTATTCTGTGATCATTGCACTAACTTGCCTATCTCAACACCCTTTTATAAAAAAAATTTCCATTGGAAAAAAAACAAAGAAAATGCTGCACACATGTGAAATATGAACGTAAATCCAGCCCTCATTGATACTATTAATGAAATCAGCTATATGAGCCATTTTGCTTGTGCTCGGTGACCTACCATAGGAATTACAATATGGCAGCACATCACAACTTGCATGGTCAGTATTTTGTTTTTTTTATTATTCGTTCATGGGATGTGAGTCGCTGACGAGGCCGGCATTTATTGCCCATCCCGAATTGCGTGTGAGAAGGTGGTGGTAAGCCGCCTTCTGGAATCGCTGCAGTCCGTATGGTGAAGATTCTCCCACTGTGCTGTTAGGAAGAAGCCTTGGTGAGTTGCTGCAGTGCATCCAATAACGAAGCAGTCCGAGTCCACATCCAGGCTTGGGCTGATAAGTGGCAAGTAACATTCGTGCCAGACAAGGGCCAGGCAATGACCATCTCCAACAAGAGGGAGTCTAACCACCTCCCCTTGACATTCAACAGCATTACCATTGCCGAATCCCCCACCATCAACATCCTGGGGGTCACCGTTGACCAGAAACTTAACTGGACCAGCCACATAAATACTGTGGCTACAAGAGCAGGTCAGAGGTTGGGTATTCTGCGGTGAATGACTCATCTCCTGACTCCCCAAAGCCTTTCCACCATCTACAAGGCACAAGTCAGGAGTGTGATGGAATACAATCCACTTGCCTGGATGAGTGCAGCTCCAACAACACAAGAAGCTCGACACCATTCAGGACAATGCAGCCCACTTGACTGGCACCCCATCCACCACCCTAAACATTCACTCCCTTCACCACTGGCGCACAGTGGCTGCAGTGTGTACCATCCACAAGATGCACTGCAGCAACTCGCCAAGGTTTCTTCGAAAGCACCTCCCAAACCCGCGACCTCTACCACCTAGAAGGACAAGAGCAGCAAGCACATGGGAACACCACCTGCACGTTCCCATCCAAGTCTCACACCATCCCGACTTGGAAATGTATCGCCGTTCCTTCATCGTCGCTGGGTCAAAATCCTGGAACTCCCTTCCTAACAGCACTGTGGGAGAAGCTTCACCAGACATAAGAACATAAGAAATAGGAGCAGGAGTAGGCCAATCGGCCCCTCGAGCCTGCTCCGCCATTCAATAAGATCATGGCTGATCTGATCCTAACCTCAAATCTAAATTCATGTCCAATTTCCTGCCCGCTCCCCGTAACCCCTAATTCCCTTTACTTCTAGGAAACTGTCTATTTCTGTTTTAAATTTATTTAATGATGTAGCTTCCCCAGCTTCCTGAGGCAGCAAATTCCACAAACCTACTACCCTCTGAGTGAAGAAGTTTCTCCTCATCTCAGTTTTGAAAGAGCAGCCCCTTATTCTAAGATTATGCCCCCTAGTTCTAGTTTCACCCATCCTTGGGAACATCCTTACCGCATCTACCCGATCAAGCCCCTTCACAATCTTATATGTTTCAATAAGATCGCCTCTCATTCTTCTGAACTCCAATGAGTAGAATCCCAATCTAGTCAACCTCTCCTCATATGTCCGCCCCCTCATCCCGACTGCAGATAGACTGCAGCGGTTCAAGGAGGCGGCTCACCACCTTCTCAAGGACAATTATGCTCATACTCTCTCTTTGCCCCTCTTATTTCCTTTTTCGCCTCCCCTCTGAACTTTCTATATTCAGCCTGGTTCTCACTTGTATTATCAACCTGACATCTGTTGTATGCCCCTTTTTTCTGATTCATCTTACTCTCTCTCTCTTTTGTCATCCAGGGAGCTCTGGTTTTAGTTGCCCTACCTTTCTCCCTCGTGGGAACGTACCTAGACTGTATGCAAACCATTTCCTCTTTAAAGGCCGCCCATTGTTCATTTACAGTTTTACCTGCCAATCCTCGATTCCAAATTACCCAGGCCAGATCCGTTCTCATCCCATTGAAATTGGCCCTCCTCCAATTGAGTATTTTTACTCTAGATTGCTCCTTGTCCTTTTCCATAGCTAATTTAAATCTTATGATACTATGATCACTGTTCCCTAAATATTCCCCCATTGATACCAGAACCAGATCCAACAATGCCTCCTTCCTCGTTGGGCCGGAAATGTACTGGTCAAGAACGTTCTCCTGGACACACTTCAAAAATTCCTCCCCCTCTTTGCCCCTTACTATTACTCTTCCGGTCTATATTAGGATAGTTGAAGTCACCCATTATCACTACAGTATGGTTCTTGCACCTCTCTGTGACTTCCCTGCAAATTTGCTCCTCTATATCCTTCCCACTACTTGGTGGCCTATAGACTACTCCCAGTAGTGTAATGGCACCTCCATTGTTTCTTAACTCTAACCAAATAGATTCTGTCCTTGACCTCTCCAGGTCATCCTCTCTCTCCAGCACTGCAATATTCTCCTTAATCAGAACTGCCACCCCCGCTCCTTTCTTTCCTTCCCTATCTTTCCTTAACACCTTGTATCCAGGAATATTTAGTACCCAATCCTGCCCTTTATTGAGCCAGGTCTCCGTTATCGCCACAACATCATAGTCCCATGTGGCTATTTGCACCTGCAGCTCACCAACCTTGTTTACTATGCTTTGTGCATTTACATACATGCACTGTAAACCTCTCTCAAACCTTCTTGTATTCTCTCGTAGTCTGATCCCGTCTAATACTGTTCTATTTCTTACTCTAGTGCTATCTGTCCCTCCCAATCCTTTGTGTACCTTGTTTCTCCTTTCCAATGCTACATCCTGGTGCCCAACCCCCTGTCAAATTAGTTTAAACCCTCCCCCACAGAACTAGCGAACCTCCCCGCAAGGACATTGTCCCAGCTCTTTTGAGGTGTAACCCGTCCGGCCTGAAAAGGTCCCACCTCCCCCAGAACTGGTCCCAATGCACCAGGAATCTAAAGCCCTCCCTCCTGCATCATCTCTCCAGCCACACATTTATCTGCCCTATCCTCCTATTTCTATACTCACTAGCACGTGGCACCGGGAGTAATCTGGAGATACTACCTTTGAGGTCCTGTTTATTAATCTCTTTCCTAACTCCATAAACTCTTCCTGCAGGACCGCATCCCTCTTTCTACCTATGTCTTTGGTACCAATATGGACCACAACCTCTGGCTGTTCACCCTCCCCCCAAGAATGTTCTGCAGCCGCACAGTGACATCCTTGACCCTGGCACCAGGGAGGCAACGTGCCATCCTGGAATCATGTCTGCAGCCACAGAAATTACTACCTGTTCCCCTAATTATTGAATCCCCTATCACTATTGCTCGCCTAACCTTTCTCCTCCCCCACCCTGTACAGCTGAGCCTCCCATGGTGCTGTGGACTGGGGTCTGGCTGCACTCCTCAGAGGAACTCTCTCCCTCACTAGTATTCAAAATTGAATACCGGTTAGAGAGAGTGAGATGCCCTCAGGGGATTCCTGCACGAACTGCCTGGTCCTCCTTGTCTGTCTGGCAATCACCCAGTCCCTCTCTGCCTGCACTCTCTTAAGCTGGGGGTGACCACCTCCAGAAACGTGCTATCCACGTAGCTCCCAGCCTCGCAGATGCACTGTCGTGATGCCAGCTGTTGCTCAAACACCTCTATTGTTTCTCAACTCTAACCAAATAGATTCTGTCCTTGACCCCTCCAGAACATCCTCTCTCTCCAGCACTGCACCCATGGTGGTTGTCCAGGATATGGGAAACATCCTGGAGTTCCCACATGGCACAGGATGTGCATTCGACGGCCATGCTTCTATTTATTATATTAACTAAACTTAATAAAAATAAATTTAAAAAGACTTTAAAAAAACTCACCAGCTACTCACCAATCAGCTCCCTCCCTTGTGCTGATGTCACTTTAGGTGTTTTTTCACCTCTCTCGCTCCTCCTTTTATCACCGATCCCATACTCCGCTCTCGGTCTCCTCTCTCGCTCCTCCTTTTATCACCGATCCCATACTCCGCTCTCGGTCTCCTCTCTCGCTCCTCCTTTTATCACCGATCCCATACTCCGCTCTCGGTCTCCTCTCTCGCTCCTCCTTTTATCACCGATCCCATACTCCGCTCTCGGTCTCCTCTCTCGCTCCTCCTTTTATCACCGATCCCATACTCCGCTCTCGGTCTCCTCTCTCGCTCCTCCTTTTATCACCGATCCCATACTCGCTCTCGGTCTCCTCTCTCGCTCCTCCTTTTATCGCCGATCCCATACTCCGCTCTCGGTCTCCTCTCTCGCTTCTCCTTTTATCACCGATCCCATACTCCGCTCTCGGTCTCCTCTCTCGATCTTCCTTTTATCGTCAATCCCGCGATAACGTGGCTTAATACAAACTAGTTGATCATGGATGGAAAGGAATTTGTCTATCTTTCTGTTAACTATCTGCATGTCTCCCATTCTTTTTGTCTGTCTTTGTATTCATCTTCAACTCTTTCCATCAACCTTTTTCCCTGTACGGCTCTCACACACACTTATGCTCTCACCTCTATCTCTGTTTCTCACTTTCCCCAAGTCTATTCTTCCCTGTTTCTCTCTTCCGTACGTCTCCCACTCTCTGTATGCATCTCAGAGTTCCTTTCTCTTTGAATGTCTTCTCTCTCCCATGTCTCCCACAGACTTTCTTTTAATGTCCGACTTTCTCCTGTGTGTCCAACTCTTCCATTTTCCTTTCACCGCCCACAAAGACCTGGAAGCAAAAAAGAGGCTCAGACCCTTTGGTAGCTGCAGAAATTATTCCATAGCTCACTGGGTATAAAACCACAATTGTCCTCCTTGATATCAGTGTAATTGTTAGAAGGCTCCTGCAAACACAAACATTTCAGTCTAAATATAAGTTAGGAGAACACTTCGATCACCAAATACACCTCAAACACCAGCTCGATGGCCTATTATTTCACTTTTTCTTGTAAAATTGGGAGATGAGTTTGAGAGAGAATGAAGGACAGCTGGTGTCTATTTCAATCCTGGTCTTGGTCCCAATACATCCTTTACTGAACCACTGGAAGTAAACTCTTCTCTCTGAGTTTAAAAGGCAATATGCATGGGTAATAGAAACTAAGGAGGCAGGGTGTGGGAGTATAGCAGTAATAAGAAACAATGACTTTACATTTCAAAGTCATTTTAAACTCTAAGAGTTCTTCCTACAATTTCACATATACAATTTTTTTTTTTAAAAAGCTGAAAATGTTAGACCTATATACTTATACCACAATGCAAAAAACTGCAACAAGTCACAAGTGTGCCTCAAGTACAACCATACCGAGCATTTTTTAGATGTCCGTTCTATCCAATACTGCAAACAAATTGGCACAATATGGTGCTCTCTGCATTGATCAAAAGTGCCAGTTTTTCTGCCACTATGGGTTACCTGCTCAACTGTTACAATTTAATGAGGTTAATAATAAACTAGTAATATTAACATAACAAACCTATTGTTTTAGATAGAATTAAGAACCCAAAAATAGATAGTGCAGCCAGGCACGATGATATCCACCTAAGGGTCCTCAGGGAGATGGGATATGTGCTGAGAGAGCCCCTTGCCCGTATTTTTAATAACGGGCTGCACTCTGGGACGGTTCCTGTAGACAGTAATAGGAAAGATGCTTGAAAGAATAATTAGGGATGTAATATACAATTACTTGGACAGAGAGAGAGACATACTGGGGACACCCAACATGGTTTCAAAAAAAGCTCATGTCTATTTTTTGGAAGAAGTCACCAAGATGGTGGAAGCCAAGTAGACATTGTCGACTTAAACTTCCAAAAAACTTTCGACAAGGTACCACACAAGAGGCTTCTCTACAAAATCTAAGCCTCCGACATTAGTGGTTAAATACTGACCTGGATTGAAAACTGGCTGGAAGGACGTAGGCAGAAAGTGGATAAGGATCTGTTTGGAGACAGGTCACAGTGGTGTCCCACAGGGATCGGTGTTAGGACCGTTGCTCTTTACTATTTTTATTAATGGTGTAGGTGTTGGGGGTATGATCTGCAAACTTGCAGATGATACTAAGATCTGTGCGAGTGTCAGGACTGCATATGATGCTCGACTGCTTCAGGCGGATCTTGATGTGTTGGGGGATTGGGCTCATGATTGGCAAATGATGTTTAATTTGGAGAAATGCAGTGTTATGTATGCAGGAAGGACAAATGCTCAACATACATGCATACATACCCTACAGGGAAAAGCATTAAAGCAGGTGCAGAACGAAAGAGATCTGGGCGTTCTAGTGCAAAGGTCTCTAAAGGTTCATGAGCAATGCCGTGAAACGATAGCTAGAACAAATAGGGTTTTGGGGTGCATTTTTAGGACAATTGACTATAAGACAAAGCATACTATTTTGTCCTTGTACAAGACCTTGGTCTAGCCTCATTTGTAATACTGTGTCCAGTTTTAGTCTCCTCATATGGTGGGTGATGTTGAGGCTTTGAAAAGGGTGCAGAGAAGGGCCAATAGACTAATTCCCAGCTAAAAGCACCTTAGTTATCAAGATAGGCTTAAAGAGCTGGGACTCAACACTTTAGAGAAGTGTAGATTTAGGGGTGATCTGATTGAGGTTTAGAAGATGAACAGTTTGTTCTAATTAAATACGTTAGGGAGGACCAGGGGTTACAATTTTAAATTGTACAAGATCAGATCTAGATTAGACGTTAAGAGGTGGTTCTTTTCCCAAAGAATAGTGGACTTCTGGAACAGGCTGCCAGCTCGTGCGGTGGACGCCAATTCGCTGAATTCCTTCAAGTGAGAGCTGGACCTGTTTCTGGCTAGGGCAGAGATCACCTCTTACAAAGGGTGTGTAATATAATGCATGGTCAGTGCCACAGTGATCGCCTAAGGGGTCCGCAGAGGAACTTACCAGATTTTTTTCCCCCCAAATTGGCCTGGGTTTTAATTTTTTTTTGCCTCTCCCAGGAGGTCACGTGGGATGGGGAGTATATATAGTGATATACAAGGTATCACGATTGCTTGGGACAGGATGGGTGGACCAGAGAGTCTTCTCCTGTCCGTATCTAGCAATCTGGCTGTTAATATGTGTGAGCTTCCACAAAGATGGAGATCTTAAAGGAAAAAGTATTTTTGCATGGTTAACAGTTATCCACAGTGAATGTTCTGGATGTATTACTATTTTGTTTAGGGCTTAACATTACAGATGCATGCTCAGATCAAATGATACCAGATAATTCTTAATTTACCAAAAAAAAGTCACAAACAAGCACAAATTATTTAGCCTTCACAAGACTGATAGTTCTTTTAATTTTTAAATTTGGAATGCCAATAGTTCCTACTCATGCTTCCTAATTATGTACGGCACTGTTACACTGCAGGTATATTGAGACTACAACCTGCTTATAGTAATACAGAATGGCAGTGCTGAGATACACCACTGGTTCTGCATTGCTTTCTGGTCAAATCAGTGAAGCTCCGCGCATACTTACTGGCATCCAAATACTGATTACAACTAAAAGGTTTAAAAATTAAGTTTAAAAAGTTCAACATATCACCTGCAAACTTGTTATAGTTTGTTTCGTACTGCAGTTGTGAAGCGGAGCCAGGTGTGAGACCAGTTTGCGAAAACATGATGCACAGTCAGCAAAGCAATTTCATTCCCAAGTTATACTACAGATCTTGAGTTGACATAATGGGGGGAGGGGGGGAATTCAGAGAATATCACCAGTGCATTGGTAAAAACTAGCAACATTATGGGATAAAAAGGGTAAGTGTGAAAAGAAAGGAGAAATGTAAATAAAAACAAACTGCATAAAATACAAAAAAGGAAAGCAACATATAACGGAATAAAAATGCAATCCATGGATCTCCTTATTTGGAAACCCTATATCTGACTGGCATGTTTGGACATTTTAAGAATAAATTTCCCTACAAAATTAATCTTTATAGCACAATGAGTAAACACAGAGCACCTTCATATTTTCAAAATGGCAACCTGCATTAATATACCTTTAATGTAGTGAATATCACAAGACACTTCACAGAGTAGGACATAACCAACTGTAGAATCAGTTTGAAGACACTTTACTTCTTGCAAGTTATTGGTCATTCATAGCACTACAAAAAATTCTTGATTTGCTTAATGTTCCAGGATCTTACTTTTGAAAAAAAAATACATTTCTCAGCTAAAAATTAATCTTAAACAAAAGAAAAGACTTGCATTAATATAGTGCCTTTCACAATCTCAGGATGCCCCAAAGCACTTTACAGCCAATTAAGTACTTTCTTTGAAGCGTAGTTACTGTTGTAATGTAGGAAACGCAGCAGCCAAGTTGCACACAGCAAGCTCCCACAAACTGCAATGTGATAATGGTTGAGGGATAAATATTTGCCAGGATACCAGGAGAACTCCCTTGCTTTTCTTCAGAATAGCGCCATGGGATCTTGTACGTCCATCCGAGAGGACAGACGAGGCCTCGGTTTAACTTTTCATCTGAAAGACGGCACCCTCCAACAGTGCAGCACTCCCTTAGTACTTCACTGCAGTGTCAGCCTAGATTTTGTGTTCAAGTCCAAGTCGGTTCACACTTCCAAGGTTCTCCTGGACAGCTGTATACTGTGTGGCTTTCTATGGATGGCTTGCAATCTCTCTCCAACACAAAGTTAATGTAGTACGTTTGACTCACTTGCCTGGTTAAGGTTTGTGAAGATGTGGAGATGCCAGTGATGGACTGGGGTTGACAATTGTAAACAATTTTACAACACCAAGTTATAGTCCAACAAATTTATTTTAAATTCCACAAGCTTTCGGAGGCTTCCTCCTTCCTCAGGTGAACGGTGTGGAAATGAAATTTTCGAATCCTTCGCATTTGAAAATCACAGAACAATGCCTGGTGATTACTGCCCGTTGCCAAGGCAATCACAGTGAGCAGACAGAAAGGTGTCACCTAAAAGGCCACCGAATATACAAACCCCCCAAAAAAAGGGAGAGAGAAGGAAGACAGTCAATGACCCGTTATATTAAAAAGAGATAACATTTGTTCGCTGGTGGGGTTACGTGTAGTGTGACATGAACCCAAGATCCCGGTTGAGGCCGTCCTCATGGGTGCGGAACTTGGCTATCAATTTCTGCTCGACGATTTTGCGTTGTCGTGTGTCTCGAAGGCCACCTTGGAGTATGCTTACCCGAAGGTCGGTGGCTGAATGTCCATGACTGCTGAAGTGTTCCCCGACAGGGAGAGAACCCTCCTGTTTGGCGATTGTTGCGCGGTGTCCGTTCATCCGTTGTCGCAGCGTCTGCATGGTCTCGCCAAATGTACCATGCTCTGGGGCATCCTTTCCTGCAACGTATGAGGTAGACAACGTTGGCCGAGTCACAGGAGTATGAACCGTGCACCTGGTGGGTGGTGTCCTCTCGTGTGATGGTGGTATCTGTGTCGATGATCTGGCATGTCTTGCAGAGGTTGCCGTGGCAGGGTTGTGTGGTGTCGTGGACGCTGTTCTCCTGAAAGCTGGGTAATTTGCTGCGAACGATGGTTTGTTTGAGGTTGGGTGGCTGTTTAAAGGCGAGTAGTGGAGGTGTGGGGATGGCCATAGCGAGGTGTTCGTCATCATTGATGACATGTTGAAGGCTGCGGAGAACATGGCGTAGTTTCTCCGCTCCGGGGAAGTACTGGACGACGAAGGGTACTCTGTTGGTTGCGTCCCGTGTTAGTCTCCTGAGGAGGTCTATGCGATTTTTTGCTGTGGCCCGTCGGAACTGTCGATCGATGAGTCGAGCATCATATCCCGTTCTTACTAGGGCGTCTTTCAGCGTCTGTAGGTGTCCATCGCGTTCCTCCTCGTCTGAGCAGATCCTGTGTATTCGCAGGGCCTGTCCATAGGGGATGGCCTCTTTGACGTGGTTAGGGTGGAAGCTGGAAAAGTGGAGCATCGTGAGGTTGTCCGTGGGCTTGCGGTAGAGTGAGGTGCTGAGGTGCCCGTCTTTGATGGAGATTCGTGTGTCCAAGAAAGAAACTGATTCTGAGGAGTAGTCCATGGTGAGCTTGATGGTGGGATGGAACTTGTTGATGTTATCGTGTAGTCTCTTTAGTGATTCCTCACCGTGGGTCCATAGAAAGAAAATGTCGTCGATGTATCTGGTGTATAGTGTTGGTTGGAGGTCCTGTGCAGTGAAGAAGTCCTGCTCGAACTTGTGCATGAAAATGTTGGCGTATTGGGGTGCGAATTTCCCCATGGCTGTTCCGTGTGTTTGGGTAAAGAACTGGTTATTGAAGGTGAAGACATTGTGATCCAGGATGAAGCGGATGAGTTGTAGGATGGCGTCTGGAGATTGGCTGTTGTTGGTGTTGAGTATTGACGCTGTCGCAGCGATGCCGTCATCGTGGGGGATACTGGTGTAGAGTGCCAAGACGTCCATCGTGGTGAGAAGTGTTCCTGGTTCAACAGATCCGTGGGTACTGAGTTTTTGTAGAAAGTCTGTAGTGTCGCGACAGAAGCTGGGGGTTCCCTGCACGATGGGTTTCAGGATGCCCTCGATGTATCCAGAGAGGTTCTCACACAGGGTTCCGTTGCCTGATACGATAGGACGTCCGGGTGTGTTGGCTTTGTGTATCTTTGGGAGGCAGTAGAAGTCTCCCACGCGGGGAGTACGTGGGATGAGAGTGCGTAGGATGTTTTGAAGGTCTGGATCGAAGGTCTTGATCAGTTTGTTGAGCTGATGGGTGTGTTCTTTGGTCGGGTCTGTGGGTAACCGTCTGTAGTGTTCCTGGTTGTCCAGTTGTCGGTATGCTTCTTTGCAATAGTCCGTTCTGTTCTGTATGACAATGGCTCCTCCTTTGTCCGCTGGTTTGATGACGATGTTGCGGTTGGTCTTGAGAGCTTTGACGGCGTTGCGTTGTGCTCGGGTGACATTCTGGACTGTCTTCCGAGTGCGGCTGATGAATCTGGCATAGACGCATTTCCTGACAGCTTGAGCATACATGTCAAGCGGAGGGCAGCGACCCTCTGGAGGAGTCCAGTGTGACTCTTTCCTCTTCGGTTGCTGTACCGCGGATCCCTCTGTCTGCTGTTCCGGATTGTTGATTGTTTCATTGGGTTCACTGCTGAAATCTTGGGGTTTGTGGTAGAATTCCCGGAGCCTCATTCTCCTGATGAATTCCTCTGTTTGTGAAATCATTGCTCCTATACAATGCCACCAGCGTCAACCCTATCCTTCATTGTTTAGCTTTGTTTTCCGGAATGGTACCTAGAAACTGCACAAGGTACTAGTCCATTAACATTTAATTCATTACCTGACATTGTATCATGCTGCAATGACATCAACTCCTATCTCTTTCTCACCCATCCAAAATAGACATTCTAGTCACACTAGGGCCACTGAAACATCATGAATGTGGGCACTTCTGCACTCCAGAAGCAGATCAACATGCACCAGTATCAACTGCACCCTGTATCACTTAAGAATTCTATTAGCTGTACACCCACAGCGATCAGGTGCAAGTACTGTATCATATTCGGCAAGCTCAATATCACCATACAGCTCCTGGCAAACTCACAGCATTAACTGATTACTCGGCTGTGCAGTCCAACTCTGTTTCTCACTCTATAATACTCCGTGATTTGGTGTAGTGTACACCTCTACCTAATGGAGAGTTGGCCGATTACCCAATTCAGTGACTCACCCATTGGGCAACTGGTGCAGGACATTTGCTTTTCCACTTACTCAGATACCCAATGCTTGAAAGAATAAAACGCTCAGCTCAATCTACTAAGACACTGTTCAATCAACCACACCTTTAAATTGTCTAGATAAATTTCCAGAAAATATATTTTTTTTTAAATCAACTCATGTACTCCACTAAAAGTCATGACATTCTCTTGAATTAACCACAATTCCTACACATCTTTCATTTCTATCAGTTCTCAAACTATAGTTTTCTGTAACATTTTAAATTTACATCCATACTCTTTTGGCATGAGATCAAAAGCAGTGAAAAACACACATTTCACGACATCATAATCTGCACTATACACTTGATTAACTCAAGAAAATGAAGTAGTTGCCTTCCCACTAAGAGACAGTACCAACTTTTCTGCCCAATAATGATAGTTTTCTAATAATTTAAATGCCCTGAAGAATCAGTCCATGTTGTGCCCTTCCTTAAAATTTGGACCAAGATTTAGATTTAATAGTTATTTTGTACAAAATAATGGGCTAAGTCAATTGCACCACTGCTCACTGATCTCAGTCATTGGGCCTCGCCACGAATTTGAAGGCATGCAGATAGTTTCTCCTTTTGCATTTGCAACATTTTTAATTTCCTTAGAATTACCCCTGTATGAAACACCCTTTTCTTCTCATACTTGCTGGCTCATTTTCAGTTTCCCACCTCTGCTGCTCATCCCATGCTGGCACTGTTTTTCTTTGGCCTCATGCCTTACAACTCTTCCTCATAGCTGCTTTGATCCTTTTCCTCCTTTATTACCAATCTACACATTTCAGCTTTATGTTGACATTGCCCTTCCTCTATTGCTAGACAAGCCAATTCTACCTCTCATAAAAGAGAGTCGTGCTCCTAATTGCCGTTTCCTTCTGATAATTTTAAATAGCTGCCGTCAAATATTGCATTCCAGGCATTGTTCTTTCATAAGAACATAAGAAATAGGAGCAGGAGTAGGCCAATCGGCCCCTCGAGCCTGCTCCGCCATTCAATAAGATCATGGCTGATCTGATCCCAACCACAAATCTAAAGAACACAAGTAGGTGCAGGACCCGGCCACTCAGCCCCTGGGCCCTCTCCGCCACCCACAGGGCATTGACCGATCCGAACTCGGCTTCATGTCCAATTTCCTGCCCGCTCCCCATAACCCCTAATTCCCTTTACTTCTAGAAAAGTGTCTATTTCTGTTTTAAATTTATTTAATGATGTAGCTTCCACAGCTTCCTGGGGCAGCAAATTCCACAGACCTACTACCCTCTGAGTGAAGAAGTTTCTCCTCATCTCAGTTTTGAAAGAGCAGCCCCTTATTCTAAGATTATGCCCCCTAGTTCTAGTTTCACCCATCTTTGGGAACATCCTTACCGCATCCACCCGATCAAGCCCCTTCACAATCTTATATGTTTCAATAAGATCGCCTCTCATTCTTCTGAACTCCAATGAGTAGAGTCCCAATCTACTCAACCTCTCCTCATATGTCCGCCCCTCATCCCCGGGATTAACCGAGTGAACCTTCTTTGTACTGCCTCGAGAGCAAGTATGTCTTTTCTTAAGTATGGAGACCAAAACTGTATGTAGTATTCCAGGTGCGGTCTCACCAATACCTTCTATAACTGCATCAATACCTCCCTGTTTTTATATTCTATCCCCCTAGCAATAAAAGCCAACATTCCGTTGGCTTTCTTGATCACCTGCTGCACCTGCATACCAACTTTTTGATTTTCTTGCACTAGGACCCCCAGATCCCTTTGTACTGCAGTACTTTCCAGTCTCTCGCCATTAAGAAAATAACTTGCTCTCTGATTTTTCCTGCCAAAGTGCATAACCTCACATTTTCCAATATTATATTGCATCTGCCAAATCTCCACCCACTCACCCAGCCTGTCTATATCCCCTTGCAGGTTTTTATGTCCTCCTCACTCTCTACTTTCCCTCCCATCTTTGTATCATCTGCAAATTTTGATATGTTGCACTCGGTCCCCTCCTCCAAATCGTTAATATAGATTGTAAAGAGTTGGGGACCCAGCACCGACCCCTGTGGAACACCACTGGTTACTGGTTGCCAATCCGAGAATGAACCATTTATCCCAACTCTCTGCCTCCTGTTCGATAACCAATCCTCCACCCATGCCAGAATATTACCCCCAATCCTGTGATTTTTTATCTTAAGTAATAATCTTTTATGTGGCACCTTGTCGAATGCCTTCTGGAAGTCGAAATACACTACGTCCACTGGTTCCCCTTTATCCACCCTGTACGTTATATCCTCAAAGAACTCAAGCAAATTTGTCAGACATGACGTCCCCTTCATAAAGCCATGCTGACTTTGTCCTATTAAATTATGTTTATCCAAATGTTCCGCTACTGTCTCCTTAATAATAGACTCCAAAATTTTACCCACCACAGATGTTAGGCTAACTGGCCTATAATTTCCAGCCTTCTGCCTACTACCCTTTTTAAATAACGGTGTTACATTAGCAGTTTTCCAATCTGCCAGGACCTCTCCTGAGTCCAGGGAATTTTGGAAAACTATCACCAAAGCATCCACAATCCCTACTGCCACTTCCCTCAAGACCCTAGGATGTAAGCCATCAGGTCCAGGGGATTTATCCGCTTTGAGTCCCATTATTTTACTGAGCACCATCTCCTGAGTGATTTTAATCGTATTTAGCTCCTCCCCCCGTAGAGCCCCCTGTTTGTCCAGTGTTGGGATATTCTTAGTGTCCTCTACCGTAAAGACTGAAACAAAATATTTGTTCAGCATTTTTGCCATCTCCATGTTTCCCACCATTAATTTCCCGGTCTCATCCTCTAAGGGACCTACGTTTGCCTTAGCCACCCTTTTTCTTTTTATATAACTATAGAAACTCTTGCTATCTGTTTTCATATTTTTTGCTAATTTCTTTTCATAATCTAACTTCCCTTTCTTAATCAATCCTTTAGTTACTTTTTGCTGTCTTTTGAAGACTTCCCAATCTTCTATCCTCCCACTAAGTTTGGCTGCCTTATATGTCCTTGTTTTTAGTCGGATACTATCCTTGATTTCTTTACTTAGCCACGGATGACTGTCATTTCTTTTACACCCTTTTTTCCGCAGTGGAATATATTTATTTTGAAAGTTGTAAAATAACTCCCTAAATGAACACCACTGCTCATGTACCGTCTTACCCTTTAATCTATTTTCCCAGTCCACTTTAATCAATTCCACTCTCATACCATCATAGTCTCCTTTATTCAAGCTCAGTACGCTTGTTTGAGAATCAACCTTCTCACCCTCTAATTGGATATGGAATTCAACCATGTTGTGGTCGCTCGTTCCAAGGGGATCCTTAACTAGGACATTATTAATTAATCCTGACTCATTACACAGGACCAGGTCCAAGGTTGCCTTTCAACACCTTTGCCTGTGTTTGGGCAAGGCAATAGATTCCAGAAGCATGCTAAGTCTCCTACAAGCCAAAACACACATCCCTGAGCAGTATCGGCAAATCAGCAGAGTTTAAGTCTGAGACCGTCATGCTGAAGCTGTATAGTACTTTGATCAGGCTCCAGCTTGAATATCACAATCAGTTCTGGCAACAATAAAAAGAAAACATTCAAGCCCTAAAAGCAGTACAGAAGTCTGAACTCTAGTGCAGAGGACAGAGTTAAAAGGAAAGGTTAGACTCTCATCTTCAAATTAGATAAATAAGAGGGAATCTGAGATGCACATAAAAAATTAAGTGCAGCAGAAAAGATTAATCCTGAGCACTATTTCAAGATATACCACAAATGCAGTAAAAGGGGCCAAAGATACAAACTAATAAAAGACTAACTGAGGACTGATGTAAGGAAGAACTTCTATACACAAAGCGAATACACCTGGAATGGCCTTCCAGATGGCGTAGTGGAGGCAAAAGCCCTGGAGTCATTAAAGAGACCATTTGTTGCTGTGATAAAGGCATCATCCATGTCCATGGAAAGACGAGCTAGCTCAACCCAACGGACTCCCTCGTCTGTATTTATCTTGGGTTTCAATTTTAGAATCTAGTTATGTTTCAGAAGCCTGCCATGAACTCTCCTTTGTGACAGGACTCTGCGGCTGAAATTGAAAGATGACAATGATAGAATGCTGCTGGCCACTGTCTTTGGTGTGAACACCATTAACACCCAAACCAACTTTTTCATGCATTATTTGTACCAATAACAGTGTCAGCGAAATATGCTCAATCCTTTGTATTTAATTTAACATTCAAAACACCGACGACTATTTACAGCAAATTCCATCAAACCAAGTCTGGCCTAACACCGCACCTTTAAAACACCAAGTCCACCAACAAAATATCGCACCAAACAAATAGCGGCTGATATGATTCAGCAACTTTAGATCAGCGCCTCGGCCTCAAGTTGCAACAGCCCAGGCCGCTCGGGTTGTTACTCAAGCCGGACACACGACCAGAACCAGCGAACTCCTTTCCGCTGAGTTACATTTCCACTTACCGCTTCACCACACCGGTTTTGATTTTAATCTGCCGAGTTCTGGGATCCGCCATGCTTGTGTTTCTCTCAGAAACCGCTGCAAAATGTGACCGGAAATCCCGCGCCTCACATTCAACTGTCGCCACCCAGTAACCGGGGAGAGAAGACCGCACATGCGCACACGGCGCATTCCACAACCTCCAGTGTGGGTATCAATAGTCCGCAACCTCCAGTGTATGGATCAATAGTCCGCAACCTCCAGTGTAAGGATCAATAGTCCGCAACCTCCAGTGTATGGATCAATAGTCCGCAACCTCCAGTGTGGGTACCAATAGTCCACAACCTCCAGTGTAAGGATCAATAGTCCGCAACCTCCAGTGTATGGATCAATAGTCCGCAACCTCCAGTGTGGGACCAATAGTCCACAACCTCCAGTGTGGGTACCAATAGTCCACAACCTCCAGTGTGGGTATCAATAGTCCGCAACCTCCAGTGTGGGTACCAATAGTCCGCAACCTCCAGTGTGGGTACCAATAGTCCGCAACCTCCAGTGTGGGTACCAATAGTCCACAACCTCCAGTGTAGATACCAATAGTCCACAACCTCCAGTGTATGGATCAATAGTCCACAACCTCCAGTATAGGTACCAATAGTCCACAACCTCCAGTGTATGGATCAATAGTCCACAACCTCCAGTATAGGTACCAATAGTCCACAACCTCCAGTGTGGGTATCAATAGTCCACAACCTCCAGTGTAGGGATCAATAGTCCACAACCTCCAGTGTAGGGATCAATAGTCCACAACCTCCAGTGTAAGAACCAATAGTCTACAACCTCCAGTGTATGGATCAATAGTCCACAACCTCCAGTATAGGTACCAATAGTCCACAACCTCCAGTGTGGGTACCAATAGTCTGCAACCTCCAGTGTAAGAACCAATAGTCTACAACCTCCAGTGTGGGTACCAATAGTCTGCAACCTCCAGTGTAAGAACCAATAGTCTACAACCTCCAGTGTGGGTATCAATAGTCCACAACCTCCAGTGTAAGGACCAATAGTCCACAACCTCCAGTGTATGGATCAATAGTCCAGAACTAGCTGCGCCTCTAGCCAAGCTGTTCCAGTACAGCTACAACACTGGCATCTACCCGACAATGTGGAAAATTACCCAGGTATGTCCTGTCCACAAAAAGCAGGACAAATCCAATCCGGCCAATTACCGCCCCATCAGTCTACTCTCAATCATCAGCAAAGTGATGGAAGGTGTCGTCGACAGCGCTATCAAGCGGCACTTACTCACCAATAACCTGCTCACCGATGCTCAGTTTGGGTTCCGCCAGGACCACTAGGCTCCAGACTTCATTACAGCCTTGGTCCAAACATGGACAAAAGAGCTGAATTCCAGAGGTGAGGTGAGAGTGACTGCCCTTGACATCAAGGCAGCATTTGACCGAGTGTGGCACCAAGGAGCCCTAGTAAAATTGAAGTCAATGGGAATCAGGGGGAAAACTCTCCAGTGGCTGGACTCATACCTAGCACAAAGGAAGATGGTAGTGGTTTTTGGAGGCCAATCATCTCAGCCCCAGGACACTGCTGCAGGAGTTCCTCAGGGCAGTGTCCTAGGCCCAACCATCTTCAGCTGCTTCATCAATGACCTTCCCTCCATCATAAGGTCAGAAATGGGGATGTTCGCTGATGACTGCACAGTGTTCAGTTCCATTCACAACCCCTCAGATAATGAAGCAGTCCGAGCCTGCATGCAGCAAGACCTGGACAACATCCAGGCTTGGGCTCATAAGTGGCAAGTAACATTCGCGCCAGATAAGTGCCAGGCAATGACCATCTCCAACAAGAGAGAGTCTAACCACCTCCCCTTGACATTCAACGGCATTACCATCGCCGAATCCCCCACCATCAACATCCTGGGGGTCACCATTGACCAGAAACTTAACTGGACTAGCCATATAAATACTGTGGCTATGAGAGCAGGTCAGAGGCTGGGTATTCTGCGGCGAGTGACTCACCTCCTGACTCCCCAAAGCCTTTCCACCATCTACAAGGCACAAGTCAGGAGTGTGATGGAATACTCTCCACTTGCCTGGATGAGTGCAGCTCCAACAACACTCAAGAAGCTCGACACCATCCAAGATAAAGCAGCCCGCTTGATTGGCACCCCATCCACCACCCTAAACATTCACTCCCTTCACCACCGGCGCACTGTGGCTGCAGTGTGCACCATCCACAGGATGCACTGCAGCAACTCGCCAAGGCTTCTTCAACAGCACCTCCCAAACCCGTGACCTCTACCACCTAGAAGGACAAGGGCAGCAGGCACATGGGAACAACACCACCTGCACGTTCCCCTCCAAGTCACACACCATCCCGACTTGGAAATATATCGCCGTTCCTTCATCGTCGCTGGGTCAAAATCCTGGAACTCCCTACTGCACTGTGGGAGAACCTTCACCACATGGACTGCAGCGGTTCAAGAAGGCAACTCACTATCACCTTTTCAAGGGCAATTAGGGATGAGGCAATAAATGCTGGCCTTGCCAGCGACGCCCACATCCCATGAACAAATCAAACAAAAGGCTACAGACCAAGGAAAAAATGCAGCTGAAGTGGAGAGGGAGGCAAGTGGAAAAAAGATCTGATTGAAAAACAAAGTTTTGACAAGTGCTTATTTAAACTGGTTACTGCTGCAGTTAAAATAGAAAAATTTGTTATTGTCTACAGTGCTCACTCTGGCTCCAGCGCCGCCTAACCTACTAACGGAAACCCGCCCAATGCCAATTGGCCTCCAAGCCCACCGTCAATGCTCCTCTTCCTCTCATTGGTGCACTGGTGCCACCCATAAACTCTATGCCCCATTTTCTTCCAGGTTTCTTCCAAGCAGTGCCCAGGAGATCTATCCTCAATTTCGGGAGACTCATAGATTCATAGAATCATACAGCACATGAGGAAGCCACTCGGTCTATCGTGTCTGTGCTGGCTGTTTGAAAGAGCTATCCAATTAATCCCTCACCCCTGCTCTTTCCCCATAGCCCTGCAAATTTTTCCTTTTCAAGTATATATCCAATTCCCTTTTGAAAGTTACTATTGACTCTGCTTCCACCACCCTTTCAATTAGTGCACTCCCAGAAAATCCAGAAAAGTTGGCAACCACGCTGCACAGCCTTCAGTGTAGATACCAATACTCCATAACCTTCAGTAGGTCACTGACATTATTTAATACAACATTTTTGCCTATTGATAACATTTTTAAAGAGAATTGAAAAACCACACAAGCTTCAAGGGACATAGTTGCACAGAAAATATATATTTTAATCTATTTGAATAATTCCTCTCAGACCTGTTCCAGTCCTGTAAAATTCGCAGACTACACTGTGGTTTGATAATAGTAATAATTTCTCCCACCTGGTCACATGGAGGAAATACAGGGGAAAAAAATACGATAAGGCCTATTATCGGACGCGGATAATGCGATCCGCCATTAACCCGCTCCCAATGGCCCCTATGCAGGCAGCACGTGAATTTTGAGCTGCCTGCTACTTACCATGATAGCTCTGTGCAGCCAGCGCTACCCGCGCTGCTGAGAGGCTGCACGGAGAATGAGGATGCCCGAAATGGTGCATGGTCAGCGCACATCATTGGCAGCCTGCATCACTTAAAGGTTTAGGTGTACATTTTAAATGGGACATGCAGAGTCCACTTGGAGGAGGGAAAGATGGCTGGAAGGATGGCAGGACTGGCATGAGAGCAGGCTCCATGCTTCTCCGATGATGAACTGGAGGACCTGGTGGGGGGGGTGGACGAAAGGAGGGCCAACATGTACCCGCAGGGTGGCAGAAGACCCTCCAGTCTCCAGCTCCGCAGGCATTGGGAGGCTGTGGCTCAGCAAGTCAACACCAGGAGCATTGCACCAAGCATGTGGGTGCAGTGCTGAAAGAAGTTCAATGATTTGACATGAGTGGTCAAGGTGAGTGAATGCAAGTGTCCAGTAGCACATCCTACGAACTGCACCACTGCTCCACGCATCACACCCCCTATCACCCACTCACCAACAAACACTGCCCATCCATACATAATGCTGCACTCGGCAGGCTGCATCTCACCTGCACATAGTACCACACTTGCAGGCCACACACCCTGGCAGCTATTCGACTACAACATGCACATCACCCAGACACTTTGCAGGGGACAATCACTGAAACACTGCCCTCTTTCTTGCAGGAGAAGGTGGTGCATAACAGCCCGCAGAAGGAGAGACCTGAGGGAGGACAGGCACACCTACACGTCCTCACCCCCTCGGAGGAGACAGTGCTTCAGATCATCGGCTGGGCCGTTGCTGCAGGCGTGACCATATGCCATGCTGGAGGTCCCGATGAAGGGGGTCTCTGCATATCTAATGCTCCTTCTCGTTTCCCACATCTCCCTCCTCCCATAATCTTTTCTGACTCACGTGCTGCAGATGCTGTCAGCAAGCATGTCTTACTTGGTCTTCTTCCCGCTCCGCGACTCAGCCTGTTTCCCTTTGTAATTGCAGACACCCAAGAACATGTGGTGGCACCGTCTGAGGAGGAGGAGGAGGGGGACACTGAAGGCACACTGTCACTCGACATGACACTCACATCCACCAGCTCAGAAACTGAAATAGCGCCCTTTAGAGGCTAGGTTAGAGGAGGGATCTGCACGTGGTGAGACACCGAGCACAAGTGCACAGGAGCCAAGGCGGGGGGAATGGATACCACAAGTGCCAGCTCGCCAGAAGGCGAGGTTGTTCACTCGTTCTGCTGCAGAGGAGTCAGATGAGGGCTTCGATGGGTCAGATTACAGAAGACGGCCGATGGGTGTACGCCACCAAATGCTTGGGGCACTGGAAAGTCTGCCAGAAAGCCTGCGCACAACGACAAGAGGCATGGAGGACTCCAGCTCCAACTTGGCACAGGGCTATGCGCAGAGCTTGGAGCCCATCCTTTCCAACATGGAACGGGTGGTCACCTCCGTCAGCACACCTGTGGAACCCACCATTATGTAACGCCTGATGGCCAATGTCACGGCTTCCATTGCAGCACAGACCAATGTCATCAAAGGTCTGCAAGCTATGGTTGCAGTTCAGACTGCTACAATGGAAGCTCCGACTGCTGCTATCTTGGCTCTGGGAACCACTGTGGAACGGGGCTTCCAGGGCATCACAGCGCTCCAGCAATCTGTTCTCCAGCTGATCACCAGGATTGCAGAGGCGCCGCCCCCAGGAGAGTGGCAGTGGCGCCATGGCAGTCTGACCTGCAGTCCTCTCTCAGGACGACAGAATTCCTGCTCCCACCCCTGCCACTCCGCCAGTGCCCTTGTTGTTTTCTATCAGCCAGCCAAGCCAGACTGCTGCAGCCCATGCTGAGATGGTGCAGTCTGAAGCTGGGCCCTCCCGGCCCAGAGTTGCTCGAGGTCATCTTCCAAGGCCACCTGCACGCTCCTCCATTGAAGGTCAGCAGCCTTTCACCACCCATGCTCCAGCCACTGGGGATGCACCTCGTAGGAGCACTAGGATAGGTAAAGGCACACGAAAAAACAGGCACTAAGGAAATGCAGAAGGGTGAATAGTTCCGTTTCCATAATTTGATTTGTTAATTGAGAATTGTGACTTTGAATTTGCATTTGGTGGTGGTTTTTATTTGTGCGATGAGCTGAGAGGGAAACCAATGTGTAATCGGATGGAGGGCAATTTGATGGTCATGTGGGAGTGGACAGGTGGGGAGTGTAGGAGTGTTGGTGAGTTGGGGGATGTAGTTGAAATTATTGATAGGGGGCAAGGATCAAGGCGAGCGCGCAGAGCCCTTGCAGACAAGGCGTGTGGTCCCTGATGCACCCTTGCGTCTTCCTCCACTGGCTCCTCCCCCTCCTCCTCCTCAGCCTCCACCTCTGGCTCAGGGTCTTCTCCAATTATCAATGGCAAGGGCTGATCCCTCATGATGGCGGGGTTGTGCAGCCTGCAGCATACCACCACGAATCTGGCCACCCGCTCAGCGGAGTACTGCAGGGCTCCTCCAGTCCGGTCCAGGCAGTGGAAGCGTTGTTTGAGGAGGCCTATGGTGTGCTCCATGACGTTGTGTGTGGCAGCATGGGTCTCATTGTAGGCCTGCTGTGCACGTGTGCATGGGTTCCTGACCAAAGTCATGAGCCATGGCGTGAAGGGATAGCCCTTATCACCCAGTAGCCAGCCTTTAACTTCTCGAGCCAGGTGAAAGATAGCTGGCACGATGGACTGCTGCATAACTAAGGCGTCATGACTGCTCCCAGGGTATCAGGCATCGACCTCCATGATTCGATGCGTGTTTCGCGCACCAGCTGCACATTCAGGGAGTGGAAGCCCTTTCAGTGACGAAGATGGCTGAGTTGATATGCAGGGCACGCAGGGCAATGTGCGTGCATTCAGTGGCACCCTGCACCATGGGGAAGCCAGCAATGCGAGCGAACCGCCATGCTCGCTTGTTCTGCTTGTCTCTGTCAAGAGGGATGGTGATGAACCTGTTCCTCATCTCGTACAGTGCCTCTGTGACCTCCCTTATGCAGCAGTGCATTGCATACTGCGAGATGTCGCACATGTCGCCAGCAGAGGCCTGAAATGATCCTGAGCTGTAGAAGTTCAGCGCCACTGTTACCTTGACAGCCACAGGCAATGCTGTCCTTGCCCTGCTCTGAGGCTGCAGTTATGGCCGCACCAGTTAACAGATCTCCGTCACGGCCTCCTTGGTGAACCTCAGCCATGGATGCAATGCTCCTCGCTCACGTTGAGGTAAGAGAATTGATCCTGGAAGGCCCTCATTGGGTAGGACCTCCTGCTCAGTGCCCTGCACCTCCTCCTCCACCCTGTCCTCACAGCTTGATCTGCTGTGCGGAGCCTCTCTGCATGCTCCCAGTCATGCTCGTTGCCCAGCGGGAGCCCCAGCAGACCACCCATGGTTGCTAGGAATGTTGTTCAACCACAGTTGTAACTTTCTGAACTGTAAGGCAGTACCTGCCAAACCACTCTCAAATTTACTGTAGCATCTCTCAGTAGGCATAGGGAGCTTCAATAAACACTTCCTATTCCACCAGCAGCCAGAAGCAATAATCCAGCAATTAACCTTCAACAGCTGCGTGGTCCCTTTAAATAGCGCTGGTGAGGGGGCCCCCCAGGCCGTCTAAGACATGTTCAGGTGTGCACGGTTAAGTCTGTGCGTTGAGTTGAGCGTTGACGCCATTTTCGGACTTATCACTTTAAATTAGCGTTGTACACTGATTGTACGCATTTTCTACCTACTTTACATGTTGCCGGCGTTTGGTATTTGCGCATGCGCTAATACATTTTTCAAGATGGCGCACGTCACGCTGGAAACGTGCGTGCACAGCCAAGACGCCATCTTGGCACATCGGGAGGTCGCGTTGCACTGAAACAATGGGCGCTACACGGCCCAATTTCTAGCCCACAGTTTCTTAAAGAAAAATAAATGACTCCTTTGTTGTTTCCCTAAGCCTAGGCCCTCTTTTCCCGGTCTGCACTAATATTAGGCATACTCCATTAGTAACCTCCTGTAGTGTCATCAACACTCCACCATCTCCAGTGGAAATACCAACACTGAACAACCTGCAGTGAGATCTGCAATGCACAATGTTCAGTGGGGTCACCAACTATCCACATACTGCAGTGAAATCACCAACATTCTGTGATTGTGCGGTAATACCCAACTCTCCACAGCCACCAGTGGGATCAGCAACACTCTCACTTACAGTTAAGATTAGGCTTGCCACCATTTGCCATGTCCAAACCTGAACAGGAACGTGGTATGGGCAGGTTTGAGATCATCACCTGAACTCTGCTGTTTTCTTTGCTGATGATAAAAGTTAATTGAAAACATTGATGCACATGGTAAGTGAAAGGGAGGGGGCAGAATGCTTGGAAAGGGGAGGGGAGGCAGAATGTACTCTCTCTCTAAGGCCTTGATATCCTTCCTATAGTGTGGTGCCAATTACCTTAAATCTGTGTCCTCTGGTTACCAACCCTTCTGCCACTGGAAACAGTTTTTCCTTATTTACCCTAACAAAACGATTCATGATTTTGAACACCTCTATTAAATCTCCCCTTAACCTCCTCTATTCTAAGCAGAACAACCCCAGCTTCTCTAGTCTCTCCACATAATTGAAGTCCCGCCTTCCTAGTACCATTCTGTAAATCTCCTCTGCACTCTCTCTAAAGCCTTTACATCCTTCCTAAAGTGTGGTGCCCAGAATTGGACACAATACTCCAGCTGGGGCCTAATCAGTGTTTTATAAAGGTTCAGCATAACTTCCTTTTTTTTTATTCGTTCACGGGATGTGGGCGTTGCTGGCAAGGCCGGCATTTATTGCCCATCCCTAATTGCCCTCGAGAAGGTGGTGGTGAGCCGCCTTCTTGAACCGCTGCAGTCCGTGTGGTGACGGTTCTCCCACAGTGCTGTTAGGAAGGGAGTTCCAGGATTTTGACCCAGCGACGATGAAGGAACGGCGATATATTTCCAAGTCGGGATGGTGTGTGACTTGGAGGGGAACGTGCAGGTGGTGTTGTTCCCATGCGCCTGCTGCCCTTGTCCTTCTAGGTGGTAGAGGTCGCGGGTTTGGGAGGTGCTGTCGAAGAAGCCTTGGCGAGTTGCTGCAGTGCATCCTGTGGATGGTGCACACTGCAGCCACAGTGCGCCGGTGGTGAAGGGAGTGAATGTTTAGGGTGGTGGATGGGGTGCCAATCAAGCGGGCTGCTTTATCTTGGATGGTGTCGAGCTTCTTGAGTGTTGTTGGAGCTGCACTCATCCAGGCAAGTGGAGAGTATTCCATCACACTCCTGACTTGTGCCTTGTAGATGGTGGAAAGGCTTTGGGGAGTCAGGAGGTGAGTCACTCGCCGCAGAATACCCAGCCTCTGACCTGCTCTCGTAGCCACAGTATTTATATGGCTGGTCCAGTTAAGTTTCTGGTCAATGGTGACCCCCAGGATGTTGATGGTGGGGGATTCGGCGATGGTAATGCCGTTGAATGTCAAGGGGAGGTGGTTAGACTCTCTCTTGTTGGAGATGGTCATTGCCTGGCACTTATCTGGCGCGAATGTTACTTGCCACTTATCAGCCCAAGCCTGCATGTTGTCCAGGTCTTGCTGCATGCAGGCTCGGACTGCTTCATTATCTGAGGGGTTGCGAATGGAACTGAACACTGTGCAGTCATCAGCGAACATCCCCATTTCTGACCTTATGATGGAGGGAAGGTCATTGATGAAGCAGCTGAAGATGGTTGGGCCTAGGACACTGCCCTGAGGAACTCCTGCAGCAATGCCCTGGGGCTGAGATGATTGGCCTCCAACAACCACTACCATCTTCCTTTGTGCTAGGTATGAGTCCAGCCACTGGAGAGTTTTCCCCCTGATTCCCATTGACTTCAATTTTACTAGGGCTCCTTGGTGCCACACTCGGTCAAATGCTGCCTTGATGTCAAGGGCAGTCACTCTCACCTCACCTCTGGAATTCAGCTCTTTTGTCCATGTTTGGACCAAGGCTGTAATGAGGTCTGGAGCCGAGTGGTCCTGGCGGAACCCAAACTGAGCATCGGTGAGCAGGTTATTGGTGAGTAAGTGCCGCTTGATAGCACTGTCGACGACACCTTCCATCACTTTGCTGATGATTGAGAGTAGACTGATGGGGCGGTAATTGGCCGGATTGGATTTGTCCTGCTTTTTGTGGACAGGACATACCTGGGCAATTTTCCACATTGTCGGGTGGATGCCAGTGTTGTAGCTGTACTGGAACAGCTTGGCTAGAGGCGCAGCTATTGTACTCTATGCCTCTGTTTATAAAGTCAAGGATCCCGTATGTTTTTTTAACAGCCTCCTCAACTTGTCCTGCCACCTTCAAAGATTTGTGTACGTACACCCCCAGGTCTCTCTGTTCCTGCACCCTATTTAAAATTCTACCATTTAATTTATATTGCCTCGCCTCATTCTTCCTAGTAAAATGCATTACTTCACACTTCCCTGTGTTAAATTGCATTTGCCATGTGTCTGCCCATTTCACCGGTCTGTCTGTGTCCTCCTGAAGTCTGTTACTATCCTCCTCACTGTTTACTACATTTCTGAGTTTCATGTCATCTGCAAACTTTGAAATTATACCCTGTATACCCAAGTCTGGGTTATTAATATATCTATCAAAAAGGGCAGTGGTCCTAATACCGACCCTAGGGGACACCACTGTATACTTTGCCTCCAGTCTGAAAAACAACCGTTCACCACTACTCTGCTTTTTGTCTCTTAGCCAATTTTGTATCCATGCTGCCACTGCCCCTTTAATCCTATGGGCTTTTTGAAGTGTAGGCATTGTTGTAACGTACAAAACACTTACAGCTTTCATTAACTGGTACGTGAAAAACAAATTTACCTTATTAGTTCAATCTATAGTTTATTACAAGTCTATAGAAATATGTTCATGTTTTGAAAAAAATGTCTGTGTTTTGTCACTATGATTTGGCAAAAAATATGTACTTTAGGCAAATAGCTTGAAGACAGATCTTTATCGGGTTCCTCATTAGACTTAAAGGTGAATTTCCGCAGGGGTTTTCCTGATCGTCCGCTGTAACTTCAATTGAAGAGCTGCAGAAACCCTTGAGAAACAACATAAACACAGTTTATGTCATTTTTCTTGGGATTCCACGACTCTTCAGCCAAAGTTACCGTGGAAAAGTGAAAAATCCCCACAGAAATTCATCCTCTAGGTATACTGTAAAGCACAAGATTAGATTTACACAATCCCACATTTATTGCTGAAACCAACATGGTCTCCAATTGATGACTGTAGCATTTAACACAAAGCTCAAAATGTCCCTATCTATTAATAATTTACTCTGTTATATATCCAGCAAGAGAGTGTATTTTAGTGGTATGGCATTCCTGTCTTTATTGATTTTAGTTAAAAAGTAGATGTGAGTAAAAATTGATGCCATGTCTAACATTACTTTGATGACTCCTATCCCTCCAAAAAAAAGATGAACAAGGTAAGTGAAAAGTAAGAAAAAAGTCTAAAAGCACAGGCCCAACCTGCCTGGAAGGAGGTCATTGGTTGAGTGAATGCAGTCAACTGTAGCTGAGAACAGACAAGGAAGAATTTCAATTAACCAAAAAAAAGTGCCATGGTAAGCGTAGGCATCTTTACATACATTTGTAAATATAAAAGGCATGGCACTAATATAACTTTCCAATAGCAGCATCCTCAGAGAGATCACCTATCAAGCCAGCATAAAGCATTCTTCCCTTTTTGTAACACACCTTTATTCCACATAAGCTACATGACACAGCTATTGCCAGCAGCCAATAGTTCCAAGCATAGAGCTCTTAACAAGTCAACCATAAAATGCTAGGTCCAGAAAGACATTATGTAAACTCATGGGAGTAGCCAGACCAGAAGTGAAGAGTGGTCAGAGCAGAGCAGTGCTGCTTTATCTGCTGTGCCACTTGTTAACATCTTTATAAGCGTGCTCTGTTTACAGGACACACTTGCTGTGATGTATTGTAAAGCAGATCCCTTTTCTTTTCCTGTAGGCTTTTCCCAAGATGAAGAGGTTAGAGGACATGGTGGCTCAGCCCCAATGCCTCATAACATGTTGCGTCATGCACTCACCTTCCCCAAGCTCCAGTACCCCGGAACCTGCAGTTACTGAATTTGAAGATGCAACACCCGGTGAAGCACAACTCACAAGTGAGGAGGAGCAAGTAGAGGTGACAGGAGATGAAGTTGACAGATGTGGTGTGGCTGTAAGTCCATTCCATTTTCCAACAGAGCACTAGGAATTGATATCTTACTGGGCCTGTCTGCAGGTGGGGTTTAATGCAGGAGCAAAGCACATTTTGAATCTCCCATTGAGTCTGTCTTAAGCAGCGTGCAGCGGCTGTGAGAGGATTTGCTTCTGAGATCACCCCAGTACTACAGGAGGGATTCATTGATATGTAAAAGACCACGGACTGAATGGAATATTTGTGGTCCCAAAGAGTGAGAGATGACACACAGATCAGAGTTCTCTCATGAAAGCTGAGAGCTTTGGTATTCAGTTACAGGAACCTTTCACTGCTACGTTCAATACATTGGCTGATCATTTGGAAAGAACAGTCACCCACACCAGAAAAATGCTACAGAAAGCTCTCATGCAGATTATTAGACATCCAGCTGGGGACCCCGCAGTAATGGCATGACAGGAAAAGAGTTTGAGGAGGCAGCCTCTTCTCAATGAGTCAGCAGAAGCTTCCGCTCTAACCAGGCCCCTCAAAGGAGTCAGGAAGTTCTAGTGAACAAAAAGGCATTGGCAACCATTGTGTAATGGTGTGGCTCCAGTTTTTGCAGGGACATTGCATGGCTCATTACCCAGAGGTTTTAGGTCATGACCATCCTAATAGCTCACAGGAACTTGGCACTGTAGATGTTCCCCCTACTTGGGGACCACTTTGCCACAGTGTGAGGTTGAATAGTAGGACAAGCACACAGTACAAAAATAGTACAAAATGAACAGGCATCTTTTTATTTCAAGCCATTGTTTATTGGTTGCAATTATGTTAATGTAGTAAATGCTGGTGTAGGGCAAAAAGAGGGCAATGCAGGTTGTGTGGTGTGTCATATCTATGGGGATTACAACATGTGTGCTTCCATAATACATCCACAGTTGGACAGCGGCAGGAAATGTCCATTACTGAAAGTAGTTGTAATTTGGTGTATTTCGTTCCACTCTGTCTGTTTGCTCATCAGCTACCTCGATATGGGCTTCCTCTTCCTCTTCTTGGATGGGCTGCAGGTCCCTGGCCCCCTTAGACTGTTGCATGGCCAATCCTCTTCTGGTGACATTCTGTTTCTATGTGGGGGTTCCTGATTAAAACTTTCATTTAGGGCTGCAAAGGGTAGCTCCAGATGTCCAAAAGCCATCCATTCATTCCATTGGTCATCTCAAATAATTGCTACACAGGGACTGCTGTAGTACAAAAGAGTCATGAGTTCCCCAGGAAAACAGTCACTGACATGCTGCATGATGTCTGAATGGTCAATAATTATCTGCACATTGATGTTGTCGATCCCCTGCCTGTTCATATAAGTGTTGGGGTTCACATGTGGAGCCCTGATGACTACTGAGTTTCATCTACAATGTCCTGCATCAAGCGACCTCTACTACCGAGGATAAAAGCAACATCACCTCCAAGTTCCAAGTCACACACCATCCTGACTTGGATACATCGAGGGCATCCTGAAACCGATCGTACAGGGAACCCCCAGCTTCTGTCGCGACACTACAGACTTCCTACAAAAACTCAGCACCCACGGACCAGTTGAACCAGGAACACTTCTCACCACGATGGACGTCTCGGCACTCTACACCAGTATCCCCCACGCTGACGGAATCGCTGCGACAGCATCAATACTCAACACCAACAACAGCCAATCTCCAGACGCCATCCTACAACTCATCCACTTCATCCTGGATCACAATGTCTTCACCTTCGATAACCAGTTCTTTACCCAAACACACGGAACAGCCATGGGGATCAAATTTGCACCCCAATACGCCAACATTTTCATGCACAAGTTCGAGCAGGGCTTCTTCACTGCATAGGACCTCCAACCAACACTATACACCAGATACATCGACGACATTTTCTTTCTATGGACCCACGGCGAAGAATCACTGAAGAGACTACACGATAACATCAACAAGTTCCATCCCACCATCAAGCTCACCATGGACTACTCCTCAGAATCAGTTTCTTTCTTGGACACACGAATCTCCATCAAAGACGGGCACCTCAGCACCTCACTCTACCGCAAGCCCACGGACAACCTCACGATGCTCCACTTTTCCAGCTTCCACCCTAACCACGTCAAAGAGGCCATCCCCTATGGACAGGCCCTGCGAATACACAGGGTCTGCTCAGACGAGGAGGAACGCGATAAACACCTACAGACGCTGAAAGACGCCCTAGTAAGAACGGGATATGACGCTCGACTCATCGATCGACAGTTCCGACGGGCCACAGCGAAAAATCGCATAGACCTCCTCAGAAGACTAACACGGGACGCAACCAACAGAGTACCCTTCGTCGTCCAGTACTTCCCCGGAGCGGAGAAACTACGCCATGTTCTCCGCAGCCTTCAACATGTCATCAATGATGACGAACACCTCGCTATGGCCATCCCCACACCTCCACTACTCGCCTTTAAACAGCCACCCAACCTCAAACAGACCATTGTTCGCAGCAAATTACCCAGCTTTCAGGAGAACAGCGTCCACGACACCACACAACCCTGCCACGGTAACCTCTGCAAGACATGCCAGATCATCGACACAGATACCACCATCACACGAGAGGACACCACCCACCAGGTGCACGGTTCATACTCCTGTGACTCGGCCAACGTTGTCTACCTCATACGTTGCAGGAAAGGATGCCCCAGAACATGGTACATTGGCGAGACCATGCAGACGCTGCGACAACGGATGAACGGACACCGCGCAACAATCGCCAGACGGGAGGGTTCCCTCCCAGTCGGGGAACACTTCAGCAGTCAGGGACATTCAGCCACCGACCTTCGGGTAAGCGTACTCCAAGGCGGCCTTCGAGACACACGACAACGCAAAATCGTCGAGCAGAAATTGATAGCCAAGTTCCGCACCCATGAGGACAGCCTCAACCGGGATCTTGGGTTCATGTCACGCTACATGTAACCCCACCAGTGAACAAAAGCTATCTGTTTTTAATATAACAGGTCATTTGCTGGCTCTCTGTGCCTTCCGGATGTTTCTGCCTCTCTCTCTCTGTTTTTTTTTTCTGTTTGTTTTTTTTTGTTGACTGTATATTCGGGGGCTCTGTAGGTAACACCTCTCTGTCTGAACACTGTGATTGCCTTGGCAACGGGCAGTTGCAAAGACTATCTGTAATCACCATGTATTGTTCTGTGATTTATAAATGCGTAGGCTTCGAGGAGTTCCTGACATTTACCTGAGGAAGGAGGAAGCCTCCGAAAGCTTGTAAATTTCAAACAAAATTGTTGGACTATAACTTGGTGTTGTAAAATTGTTTACAATTGTCAACCCCAGTCCATCACCGGCATCTCCACATCATGGATATATATCAGCTTCCTTCATCTTTGCAGCAAGACCTGGACAACATCCAGGCTTGGGCTGATAAGTGGCAAGTAACATTCGCACCAGACAAGTGCCAGGCAATGACCATCTCCAACAAGAGAGAGTCTAACCACCTCCCTTTGACATTCAACGGCATTACCATCGCCAAATCCCCCACCATCAACATCCTGGGGGTCACCATTGAACAGAAACTTAACTGGACCAGCCATATAAAACTGTGGCTACAAGAGCAGGTCAGAGGCTGGGTATTCTGTGGCAAGTGACTCACCTCCTGTCTCCCCAAAGCCTTTCCACCATCTACAAGGCACAAGTCAGGAGTGTGGTGGAATACTCTCCATTTGCCTGGATGAATGCAGCTCCAACAACACTCAAGAAGCTTGACACCATCCAGGACAAAGCAGTCCGCTTGATTGGCACCCCATCCACCACCCTAAACATTCACTCCCTTCACCACCGGCACACTGTGGCTGCAGTGTGTACCATCTACAGGATGCACCGCAGCAGCTTGCTAAGGATTCTTTGACAACACCTCCCAAACCCACGACCTCTACCACCTAGAAGGACAAGGGCAGCAAGCACATGGGAACAACTCCACCAGCATGTTCCCTTCCAAGTCACACATCATCCCGACTTGGAAATATATCGCCGTTACTTCATCGTTGCTGGATCAAAATCCTAGAACTCCCTACCTAGCAGCACTGTGGGAGAACCTTCACCACACGGACTGCAGTGGTTCAAGAAGGCGGCTCATCACCACCTTCTCCAGGGCAATTAGGGATGGGCAATAAATGCTGGCCTTGCCAGCGACGCCCACATCCCATGAACGAATTAAAAAAATCATTGCTAGGTCGATATCCTGGAATTCCCTTCTTAACGTCATTGTGGGAGCACACTCAGCACAAGAGCTCAAGGAGAAGGCCAACAACTACCTTCTCAGGGCAACTAAGCATGGGCAATAAATGTGGCATTGTCAACATTGTTCCAAGATTTTAGTGATAATGTTGATTGTAGAAGATGTGCTTCATTCTTTTTCTGTGTCATGCCAATACAAATAATGTTGCATCAGCGTTTACGGTGGTCTCTTCTTGATTCATTAAGAAATGCTCAATCCCATAACAAACCCAGTGCATCAGTGACTGGTTATACATATTATCAAAGTGAGGCACGATGATTTGAAAAAAAGAGAAATATGGTAAATAATAAATTTTACTTTAATTTCTTACAACTGGTAATAGTACAAGTGTGGCTGCAACTTTGCATATTAATTGTAACAGTAATCAAATGGTCTATAAAATATACCTTTAACATCGTAAAATTGACATACCTATGGCGTACTAGACCTCCCATGGAGCTGCTCACATTTAGTCAGAGATTGCACTGTTTTATAAGAATAGGCTCAATATAATACCATTTAACACAGTATTATTCTGATGCTAAAGTAAAGGTGTATGTCCCATTAAAGCAACAAGCTATAATTCCTCTACATTCTTTGAAATTAATTACACACTTTTGCTTGTATCAGTTATTCTGGTCAACTACATGTCAGAGCGGCTTTCTTTTTAAAAGTGTGACTCTTAAGGTCAGTTGCAAGCTGCAGACATTCTGATCACTTGGTTAATAAGGTATTTTAGGTTGCTGGGAACATTTCCCTGTAGGTTACAAATGCTTTCTTCCCCTTTTTAACACTTTGCATACAGAAAAATGTGACATCTAAATGTAATGCCTGAAGTGTGATGGATAAAACACATACACACAAGATGTAATACACAATGTATTATTCTGTTACTAAGGTGAAGCTATGAACTTTTAAGGCCATAAATTCCAATTGTTGTTAAGGAACAGAGATTCTGGCCAATCAGCTTATAATTGTGGAGCTTGGTAACACTTGTCAGTTTCATGCTTCAAGTCAGAAGTACCCAGCAGTAAATAGCCATCACCATTGTTGTTACTCTTTTTTTTAGGATTGTTAGATGTCTATAATGAAATGTGATGATTAGAGTATGAAATTTGGAGGGTGATGGATAAAACAAACACACACACACACAATACACCAGCTGGATCTCTGTGGCATTGATCATAGTTGAGTCAGATGGTATGTTGTTTTATACAGATTGAGGTGCTATAGGTAATACACAATGATTTTGCCGCTAAGGTGAAGTTTTCTTTTTTTTAAGGCCACAATGTCTCATTTCTGCTAAGTAAACACTAGGGGGTAAATTTTCCGAGTTCACACCAGCAGTGAGTTATCTCACCAGCCGCCAAGTGCATGTCAGAAAATTGCAAGCACGTTCCCTACAATTTGACATCCATTTGGTACTATGTGACCAGTACATGCGATCAGAATTGAATTGCTATTTGGGCTGGCAGTCAGAACATTGTTTGTCTCTTTTTTAGATGTTATTGGTAACATCAATTAAGAGGTGGCTTCTGGAGAGCTTCTCTGTACATTCCAAATGACTGTCTTTGTTTCCTTCATTTTTTTGTAAGTGTGACAACAGAAATATTTATATAATGGTGGGACTGTGATCTAGTATTGTAAAGCAATGAAGTATGGCAGACAGGAAATATGCACTAGATGCAATTTTTAGAATCTCCATAGTATTTGCAATAAGTTAGATAAGATATTTAATGAGGATCATGATTCCATATAATGCACAATGTATTATTCTGCTGGTAAGACAAATCTGCGTCCCTTTAATGCTATAAAGTCTAATTGATGTTAAGTAAACATTGGGTGAGTTTATTCAAGGGTAATTGCTATTCAGGCAGAGATCAGAATTAAGATCTGCAGATAGTATGACTCTAGTCTTTTCTGATCCTGGAGTGCTTTCCCTCCACATTCTGTACATTCCAAATGACAACCTTTGATTCTTTAAATTTATTTTTAAAGTGTGATACAGAAATTTGCATTCGACAATGTTTGTGGTTTACGTGTGATAGACATCTGCAACATGATGGACAGGAGTTGCATGCATACCGAAAGTTTTTATACTATCTCTAGTGGATCTTCCGTGGTATTACTCGCAGTAAGGTGGAAGGTATAATGCTTTATTAAGACCATAATCTTCCAATCATCCTTAAAAATGGGGGTGGTGCCAGAGGACTGGAGAATTGCAAATGTTACACCCTTGTTCAAAAAAGGGTGTAAGGATAAACCCAACAACTACAGGCCAGTCAGTTTAACCTCGATGGTGGAGAAGCTTTTAGAAACAATAATCCGGGACAAAATTAACAGTCACTTGGACAAGTGTGGATTAATTAAGGAAAGCCAGCACGGATTTGTTAAAGGCAAATCATGTTTAACTAACCTGATTGAGTGTTTTGATTAGGTTACAGAGAGGATTGATGAGGGCAATACGATTGATGTGGTGTATATGGACTTCCAAAAGGCGTTTGACAAAGTGCCACATAATAGGCTTGTCAGCAAAGTTGAAGCCCATGGAATAAAAGGGGCAGTGGCAGCATGGATATGAAATTGGCTAAGTGACAGGAAACAGAGAGTAGTGGTGAATGGTTGTTTTTCAGACTGGAGGAAGGTATAAATGGTGTTCCCCAAAGGTTGGTGCTAGGACCACTGCTATTCTTGATATATATTAATGACTTGGACTTGGGTGTACAGGGCACAATTTCAAAATTTTGCAGATGACACAAAATTTGGAAGTGTAGTGGACAGTGAGGAGGATCGTGAGAGACTTCAAGAGGACATAGACAGGCTGGTGGAATGGGCGGACGTGTGGCAGATGAAATTTAACGCAGAGAAGTGCGAAGTGATACATTTTGGTAGGAAGAACGAGGAGAGGCAATATAAACTAAATGGTACAATTATAAAGGGGGTGCAAGAACAGAGAGACCTGGGGGTATATGTGCACAGGTCGTTGAAGGTGGCAAGGCAGGTTGAGAAAGTGGTTAAGAAAGCATATGGGATCATGGGCTTTATAAATAGATTGCAGAGACAGAGAGAGAGAAAGAATGGCCAGTTGTATTAAAAACAGTTGTATTAAATAAAACTGTTGGACTATAACCTGGTGTTGTAAGATTCCTTACATTTATAAATAGAGGCATAGACTACAAAAGCAAGGAAGTTATGATGAAACACTTTATAAAACACTGGTTCGGCCACAACTGGAGTGCTGTGTCCAATTCTGGGCACCGCACTTTAGGAAGGATGTGAAGGCCTTGGAGAGGGTGCAGAAAAGATTTACTAGAATGGTTCCAGGGATGAGGGACTTCAGTTACATGGATAGACTGGAGAAGCTGGGGTTGTTCTCCTTGGAGCAGAGAAGATTGAGAGGAGATTTGATAGAGTTGTTCAAAATCATGAGGGTTCTAGACAGAGTAGATAGAGAGAAACTGTTCCAATTGGCAGAAGAGTTGAGAAGCAGAGGACACAGATTTAAGGTGATTGACAAAAGAACCAAACATGACATGAGGAAAAACTTTTTTATGCAGCACATGGTTATGATCTGGAATACGCTGCCTGAAAGGGTGGTGGAGGCAGATTTAACCGTGGCTTTCAAAAGGGAATTGGATAAGTACTTGAAAGAAAAAGATTTGCAGCTTGGGGGAGTGGGATTAGCTGGACTGCTCTTGCAGAGAGCCAGCACAGGCCGAATGGCCTCCTTCTGTGCTGTAACCATTCAATGATTTATAAGGACAAGGATGGTATACCATGTAATGCACAGTATATTATTCTGCTAGTGTAGATCCAAGTCCCTTTAAGGGCACAAAATCTAATATTTAAGTAAAGTGAGCCTTTGGTCACTCAGAAATTTGTGTCATATGGTCGAGGAAATTTGAAAATTGGAATGTGCTTGTCAGTTTCAGGCTCCAACTGAGAAGCAAACAACACTAAGATGTTTTTGTCTGTGCATCTGCAGAGGTACGTTACAGATACAAGAGTAATAAAATGGGAATTATTTCTAACACAAAACCACCTAATTGTCAATTGCAAGACTTGGGGTCATTTATTTTTCCACAATCAAACGTAAAGTCAAATTGCCCGTAAAGAAAATTTGTACTCCATGGGAAAACAATCGAGAAACGAAGTCTAACTTGAATAACAGCCCATGTTGTTTTTATATTAATTAAAACTTAATAATCGTACTGTTCGCCATTTTGAAAATTATCTTGTTGAGAATTGCGGCTGTTCCTTGTGAGATGTAACCAGCAATGTTTACCGCTTTCAATGGCACCGTTGGGGTTGTGCTCATTACAGGCAAAACAATCTTTCACGCAAAAATTGAAAAGAGAACTCCTGCAGTACTCAGAGAAGTGAAATGGGATAGCAAAGTTTGTTTAGTGTAATTACGGCGATACTGTTAGTGCATTTTGTATAAAAGAAATTTTATGTGCAATTACCTTGGGTTTCAAAATCGCAACAAAGGTGTTTCTGTTGAGTACATTTACCCTCGTGTGCACGCTTGGGTCATTAAGTTGTACATACACTGTACAAATAAATTGATTCAATTCCTGTTATATCAACATATCTGATAGCGTTTGTTTTTCGTGTAAATACGTATAATCAATAAGGAAATTAAATTTTGGTACCCGCATTCAACTCCTTTATATCTACAGACTTCCAAGTACTTCCAAGTGACATTTCGCTATTGCCTTGCGTTTTCGCACTGTGAATTTCTCTTGCATGTTTTCATATTATTTTCACTGATGATGGTAAATTCGTGACTGCCCACACCGTTTGATATTATTTATGTACTATTTTATGCACAATTGGCTTTTAAACATTTGTTATCTCTGATCCAATTATGTGCGATCATTTAGCTTTGCGATGTATTTTTTTGTTATAAAACGATTTCCTTACACAGTTTTATGGGCTAGGGTTTCTTGATAGACTTAGAAAATGCCAGTTAGAATGTTTAATTTTCATCTGTCCTCTATATGCAGCCCATCATCATTAAAGACTGTGCAATTCTGTATCAGGCGAATTTCCTGCACCGGGTAAGCAGCATTTTACACAATTTACTCACTTGTCTTGTTTCAAATTAGATTGAGGTTACGATTTGTTTGGTGAAAGTCGTCAGTGTAGCAAGCAAAATTTTAAGGACTCTGATTTCAGCTCAGACCGTTTGGCAGTTTAATTTCATTCAATTTATCCGTGAAACAACAAGGGAGAAACATTGTAACAAGCAGAGATCGGCAGACAGCAGGCACAGGGATCTATATACATTACTTCAGTTCATGGTTACGCACATATATCCATTGGTTAGAAGTGTGTGTGTGTGTGTGTGTATATATATATATATATATATATATAAATAATAAACACACACACAAATATATATATATATAGATATATTTGTGTGTGTTTGTATGAAGTAGTTACAGTAACTGTTAACTTCGTGTTGATGTCCTATTTGTTAGGGATCTATGTTAACAATTGAATGATTTATCTACAACTGTTTTTGAATTTTACTGCTGTACATCTTTGATAAATAAACACACGGTTTGCGGACTTATTTTATATTGTGCATGTAACACTGCTCTCAGCCAGTATTCGCGCTTTGCTTCATCTCTTTCACGATTTCCGTAGGAAAAATATTTTTTCAATTTTTTTCAAGTTTAAAACTTAAACGAATATGTCCAATAATCCAGGTATTTTTTTAAAAAACCTCACCAAGTTTTCAGTGCCATTGGATCACTCCAATGAGCGTGACTTCACGAAAAAGCTTGACATGTATGAGAAGGTTTTCACTAATGAAATAAATAAATAAAATCAGCCATCATTAACTTTAATTTTACTTAGGCTACAAGGTCACAGGGAGAAAAAATTACTCGTTAATTCCCACTCTTACCGGAACGACCTAATGATGTCGGATTTTAGATTTTTCATGCATTAATACGATTCATTATTTCCAAAAGTGACTTCAATAATATAAAGATATTACCTTGTCCAATAAAATCTCTTTGCCACCCACTGGAGTGAGATACCTAGTAAAAATATAATAGGAACCCAACATAGCTAATGTTCCATTAATATTATGTGAAATTAAAGCCTATGGTTTTAAAATGTCTACTTTGGAGTTTCTCTTTTCTCTCTCTGCCTTGGCTGTCGATTATTAGTATTTTCAGAGTTTTCCAAACTAATAAGTGCCACTATCAGGCGGTTAGAAGAGCTGGGAGCTTGCAGGCTGCTGCTTTTGCCTTAATTGATATTGAACGAGCCGCTGGTAGACGGTAACAGGGCCACTGCTGGATAATTTGCAGTTTAATCAGCGTTTGTAATGAGAGCTGCTGATTATGGGCTGTTGGAAATAAAAGAGAGTTACAAGGAACGTCTGTCAGAGTCCGGTGATAATTCAGGACTAATTGTAGTGATTAAGGCAAACTGGATGACTTTGGGTTTGCTAATGTGCAAGCTGCCGGAGAATTCCTCCTGCTCAGCCCCCAGCTCCACTGTGAATTCCGCATGTGCTACTCAATTTAAACCACAAATACATTGCTGTACAGGCTCCTGCCTTAATTTAGTGTGAGGTTCTTCTACTTTTTTATTTTCACTTATTGCTTAAACGAGGGAATTTAACAGGCTAACCATTCTGAAGTTCACTTTACTTATTTAATTCATTACATAGAATACATCATGCTAATCCGAGTTAATGTACCACAGAAACAAGTCAGCCAGGTGCCTTTCTTTTGAGATCTAACATCTTGTTTTTCTTTTTAATAAAATGAAAGAAGTCGGGAGGGGGGGGGGGTTTAAACAATGGTCAACATAGTATCATTGCACCGCTTATTATCCTTCAACAGCAAATGGTAATAAACAACAGTTGTATCAAATATGTAACAATAACCTCAATGGTACAATGCAGTGATTACACAACTGTATGCATTTTCATGTATTCTCCTTTCCATGTTATTGACTGGTTTTATTTTGATGCAATTATCATACACACAAAGTATATAATTAACGCTTCATGTATAAGCAGTAGTATAAATGCATGTGTATGTTTTATTTCAATTATATGTGTCTTAAGTATGTGCTTGTTATATTCCAAATTAAACTTTTACTGTTCTGTCCTGCAAATTACACAATCGGCAGTAAGGTCATGCAGCACCAAACCAATTAATAGATTAATTTGCAAATAAATAAATCTTCCTGTTTGTGTAATTTCCAGCGTGTTTCATCTAAAATAATTTAATAATTAAAATACTTAATTTAGTTAAAATATTTTAATGCAAGATTCAAAATGTGCTATCACTTAAATACATGGATACATTTATTCAAAACTAGATTTACGGTTTAGTATAAACATGAAAAATGTATTCAAATGAAATTAATAAACTAACGAGTGGAAGTTCAGTATTAATAATGAATTAAGTGCTAAAGTATTGCATTTTCGTCTGTGGCTTTGTAAGACTTTACATACACTTTCGACCCACCTATATCTATGCATGCTTGAATCACCTAGGTATGTTGCATCTTATTGCCATGTCTGCAAACATTTTATATTAAAATATCTTACTTTCACATTTTTATTGTTCTAAATTAGATTAATATGCGAGAATTGTTTATATTCATACGGAGATACAGGATCATTTTAGTACATTTCCTTCAGATTTTAATTTATATTTAATTAATAAAGCAAGAGATACCATACACTTATAGAAATTACATGCTGAACCTCACCTGTTTATGCAGAACATTTATAATAAACAAGTAGCCAGATTTGTGGGTGGCTGATTATAAAGCACAATAGTTAATTTTCAGAACAACGCTTCCAGATGAGTTGATGGACATGGCAAATTATATTCATGTTGTATCTAGGAGAATTTGTTGTATTGCTTGAGTCCTGCCTCAGCTACCCACAGAATTACAAATTTGAAATTAGTGAGAATGTGTGTGTGAAGAGAAGTTGGTAATTAGCAAGCCTGGAGGAGAGGGGAACGGATGTAGGAAGGGGACCAGGTGAAGCTGCCAGCTCCTAGGGGCTCAGAATGAACTTGAAGACGCATCACAAGTGTCTGGGTACCCGCTGTCAAACAGCAGCCAACATTATCTCCCTCCCCCCAAATGTGAGCACCAAGAAGGATGAAGTTAGAAAGAAATGACAGTTGGATAACAGGCATTTCTAATCTCATCCTGTCATTTTCCTATCCCACACAGACCGCACATATAATAAAAAAGAGAACTTTTGCATCAATGTGTCTGCTTCTTTTACATCTGTTTCAACATCACAGACAAAAACACTAGGCGATAGTGTTAGTGCCGTATTATCTATCATTCCATTCTGTTAAACAGTTTACACAGATTACTTTTACAATGGCATTATATGTTTTATATGTAGAACGGATCTAAAAGATATAGACATTGCATTCAAATACATGAACATTTGACTAGTTATGTGCAATTATGTACCATTTGATATGATTTGAACAATACGTCGCATTTATAACATTAATGATTTGATTGATCTAATTTAAAGTCCACTATATACATAGAAATTCTCAATTTGTCATAAAATAAGTGAAAATTATTATATTGATGTTATACCCATACTGTCTATTTCGTGTGAACATTTAAACCCAAAATTATATTTAATGCAAAATAGAGTATAAGCCTAGTAAAGACCAGTAAGCACATTATCATAGACTGTTATTACATAAAGGTCTCACTTCCAATAAACACCTATAATGTGTTTAGAACACATTTATCCAAATATATTAGATACGATGGGGAGATTAAACTTTATTAACGATCTGGCCCATTGGTCTTTACATTTTTCAGTTTTACGAATCAGTCTAAAAACGAAGCTTATTTCCAATCTAAATGCTAGCTATAAATTGGATGTAATAAATATTTGCCGGTAGATTAGCTGGGGAGAATGTGTGCGTGCTCTGTTTGGACCTGTAACCTCTCCAAAGCCGCGAGTTCTGCGCCAGATTAGCCCCATCCATCCAGTGTCAATGGCTGTCTTGTTGAGAAAATCAGTGAGTAAACACGGCTGACAGAGAGGGGGTCTCATCTGATTACTGTTACAAATAGACTGCAAACTCCATGATGATGAAGCAGTCTTCACATTGGAGGCTCCAAGCTCTGGATGACAGCGGTGCTTCTCCCAGGGTCCTGTGTCCTGCTGTTCCCACTTTGTCCTCCATCAATCACACTATTGTGTCCTGGATGCTTTATAGAGTCAGTTAATATCCCTGCCTTCATCTCTATTCACTTAGAATGATGTGTCATAAGGTCCAGGGGCATCTGTCAGCAGAGACAGGGGAAAAATGCTGGGACCTTAAGAGGAGAAGCCATTGAAATTCACTTTGGGGTGTGTGTGTGTGTGTCCGTCCAGCATTTCCAAAATTCGGTAGTTGCTTTGAATATTTATTTTTCTGGACGTCTTTGTCGTAGTACGTTTGTAAATTTGATTATTCGAATACCTTTCTGGCAACATGAGTTATTCAAAATTTTCTCATTGTTACCATGCTTTAAAACGACTTAATGTTGTGCTCATCCTTGTAATTTAGAATTTTTACAAACCACACAGTTAGCTATTTCGATGTATATTATAACTTGGCTTATGACCTTCAAAGACCAGTTTAGATGCCATCTTTGTATAAATTCAAATGTAAAAAAACACTTTTTGCACTAACAAAAGTATTCACTTTTGGATATATGATCCTGTTCTGAACAGTGATGTTATTTTTGAGTGAAGTAGCAGGTTTACATTCTGATACCTAATTAAGTAAATTGTCACCATTTTCAGAATACTGTATCTAAATAAGAAACCGTATGCGTAGCATTAAAAATCTATATCAGAGACATACTTTGCAATTCAATTTCCACTTCTTACTCTGCTTGCCAAAATTAATATGAGTACAAATTCACAACACTTATTGTACAAACCATTGCATGAAATAAAAGTATTCTGGTATCTTTATAGAATGTGTATGATAGTGGAATTATTGAAAGTCTATCCACCCAAATAGTTACCAGACATTATTTATTTTGGGAAAAGTTGCGGTTCGGAAAACATACATCTTACTTAACTCTAAATCTTGCTGCGAGGTAGATGAATTACAAAACCTCCATGTTTAATGCGAGTAATTGTATATATTTTTTGTATGTAAAACTTCAGTATTTGTTCTGTCAACACAGTATTATGATAAACTTACATAAGTTTTATCTGCAGCTAAGTAAAATTAACATTCAGTAATAAATTAGAAAATTAAAGATCTCAAGTGTCAATTCGCTAGAATATTCAGAAACCCTGTATTATCGTTACTATTAGACACTTGTCATTGGTTAGGTTACTACTGTGATTGATGCATTGTTGAAGAATTAGAATGTAACTACAGGACCTTATTGTATAAGTAGCGTTTTCCGATTTTGAAAACTTTGAACAAAACAGTTACAGCAGTAAAAAAAATTACTACACTAGAGTCACAGAATTGTGTTTTAAATACTAAATGGAAATGTAATATTTGTCCGGGAAGTCAGCAGGAATACATCAACGTTCATTTTTGTGGTAAAATGCCTTAAAATACTAATTTTATTTTTTAACAATTATTTTGATTACAGGGCGGTTACTTTGTTGCAAGAATACGCTAAACTTCATCCCACATAAAGCTTTCATAAACTGAGAATAAAATAAAGGTAATTATAAAAATGTTGCAGAAAATAATTTTCAAACAATTTGTATTATTGAAGTTTGGTACAAGTTGACAATTTTAAAATTCAAGCATAGGCTTGATTTTACTGCAGTTTTTGCATAAAAATGCAATGCTTTCATTTGACTCTGGCAATGGGGTCACTTTACACGTTTCTCTCGCTAAAGGATTATTGAACCCAATGTACCCACATCCGCAAAAATCCATTGATTTTATCCTCACAAACAAAATCCTGCACTACACAATGGATCGAATGTCTCATCCAACAAAATAAAACTTCGGACTAATCATATTTTTCATAAAAGGTATCATAACAAATATAGATTGTTCTGTGCTCCTTATGTTGTATTTATATGGACTAATCTCATAATGTAAACTGACCTATAGTCAAAACTAGGTAA